>NC_056604.1:14445322-15111198 GCF_018340385.1 Cyprinus carpio | reverse complement strand
CAACAGCAATTTTCAGACTTGTGTCAGTCATATCTGATTTCTTTTTATTTTGTGTTTGTTCTCCAAAAAAAAAGGACAGCCCTTCAATATTTCCAAACTTCCTGTTTTAATACAGGAAAGCAGACCTTGTCAAATTATTCCATGAGGTCTTTATGCCCATATATATAATTAATTCTTAGAAAGCAGCTAATTCCCCAAGAATATACATGGTTTTAGATGTGCTGTGACTGTTTCTTCCTATATATTGGTTTACATCTGTGCTGCATAAAATAACACACCAGTGTGTTTGTGTAGAGTGGAAAGCTCCTCCCATTAAATGACAGTGAGAAAGATGTGCTCTTTCCCCTGCAGCTGGTGATGTTGGTGCAGGGCTCTCTGAGACCTGTGCCAGCTGGACCCGTGCCAGCCTGGCCTAAGCCCTGCCCCCATTTACACAGCCCAACCCCCAGGACAACAGGTGACACACAAACAGTCACACACAGAAAAAGGGCCAGTTAGTGTGTCTTAGGGCACTGGTAGTGCAAAATTACAGCTTAACACACCACATAAGTAGACTGTTTGAAAAGAAGCAAATTACATGCAGTGGTTGCTACTGCTGTCAGGCTTTATGTGCACATGGTGCACGTTTGATGTTGTACGAGCGGTATTTCTGATGTTGAGGCTTTCGGTGGATTTATGGGCTCTGGCGGATGATAAAACGGGAAAACAACAAGAAGGATAAGAGCCAGCAAATACCTCTCGCTATTTCCAAAGCCTTACTGAATGTGAACCACAGATTCTGTTTGCAAAGCCTCAAAAATAGTCATGAATGTTACGAAAAACAACATTAAAGCAAAGATAATGTGCATTACCACCTGTTATCAGAAAGGATTTCCATGCAGCAGGGTTGTGCGCCATTCAGAATTTAGTTCAGAATGTCTTCTAAATTTCAACTGAAATTCTGAATTTCGATTTTAATTTAAAATATTTAATAAGGAATTACAACGAACTGAAATTTGAAGAAATTCAGACAGATAGAAAGACAAAGCAACCAACAGAACGAAAGAACAATAGAAGCAAAGGACAGAGCAAATGATAGAAAGAAAAAATTAAGGACAGAGTGAATTACAAAGGATAGAGTGAACGACAGAATGAAAGAACAAGTGATAGAGTGATCAACTGAATGAAAAAATAACAGACAGACAGACAGACAGACAGACAGACAGACAGACAGACAGACAGACAGACAGACAGACAGATACAGACAGACAGACAGACAGACAGACAGACAGACAGACAGACAGACAGACAGACAGACAGATAGATAGATAGATAGATAGATAGATAGATAGATAGATAGATAGATAGATAGATAGATACTGAAAGGAACTGGAAAGGTTCAGGAACTGAAAGGTAGCCAATTCTTTAATCCTAAATTTTTCCCAACCCTGCCATGCAGAACCCACAAGCCTGAAAAAACCTGTATCTTCTAGCCAGACTTTTTTTTTAACACAAGCCAGCATGCAAAGTGAACTCAAGAGTCTGTGAGGACTTTAACAAAGGACTGTTTATTTTAATAATAGAGGCAGGATTAGGTTGTCTGCCAGGGCCGGTTTGTTCCTAAGAGGTGACTTTTAACACCCAGTTGATGGAAGCGTAAACTGCCAATTTTGCTTCCCAAGAAAAATGCCAACGGTAAAACTATAAGAACCACCTGATCTCCTTCACTGACTGGTTCTGTTAGCATAATGCCCACAAAGACAACCTCAATCCATTTCGAGCAACACTTGTGATTGATCATGACAGCAATTGCCTTTTCACCACTGTGAATGAGGTGGATTCTGAAACATGAGTGAAAAATAACTGTTTTACCGCAGAAGAGGTCTAAGGAAAAATTTTTATTGTGGGTGTTCCCTCAAGAGATTTCCATCAAGATGTCTCTTCCTTGTTGCGAAATAACCTCAGGCATGTATAAGTCACTTTCATGACTACAGACAATGTATGACCCCTATATAAGTATCATTAATTTTATAGTACATTCGTATTAAAATGCTGCCTTGAGGATTTTCAGAAATATCAGGGCAGTTACCACAGACTGTGGCACAGCATGTGCTTGTTTGACAAGCGCACGTGGCTGCAGTGCCCGCTGATGTTTACACGAGGGAGGGGCACTAGGTGAGCGTGACTGAGAATTTCAGGGACTAAAATCTGCGCATCATGCTCTCTGATCACTTTCTTTCAGGGTAATGGATCTAACGGAGACCGTTTAAACTATTTGCAAGAGGAATGTGCAGTTTTTGAACAGCTTGAGGGCATTAGATTAAGATTGCAGAAAATAATTTTGGGAAAGCTTACAGAGAGCCTGAAGAACGGCTGCACTTCCCACTGGTGTAAATCACGATCCTGTCACTAAAACACAACTTTACACTGATCATTTGCAATTTGTTTGTGGTGTGCTGAGTTTGCAGCTCTCTCTGCCTGCTTAAGTAACTAGAGCTTGGACTGAGCTGATGAGCTCTTTTCTGCTTGAAAGGAGTGAAATCTGCTCTTGGCTCTGAAGTCTCCTCTCAGTTCCTCTACTTTTTGTCATATTGCACTTAGAAAATTTAACTTAAAGAGTCCCTTTTTTCTTGACTATTTCATAAGACATTAAGACAGTTTCCAATTGTAGGCAATAAAGCAAAGAAAACACATAATAAAATGAGACGTGAACCAACATGAGCAAATGCAATTATGATGCATTCAGCTTGATCTAGATTGTATCATTACTGAGTTCTTGTGAAATCATGTAACACTAATCTTCTGTTTTGAGACTCTAAGGCTCAGTTAAAATGGATTGATATGACATATCTATTTGATTTTAATTCATTATAAACAAATTTTCAACTTGAAAACATGCTTCAAATGTTCTCCATAAAAAATGGACACTACATAGACTAGTAGTACAGTTCAGTTGGGGCCATTTTTAATGTATTTGAAATAATTCTCTTTTGCTCCAAGGTTGCATTTTTTTTCATTAGCATAACTGTTCTCTATTTGAATATAGTTTAAAATGTAATTTGTTCCGGTGATGCAAAGCTGAAATTTCAGAAGCGATTACTCTATTCTTCAGTGTCACAAGATCCTTCAGAAATCAATCTAATATGCTGATTTGGTGCTTAAAAAGTTTTATTATTATTATCAATCAGAACAGTTGTGCTGCTTAAAAACTTGTCTAACAATCTTTTGATTAATTTAATACACCATTGCTAAATAAAAGTAATATAATTTATAATATTATAAAAGTATTAATTTCATTCTTTGTACATTAGGGTCTCTGGGACCCCAAATTAAGTCAATCTGAACGAACGTGTGTATAAGTTGCAAGAGTGTGAATGATTGTTAAAATTAAACTGTTAAAAGCCAAAACTACTTCTGAGTGCAAGACACTTTGCTACAAACTACATTTCTTCTTTGCATTGTGATGACCCACAAGAGAAAAACCAGACTGAAAGGCTACAATAGCCTATACATACCATTTGCATTGTGACCATACATTCAAATGGATTATTAGCTTCCATTCACAATGAGGAACCATTCTTTGTGGTTCCATTCAAACCAATATAACCACAGATGTCTGATCGTTTAGTCCAAGTGACATCTTCAGTGCCCTTCTTAATTTGTTTCTTGTAATTAGCTTTTTGCCCCTCCCCCAACAAAAATCTTTGCTAAATTTACCATGCTGGATGACCCCTTTAGCTTAATTATCCCTAGGCAGGACAACAACACTAATGTGAACTGATGCATAAATGCTCTGAGTGGACAGACAGTGAGCGACTGCACTGCCTCAGGCCATGCTTGGCCTCAAACACTGCAGATCCGACCAGTCGTATCATGACAGTGAGATAAGGAGCAGGAGAAACCACATGGAGAGCTCACATAAAGAAGAATGATAGTAGAGGGCTAGAAACGTAGTTGGAAAAATAAAAACACAAACAATTATGGATTGTGGATTTTTTCAATCTTGGGTATAGGGGTTGCTTGAGGATAATGGGATATTTGACAGAATAAAAAGCTTTTTATGAAACATTTTTAGGTCAGTTTACTTTTAATCAATGATACTAATTAAATTGTAAAAGTAATAATTTTATAATACATTTACCAAAGTTGATGCTATTACAGTTTCATTCTGCTTTCAAAAAAAAAAGACTGCTTCAAAAGATTAAAGCACAAATTAAGTATCTTATTTTGCCCTGATTTTTTATTAAAGGGGTCCTATTATGCTCTTTTACAAAGTCTTGATTTTGTTTTGGGGGTGTACTTGAAAATGCCCTCATGCTTGGTGGTTTGAAAAACGCATTATTTTTCAAATAATTTACATTATTACAACACCTTTCTCCCCAGCCTGGCACAAACGGCTCGATTAGTTTCTGGGTTTGATGAAGGCCCGCCTTCCGAAAACAAAATTAGATGTGATTGGTTAGCTGTCCCAGTGTGCTGTGACTGGCGACCAGCTTAGATAGTGTTTCAGTACTGCCCCGCCCCTTGCCAAAGAAGCAAGTTCCGTCTGCTCCGGTATAGGTAAAAATGGCGTCAATATTGCCATATCAATTTGAGCCAGATTCAGACCCCAAGAATACTGAACAAGAGGCTCGAGTTTTTCACGTATACACACCACAACATTTTCAAAATGATTTGCATTTAAAAATACCCACAAAAACCGACAAAAACGCTTTATTACGTATGCCAGGCCAGTAGTTGGTGTTGTCACCTTGTTAGTAAAGTACCTGTTTATCCGCAGAAGTTAATCCGCACTTTGCTGAAGAAGTGTTAGCAAAAAGAAAAACCGACAAAAACGCTGCATATACTCCACCATTGTTGTGTATGTTTGTTTGCGCTTGCCTTTAAAAACAACACGTACTGCAAATGTCTACATACCTATCACGTTTTGCGTGAATTATATTTGAGACTAATCTGTCTCCAGTATTTGGTGTTTACACGGAAACGTTAATGGTGGTGTTTTTAAAAACTTGCACTTTGAAACCTGATTTCAAAATAATGCATTTTCAGTCCCCAAAACGCCATTGTCATGTAAATGAACAGGCAAAATGCTTGAATAGTTTCCCGTTTTTGGCTGAAAACGTTGTGGTGTAAACGGTCCCTTAGATAGGATGTCAACAACCTCTTAAAAATAACTGCAAAAAAAATAACTACTATGTACAGATAAGTGCAAATGTATTATGTTTATTGCTCTTTAATTCTAACATTATAACATGAATTGCAATGAAACTGTTATACAGTTGAATTTATTTATACCATAGACTGTATAAAAACATGGACGTAGTGTCTGTGACGTCACCCGTAGATTCCTGTAGAGCGTTTTTGAAGTGCAAAGTGGGCGGAGCGGGCCATCGCCATCCTTGCAGCGCGTCAAAGCGCGTCTTTCCCGGATAATTGAAAATTGGCAAAAAGGTGGGAGCTGGTTGCTGAAGCCACGCCCACCAAGTGCGATGGCAGTGTAGCAGCGGCAATCCACCTGTCACTCAAGTGGCCACTCCCTTAATTATGCAGAACTTTAAGGCTTAATATAATTTAAACGGATTAGTTATAAAAAAAAAAATCACCCCCCTCACAGTTGTCATGAAGGGCAAAATTAGCTATATAGACCAAAATAATTTTTTGTACCAGGCTGTAAGCATGTTTTTTTCTGCTGTGAAGTTGGGCATTTTAACATGGGGAGTCAATGGGATTTTGGAGCCAGCCTCTAGCGGCCAGTTGATGAATTGCAGTTTTAGTCACTTCCTTGTTGGCTTCATGAAAGAGAGCAGGAGGTTGCCGCTTGATTTATACCATAGTACAGTGTTTCCCACAGACTTGCACTCTATTTGTGTGGCATATATATGCAAATTCATTGTTTGCCAGCAGGAGGCACTCTTGGAGTGGTAGATATAGAGGTTTCCCAGGTAATGGTTGTACACAAAGCAGCACTCCGTTCACAAACGCTGCTTTCTCAGACATTACATGCAAGATTAAATTAAAATGACATCCATTTTTCTCAAGACAGTCCGTTTCCTTCAGTGATATAAAAACACCCACACTCAATGTATGGGAAACACTGTACTCTCATAATTGAAATGTAAATTCTGCAGATTACATCATTGTCCAGTACTGTACTGTCTCCAATTTATTATAAAAACGTTTTCATAATTTTAACATACATATTTACATACATAATTATTCTGGTGCATGTGTAATAACTTGCGAAAACTTGACACTACAGCAGCACTTCTTCTTCGTCGTCATCTTGACTGATGCACTCAACCAAGTGTTCTAAACAGTGATGCAGAGTTCAGGGGAGATGTTGTGTTTTTTGTTAGTTGATATTGTAGGTATTGTTTTGTATTGGTTGGATCGTGTTTGTCTTAATAACCAATCACATTACAGCCTTGATGTCACTGAATTTCAGTCAGAGTTGTATGACACTCAATCTCTGTTTACAGATCCCATAGCAATGAATGAGAAGTGCCGTAAGCTAGCTGAATGCCACCTGTCACAAAAAGTCAGTGACTTCTCTTATAAAGCGGCCTTTTTTTTCGTTGTAAAATCCAAAAGTATTGTTTAGTGTAAAACATGTTGACGATTAGCAGATTTATTAAATCATAAGCTGTTTCCTCTAAAAAGCTGTTTATTAGTGAAGCCTCTCCTCCACTGACATCCATTAAAAAAAAAAAAAAGGCCTCTGATCTCCTCTCCCATGTACTGTACTGCCAAACCGGAAGCGTTAGCTTTAGCCGTTATGCTTTTTTGGCTTATGGTTGCAGGCTTGCCTTCTAGTGGCTTTGTTCTAACCACGACCTCACCCCTCCCCTCCCCACCCCCCAACCATTTGAATTTCCATGTGGGAAAGTGGGAATTATTTTAATGATATTCTAATGAGCCGCTTTGTGACATCACAAAACCTGGAAAACAACGCTGCAGTCCAAACAAGCCTTTCGTTGTAGTTCTTGAAAAGGGATTTTTTAACAATGAAATATCTCCCTTTGGAGTGGACTTTGAGATTTGTAACTTTGTAGATCTTTTTTATGCCCAAACATACACACTACTCACTGACTTAAATTCAAAAAGTGAAAAAGCATAATAGGACCCCTTTAATATTTTAAATAGGCCTAACCCTTAATACAAAGTTCACATTTTCTAGATAATATCTTAATTTGTTTAGGATTTAGTGCAGTGACAACATAAAAGCCAACTCTTTTTCAAGGCAAAACTATTCTTCAATAGTTTTCCTCATACAATATAAATGGATCTGTATGCATGAAATACACATGCCATATATATCGTGAAATAATCACAAGGAGGCCATCATAATTGTAACTACTTGGGGTCAAAAAGTTTGAAAATGTTAAATAGAAAATATTAAATATTCTGTCCCACCAAACAGACAAAAGTAAAGTTACAAAAGTAAACACTGCAAGAATGTTGTCTTACCCAGATCTCCAAGGAAACTGTTGCTAAAGATGCTGGAGCCTCCATCAGCAGGCCAGATCTTGCGGACACCAACAACATTGGCATCGGAGAGCGCTAGCTGTTGCTTGAGACGCTTTTGGGACTGTGGGGTAGGGGGGCTGCCACTTTCAAAAGACTGCTGGGAGTGCTGGGATGGAGAGCGACTCTTCTCTCGGTACATTCGGTAGGCGGTGGGGCTCGGGGACACATGGCTGGACTGCCCTGAGGAGAAGTCTTCCTCGCTGGATGTCAGGTTTTCATTGGAGCTGCAATCCGGTGTGTATCCATCCTCAAAACTACCAGGCGAGTAAGACCGCCTGGGCCAGGTCAAGTGCAGGTCCTCTCCGTCTCCCATAATACCCCCCACATAAACAGTCGTATAGGGCTGACAGTCTGATTGGTGCCAGTTCTGCTGAGTTGCTCTTCTTCCATTAAGTCTTACTGAACTGTCTTTGAGGAACCCAGGGTTTAGATCAGGCTCCTCATACTCACAGTTGTAACCACTGTCTATGGCTCTTTCATGAGACCGCTCTGGTTTACGGATGTCCCCAAAAGCAGTGGACAGATTCCCTGGGACAGAATGCAAAGATCTCTTGCGCTCCATCTGCATAGCCTGACTGCCTAGACTACTTATCTTCTCTGAGACGTCTCTATCATTGACCCGAACAAGACCTTTCTCGTGGTGGTACTCCATGTTGACGTAGTAAGGCCTCTCACTTTTCCCCTCGCCAGATGTTTGAGAATTGGCTCTTCTGATACGTTCAAAGTTTGACCGAAGCGCAGCGACTCCCAACCCCGTGGTGACCTTCTCCTTTGGTGGAGACTCTGGAACACCATCCGCCTCATGGTGCACAAGTCCACGTCCAGCAATGGGCTTGAGTGGAGCTTCAACGCTCCTTCTTTTGTATGGAGACATCCCGTCAACTTCTCCATCTCTGTTTTTCTGCCTGTCCAAGTCTGAGACATCACGTCCCACCACCTCGACACAGGGCTGAGACTCATGGCTGTCCTCTGCTGCGGTTGTGTGCATCAGTTTGGCTGGGGAACCCTTGCTCCCATCAGATTTCTGATGATGGGCGTCCATGGATGCTGGCTTACGCTCACCTTGTGAGACCCTACTGAAACCCCATCGCTGAGAGTCATGGCTTCTCCGCTCCTTGGCCAGAAGCGTTTGTAGGTAGATCATTCGAAAGCGTTCCTTGTTCACTTCCATCTCCAGACGCCTAATAGAGTTTCGGCATTTCTCCAGCTCCTGCTCTATGTCTCCAACAGAGTTCAAAGACATCTCAGGAGGATCTGAGTCAGGGAACTGAGCTTTCCACGCTTCCACAAAGCCAACAGGTTCTACCATGATTGCTTACTGCTGGTTTACTTTTTAAATTGCAAACAAATTACATGTTAAAATTCACTTGTTTGTAAGAAAATACACCCAAAGCCATGCTGATTTATAACTTCATATCTGATAAATGAACTTGTCCTGTGAACATGCAGAACATCATCTCAACATCTGAGAAACACTCACTCAGCTGATCTTGGACAGACACACAATGTTCTCCATTAGATGAGCTGAAACATCCAGGTGCACTTCAAACATCTCTTGACATCCGCGTCTCATGCCATTTAAATGGCAAATGATGACTGAGAATCCCTTGTAAACACAGCTTCGCCTGCAAAATTCACTTCTCCTTAATGTTAGTTAATGAAATCAGATTTTTAGCTGATATCAATGATGTATCCGAAGAAGTGAGTCCTGTTATTCTCTCAGACGTCCGTGTTTCTCAGGTACAGGCTGCACTCTTGCAGGGTTTCACTGTCATCGCTGTCCGTCACTTCTCATGATCTGACTCTATCTGCGCTCAGTCTCTCTCTGGCACTCAGCGCTGCTGCAGGAAGAGGTGGGACTAAACGAGTACATGATAAACAGCGACTGCACAGAAAATATCTGTTTAAAGACACAGACTCGGTTATTCAGGAACAAAGAAAAAGAAATCGCGACGCTTAGCTAATTTTCCACTCGTCTATCTGTCTACTCGTTACCGCAACCACCAAAGCGAATTCACGGAGAAATTCGTCATCATCGTAACCTTTCGAATTTATTACAAACATATGATTGTTTTATCATTTTAATTGCACACTAAATATTAGTTACCTAACATTTAAGACTCTATCAGTATTTCTGAAAAAAGGCCCCTCTGTAAAATGGTTAAACTTATTCTATTGTGAATACACCTGACAGTATGATTGTAAACTTCTGTGGCATTTTGTAGCGTCTGTCATGTGAACTTGTCTCCATCTAGCGTTTCTGTGTGGAACAGCAGTTTGATCGTTTTGACTGTAGCCACAAAGGTGGCGGCATCAAACTTTCCATCTCTCAAAAAAAAATAAAAAAAATAATAAATAATAAATAAATACAAATAAAAATTTACATAAATAAACTAAACAAATTTAAAGGCCTAAATAACTAAATACAAGTGAGTGACAGAGCTACATATTTCCTTTTTGCAGGGAATTAATACATTTATTCAGCAAATGACAGTAAAGGCATTTATAATGTTAACACATATTTCAAATAGGCTATATGCAGTTATTTTAAAGGATCAAAGAACACTGAAAAATGTATAATGGAAAAATATTATGCAGTACAACTGTTTTCAAGATTGATAATAAAAAGAAATGTTAAGTAGCAAATCAGCATATCAGAAAGATTTCTGAAGGATCACACACTCTCAGGTAAAAAGGTACAGCAGTTGTCACTGGGACAGTACCATTTCAAAAGGCACACATCTTATTTACGCTTAAAGAGTGCATAGAGGTACTATAAAGGTACATATTAGTACCATAATATTATACAGTATGCCTCAGTGACAGCTGTCATACCTTTTTAACACTGAAGACTGAGGCAATGGCTACTGAAAATTAAGCTTTGCCATTACAGGAATAAATTACATTATAAATATATATATATATATATATATATAAACTGTTATTTTAAATTGGAATAATATTTTACAATATTACATGTTTTACTGTACTGATGAAATAGACGTGGCATTGATGAGCAGAAAAAAAACCTTACTATTAGACATGTTATGTTTTGTTTTAGTCATTGTAATTATATTGTTAAATCCATGAATTTATTTATTCTTTAATAAATTTTTGAAATGAAATGACAGAAGATGGACATGTACAACATGTATGAGTCTTTGATCTCACTGATTGTATGACAATAACAAGAAGCCAGGACACACAAAAGATAAAAGTTTATTTATGCAATTTTTTAGGATACAAAATTAAAATAGAGCTAAGGCCATTGTATTTATTTAGTTTCATTCTTTCTTCCATCAAAATAGTATTTAAAAGGGAGCATTTGCTTTTCACCTTGGAGTCGTGGTAATGTGTACACGGTTTATAAGGGGCTTCTAAGAACAGCAGAATTTTGAAAAATCCTTTGAAATATCTTAAACACTGGCTCAAAGAAATGTTTTTATAAATGTCAGAAGTGTTATATAAATAATAATAAACTTAGAGGCATGTTTCTTATAAACAATGGAATGCTCATAATCCATCTTACATTAAACAAACTGATTCATGCAGGATTTTAAAATATAAGATAAAAAAGTACTAAGTATTGTTTAAGTCGAGCTGCTAGCCGAAAGTGAAAACTTTCCTTTAACTCATTTCATACTTTGATTCACAAAGTTCATTTGCAGCACATTTCAGAAAGTGTTCGGAAAATTGCAAATCAGTGTAAGTGATTACAAGACTGGATGTAGGAATTGTAGCACAGCTGGACTAAGGACTAACTTAGGCAATCTTTATGATTATTATTTCAGTGGTTCATTCTTGGACATGAGCTCAGTTCTAGCTGTTGCATAGAATATGATGTGTTTCTAATGTGAATTTCACAGAAATAAGTAAATGTTGAACGGCATTGCTCCCTCTTTTCATTGATTGTTTTGAATGCGGTTCTTTGTAACAGCTACATTGTAAACAAAAGCACACAGTAACCAAATTCACAAGGTTTAGGGTTTAGACCCCATGCATCTGAATCAAAAACACAAAGTGGTCTACATATGTTCTGCTTCTATCCTCATTCTAATTGAATTAAACACATTAAAGGAGCGTTTGCTTGAACATGAAGAAAACACTTGGCTCCCTTTGGATTTTTTAATGGTTCAAATGATTTTATACATGTGCAAAAGAAAAGAAAACAATACAGGGGCCCCTGTAAAGACAAGTGAAGAAGAAAAACAAGATAACGAGGAGAGGAGAGGAGAGGAGAGGAGAGGAGAGGAGAGGAGAGGAGAGGAGAGGAGAGGAGAGGAGAGGAGAGAAATAATAAAAGAGCAGCAACATTTAATAGTTGGCACATTCTTTGTGATGCTGAGTGAAAGGCACAAAAAAAGGATCAGATGAGTGAGGAAACTGATTTTGGCCCCTGATGTGCAGTGCTGGATTGGTCTCAGGTGATCACACTGGGGCCTTTGCGTCCAGTTCTTTCGTGTATGTTGGAGATTTTCAGAGCAATGGCAATGAGAGGACCCAGCACAACCTACAATGGTCAAAAGAAAGAGTGAGAAGATATGTATTAAACAGACTGCTAGTATCATGAAACAAATGTAATACAATGGCAAACTGCATTTAAGGAATAAATCTGATTCGACAACATTTGATTGTCCACATATCCCTCTTCTTAAAAATAAATAAATAAATAATTTATATATAAAATATATATAAACAAAGTGAATCGGGTAAATCCATAAAGATTAAAAATCAAAATACTCACCGTTTCAATAGTATAGCCACAAGATGTAAACAATATGCATGTTAACATAACTTAATAGTCAAAGAAATACTCTATAAAGTTATATCCAATTTTAAAAAAAATTGCCTTGACAACATATTTATTAACTAAATTATTCATGTGTTTTATAAAAGTATAAGCTTTTATAAACCAACTATAAACCAACAAAATTGGGGCCTTTTCATATCTACTGTAAGTGTCTCACTGTAACCTTGATTTTTATATATATATATATATATATATATATATATATATATATATATATATATATATATTTTTTTTTTTTTTTAAATCGAGGGATGACTCAAACTATTTTTGTTCCATAAACACTGTGGATTGAGCTAAACTTGTACTGAACCTAAAATATTATTATTTTCTTGATCTTTAGAACAATAATGGTCATGGCTATGACATCTTTGTTTGACTAAACTGATGTAATTCAGAAGCTGCTAACAAGGCATGAGGACCAGTGGTGGACAAAGTACACAAATCAAGTACTTGAGTAAAAGTACAGATACGTATAATCAAATATTACTCCAGTAAGTACTCCTTTTTCAATTTTATTCAGGTGAAAGTACAAAAGTACTCGATTTTTATGTACTTAAGTAAATAAGTACTGATAGATAGATTTATTTTGTAATTTTATATAGGCTACTTAATTTAATTTTACATTAGCACATATTTTTTATAATCCTACTGCTCAAAATACCTGGGATTTTCCCCAAATAACTACTATATGGAGTCGAGATATATTTTTGTTGTTGATATGGACTATGTTGACGAGAGTGATCTAGTAATGTTCACTGTGAAGCTTACACTGCCATGTGCCTGAGAGAAAACAGATTTGACCACCTGATTTTCACCAGTAAGAAAAAAGTGTTTTAAAGTTTGTTGTTTTGCAGAACATCACAGTTATATATGACATGAGAATAAGGCCTGAAGTTAGGAAGAACATTTTAAGGAAAATATAATTATATTTTCATAATGATTTTTTTTCTTCTCAAACCTAGTCTGTGGTGTAAAAACACCCCTGGCCAAATGTCCCCAGAGGGCATCACTTCCCACTTTGATAATTACTGTAGTTACCATGTTCTGAACAGCACATCCTTTCTTTTTCCCCCAGATGTAATGGTGATGACTTTATAGCTAAAAATTTCCTCAATTTAGCACCAGCAAGCTTGTTAGCTAGAAAGTTAGCATCAGCTAACAATATTTATTTATTTTCAGCATGGTTATGAATAAACATTCATATCTGTCTACTCAGCTAGTTATTCCAAACAATATAAACATTTATACTGTTGATAAACAATATAAAAACAGACGTCACATAGGGCTAAATGCGTAGCATTTTAACTGTTAACATTATGGCAGCGGGGAATTTAAACGTGCATGATTATTGTTATTTTATTTAATCTGTGTTATTTTAATGTTTGTTTGTTTTTTTTTTGTGTTTTTTTTTTTACCTAAAACATAGAGACACCGATTGATGTGTCTGCATTCAGGCATTTCAGTGGGCTTAAATAAATCACTGTTTACAGCAGATTTAGTTCACAAACAACTGAAAGTTTAGACATAAATATGATTTTCAGTTCTTTATTTTTTTGATTTTCAGTCCTAAAATTCTTACTTTTAGCAGCATCAGTCGCACGCGTGCTCACAAGATCTCCCGCATCTTACTTGTAAATTCAGATCACTGGAGGCTTGCACTAAACGGTTCATTTGAATCAGTGAGTTGTTGACTCGAGAACAGCTGCAATCGAATAATTCTAATTTCGTGAATGAATCGTTTGGTGGGATTTGCGAACCGATTTAAAAGGTTCATTGAAAAGAATCAGTTCGTTCTTGAATTAGACACCGCTTCTGCGTGTCAGAGCACGTGATATAAGGAGTAGCGATATGTTTTATGAAATGTAGGGAAGTAAAAAGTACAATCTTATGCTTTGGAATGTAGTGAAGTAAAAGTTACTCAAAATAAAACTACTCTAGTAAAGTACAGATACTTGAAAAATTTGCTTAAGTACAGTAACGAAGTAAAGCTACTCCATTACTGTCCACCACTGATGAGGACATATGAATGATAACAATAATAAATTAATTTCTTCGCATACAGTAGATGACATATTACTCGTATACAAGCTAAACACAAAGTAACTTATCAATAACTCATGTGTCACAAAAATGGTCAATAACAGATTTTTCTCAAAACATATTACTATATACATGCAAGTTAACTCTTACACTTAAGAAGTGTGCTTTTGTTATCACTGTATAACTAAACTATAGCTAACTAAGCACATTTATGCCACATTCCAGTTGTACTTGGAAGCTGGAAATTCTGAGGCATTATCTGTGCAAAATACTGCTTTTATGTGTTTTTATCGACTGGTATTGTTAATAATGGACACATCCATCTTGGTTTTCTGACTTCTATACTGGAACACAGTCCACTTGGGTGTGAGGTCATTACCAGCTTTTGAGGTCAATTTATTTGAATAGCTAAAGTGAAGTGTTCACCTGAGTCTCTCTGTTGTGTCTCTCTGGGTCTCTCTCGTAGCTCTCAGCATAGATGCGAAGAGTGGCCCCGGTTCCAGTACCAGTACCACTGAGCCGGAAGATGATTCGGGACGAGTCTGTAAAGATGATCCTTAGGCCCTGCAGGACAAGTGCAGAAATAGAAAGACAGTTCATTTTAGTGCCAACATTTCTGATTGATCGAGTTGTTCTTTATACCTACAACCTTCAGTTACCAGCCAGAAACATTAACTAGTATGCTATACCACAATATCATTTGGGATGTGAAGTACAAATAAACTGTGAAAACGTTGAACACTCAACGTGGCATGTTCATGTTCATAAACAACTCGTTTAAAATGGAAATTTATGAAAATCCAGGCTGGTTTTACTACTTGGATTTCCCCTGTAATTCATAAAACTATCCACTAGATGTCAGGGAAAAACTCTTTTCTGATTCGGTCCAGTGACAGTTAATATTAGTTCAAATTTAGATTAGTTTAGTTCATAGTTGCTTAAAAGTGTATTTAAAAAAGTTTTGTTTGTACCACAACGTTTTTCTTTGTCTACGCTTTAAAAAGAGAAACAACATCCCATATCTTATGTTGCTGACATCAAAGTCTGTTCATCCAACTCAACAGTATTCTGAAGAAATTCATCTGCCATCTGAAAGCACCTGCCCAAAATAGGTAGATGGAAAAGACATGCACTCAGCCTCAAAAATACTTTCAGGATTCAGCAGCAACACAGTTTGTGCAGACTACAGTGTTTTTTAAGCAGTGAATTATTGGGATTACTGTATATAACTATTTACAAATATATGCACATTTGCATAAATTGTATTTTTTCTGTTTACACCTTAGGTCATGTAAAAATGTTTTGCCTATTTATTGTGCTTATTAATTATGCTATTCACTATTAAAAATGAATACATTTTAATTGGAATTTTATGGACACCCAGTGTTAATGTCTAATTTAAAATCTGGGTCCCAAATCAAAATCAGAACCACTGTTATAGATGTAATATTTGTGTTGGTGTGAGTCTGCGTGTGTCATGGTCTCCGACAGCTGAGTGTCTCTTCGGTGGACAGAGGAGGATCGGGACAGCTGACACAATCCGGCACTGGGAAGAATGTCTGTTGTAATAATACACACTCAGCTGTGGAGACGCCGGCTGCATGACTGAAGTGACTGTCACGGTCGGTGGGAGATCACTGACTGAACGACTGGCCGTGACCCCAAGTCACCAGTGTGAAATCACACCAAATCATGAGGCTCATAAAGAAGAAATGAATCTGAAATATGCAGTGTCTCTTATGCTCACAAATACGGCATACATTTAATCAAAAATTTTGTGAAATAATATTCCAATTTAAAAGAAATGCTTTCTATTTGAACATATTTTAAAATGTACTTTATTCCTGTTCTGGCAAAGCTGAATTTCCCTCAGAAATCATTCTAATTTGCGGATTTACTGCTCAAAAAAGTTTTTGATAAATGGAAAGTTCAAAAGAGATCATTTATTTGGAAAAAAATGAAAATATTTGTTTTGAATAAATAAGTATGTTGTTAATTTTGTTTAGTTTAATTTTTGTTTGTTTTATTGTGTTTTTTAATTTCTGACCCCACAACTTCTGAATGGCAATGTATAACAACGATTGCCATTCTGAGATATAAATGAGATGAGAAGTAGATGAGGTGTTGAAAAGCAAAGGGTAAAGTGTCAGGCTAATGTCAAGAGGTCAAGGTTTGGCTGGTTAGCATCCAGTAACCCCCTGCTGGTTGATGCCACAACTACATCATTTTTTTCTTCGGAGAGATTGTTCTGGAGAGGGAGAAGGTGGTTTCCACAAATTCCAGGTCAAAACAGAGTGAGTCAGCTGGGTAAACTTCAAACACAAGGCTACGCAAGTGTTTATGTGTGTGTGTGACAGACCACTAAAGGGCTCTGCATCTTGGTACAGCAAATCCAGGCCAGATAAAGATAAAGCATCTACTGAAACATCCTTCTCCCGTTACTATCAAGCACATGTGCGTCTCTGTGCTTTAGCACATCCTCCAAAAAAGGAGTGGGAGAGAGAGAGCAGCTGAATGAAAATTTTAACAGAGTCTCGGCACGTGTATATTATTCATTTCAGCCATGCTGTATATACAGTACACACATAAGCAGCTAAGTGTGAATGTAGATGCCCAAACAAGGAATCCCACTCGAGTCCGTGTCCACAACAGGACGCGTGTCGTACTAAATAGCGTATAATTGCTGAGCATAATACCTTAATGCTCAACAAACCCCTGGCAGCTCTTTATACGAGCGACTAAGCTGCAAAATCTCTGACATTTCCCCATTATCTCAGATGAATAAGGTGCACTAGGGACCAATGCGCACATTTGTTTTCATCTTCTAATCACATGTATTTACATGGTTCATTTCAAATTAATTAAACACACATGTTGTAAAGATTCATTTTCTTTTGTTTGGGCAGTTTAAAGCATGATCATGTTCGTAGTTTGGCTCTTGTCACCATAATACAATACAATGCAATACAACAATTTTTTTCATCTAGATGACCTTTGCCATCATTAAACGCTCACTTAAAGTTCATTTAAAAAAAAAAAAAAATTCTCAAAATGAACATCCATTTTATATGGCACATTATAAAGTTACGTAAATTCACTTGTATCATCTAAAACAGTTGATTTTTTCCTCCAAAGAAAGCAATACTTTTGTTTAGCAAGGATGCATTAAATGTATCAGAAGTGACAGTAAAGACATTTATGTTACAACAGATTTATATTCCATGTAAATGCTGCTCTTTTGAACTTTCTATTCATCAAATAATCCTTAAAATAATGCATCAGAGTTTTCCCAAAAATATTAAGCAGCACAACTGTTTTCAGCATTTATTTTATTATGTTATTTTTATTTTTTTGTTGATCAGCATATCAGCATATTAAAATTTTTATATTGTGATATTGAGGAGTGCAGTTTTTATGCTGAAAAATCAGCTTTGCCATCACAGGAATAAAGTATATTTTAAAATATAATAAAATAGAAAACAGTTCTTTTAAAGTGTAATAATATTTCACAATATTACCGTTTTACTGTATTTCTGATCAAATAAATGTATCCTTAATTGGTGAGCATAACATTAACAAAATCTTCCCAACACATGCTGAACTCAGCAGAAAACATGCACTGTAAAATTATTTAGCAACACAATATTTTGCCTTCTGTGAAGCAACATAAAATAAAGAAGCATTTTCTGTCTCCTATTTGAATGCGTATGAATGGACATTAATTTAGCAGAAAGTCTATTCTAGTGTGACTGCAATTTGACAGGTCTTCTCTCATGTTCTCTTGAAGAGTTGAACTGACCTGTTTCCTGGACACACTGCCGTCCACTGGGTCAGTGTACTCAAAATTATCAGCCTTCTCCACACTGTAGATGCTATTGCCCACAGAAAACTTCTGAGTGGTAAAAGCTTTATCAGTGAGAACAGCTTCCAGATCTCTCATGAGGTAATACGCTGCCCTGCTATCCACCCCTTCATAGTCAAACCTGTCAGATATCAAATAAATACAACAAACACTATATTAGGTCAATGTAAATGAAAGATTACAAACATCACCTAATAGTACCTACACTGATAAATCATGGTTTCGTGACAATTTGGAGAGCTCCCAGGATTTTCATGTGACATCTACAAGTAGAGCTAAATATGGTGAATATGGGAAACATGCATGGGAAAGGGAAAAACAATCCAGGCACACATTAAAGAGATTCTGCCTACTCTACTCTGTCTCATAGGAAAAGTCATTGAGAGGGTGGGTACTGTAAGTACACACAAGGATATATCCTGAAATGTCCCAAGAGATATGAAGACTGATAATAGAAAGGAAGCTTGGGAAGATGCTGTTTTGGGTTTAGCTCACCTGCAGAAGTAGTTGCGCCCCATTTTGGCCCAGTGATCTCTCACTATTTCTTCCACCCCCTGCTTACGCACTGCCAGGATGGACAACCATACCAGAACTGACCACAGGCCGTCTTTATCTCGGATGTGGTCTGAACCTAAAAAAAAAAAAAGATAAAATGAGTCATATTTTGATATTCGATTTACACTACTGCCCAAATGTTTAGGGACGGCAAGATTTTTTATAAACTGTAAGATTCTTATGTTCAACAAAGGTGCATTTATTTGATCAAAAATACAGAAAAATTGTGAAATATAATTACATTTGAAAATAACTTTTCTATTTGAATATATTTTAAAATGTATTTTATGGTAAAGCTGAATTTTCAGCAGCCATTACCGCAGTCTTCAGTGTCACATGATCCTCCACAAATCATTCTAATATGCTGATTTGATTTGTTGTGCTAAATTATATTTTTGTAGAAATTGTGATATATTTTTTGTAGGATTCTTTGATGAATAAAAAGTAGAAATAACAGCATTTATTTGAAATAAAAATCGTATGTAACATTATAAATGTCTTTACTGTCACTTTTAAACAATTTAATGCATGCTCACCGAATAAAAGTATTTATTCTTCTTTTTTTTTCAAACATACTAACCCCAAACTTCTGAACATATTTTTGAGCAATTTAAATAATAAAAGTCTTAAACACAACCTAAAAAGCCCAGATGATTCATGTGAGACGGCTCTAAATCGGGAGGTGATAATGATAAAATGAAAGCCCTCACTCCTCTGGTCAATTCTTCATCTGCTCGATTTATGCTCAACATCTTCTCTATGACTTTTGTTCTTGGATCTGGTTTATTTCATGTAATCATATGTCAGGAAAGTGTATCCGACAGCTGCTCTCTGTGTGTGACTAATGCTGAAGTATTGAAAAATGCTCAGGCCTACCGCATTTCACATCAGCAGCCAAAGACTGTTGTAAGCCAACATAATGTTTTATAATTAGTTTTGACCCCTAAAATCAATAAAACACAATAAAGTTAACTTCAAAAGCAGATTTTAACATCTATCAGCCTGTCAGACTATTATCTGCTAACTTTCCCTCAGCCTACAAAACAATAAGTGTGACGCAGAAGTGATCTGGTTCACAGCCAAAAGGGAAACTTGCTTAATTCCAATATTCCATAAACACACTCTGTTTGTACCAGATACCAATACCAACAGATAAAACATATGATGAATGCATAGGATATGTATGTCTAGCAGTCGAGAATGTTTTGTGAAAAAATCGACTGACAGGAAGGGAAGATGAAAAGTGACTCATGACAGCACAGTAATGCTGAAGCAAAGTCGGAACATGGTGAATAATGAGCAGCCTGCTCTTTTGACACCTACAGACAATGCCTCATGTCTCACTCAAGGTCTTATTGATGGTGTAAAACCCAGAGGCTTTACAGATCGACCCTGCTGCCTCACAGAGCCAAGTGTCTGTCTGCCCAGCAACATCATTCAGTGCCAGTTGCTTATTCCACATTCAGCTGCCAACCACAACACAACCATTCAATGCCATGCAGGGGCTCACCTTCATATATGGGAGTTCCTACAACTATACACTCTCAGGAAAAACTACAAAGCATCTTTATACCTTATTTAAGGTACATCTTTATACCTTATTTACTCTTAACTGGTACATATTAGTACCTTAAAGGTACATATTAGCTCTTTAAATATATATTTTAGTACGTTAAGTGTACATATTAGTACCTTGTGAAAGTGTACTGCCCCTTGTGAAAGGGTACTGCCCCAGCAAGTTTTGTAGCAAATATATATTATGAATTTACATTAAAATGTTTCAGTTCAGAGATATAAAAGGGGACATTGTTAAAGAAACATCCATTAAAGTCCTAATAACTGCATGTTTATCTTGTTGATCAGATGAATATAGTTCACTCAAAAATGTAATTCTGTCATTAATTACTCATCCACATGTCGTTCTAAACCCGTAAGACCTTCGTTCATCTTCGGAACACAATTTAAGATATTTTTTATGAAATCCGAGAGCTCTCTGACCCTACATAGGCACCAATGCAACTGAAATGTTCCCAGGCCCAGAAATGTAGTAAGGACATAGATAAAAGAGTCCATGTGACATCAGTGGTTCAACCCTAATTTTACAAATCTACTAGAATACTTTTTGTGTGCAAAGAAAACTTTATTCAACAATTCTGTTTTACCAATGTTCTTACAACGTTTCTGGGTCAGGGAACGTTTCAGTTGCATTCCTGCCTTTGCAGCATTAGGAGAGCTCTTGGATTTCATCAAAAATATCTTAATTTGTGTTCCAAAGATAAACAAAGGTCTTACAAGTTTGGAACAACATGAGGGTGAGTAATTGATGACAGAATTTTCATTTTTGGGAGAACTATCCCTTAAAAAGGTTAGTTCATCCAATCAAAATGAAAATTAGCCCATGTTTTATTCACCCTCAAGGCATCCTAGATAAATCCAGTCGGAGTAATATTAAAAATTGACCTTGCTCTTCCAAGCTTTATATGGCAGTGGTTGGATGTTTTTTCAACAGTCCAAAAGTAGTCAAATAAAGCACCCCCATCCATAATAAAATGTGCCTCACACGCCTCCGGGGGGTGAATATAGGCCTCCTGTAGAGAATCAATGCATTTTTGTAAGAAAAATCTAAATTTTCTCTTTCATTTTCTCTCACTTCTGCTAACTGTCTTACACGGAAGCCGATCTGGATGGATGACTTGAGGGTGAGTAAAACACTGGCTAATTTTCATTTTTGAGTGAACTAACCCTTTAACTAATTTTTGGGACTAAAGAACTATAACTATTAATTTGCAATAAATCTCTTTCCTTCTCACTCCTTTAACAACTTCTTCTGTGCCCCCACCCTGTGCTTTTGTGAGAAAAGCAGAGGAGTAGTCGTTTGCTTTTGCCAGCAGAAACCACTCCCACTTTCTCAGCATTTCAGATGATTCACTACCCTTTTATAGCAGAACAGTGATAAAGAGCAACAGATTGGACGTGCTCAGAAGGCATGTACTAATAAAAAAACTACATCTGAAAATGTCAATGAGATAAAACGTCATAATGATTCTTTAAAGGGATAGTTCACCCAAAAATGAAAATTCTGTCATTAATTACTCACCCTCATGTTGTTATAAACCCGTAAGACATTTGTTCATCTTCAGAACACAAATTAAGATATTTTAAAAGAAATCCACAAGCTTTCTGACCCTGCATTGACAGCAAGGAAAGGTAGTAAGGACATAATAAACACATAATGCACATAAATGCGTGTCGAATTCTGACATGGAAGAGAAGCACAAAAAGTATTCTCATAGCGTCATAAAATCAAGGTTTAAACACTAGTATCACGTGGACTATTTTAACAATGTCCTTACTACCTTTTTGGCCGAATGTGGTAGTTGTGTTGCTGTCTATGCAGAATCAGAAAGCTCTCGGATTTCATCAAAAATATCTTAATTTGAATTCCAAAGATATACGAAGGTCTTGCAGGTTTGGAACGACAAGAGGGTGAGTAATAAATCACAGAATTCTCATTTTTGGGTGAACTATCCCTTTAAGAATGCTTTCTTTTGTGTTTGAAAGAAAAAAAACATAATTTGAGTTTGGCACAATATACAGACAATACTGTAAATAAAATAAATTTTGACAAGATTCAAGATGATTTGTCATCAATGCAAAAGTAAGGCTTTTATGTGCTTTAAGAGGACTCTGATGGCACCCACCTGTTCCAAAGCTCTCCTCTCCACAGAAAGAACACCTCCCAGAATCCATCAGGCTGCCAAAGAATCTCCAGCCTGTGGGAGTTTCATAAAGCGCCACCTTCATAGCCTTAGCAACCCTGTAAACAAACAGGAAGCATGAGTATTCTAGTGCAATCCCACTCAGAGTTTATTTAGACAAGATCAAATCTAAAAAGAAAGACATCATCTCATTGGCTAACAGCATCACCCCTTTGAATATGTGTAAAATAGTGTAACTAGCTGCATGGCACTGCAATGTAAAACTGCAGGTAAAAAGAATAAATGTTCTATTGGTACCTTCAGTAGCAAATAATATAATATAATATAATATAATATAATATAATATAATATAATATAATATAATATAATATAATATAATATAATATAATATAATATAATATAATATAATATAATATAATATAATGCAATGCAATGAAAATTGATACTTCCTTCAGCACAATGTCATGCTGCCAAATATTTCAGCGTGTTTATGAGCGTAAGCAGGACTTGAGCTCTGGACCATGTCAGCTACAGAAGTCTAGGGAATATCTTTGCATAATAAGATGAAGATACATGTTTTCTAGAAGTTTTGTGAACACAAATCCATTTTCAGAGCCCTTTTCACCTTTCATTTGTAAGTCAGAAAAGGACTGAGAAAAACGAGGAAAACGAGAAATCATAAACAGACTACAGGCAGATGGATGTGCTGTTAGTTTCTAAAAATTACTAATCCATGTTTATATCTAAATACTAGACTATATGGTAAACAGCGACAAAGTACATACTGTGAAAAAAGACAGATGTTGAGGTAATGATGATTTAATGTACTCCAGGCAAAGAAATGACCATTCAGCTTTCTACAAACTCATTGGTATTACATTTAGTATCTGTCCTTTTGACTGATTCATAAATTAAACTGCATATTTTGTCTTCTCAATCCAGTGTCTTTATAAGGCAAAAAGCAGAAAGAAACCATGCTGACATTTTGGCTGACATTTATTCTGAGATTCAGCCATGTGCCTGGAGGAGCAAACTGCACTTTAATCATCGGTGTGTAGTCTACACCTGTTTAACTTCCTTATACTGTCAAACTCCTGCAAGCTGTCACAGAAACAGGCCTACTCCTGGCAAATACTGTCATACAACATTACTGTTAAGACAGTAAGTTTTGTATTTGGGAATTGTAATCATTCATGGCTATGAAAATAAAAGATATTCAGTGTCAAAATGAAAGAGATCGAGAAAAACTCAATTACAAGTCTCCTCCTCTGTTTGTTGATCTTGGATAGTTTGCTAGATTCATAACTATTTTCAGACACTGCAGTCTGGCATTATGGGTAATGAGTTGCTGAGATCCCATCAGATGACGGGATAGATGAGAGGGAACCGATGTAAATGAGAAGAGTAAAGATGCAGCTGTTTACTCATGGGTGGAATTACTAAATATGGGAAAACAAGTGTTATTGACTCAAGGGACAAGGAGCAGAATGGAAAGCCTGGCATACAGACAACAAACTGGAATCTTTGACCCCTTGACTTGTTTTCAATGATTTATTCTCATATTTGTGGCCAACACAAGCAGCACTATCTCTAATCCAGCATCTGAAGTATTTTGCATGCATATGTGTTCATGTGGGTGTGACTGGATTTTAACAAACAATTCTATCTAGAAAAGACTTTCCAAACATTTGGAAAATAATGTGTTCAGCTGGGTTTTAAAGTCGGCAGCTGTTCCTAACTTCAATCTGGCAATAAACCCAATAATCAACTGGCAGAATGTTAGCATCAGCTGACAGTCTCATTAAGCTCGTACCCCAATTGTACTAAAATGAGTTCCATTTACATTCCTTGCTCCAAGGTATAATAAAACATTTTTGAAAGTGAACCTCTGAATACCAACAGTGCTTGAAATTGATTCATTACAATATAAACAAATAGTTTAAGGCCTTGGCTACCTTATAAAGTCTGATCTAGTGAGTGGCAGACAAGGACCAAACGTAAATACAAAAACACAAACAAATAATCAGCTTTTTATGCATTTTTTTCAGTTTATATTTCATATAAAGTGTCTAACTTTCATCACTGGCATCACCAAATGGAATTGCAAAAACTGGTTGAGCCAGAAAGGGGGAAAAAAAACAGCTGAAACAAGCCACTTTTCTTTTTTGGGTATATATGCAATATCACCTAAGCAAAAGTGTTGTTGTCATGTTTTCATTCATAAATCAGCTAAATATGGCTTACTATTTTAACTGTTAATTCCTGAATGAATAAGTGTTGTTGAGTGAAAGGGTTCAGTGAATGATTTGATGAATCACTCATAAAGACTTGCTTCATTCCTGAATGAATCAGTGTTGTTGAATAAATCGGTTCGGTGAATAATTCAATGACTAAAGCCCCGTTCACACCAAATACGATAACTATAAATAAATTTGAAGAAAAAACTGAATGGTCTGACTTTTGTTGTGTGACTACAGTATACAGTAAACTACAGTATATTACATAAAACACCTGTACGAAGCAAAAACACCAGACAGGCTGAATAAGATGCGGATTCACTCTCTGAAAGCAGGTGGCACTTATGGAACATGCAATATAATGTTTACTTGGTTACCGCTGTACACAAAGCAGCATTACGCATAAATACTTCACATTATACACATTATACAGAGATGAGATGAAAAGAAAATTCCATCTAAACTTTTCTAAAGACAGTCAGTTCGCCTTAGAGATACATTCATATAAACTCCCACCTATCACGATTCATTTAACATCTCAACCGATTTGAATCATCACATATTTGTATTGATTTTCAACAAGCTCGGGGTGCATTGTTACATTTCTATTAATTTTTCAAATAAATCAGTGTTGTTAAATGATTCAGTTCAGTAAATGATCCAATGACTTACTCATAAAAACAGTCGCTTGCTTCATTCCTGAATAATTCAGTGTTGTTGAACAAATCGGTTCAGTGAATGAATCAGTGACTTATAAGTGAAAGTGATGTGACATACAGCCAAGTATGGTGACCCATACTCAGAATTCGTGCTCTGCATTTAACCCACCCAAAGTGCACACACAGCAGAGAACACACAAACACTGTGAACACATACAGTGGTATTGCCGGCCCGAGACTCGAACCCACAACCTTAGGGTTAGGAGTCAAACTCTTTAACCACTAGGCCACGACTTCCCCCTAACCACAACTTCTCCCTTACAAAGACAGTCACTTATTTTTTCCCTGAAGGAAACAGTGTTTTTGAACAAATTAGTTAAATGAATGATTCAATGACTCACTTAAAAACAAAATGAATACAGTTGTTGAACAAATCAGTTCAGTGAATGACTCAATTAAATACTCATAACCCACTGGGTGAAACAATGTAACCAGCAGAAAGAGTTAATTAAAAATATTTAATGCAAAAAACCACTAATGCACAAAAAGTCCCAGAATGTAACATAAAGATGCATGCCATTTCTAGGAAACTAATCATTAAATTAGATGAGTTTAAAATACGGTTACAGCAAACACAATAGGACTGCAGTTACAGTTAGACTGGATTGTCCTGTGTATAATTTTCCCATATTTCATCATTCTCAGTGCATGGTCAAATTGATAGTGCACATTATCTCTTCTCCTTCCCACGTGTAGGGAGCACGGCAGATGTTTCCTTTCCATCCTTACATCCCTAAACACACTAATATGCACACATACAGTACAAAGACACAGAGCTACTCCCTCAAACACAGCTCAGCAAACAAACACCAGACCTACAGCACACACATGCTTTGGTAGATTATCTCCACTGCCACTTAACAAACATACACTCCTGAGAGGTCCATAGTATAAACACACAGCCACAGCCCAGAGCTCGCTCGTCGCCTAAAAAGGTTTACAGCAGCAGAGACGCCTCGCTCCAACAACTCACACCCCAAGAGACATTCATGCTTCAGAAAAACAGATCAGATTAGTTGGACAGAATGATCCAGATTCATGAACAGAGACACTTAAGAATTCTCTATCACCACTCCAGAACTATAAAATCTGACTTTTAAAGAATCACAATACAAGAATGTTTTGGTTATGGCTGATTTCATCAGCTTATTAAACAAGATCAGCTCTTGTGACTTGATGCTCTTTTCTAGTAGTGTTGGGAATTACAATTTCTGTTGTGAACGATTTAAAAGTAAGTGTATCCTTATAAACAGCTGTGCAGATAATATTTCTATATTTATTATTTATAATAATTTATATACTGTTATAAAAAATTCTCAAAAAGCAATACATTCATAAACACCTTTGCTGGAGAATAATATGGTGATGGTGGCATACATGGCAAAACAGTACTGATTGGTTTGTAATTTTTTATTAATTCTTAATTAATAATTATATATCACGTTTCTACAATGTCATCCCAATCTGAAAACTTTGCTGTTGCATGATGCTACATCCATTAAATTTCATATAAAGATGTATAAATTTGAAACTTTAACTTTATTTTCTTTTTATTGAGTCAAAATTTGAAACTTTAGTAAAGTAACAAATGCAAAAATAATCCTGCCATTTCCATGCTGAAACATTCACATGTGTACAAATGGAAGTGAACAGAGCAAGAAGTCTAGTGTGGCCACACCTTTAGCCTGGAAGGCAACAGCTCAGATTTTAAGGGTGACTTCAATGTAAGGGAGAATGTGAAAGAGAACAATCTAGAACTGTTTCTAGGCTGGGAGGACCCATACTTACTTAACTATCATTTACAGAGTGGAAAACATGACACTCTGCTTAGCTATGGCTACACTTCATAAGGTGTAACTTCAGGCCAAACACGGAGTCAACTTCTCTTTCTTTATCTTAGCCACACCAGTAGTTAAATTCTCATTGATTCTGTGTTTATGACATTGAATCAACCTTGCAAAGCCTCTAGGAAGTGAATAATGAGTCACAGAACAAAAACAATATTGATGGGAGGAAATCAGGGTTAATTCTGGTGTTATGACACAATACGCACTTTCTGGCTCTTCTTAATGACTAATTGTGCAGCGCTTAATAACATAATTTCCTGTTTGAATGCCAGGACTGTAGGGACAGTGGACCCACTATCCCTACAATGCCTCACAAACCTGTATGACTTTCTTTCTACTATGAAACTAACCAAAATAACCTATTTTGAGAAAAGTCTCAATGTTTAATTTGTCCACACAATGAAAGTCAATGGTAAATGAAAAGTTTACCAACATTCTTCAAAATGTCTTCTTATGTGTTCTGAAGAAAGTAAGTCATAAAGATTTGGAACGTGTGGGTAACGAGTAAATGATGACAGATTTTTCATTTAACTATCCCTTTAATAAGGGCATTTCATATCAGTCAGGATCACATTACTTCGGAAGGCTGCAAACTTTTGTGCATAGAGGAGAAGTGGGCCAGTGAAGAATTTGGGGTTGAATAAATTTACAAAGTTATCTTTTTTAGCTAATTTTGAAAGCTGAGGTGTATAAGCAAATCTCTGACAGAACTTGTTGTATTTTGTTCTTATAGGTTTATTTAAAACTGCATTTTATTCATTGGTGGTTTTTTGAAGACAGCCCCGCCCTCAACTCACACCATTGGTTGAGCTGTTGCTGTGTCAGACTATGCAGCGTTACTTTTGAGCACCACATAACAAAATAGGCTCCAAATTGCATGGGATAGGAAAAGGTATTTAACACCCCCAAAAATTACAGTTTACATTTAACAAATGTCTTCTGATTGCACAAAATCACGATTTATTTCTTATAGCACAAGATCCTTTCTCAAAGCAGACAGGTATTTAGCATGATGCACCCTGAAAGTTATTTTTAGTGGGGTGAATGGTGTCTCCAGGAGCGCATGGTTGAGCTAACACTGTTATTCTTAGGGAGTGAGTCTCCATGCTGTAACCTCTGGCCCCATCACTAATGCTTTTACCGCTCAGTATCTTGCACCGGACAGAACGAGAAATGGAAAACTAATTGTGAGAGAGTGGAAAGATCCTGATGGATGATTTCCTCCCTGATCATCAGCTTATCAATTCTGAGAGCTGACTGACTTTTATTTAAACAGCTCTGAACTCTTACAGTATGTTAAAGGAAAACGTCTCTCAATGTGACAGTCATAAAAAGAAACCGTTGCACGCCATGTGAAAACATTTTAAGTTGAACCAACAAGTATACTTGGCAGTGGGCTGAATAAAAGTGCAAGCAAATAATCTGTAATTAATATTCATGTACATAATTCATATTCATGATTGTGCAGAACAGACAGATGAATTTAAAGTTAACAGTTAGTGCTCAACATATGGTCATTCTGCTGGAGGTTAGCAGTATATTTTTTTATCAGACAGAGCGGTTTGAGTAACTTTTAGTGATGACTTGTTAATTTTCAGCAAGGCCTGCAGCATGTCTGTGAATAATGGCATTTCAGCGCTATCTGAGAGCATGGTACACACTATGAGAAAAAAAAAGGTACAAAGCTGTCACTGGGGCAGTACCCTAAGGTATTGTTAATTTTCAGCAAGGCCTTAAGGTCTTATTTATCCCTAAATGGATCCCTATTAGTACTTTAAAAGTATAGATATTGCAGGTAACACCTACATTTTTCTATGAATGTTCTTTAGATAAATTTTTTTAGGTTTAGGGTTATTTTTTACAGTTAGATTAGCAAGTGGTACTTACCTGTCAATGGCTGTGCTGGTTGGCATACTGCGGGCAAAACCTCTGATTCCTCTCTGACTGAAGTAAGGGATGCAGGAGAGGTTTGCAGCCATCACTGCCAGTGAATCTGATGGGCTCACAAAGAATCCATTCTCACCCATAATCATGTAGCGATCCTATACATAAGACAAACATATCCACGATTATACAACACAGTTAGTTCTGTCTTTTAATCTGATTAAACAAGCAAGATATCATATTTGATCTAAGTTACTTGTTAATTGATCTATTACATAAAATAACCAGCTGCTGCATTTTATTTGTAAATGATGAATAATATCATTTTCACTATAACACTACTGTTTAAAAGTTTAGGATCGATAAGATCTTTTTTAATTTTTTTTTTTTTTGAGCAAGGATGCATTAAATGACCAAAAGCTACAGTAAACATTTATATTGTTACAAAAAAAAAGCTGTTTTCTTGATTTTTCTATTCATTAAAGAAGTGAAAAATCCACAAACATATTAAGAAATACAACTGTTCTCAAAAGGGATGATAGATGTTTCTTGATCAGCAAACCAGCATATTAAAATAATTTCTGAAGGATCATGTGACACTTAAGACTGGCTGCTGAAAATTCAGCTTTCACCAAAACAGGAAATAAATGACATTTTAAAATATATTAAAATAGAAAACAGTTTTTTAATTGTAAAATTATTTAAGAATACTGCTGTCTTTGTTTTTGATATAAATTCAGTCTTGATAAGCAAAAGATGTCTTTCTAAAACAATTTTTTTTTACCTATCTTAAACATTTGATTGTTAATGTAAAAGTATGTGTTTCCTGTTTCTCTCTTATTTGCAGTATTAAGAAATAGAGATAACTAAAATTAAATTATAACAGAATAAAAAAAACTGATGAATAATAATAAAGAACTGGAATCAAAACAAGACTCTGACAAAAAGGCTGTAAATAATTCAGCAATAATTTGGTTTAACAGTCCTGATTCTTATGCTTTATGCCTGAATATTATTCTTATGCAGTTTTTACATTTTTCTCTGTGTTTGTGTAATTTGTAAGGTATTTGCAAATGTTTATAAGACGATAAGAGACAATCACCCCATCTGCATCAAAAGCAGCCCCAAAGCCAAACTCTCCCCCCTTCATGGAGTCCACCAGAGCTGCAGCGAATGCAGGGTTAGGGTTAGGGTGTTGGCCTCCAAAGTCCTCCAGAGGGACACAGTTAACAGCAGAATTAGCTGGAGCCCCGAGCTCATCACATAAGATTCTTCTGACATATGGTCCCATAACTGAAACAGATGACATAAAGATGGGACTCTACAAACGGATATAAATCTGCATACAAGCATTTGCAACAGTTTACAGGAGTTTACCTCCATTCATGGCATCTATTCGGATCTTCAGCTGTTTTGGACCTGTCAGCAAGCTCTTGATGGCACCAAAGTCAAAAATTCCCCGCAGCATGTTTAGATAGATCTCAACTGAATCCACTATCTCAACTGGAAAATAGAGAAAGAACATTTTTAAGCTCAGCACATGAGTGTGAAGTGAAGTTTGTGGCAATAACATGAGAATAAGTTAATACGCCTCACCTCTGAATGGTTTAAACTTGTTCTCCAAGTCAAAGTCATGACGGCCAAGGCGGGACAGGTCAATGTGGAGGTCAAGGCAGATGGCGTATTCCTCTAGTGTGCGACTCACCTGATGGATCCTCTCCATCACTGTGTCTGGGGATGGTCCTGTAAACAGGAAACAGAAACAAAACATCGGATCTAAGAATACTTCATCTGTCAATCAAAAATAGAAATAAGTTTTCTTTTTAAGATTTGTAGCTATATGTGTTGTCAGGATCCAAAACACACTAAATTATTGCTCTTGAACATGATGCTTAAATTCAATAATTTATTCAAAACATTTGAGACCAGAAAATATACATATTTTTTATTTAATACTTTTATTTAGCAAGTAAATTGAAATTTGAAATTTGCTGCTGAACATTCAGCTTTGCCATTACTGTTTTTACTGTATTTGTGAGCACACATGTTATACTGCATTGGTATGTTTTGCACTGTTTGTCACATATACGCAATAAAAAACAAAACCCCCATTATAATAATGGTGTAATACAAAGCAAAATTTAATTTAAGGTAAGCAACAGGTAAATTTAGTTCAATAGATATATGCCCATAGAAGATATTTTTACAGTGAGATTCAAGATGTACAACACTGTTACACTTCATGGTGTGAATACTTTTTCATGACAGCCTACACAAAGATAACGTTAACACAGTGATTCCTTTAAAGGCTGATATTCAATAAAACATACTGAAATCAGATTGTCATCATCATTCTGAAAGTGCATGCATACAGTGTGTCCTGTGCTCTGTAAAATTCTCACCTCCATTAGCGACATTAAATTTGATCCCAAAGTCTCCCCCTGGGCCTCCTGGACTGTGGCTTGCAGTGAGGATGATTCCACCAATGGCTTTTATCTTCCTGATGATGCAGGAGACCGCTGGGGTGGAAAGGATCCCATTGTGTCCAATTACCAGACGTCCAATCTGAAATCAAGTTTTGGTTTTATTGGTGTGAAGTCAATGGAGTCCAGGGTTGTTTTGGACTCCACTGACTTACACTGTATGAACAAAAACATAAAACTTTCTTTAAAATATTTTATGTTGTGCTCCAAAGAAGAAAGTAAGCAATACAGGTTTGAAATGACAAGTGTAAAAGTGCACTTCTATACTTAAAATCCCGAACAGGCCCTGTGCTTCCAGACCTTCACCTGTCATGCGAGGGTTATCATAACATTATATGCTGGGCTTTAAACCTGCCACCTTTCAGAGGCGCCAGTCATGGCCACTGCTGCATACCAGATCAACAGCTACATCTGTCTGGAAGCTCATTCCTGTAGAAGTGACAAGCTGATTTAGGGACAAAACTAAACAGCAACGCACACTAACAATTTCTAAGTACTCATATGAGTCTTGACATACAATCCTCTCTGACATAAATTGCAACCTCCTTTATCAAGTGTCCAGATTATTGACAGATACTTACTTTCTAGCTCACAAGACAGCAGCCCAGACATCTCAGCAACTTTGTGACTCATTAAGCTTTACAAGATCAGCCACTTTCTATAAATAGTGCGTTATTTGGCATCTCTCACTCAAGCATTTAAAATGATGAACAAGTGCACTGACCCTAGGCTTTTCTTTTTTTTTTTTTTGTGAAGGTAATATGCCAATTAAATAACTCACTAGGCTCATGCTTTGCTTAGCCTGTTGCTTTTACTTGCATCTCTGATGAGTGTGAATTGTATTCCCAGCACTCTTTGAGGAGCTTATCCATATAAGGTTCTGCTTTTGGATACACAGCCTCAGTACATCATGCCTCTGAGAGCTACTGAATTTGTATGGAAGGATGGCACTGATACAAAGTAGAATTAAGGATGGATGGCTGGTTTGACTGTATTTTATAATATGAATGGAATAAAAAAATAATAATAATTAGAGTATCACAGAGAATGACTTGGTTTCATGCTTAGACTGAACCAAACATTATATCATCATTAGTGGCACAATAAAACACACTAGAAATGTTGATGAACAGAGTTTTGGCTCGTGGCCATATGTTCTGGGTTTCCCCATAGCACATGAACATGAGAGGTCAAAACAAGGGAAGCAGCAGCGCTCCAGGAAGAGTGTGCAGGGGAGGGATGGCACAACAGATAAGACAGGATACATTTGGCCAGGCCAGAACAGAGATTTAGCTCTAAAACTTTCTCTCATTACATGCACAGTTTGTGGCTTCTCAGGTTTTCCAACCAAATGCTCAGCCGTTAGGGATATCAAAATCCAGATACCCTTGAATAAAAACAGACATGACCATTTATACTATAAATCCATGTAATGTTATTCTAAATCATGAAACTACCCATGTCGACCAGATACATGACAAATCATGCTAAAAATCTTTTTCAAAGACAGGTGAAATGATGATAATAATGAAAATAATAAAATACATTAATAAAAATAACAAGAATGAATACACCAAGGTAGGTAGGTTAAATATATATATATATATATATATAAGACCAGAAATATAATTTCTTAGGAAATTATATATAAATAAATAAATAAATAGTGCATTTTTTGTTTGTTATATAGATTAGAAAATCTATAACATTTATTAGTAAGTATATAAATAAATAAATAAATAATAAATTTAAAGCCCTTCATTAATCTAACTGCATGTTATATTTTAATGATTTAGATCAGAAAAAAAATTATTAATTGTATCAGAAAATGCTAATTGAATACTTAATAAATTAGTGAACTAGAACGGCATGCGTGAGTAGTATTAAGTATTAACACCATCTTACCCCGTTGGCAGCTGCCATTTGAACGATGACTTCAGTTGCAGCCCGGCTGAAGTATCTTCCATCGCTGCCCACCACCATAGTGCATCCCTGACGGTCCCTCAAGTCGATGGAGGACAGCAAACTTTGGATATAATTTTGCAGATAGTTCTTTTTACTTTCGAAAACCGCTGTCTTCTTTCGCAGCCCATTCGTCCCTGGTCTCTGGTCATCGAAGGGGGTAGTTTGGATAGTCAAAATGGGTATAGGGTTAGTTTCCATGACTTTCTGCTACGCTTCGGGATGTTAAAAAATATAGTTTGTTGTTGCTGAATGAGGTGAGATACAGTGTTCAAAATATCGTCAAAAGCAACAGAGTTAGTTCACGGAGGCAGCGAGCAGGGTGCGCCACAGCGCAGTGCGTTTCAGTCCAAGTGGATTACTTGAGACGCGTCCCGTGACGCTTCTTTGGAAAAGTGTACGACAGCTGTCTTCTCATCGCACCGGGACAAACTGTGAAGTAGGGGCAGAAAATAACAAATAAATTGGTGTAAAACGCAAAGAAATAATCCAAGATGAGGGCTTGCGCTCCCCTACACTCTTCTCCCGAGCTGTCACGCGTACGTTTGCTCGCCAAAAGGCAGGGAGGGGAGAAAACTCTTTATAATGAGCTAACGCACTGGCCAAAAATAGCCCATGATGTGGGGGAGCGAATAGTGACAGGGTGCTGCTGTGTAATCGAACGCCTCTACTGTCCGTGGCGCTCAAACAGAAATGTCATAACATCAATCAAATGAAATAAGGAATGACCAAATTTCCAATCCCGAGACAGAAAAGGGAGACCGAGGCTGATCTGCACAACAGTAACTATGGGTCTGAGTCAGTTAAACAAATGTGTGTCAATTATACAAAAGTCAAGTTAAACAAATGTGTTTTGAAGCAGTGGATTTGTGTGGGTTTCAATCTAATTCAAAACCCTTTTAAATTACAATGATTTTGTGAATTCTGTTATTTAAACTAAATCCGGTATCATATTGTGTAAGCTCAGTAAACAAGTGAACACAATAAAACCACACTGATCTAAATTCAAACAACAGTCAGCCATGTAATTAGATAGATTTTAACTGAAAGGTTGAACTTCAGTCTTCTGAGGACAACTGTCTTCTCAGGTCGAAGCAAGGTTGCATGCGTTTTTTTTTTAAAGTAGTCTACATCTTTTTGATGGCCAATAGTTTGATAGCTGTTCATTTTACATTATTGTTGTTTCAGTAGTTGTTTTAAGGCATGTAGCCTATCCAAACTGACTTTCAAAAAATAACCTATATCTAAAAAATATATGGAGTGAAAAGCGTAACAACTAAACCCTATTTGTTTTCGCTATAGATGGATTATTTAACTAACACTATATGAATCCAAGTAAATCAGTCACATTAACCAAGCAAGCACATGCGTAATGCACGAGCATCAATCTCCATCTAGTGGACATAAAGGAATAGAAAATGTCTTGCAGGCAGTGATGGGAATCTGTTATGCATGCAGTCTTTTAACATTTCGTAAAGCGCTTTAACTTTAAAATTTTTAGTGAGAGGGCGAAAATGAAATCTAAAAGCAATTAAAAGTTTAACCCCCCCCCCCAACTCTTTTTATAGAAGTAGGCTATTTTAAAGGTTTTTTTTATTAAATATATGCTACATTGCTGAGCATTCCAAATTTACAATTAAAGCGATCTTAAAATAACCAGTCTCTTTTCTATTCTTTTCGACAAATGAATGAGCAAAACGCACTATTTCGTTTAGATAGCCTTAGGGCTTTATGGAAAAATACACGATATAATAATTGCTTAAATGAATAACACGTAGGCCAATTGAGATTTGACGATGGTGGTTTATTTAAACATGCATTTTAATACATACAGGATTTTAGACTAGCAAATATATTACTATTTATTTATTTACATTAAAACTATAACATAAGAGCAAAGACAGACACATATTTTATGTTACAAATCTATTAAGATGAATCGGTGAGTTTTCCAGACACAGTTCATCAGTGAGGATACAGCATCCCCAGAGTTTCTGTGAAAGGAACGGTCTTCAGCAGAGCAGTCCTTGCTGCCACTGGTAACAAACTTGGAATCACACATGATGTCGGCCTGGGAAGTACATAACTATAGTCAGGTGTGAGATGATGAGGAGAGTTTTTGTGAGGAGACGCCGTCGACTTGGCCATTATGCTGTCAATGCTGAACGAACACTTCTGGGACTTGTGCTCGGGCCTTTGCTGGATTTCAGGAGCTTCGTGGACTTTAATGTTGAGAGTCTGATATTGGAAATATGGAGGTGGCACCATGATGCCATCCGGCACTGGCAAATATCCAATAGGATTAGCCTGGGCTGGAAGCGGCCCAGAGACGCAGTAAGGTCGCCCATATGCTCCATAACTCAACGTTGGGTGGTAAAGCACCAGGTTGTCTTTGGTGAACTCGGGGTGGTTCCTCTTAAATCTTTTCCTTCTGCGCAGAAAGCTGCCGTTGTCAAACATGTCCTCAGATGCAGGGTCCAGGGACCAGTAGTTGCCCTTCCCCGGGTTTCCAGGCTCTCGTGGGATCTTGATGAAGCAGTCGTTGAGTGACAAGTTGTGTCTGATGGAGTTCTGCCACGCGGGGAATTTCTCCTTGTAGTACGGGAACTTGTTGCTGATGAAGTCGCAGATGCCGCTGAGGGTCAGCTTCTTCATCGGGCTCTGGAGGATCGCCATGGTTATCAGGGCGATGTAGGAATAGGGAGGTTTGACGGCGGAGGTCTGCTTTGTGGCGGTCGCGGCGGAGAAGCTGCTCTCGCTCTCTCCTGAAGACTCGGACCCTGAGTGATCCGCCTCCGTAAGGTCCCTGCAAGGCATGATGAAATACTCTCGGTCGCTATCGCTGTGGTCTCCTCCGACGATGTCTATTTCATCGTCTTCAGAAGAGACAGGGGTGCGCTGCACTTCTTCGTAATCATGGGAAAGGGTCATGGTTGGAGACCCCAAATGTGTTGGACGCGACTTGTGGCTGGTGAAGCTTGTGGCCGGTTTGCAGGACTCATGGAGATTAGCGCTATTTATGAGAGGCCACACACATTCTGTCTTTGGCCCGCCGATGGTCAGACCAATGGGGTGGAGTGTCACCGCAGGGATTCAGGACAGTTGGGCAGGTGTGGGGGGCTTGACCTGCTTAAACTAAACAATGCGCATATGAGATGCAGATCCTAAACACCCAATTACAGAATCTCAAACTAAGGAGATGGCGAAATAAAAGTGTAGGCCTACAAGTAAAATTTAATAATATAGGCTATATAACTTTTTTAGAACCAGCTTAAACGCCAACGTGAGAAATAAATGTTCCTCTTTTATCAGGTTTTTATATTGGTCTTTTGTTTGTCAAATAAGAAACAAAATATAAAAAGTTTTTATGCTGAATAACGTTTAGTAATAAAGGTCTTTTTTAGCTTTATTATTGCAGTATTAAATTGATACAATTTATTTTAAAATGCTTATTTTTAAACGCATGTGCAAGTTTCATGCATACTTAGAAAAAATAAAAAAGGCTGAGTGTAAAGAAGAGAAACTAGGCCTGTTTGTTTGTTTTTTTCAAACACATAGGCAATATAGCTTTTATAATTAATGCAGTCTTTTAAAATAGGCCTCTATTTGTGACGTTTTCTTTAGGTTAGGCTATTTATAGGCAATATAGCTTTTATAATTAATGCAGTCTTTTAAAATAGGAATCTGTTTTTTATGTTTATTTTTATATTTTTTTTTTTATATATATATATATATATAATAGGCCTCTATTTGTGACGTTTTCTTTAGGTTAGGCTACTTATTTTAACAGGCTATATAAAGATAAAATACAATGGTAAACTAATGCAAGCTTTTTAATCGCATAGTTGAACCACCTAGACAATTCTAAAAAAAAAAAAAAATAAAAAATAAATCACAGATTTATTTCTTGGTTCACTTGTTTATTTAAAGTGTTTTAGATCGGGACAAAAAAATAGCGTCACGTCACTGAACCTTTTCTTACAAAAGCCACAGTTCACTTGCAATACAAATACAAGTCGTTATATTTTAGATGGTCTTTTAGGATTCCTCTCCAATTCAGAAGCAGGTTAGCGCAGTGGGAGCTGAGGTGTGTGTGATGGGGAATTTTCACACCACGCCTAACTACCGGTTTAGAAGACTGATTTTCCCCCGATACCCCCTGGGTTTCGTTTGGTTTGTCACCTCAAGATACCCGCGGGTGGTGTGACCATGAATATGGCCATGGCTCGGCTCCCCGCACAGAAAGAAGAATGTCGGTAAACGAGCCTATCAACATCAGAATCAAAAAGGAAACGGCGCAGCTTTAGCCTACAGGCCAGGAGCGAGTTTTATTGGAGGACATGAATGAGCGCAGCAATCCTCAAAGCAAACCTTCTTGTGCGCGGATATGTGTTAAAACTCTTCACAGTCATCTCAATTGCAAATGAAAAGGTCCGTCCACTTCCTCAGCTGTGGATGGCGTGGAAGTGGATGCATGTAAATTTACGACAGCACTTGAAGGTTGTGTAAACAAATAGAGCTACAGCACTCATTCATGTCAATTTAAAGAAATCCAAAGACCTAAACTCATCTTAAAGTGTTTGTACTGAATATTAAGGTTTCTAATAACACAACACATGGAAAAAAAACTATATATGGATATGTATATGAAGAAAATTGTTAAAATTACATTTATTTTCATACTAAATACAAAATTATTGTTTTAATATATAGGCCTACCACATATTATAGCCACATACATTAGTGAAGTGATAGATTATTGCAATATGTGAACATTTATGCATATGGAAGACACTTCAAAATTTGTTTCTCACAGACTATACACATACTTTCATAACATCTTTTGCTCTTAGTTATTATAATTTATGTTCCACTACAGACACTCAACACTCAAAAAGTACATTCTGTCAACCAATTATTGCAATGTATTATCACCTTGTCACAAAAAGTGTTAAGTGGGTGCTTGTAATAATGATTCTCACACTGAAAAAAAGACAAAATTTTACACGTTTGAAGAGTAAGCTGAGTAACTCAAGACTACATTTATTTCACTGGTTACTGCTATTTTACACTTTACACTGTGAAAAAGTCGATGTAAAATGATTAGTAATTAATCACCCAAATGAATTGTTTAAATAATGACATACTCTTAAAATAAAGACTATAGGTTTTTCCATTGTGTCCAAAATATAACGCATTTCCAGATACATATTTGGAGAAAACGGTAATGGAAACGTAAAATAAATTACATTTTAAGACATTTCAGTTAATATCAGTTTTACTGGTTTGAAATGTGGCGTACAAGGATTTTTAGTACAGTGTTCTACATGTTTAGGAGAAATTAGTGTCAGATTTGAACACTTTTTCTATTCAAAACATTATGGAGCATGATAAGCACCTATTAAGCTGTTGCAGGATTTGCAAACTCTTTTAAAACTGTGGGTTGCAAACAAAAACAGCTGTTTTTTCCAGTGATTTCACAAATGTCTTATGAGATGAGATTGTTGGTGTTGTATGGTTTGTATACGTGGCCTGGCAGACTGTACAGTCAGATATCATCTACTCCACGCAGTCTTTATTTAACATGGCTGAAATAAACTCTTTCTTCAGAATCTCGCCATCAAGGTTCCGACCTGAAGTAAGAAGACAGTGAACGGTAAATTATTTATGAAATAATTCTTTAATGTAATAAAACGATGATGTTTTAAAAAAAGCTTTTAACAGGAAATTTGGCATTTGATAAAGAGTTTTATATACGTATTGTATGTTAAAATCGGAATATTTGATCTTACCTATGAAGACGAGTCGGTTGATTCTTGGCTCCTGATCTGCCCAGAACTCTGGAGTCTCATCCAGCTCATAAAGCTCATGGACACCCTGCAACATCACCTTCTTTTGTTTCTGCTGGATGGAGACGATCCCCTGCCACAACACACAACAATCATTTACACAGAGAACAGATTGGATGAATATTAGAATGCTTGTACAGGATATACGGTTGATATAAAAGGCAATATAACCTCACAGAAGTCATGATTTTCTGTGGCTGACATAACATACAGTATGGAGAATGAATATATGGATGACCGTATCCTCACCTTTAACCGGATAACTGCCATTGGCAAGCCAGCTTTGTTCTTTAATGTCTTCTCCCATAGGAGATTCTACAAAAAATGTTACATTTTGTAAAGATGTTGTTCTGGGTAGAAATATTTTATTTACATGCTTCCTTAAGCTACATCTGTACCTGAATGAATATATTTAATAGGTCTTCTGACAAACTGCCAGGAACTTCAAATGTTATAGTCAGCATACTCTGAAATAAAACAAATACATAACGGAAACATTAAATACTTGCCAATGAACAAAAATAAAGGGAGCATCTCAAATGTCTCCAAACAGGTCAAGTCACATTACAAATGTACATTAGCTTTCAAAAGTAAGAGTTTTTGAAGGAAGTCTCTTAATGCTCACCAAGGCTGCATTTATTTGTTCAAAATTAAATAAAAACAGCAATATTGTGAAATATCATTGCAATTAAAATCTAAATTACTCCTATGCAAAGCTGAGTTTTCAGTAGCCATTATTCCAGTTTTCAACGGCACACGATCCTTCAGAAAGCGTTCTCATATGTTGAGTTAGTTCTCAAGACACATTTCTTAATATAATCATCAACGTCGTGCTGTGAAACGTTTTTTTCAGTATTCTTTGAGGAATAGAACTTTCATAAGACCAGCATTTACATGAATTATTTTTTTTTGTAACATTATAAGTGTCTTTACTGTCACTTTTGATCAATTTAATGTATGGGATTTTCCTCACTTCTGTTTGTACTGTACACAAAAACATTTCTAATAATACCTCTATCTTTAAAGGTGTCAGTATGACACTTGAATAAATTTCCCCTCACTGTTAAATACTTGTACTACTTTAGCACCCATTCTGTTGTACTTCTCGGGGTGTTACATGGGCCCTTTACAGATATTTAAACCATTGTTTGTCTGTGTTAAAAGTTACACACTTCCTTTTTCCCTTTGGAATAACAAGAGAAAACGGCTCTCATTTACATGAAAAGAGCAGTGAGGCTTGGCTCTGAAGGGGGAGGGTGGAACAGACTGGGTGGATGCGGGAAAGTGACCCATCTAATGATAAGAGCACCTATGGAGAGTTTGCTTCAAGGATAGAAGGAAATTGACAACATTTAACATTTATTGTGAACCTTGTGGTTCTAACAAACTCTGAGAGGAACCTTCTGGGAAAAGATACTGGGACTTTTTTTTTTTTTACACCTCAGAAGTAAAAAAACACTCAATTCACCAATTCAAAATATCATAAAAGATTCATCTTCACCTTGTCGAGATGTGGTTGGCTTGTTTTCACCAGCTGCAGCTTTTCAGCTAACCTGCAGAACACAGGATTCCAAGACATTTAAATGTGAAACAAGCGCACTGATTGATGTCAAACAACATCCTCTTACATACCCAAATGTATCAGACAGATGTACAGTCTTAGCTAAAACCTTTCAAAGGGTTTGACTACACTGACAGCCCCTAATCCTGGTGCTGGTGTGATGCAGAGGAGCTTTTGGGTTTAGTAAGAGTAAGATTGAGCTTAATACAGAAAGAAAGAAGAAGAAAGCGTGTGAGCGGGCTCTGACCCCTCGGGGAGGGCAAACGTAGCTCTGCGGATTATTCGTCGGGCTGTGAGTACCACACAGCAGACCAGAGGGGGGTCATCCCAGACAAGCAGCCTGTGCTCAGGGGGGCCGATGGGCCACAGTCGGGGCTGAAAGACGTTCTGTGTGGAAGTGCTTCTGTACCTTTACTGCAGACACTGCTATAATCCTCTGCAGCTGGGCTGATCTATTCACATGTACTCGGTCTCACTGTAATTACTCTTAAAAAGGGTGTTTCATTTTTTGTTTTTGTGTAAGTCATCAACATTAGCATGAGCTAATGGAGTGTTTGATCCTCATCGGATACACAAAATCCTCTGGAAAAATCCTGGTGAACAGAATCGCTGCTATGACTAAGTAAGAAGCAAGTAGCGTAATTCTTGAAAGTATTCTTCAAAAACACTTACCTTACACCATCGCTGATATCAAACGAATGAATCTAATACTTGAGACAGGTCAACCCTATAAGGAAGAAAAATGCACTTAATTTGTATGTATAAATAAATACTTAGTCTGTCTTTGATGTTATTTATAGATGATAGAGGATAAAGAGTGTTTTAAAAATGATAAGGCCCTAAAAACCGTTTTTTATAGGTCAATTTCTAAAACTGATGGAACACACACTACTGTTCAAAAGTTTGGGGTGAGTAAGATTTTTTTCTTTTGAGAGGCATTATTACTTTTATTAAGCAAGGATGCATTAAATTGATCAAAAGTGAAAGTTTACATCAAATATGCAGCCTTGATGAGCCTACGAGACTTCTTTCCCCAAAAAAAAAAAAAAAGATACTGACCCCAAACTTTTAAATGCTAAGATTGCAGGTCTTTATCAGATTGCAGCTCTTGATTAATATTTAAGTGCTTTAAAATGTCTTGGCAGAGATTTGTTGAATGTGGGGTCAGCTTTATGTAAAGGCAAGGTTGAAAGAGCTTCAAAATATGGTACAATATGCACACATTTTTTACTGTAGATTACAAAGTACATGTTTAGTATTGGTGGTTTCTGCATATTTTCTCACCTGGATTTTTGTGTCTCCAAAATCTTCACAAGCCCATTTATTGATCTATGAAGAAGAGGACAGAGCACATACCATAAAACAAACTCAAAGACATCTATCCAATTACTATTATAACTAGATTTTACATTTTCTGACGTGAATGTAAAAAGCGCAAGGTCTTTATTACAATACTAGGGTGTGATGGTTGGTTGCTAGGACATTGCTATGTGGTTGCCAAGGTTTACTGAATGTTTTTAATGTGTTGCTATGTGGTTAACAGGGTGCTCTGAGTTCTGGCTGCTATGATATTCTGGTACCTAGATATGACTCCGGTACCTCTGTAAAAGCAAGTTATTGTTTTTTTATTTCTTTCCCAGGAATCATAAGAAAACTGCTTATGTGATAGTACACAGAAAAGTTTAATCCTTTGTGTTAGGGGTTCAAATCTTTAAAAGTATGAGCAATATGCTCAAGCAAGCACCATTTATAATGAATAAAAATTTCCATGTCTTCATCACAACATATTTTGAGACAGACACCAAAATCCATTGAATAACTAGGGATGCCCTGTATAATGGCATTATACTTTTGCTGGTATGATCATTCCTCAAAAGTTAATTTTTAACACTAATTTACTTTAATAACATTGTTAAATGTAACTTTTAGCAAATGAAAATCCATTGTTCATCGTATACATTATAATGTTGTAATGTCTAAATTCAGTGAAGCATTTGAAACAGTTAATTATAGTTTTTGGTGTTTTATTTCTAATCTATTTAAACACAATTGTTTAGAACTTTAATAAGAAATGTACTGGGGCCAGTTGCATATTTTATTTTTAATATGTTTTGTAATGGTTGTTTTTGAATTTATTGTTTGATGTACTGGGGGCTGTTTGTAGCAGCTAACCAAAGGCTTATAAGTCTGGATTCAACTTAGAATAATCTACATTTTTATGTAACTGAATAAAAAAAAATGATGCCCAGTCTTAAAGAAGAAATTATGTGACTTGGCTATGGGCCAAAACAAAACAAAATAATTAAGAAATCAATAAATAGATTTAACACACATCATTTAATAACACTTTTAAATGTATTTTTGTTTTTAAGCATATGTCAGAATGAACTTCCAATTTTTATAGAATACAATGTAATGTTTTTTTATTTAATTCAAAAATATAACAGTACAAAAATGTTAATATCGTCCATATATTGCTTAAATCATTATCAGCCAGAATTTTAATATCAGTCCATCCCTAATAAGAACATATAAGAATATAAAGGTCTATGGTTCTCACCTCACTGTATCTCTGAGCTCCACCAGCTCACTGTCATTCACTAGATCAGTTTTATTGATAATGGTCAGATCAGCAAGAGCTATCTGCCTAAAAACAGAGAGCAGAATTCAGTACAATTCACATTCACCTGATAAATGCTTCCCATCTTCCCTAACTGTGTATGCAACAAAGGCTGACGACACCTCAGAGAGTCGCATATGGATTATTCGTCATAAATAGCAAAATCCCTTCTATGTGCATCTATAGTTGCTGTACGCAAGTATGTGTGATTACAGTCCTACAATACATCAATAGAACGATACAGTACGAGAACAACTCATCCCATTCTCTCGCTCTTTTGTCACTTTCTTTATTGCTCAGTGTTCAGTGTCCCACTTTCCCTTTGTAACTAAATGTGTGTGTGTTTTTTTTGTTTGTTTGTGTTTTTTGTGTGTGTTTGAGTGTGTAAACACTCTTTGTTGTGTTTCATCCATCCCCCTGCCTGTTGTCGGGTCGTGTGTGGGTGGCATGGTTTGTGGCATACTGCGTGGTAGGAAAACATAAACAGAGAGCAGAAGTGGTTTTTATGACTTCTGACACTTGTGAGCATTTCAACATGCCTCCGGAACCCCAACAAAAACACCCCAACCGCAGCAGGAGCTGGGCTGGAATCGGATATGTTTGCACACAAACATTAGAGCCAGCTGTCATGTTTAATAGAGATAACAGTCATGAATAGAATTTTAAAAGACCACACAAGAGGTGCTCATACAAATCTTGGTTATTGGACGATTTGACCTTTTTTGATTCTTGTAGTACATCTTGATAATGATGAAGATTGTAACTGTTTTTTGTAGTTTTAATACCATATTTCTATATTAATGAATCAAATAAGATTTTACCTTGCAGCTTCATTGATAAGACCCTCTGGCTTCTCTTCTGTTAGATGCTAAGAGACAAACAGGAAATAACAATGATTAAATAACACATACTGTACAAACAAACTATTAAGACAAATCTTAATTACGAAATATATATATATATATATATATATATTATATATATATATATATATATATATATATTTATTTTTTTTGGGTGATTAATATATTATCTTCTCCATATCTGTTTTTAGCTTTATTGGGTGAATGATGAATAAATAAATAAATAAATAAATAAATAAATAAATATAACACGGTTAAATGTAATCTTTAACTAATTTTAAAATGAATATAATTTTTTCACAGTGTACATTATAACATTATAATGTTGTGATATCTAATTTTACTTCTAGCATTTAAAACAATTTTAGTTTACAGTGTTTTATGTTTAATTAAATGTAAACATTTTAATTAATTAAAATAGCGTGGAATTTTAATGTAAAAAATATATTGGTTATCACAATAAAAAAAATATATATATATTTTATATATTAAAATATATTTTATATATAATTATTTTAGATAAAAATAATTATCAAAAATGGTTTCAGTGTTTAATTTAAAATGTATTTCCAAAAAATAGTATTGAATTTGAATAGAAAAACAAATATTATTATTGGCATATTTTTAATGGTCAAAACAATGGAAAAACAAAACTGGTACATCACTATTATATTTATCATCTTAAATATAAAAGTACAAACACAAATGCTTTGTTACATCTTCAAATAAAGCAACAAAGCTTGATGTACTTTCATGCTTAAGACTTCTAATCATGGCACTGAGTGGTTTATTGCTTTAACAATGTAAAATATATGCTATGCCATTTTGCCAAAGTGCAGTAAATAAATAACTTTATATATAATATTGACCAGAACAAATAATTCTACAGACAATATAGGTAAAATCACTTATTAGACTAAGAGTATGCTGTTGATAGTTGCAAGGCAATACAGCAAGCCAAAGTGACACACAATTGATATTCAGTCACAGGAGTGTGTGCATATTAGCTATTTTTTGGTAGCTTTGAATGTGGCTTATCCAACCAGAATTTAGAGTCTGGACTTTATCATTTATAAGATCTAATAGAACGATAAGAACATTTCATGTCTCATTAGCTTCTGTATACTTCTGCACTTCTGTTCCGTCCAAATTTCTTCCCGAAAATACATCTTTAACATCACTGCAGATGAGCAAACTGACAACTTTGCGATTACAAGATGCAAACTCGCTGAAAGAAATCCAATTTCCAGGATATTACAACTTCTGAACAGTTTGCTTATTGAAAACAATCCCATTTATTTTCTTGTGCGTGTTGCTAGTCATTTCTGCTGACTGGGAGGAGGCATTTCTCATTGTCTATGTTCAATATGTAATAACATTGAGCTCTGGGAGTGAGACAAGCCTCATCATCTGTCTGCACAAATTTCAAACCACCCGAAGTCTCTCTTGTATGGATGAATATATCAGATGACAATGAAAGAGCAGGACAAAGTCTGACAGGCCCATTAGAGTGATTTGCCTTGATATCCATTATTTCTTCAGTTTCTATCAAGCCCTCCCTGTCTTCACATCAACAGGCGCTCACAGAACCCCAGAGGGCCGCAGTGCCGAGAGGTGCCACCTCTGCAATAAAAAGACTGACTTGCCAAGACTGACACCACTAAATTGCAGCCTATTATCCAGGTGTCAGTACCCCTTGTCCTGCTCCCAGCCTGACGTGTGAAGAGGAAAAGCAAGGGGGGAGATACTTCAGTAGGACACGCAATACTTAAAATAAAATAATTTTCTGTTAAGACCAAGTAAAATGTAATGCCTTCAATACCATGGACCCAACTTTGTGTTTGATTACTGTTTTTTCCATGTAAAGCATTATATATAACAATACGTCTTTAATCAATTCATGGCCAACACACTTAACTCTATGATTTACAACACAAAATACATTTTAAATATTGAAGCATTATAATATCAATATATTTAAACTGTATTTTTCTATTAAATGTTGTATAATTTATTATGGCTATCAGGATCATTGATGCGTTTACTTTTATATTTTTATTTTTTTACTTATTTATATTTTTGATTTTTTGATTTTTAATTTTCATTTTATTTTTATATTTATTTTTTGTTATTTTTATTTTTATTTTTTTTTTTAAATGGCTCACTTATGTTTATTAAAATATAATTTATGAAAATGTTGAATATTTATACATTATTATTTACAAAATAAATAAAAAAAAATCCATTCTGTTTCTATTTGGTGCTTTTTTTTTGTGTGTGCCTCAATTAAATTCCTGTACTGGAAAAAAATAAAAAAATTAACTTCAAAATATTAGTTTCCATAAGTTATTTAGTCTTTGGTTTGACAGAATGGAGCAGCAACTTACCTGCATCCCATATTTAGCATCTATAACTGTGACAATACCTATGTAGGAGATGAGGACACTGTATTATATTAACAAGTAACTATCAAAACTTCATTTGAGGCAGCATTTATTAGTTTAGGTACTTACCGTCCAGATAGACATCACTCCCTAATTCTGCATCAACCCAAAACATGGAAGCAACAGCTCCTGGTTTGGAAAACATGTAGAAACCATTTGTACAAAATCACACATACACATATAGAAACTAAATAATTACTTCTCATTTTACTGTAAATATACAAATGGAAAAACACTTCATTTAATTACCACTGGAATAAAAAAATATATTTTTAAATATAAATTACATAGTTTCACGGCACTCAACACTGGAAGGTTTGGCAAAAAAATAATTTGATTATATTCTATGCTTCATTGTAGCATTTTTTTAGGTTTTGCAGTGTTTATCAAGTTACTGGACACTTTTTGCCTTAAAACTCTGGTAAAACTGCTTAACCGGGTTATGGGTGTAGGTATGTGTTTTAAAAATGCATAACTACATTTTATGGGTGGCTTAAAATTTTTCAGTTACAAGGTACATTTTGTTTGTTTCCATGCTTCCCAACTTTTCTTGTAAAAGTTATTTCACAGTTTCTTGTTACAATTTGAGGCCATCTTGTTCAAATAATGGAGTTTTGTCAAACTGTCAGGGTAGAATAAGAAAGCATGATAAATATTTGACAGAAGTGTAATGAAGGCAATGTTCTTGAAAGACATCAGATTCATAACGCATTCAGCCCACAAGCATCTTCTGAAGAAGGGGAGGCGCTTATCCCCCTGAGTCCCCTAGGACTGACAGGCCTGTCTCAGCCAATGACAGTGAAGAGGGGCTTGTGTCTGATCTCTGAGGGTCCTGCACGGCACTGGCCCTTGACACCTGTCACTCACATACACAGACTGGCTGCAGAGATGCTGCTGACCCTTCCAGCCTTTCCACTGATCTCTGTTTCACTCTCTATTGCTTTACAGTGCTTTTTGCTATGTAGGGGGGAAAATCCTTCTTCACAAAGATGTCTAAACTGTCTGCAATGTAATAAAAAAAAAAACCTTTTAATCTTAAATTGCGTTAATGGAAAAGTTCACCCAAAAAGCCGTCAAACATGTAAACGAGTTTGTTTCTTCAGTGGAACAGATTTGGAGAAATTTAGAATTACCTGACGTAATCCATATGACTCCAGTCCATCAATGAATGTCTTGTGAATCAAAACGTTTAGCTTTAAACCACTGCTTGTGGCCAAAATATCAAAACTGGTTTGGAATGTTTTCACTCATAAACGTTGCTTGATCTGCGCATATTTCTCTCCTGATTCAGACAAGACTTTTCACTGGACAAAGCAATATTATGGATAGAGGACTCTTATAAACAGACAGCTTTTCACTTCACAAGATGTTAACCGATGGACTGGAATTGTGTGGATCGTGATGTTTTTATCAGCTGTTTGGACTCTTATTATGACGGCACCCATTTACTGCAGAGAATACACTGGAGTGCATGAGATGTTTATTACAATGAAGCATCAAACTCTTCAACATCTTGGATGGCCCAAGGTTGAGTAAATGCTCTGCAAATCTTTTCTGTGAACTATTCCTTTAACAGCTAAATGCAAATGCGGACTAAAGCAAGGTGGATTGCTACTAGTAAGGAATGCTTTACAATTCAATCTAAGCCATTAAACATAGCCTAATCTAAGACTGTGTGTAAACAGGGATATACATATTTTTAGACCTCTCAGATCACAACATTTGAGAAAGATGGCCAATGGCTGCATTAGCTACCATAATAGATTTGTCAGGTTACGAAGGTGTATCTGTTGGTATACATGAAATACAGTACCTGGATCTGCCAATCCAGTCGTCTCTAGAAGGATGTAGTCAAACTTTCCTTTCTTCTCCATTAGATTTTCAATAGCTTTTAAACCATTGTCTCTGTAAAAGCAATGGGTGATAATGTATTATCGGACATAATTCAATATATGCAAGTATACACTAGTTTGGGATTGGTAAGAAGTCTCTTATGCTCACCAAGGCTGCATTTATTTGATCATAAATATAGTAAAACTACAACATTGTGAAATACTGTTACAATTTAAAATAGTGGTCTGCTTTATGAATACATTTTAAAAATGCTATTTATATCTGTAATGCCAAAGCTGAATTTTCAGCATCATTACTCCAAGTCTTCAGTGTCACGTGATCCTTCAGAAATCATTTTAATATGCTGATTTAATGCTAAAGAAATATTTCCTATTATTATCAAGTCAACAGTTATCTTTTTTTCAGGATTCTTTGATTAAAAAAGCTAACATTTATTTGAAATATAAATCTTTTGTAACATTTAAAAGTCGTTATAGGAAAATGGATTATTTTTATTCAATATTATTATCAATTTAATGTTAAAGTATGATTTTCTTTTCAATTTTTTGAACGATGGTGCACGTGTTAATTATTTATCACACAACAGTAGTTGTAATGTTTTTGATAATGCCATATAAATAATCAATAATTAGAAACAATTAAATGAATTAAACAAGGACAACAGTTATTAATCACTGGAATGTAACGGCAATCAGAAATAGTGGGTTTCCATATAAGCCATCTTAAAAAGTCCAAAAATAGTTCTGCAATCCAGATAGAACTGTATTTATTCTTCATACTACTTCAAACTACACCACACACATTCATATACTTTATAGTTTTGTCCTAGTATTGAGTACCAGTATGAACAACCGTACTTCACAGAGCAGCACAGGCAGCCGTTCCTCAGCTCCAGCCACTCCTCATACAGCTCTCCTGCCTGACTGACAGCTAGAGACTTCTCCAGAGCACTGCCTGCAGAACAACACAGCACAGCTTCAACCTCTCAGTCGTAGCTCAGTATTACAATGTCCTGTCCACTTTTGACCAAAATCTTCATGAATATGATTCAAATTACAAAAAAAATGTGGTAAATTTGAATGGTATAATTATGAAACATCAGAAGAGATAACCATGTTAAAGAGACCAAATCACAAAGAAAATGCAGGTATTCCATAAACAATAAGGTTCTACTATATTGCAGTGATTATGAAAATATAGGGCATGATTTGCTGCCCTCTCCTGGTCATAACATCACGAAATCCTCAGGGGCTGTCATAAAAAAAAGGAATCTAGGAATACAAACTAGACTAGGGGTCTGATTGCTTATTTGCTTGCTTACCTTCACCAAATTCATTAAGAATGACAGCTATTCGTTTATTATGTTGCTCTGTTAATATGTAGTTCAAAAGTGTTGTCTTTCCAGCACCTGTATTTGGAAAAGAGAGAAATAAAGCTATTGGTATACAGTAACACATTTCTGCATTATTGTATAACAGAGTATATTTTATTTTATTTATTTAGCTTTCATAAGCATGATTTATGGTCTACATGAATCATATTTATGAAAGCAAATATTTTTTTCATAAATGTTTTTTTTTCTCTCTATGCTGACCCAAGTATCCGGTGATGATGGTGACCGGTATCTGAACTGTGGGTCCGGTTTGCTTCTCCTTGATGGGAACTAACTCCGGACATTCATCTTCTTCCTCCATTACTGAGATCTCCTGAACTAATGAGAGCTTATAAACACATAAACAGGAATTCAGAGAGGTTTATATACATATGGCATGATAAGACAGGATATTCATTCTTTAGTGTTAATATTACTCTGCGTAGGGGCATCTCACTCACAGGAGGTCGAATATAAATCTGATATATATTATATTTCACCGTGTTTGACAGATATGAGCTGTTAATATAAGACACACACATGTGCTGTCAATGGCTGTCAATACAGAGCGGTTTGGCACTGCTACTACCTACAAGCGCCATGCATTACAATAGAAGCGAATACACACAAATAAAACACGACTTACACTTTGCGAAATACGAGCTCTTAGATGAAGTACTACTTTAAAACATAAGCTGCAGAGTAAGTTCTGTCGTCTTGTTTGCAATAAAAGAGCAACACTTCATTGAGCGATGCGCTCGTGTGTATGTAATCACGGTCCGAGCTGAGCTTCGGCTTGAACTACAGTTCCGAGTTAAAAACGGAACGAGAGTTACGTGCATGATGTGAAAGGTGTTTAAACCTGCTGTGTTTAGCATTTCACGCTGTAGTTAATAACTTAATATACAAATAAATAAATAAATAAATAAATAAAAGAAAGCATAGAGCTAAATATGGTGACAATTATAAAAAGTATGCCCCGATTTATATAGACTAGAACACCTGTTAGCAAATGATTCACTTACCAAACACTTTATATGCACAAACTAAGAACACACAGTATTTTTCTTTAATAAATAGAAAATATAACGTTAATTTATAGAGAAATCATTTACTTTTTATATTTTATATTTGGGTACATTTGGACTAAACAGAAGTATTAAAAATAATTTAAAACCGACAAAAGCACGATATTAAAATTTTATGAAACACAGCTCATAAAATGAAAATAGACCGTATAAAAATGAATTCAAAATATTAATAAATCATTAAAAATTGCTGTAACAATATATAATAAATAATACTAAAATGAGTATTTGAGCGCAATTCATGGCCGACAGGAGTCGCAGCTGTCCTATTTCACATCTCTGACCAGATTTCATTTAATTCAGCAACTTGACCAAGTGTAAAAACCAGTTTATCCACCAGATACCACAATAACAACATAAACATATTTTTTCAATAATATTTTATCAAACATATTTTGTCGATAAAACGATATCCAGGCTTGTTATTTATTCACATCCTAACGTAAACCAGTATTTTTTGTTTATAATGTACTTCTCTCTGCCGTCACCCTAAGTAAACCCACCCTTAATCTTCTTCACAAAATTCTCTCTCTCTCTCTCACTCTCTCTCTCTCTCTCTCTCTCTCTCTCTCTCTCGTGTAAACCCGCTCTGTTTGGGTTGAAGTTAAAATGCGGAAGTTTCCGCCCAGCAAAGCCACTGATACCGCGAAGATGAGGCTTGTGATGCCATCAGCGATCATCCCCGCACCGTGCTGCCCTCCGCGGCTCTGCGTGGACTGAGATCAGACTCGCATGGCTTCTCTGCCAGCGTCAGAGCGGAGAGCATTCGCTCTCAAAATCAACAGGTAATGTTCATTTCCTTTGGCTTGACCTCATAGCCCGTGCACTGACAGATCCCAGGAAAGCTGAGCTGAATTTTGGAGCTGTCTGTCTGTCTGTCTGTCTGTCCGCTGTCAGTGTTAAATCTACTGGGAGTTTTGGTGAATTCCGGAACAGGCAGCTACACGTTTGGAATCAGCTACAACCATGAGACTTGATAGTCTTGTGAGTCTTCTTATCAGTTATGGCTAGTATGTGATATAACAGCTCATTTCATGAGTTATAGCAGTAATTAGAGTATTTATCAGTATATATTTTTTTTTAGTATGGAAATCTCATTTTCAAATAAGCTTTTAACAGAAGTAGCCTATTAATAGCAACCTGTCACTTTCAGTATGCAGATGGTCTACATTCAAATACATCTGTGCTGTAAAAGTTATTGAGGTCCAGAGGCATTCCACATGTATCCCTTCAGCCAAAAAGAAAGGAAGAATGATTGAAAAAATATGTCAAAGCATTTGAGTGCAATTTTCATTCATTTCCGTGTAATTCTAATTATAGATGTCCTGTCTATTTGATCATTTCCTCCACAAGCCCCCTTTGCTACTCTGGTTATGATGAGTCAGTACTGGGCCTCTGTTAGGTGTAAAGTGGTGGAAGTTTATATTGTTCCTGTTTTATCCCACAACAGGTGGGGAGGAAATGAATATACGGACATAGTGGAAGAAGGGAGTCCGGTAATAAAACAAAGGGAACAAAGTGCTCATATACAGGGTAATGATTAGTATTATGTAGGGCTGCAACTAACGATTATTTTGATAATCGATTAATCGGTCGATTATTTTTACGATTAATCGATGAATCGGTTTAGGTGATAAAACAAAGCCCATTTTTTCCCCAAGTAAATTATTAACAAGGGTCTTTATCATTCACACATAACCTTTTAGAGATTTTAACCATTTTGCATTGTCATATCATCATCAAAAACATACCTGGAGTTGTGTTTTAGTATGTGTGATTTATCCTTTGTCGAACTCTTCTGCAATCCAGACCCATACATACTCTAGCAAATTTCACAAGATTTCAAATAATGTTTTCACCATGGCAAGTCCTTAGGGCTCCTATAGTATCCCGAACAAAGCTTATAAGGAATCTTTCAGAACATATTATCATGAAGAATAAGAATAAAACAGAATTAAAATTGCAGTAAATTGCATTTTTATTATTTTTTCCTGTAAACACACAGCTTATACCTGGGAAACAGCTTTATAATGCTGTGAAAATTGTAAACAATCCTTCCAATAAAGTGCCAATGGCATGAAACTGAATGGAACTCACATTTTAAAGAAAAATTGAAAGTAAAATCCATCAGAAGGTTGTCCAGAAAAAAATTTGGACACACACAAAAAAACCTGCTGTGTGAAAAAGAGCAGTGAATACTTAGAAAAAAGTGCATTTCAAAATACATTTAAACATTAACCTCTCTCATTCAGTCATAATTAGGCTGCAAGACTGAATTATGAACTGGGTAAACGACAAAGCTTTAAATGGTAATTGTTAAAAAAGCAATGTTATCAGCTTTTACGACTAAACATTTGCAAAACAAACATTGTACTGCAGAATCTACACAAATAAAAAGTCTTTGCACACTGTGATTTTCATCGGATTTAAATATGTAGTGGTCCTTATAACAGTGCAAAATTCAAAAATGTAATAAAGCGATAAAATGTTAACAAAAACAGCTTATGCCGGAACTGACAGGAATTCGACTACCTGTGGGAAATGGAGGCAGAACACTATTCACTCATTATTTGAGAAAAAATTTGCATTGCAGTGCAAAAAAGGTCAACATGTCCAAATGTTCAGGGCTTTAACAGCTAGGTTGCTCTCTTTTTGCTCCCACACTTTTGGATGACTTCGTCCGATTATTTTTATCTTCCGCGTTTTTTTCTTTTTCTTACTCGAGCTTACTCATCACCACTGCCGCCTGCCTCACCCATCACGCTGAATGCTGCAGAGACGCTGTGCGGGAAGCACGTGACATAAAACGAGGCCAGCTATTGGCTATTCGCTGCTTCTCTGCTGTACTCGGTGGCTCATTACTGCCACACTTTGGTCACCGCAGATTTAAAATATGCACGAAATGAGCCGCTTACGGCAAATAAAAATTATTTAGCAACGAATCGATTACTAAATTAGTTGACAACTATTTTAATAATCGATTTTAATCGATTAAATCGATTAGTTGTTTCAGCTCTAGTATTATGTCTTGTGAGTTTATGTCACACAAAGGTTCTTTCATAACATAACTGTCATATGCCACACTCCATTTTCCCCCAGCAGATTGTGGGAATCATGCAGTGGAGTGTCTTTATGAATTAATAAGCTGTTTGCTTAATAGTCCCATGTGTTTAACCACTAGTTTATCTGGTGGTTGAAGAGTAAGGCTTTTTGCTTGTAATGAAGATGCTGCAGCTTTGATCCATACCAAGATGGCATGTTGCAATTTTGCATTGAATTTCAGGCTGTGTTCTGTGTACTCATGTTTTGGATGATTTTTTTTTTTTTTTTTAAATGACAAATAATCCGTCTTCAGTGGCTATACATCACTCATAGTGAGCATTTAATGGCTTTGCCAAAACTGAAAAACAGTATTTTACATGTTCAGCAGCATCTGCACGGTTGTTATTGTGCTTGATAACATTATTTGATATCCTTGCTTGTACTGATTACAAAAACATGAACAAATATGTAATGTAGCTTTCTGAAAAGTTTGTTGCTGAGATGAAAACTTTGTTGGTACTATATTAGTTGTAGTTGATATTAAAGCGATAGTTCACCCAAAAATTCAAATTCTGTCATTAATTACTCACCCTCATGTCTTGCCAAATTTGTAAGACCTTTGTTCATCTTCAGAACACAAATTAAGATATTTTTGATGAAATCCGAGAGCTTGTAAAATAGTTATATTTTCCTGTGAGATTTGGTTTTTATTATTTTTTATTATTATTTTATGGCCAATTAGTACAAATAGTTAAAATTAAATGATATTTTGTCAACATTAAACATAAACTCTAAAGATGATGTGAATTAATGAAGTGCAGTGAATTTATGCATAATGTATGACAGTATGAAAAATGGATATTCATTTTGATAGCTGCTAAAGATTACATTATTATTAGATTATTACAGATCAGTTGTGAGTTTTAGATGATGGCAAAGGTAATCTAAATGTAATGAGCTGCACAACGATATTAAAAAAAACCAGCCACACATTATGTTCTCACGCAGTGAAAAATACATTGCGGAGCAACGAGGACACTGACAAAGTGCCAACAGACAAGACAGAGCAGGTTACTCCTGGTACTCAAAGTCTCCACTTTCAAATTTAGTCTTTTTTTAAGAAATTCAAACAACAAATACCGTTTTGTGGCTCTTTATTGTGTCGTGACAGATCGCTGTTGCGCCTCAGTTCAAGCGGCAAGTGAACTGATCATTTCTTCCTAGTTATAGCATGAAATAAACATGAATGAACATCAGAAGGTATCTTGTTTCCGCGCAAAGATGTCAATACATGATCTACTCTGCTGTCTGGTTTATTTGTCGGACAAAAATGGCAGATTTCTATGATCGCTCTGATTGGCCAGTCAAACTCCCAGTGAAGGTTCAGCTGTGTCAGTACATCTCTATTTTATAGTGAGCTCCTGGTTTATGTCCGTTGTCACATTAGTATTTGTAACTATGATTAAGCAATTGTTTCACTTCCTCATTGTAAGGACACAATAGGAAATTCAGAAGGACTCACTGATGGTAAAGATAGATTATAGGCAGTACGTCTCTAAAACAAAGTCAAGCAGTAAAAAGCCCAGAGCTCATCAGCTAACAGAATGATTCCCAGATTTTCATGCAAGTGCAGCCTGACCAGCGCATCTCACTGGGGGCCGAGACTTGCTGTAGCTGCAGCTGCTGTATTGCACAAGCTGAACTCGTGCTGTCTCGTGCAGACAGCTTTGGATGGGGAAAAAACGTCAGCGCATACGCTGCAGATTTCTCTTGGCTCATGCACCACCCTCCGTGTCCCTTCTCATTTTCAGTGACCACACATTTATTTGCATGAAGGATGCATTCACACATGAAAAGTCCTCTGAGCACAGCTGTGTTTTGTACTAGAGAAGGGTGCCCTGGGGTTTTTGTTTGCTCTTTATTCCATCTTCTTTTTCATAATCCTTTGATTTTCGGGGCGCATGGAGGAATATTTCTGTATGAGAAGTGACACTTAATGTTTTAGGACGGACAATGTGGGGAAAACAGAATGAAATGAGACGTGGCAGACTAAAACGAAAGCCCTCGGTCAGCAGAAAGGCTGTAGTTGAAGGAAATGCTCGACAGCATCACAAGAATAGTTCTTTAATTTCAGTTATCTTCAGCTGATGTTGACCTTCAAGGGAAGTTACACACTAGAGTGGTGTTGTTGCACAGCAGTGTTGTGAGGCACCCTGACCCACAATCATACTTAGCTGTGACGGCTAAGACAAACAATCATAGTCCGCTCTCTTTGGAATGTGGCTGCCGCTTTCATGGCCACACTTAGTACTTATGTTTTACAGTCTCTCGTCATCATGCACAATCTGCAATGGGGAAAAATAAGAACCAATCTGACAAGTTGATTTTTGTTCATTTACCTTTTTTTAAGAAGATGTGACTTTTGGTTATTGACACTACTGAATGTTTGGATTCTTTCTAAATATATATTTTTAAACAATACATTGAACTAAAAGTTTAATTCTAATTAATTCAATATAGTACACTTCACTACCGTACACAAAGGTTTGGGATCATTGTGAATAAATGCATAAAATGGATCAAAAGATACATTTATAATGTTATTAAAGATTTATATTTCAAATAAATGCTTTTGAGCTTTTTCTTATGTTATATCTTATTAGACTGAATTCTGAAGGATCATGGGACACTGAAGACTGAAAATTCAGCTTTACAATCACAGGAATAAATTACATTTTAAAATATATTCAAATAAAAAAAAAAAACTTATTAAAATTGGAATAACAGTGCACACTCTTACTGTTTTACTGTATTTTTAATCAAATAAATGTAGCCTTGGTGAGCATAAGAGACTTCATGCTTTTCAAAAACATAAAAAAAATCTTACTGACCTCAAACTTTTGAATGGTGGTTTATGTACTAGAAACAGACATATTATATAAAGCCAATTTTATATATTTAATTGTTTCTGCCTATTGTAAGGTTTAGATTATCATTGAGTGATAACAGGATTTTGATACATTACAGCAAAAATTCAACCCTTTAAAAAGACAGTTCACCAAAAAATTAACAATTTTTTTATCATTTACTCACCCAAACAGTTTTGGTTACCATGGACTTCTACTGTACAGACAAGAATAACACTGAGACATTTTAAAATTTTTTTTTGGGAGGGGGGGGGGGGGGGGGGGGGGGGGGGAAAAATTTTTGGGAGGGGGGGGGGTGACTATAAGTTTAAGAGCACTGTGAATGTGCTTGCCATTTAAGAGTGTAATTTTAATATTGGTTCATCCCTAGTTAAAAAAAAAAAAAAAGTAAAATACAATACATATGCATTTTAAATTGATGTGGTGACTTAAAGGGATAGTTTACCCAAAAATTAAAACGCTGTCATTAATTACATAATAAATAATGTTTATTATTATTGATGAAATCCTAGAGCTTAATGGCCCTACATAGACAGCAACACAACTGACACGTTCAAGGCCCAGATAGTGCAAAAAAGCAAAAATAATGACTTTATTCAACAATTTCTTCTTCTTCTTGTCGTGGTACTCTTGTGAACATGCATCGACTGAGACGGAAGAAAATAAATTGTTGTATAAAGTTGTTGGTTTTGTTTTCTTTGCACACAAAAAGTATTTTTGTAGCTTTTCTTGAACCACTGATGTCACATGGACTATTTTAATGATGTCCTTACTACCTTTCTGTGCCTTGACCGTGGTATTTGCGCTTCTCTCTATATGTAGAGTCAGAAAGCTCTCAGATTTCATCAGAAATATCTTAATTTGTGTTCTGAAGATGAACGAAGGTCTTATTTTGTTTTTTGTGATGTCATGAGGGTGAGTAATTAATGACAGAATTTTCATTTTTGGGTGAACTATCCCTTTAAAAACATTCACGTTGCAAGAAAAGACGTGGCTAAATGACCAAAGGCGTTTGTCTGACGTGTGTATAGAGACCAGCAATTTAAAAAGTAGCACAGACAGACCTTGCTCCATCCCTTCCCATTCCACCCTTCAGAAGTTCTTTAGTACCTGGTCGAGTAATCTCTAAAGTAGTGAACAAAATGATCCAATAGCTTACAGTATACAAGCAAAACGTCTGTAACAAAATCAGGATGGCTGCTCATAAAGTGTGAGCTCCTGACATGTGGTGTGTGTTTGTTTGTGTGAAATGTTCCCAATAATTACAGCTCCTGTCAAAGTTGATGGAAAGCCAATGGCGCAGAAGGAGGGTCAAATTGAGACTCATCTCTCTGCACCCTATGTCATTACCTCCAGTGCAGAGAACAGTCCATGATAACACAGAAACATCATCATCATCTGTTTTGTTGATGAGCTGTTTTGTTGTGATGAACGTTCCAGTCATATTAAAGACTGTAACATTTTTGTGGAGTGTAAACTGTAGCTCACACCCATCTCAGCCTTTCATGTTTAATTGGTTTTTCTTCATAATGTCTTTTGTCATAGAACTCTCACCATTACGACTGAATGCCTGGCTATCCTATAAAAGATCTGATATTCCTTTCTTTGCTTTTATAGGGAAATGTGATTTTGCAATGTGTTTGTTTTATAAATTCAGCTGGTGTTTCGTCTTGCATGAGGTTTGAGCTTTGTTCTATAATGACGTGAACTGTTATGAAAGAATCGTGAATGTGTTGCATTACTTAATACTCTTTGTGGTATTCTGTGATCTGTCTTCAGTATATAGAAAGGCTGCATGCTATAATTCACTCCTGTTTGTCTTTGCCCTGTGGTTTAGAGAATTTGCATGCTCTCCTGCCCCAAACTTGACTTTAAAAGTAGTTAACGAAGTTTGTAGCTGATTTTGTGGATATATTCCCGGAAAGCAGTGACAAGTAAATCCCATTTAATAATTCATCAAATCTACTCTAGTTTTTAAAAACTAGCCTTTCGAGTTGATATTTTGATTTGGCTCAAGTTACCAAACATAGTCCGGAAAAACAAGAACAGCAGCTACAACATTTTTGATTTAACGGATGGTGTTGCAGTTAATTTGTAAAAAAAAAAAAAAAAATAAAAAATTGTCGCCTTTTTGTGTGATTGCTATGTTCATCTTGGAAATACACTACAGTACAATTCAAAAGTTTGGGTTTTTTGCTATTTCTAAAGTGAAGTCTCGTACTCACCAAGGCTGCATTTATTTGATCAAAAATACATTAATATAGTAAAATATTATTTCAGTTTAAAAGAACTGCTTTCTTTTTTATATATATTGTAAAATGCAAGTCATTCATGTGACGCAAAGCAAACATATTGAATATAAAGTGCACATGATTACAGAAACCCCATTATCCTACAACAGACAATCTGTGTAAATGAGTTTGGGAAGAAACAACACAGTGTTATGAATGGTGACCCATTTTTTAGGACTTTTGATAAGCGGGTGCACAATAGTACTTTGTTGTATCGTGGCCTGGAGGGCTGCCTGCCAAACCCAATACCTCTCTGCTTCTGAGGCGAATCCTTCTGCTGAAATGAATGGAGGTTAGGAGAAAAACAGGCTGCATTGTGGGAATTGTTGTCTGAGACACTGTGGGAATGTGACTGAAGTGATTTAGGTGTGAAAAGGAGAATTGTAACTAACTGTTTAAGTGGTAACTTGGTTGTAGCGAGTGTTTTGGAGGTGTTGTATTCACTCAGTATATGCTCTAAATTTAAAGTAAATCTCATGCCGAGTCATTTTTACACTGTGAATTTTCATTTCATCAGTGATGCTGCAGTGGGACAGAGAAATCTGGGACACTGTCTGTCTGATTTTTTTTTTCTGCTGTGCCTGAATTGGTTAGGAAGCACAGGTGCACCACGGCACACACACACACACACACACACACACACACACACACACACACTCATCAGCGCACCCTATCCAGTGTTTGGGGTACATGTCATTAGAGTGTCTAAATAATTTTACGCTTCATTTGGGAATCTCACAGCATGCATGCATTTCAAAAGCTGATTACTGCATGTTGCAGAAGGGTTTGTTGTTGTACTCACCCTCTGCCAAAAGTATACAATGAATTATTTGATATCATTAATACATGTGCAAATGAATGAACATAATAATGTACAAAAAGCTTTGGGATTATAGTAGCCTGAGTACTTAAGGAACTGGGCTGATAATGCAAATGTTTTGGGTTCAAATCTAGTGGTTGACAGATGTGGATATTTTAAGGTACTTATAGTGATAGCTAAAGAGCAAGGTGGCTGTTGGCTGATATGTATTAGTTATAACAGTTTAATAAAGGAAGTTGAGATGTACACCTAAAGTGAAAATAAGCAATGCTAAGGTCATGGGTTCGATTCTGAGGGAATGTGTGAAAAAATTTAATAACTTGAATGCATTGTACATTTATGCTCTGAGTTTGAAACGTGTTCAATATAGAAAGCAGAAATTACACAAATTATCCATTGACGGGTCTGTTGGCAGACTTTGGAACAGGGGACACTTGTGTAAATCGTTCAAGCAGACAGAATCATCTGCAACTCGAAATGGCCAAATATCGGGTGTATGATGGTTTATGACTATTCACATCTGGGTGGAGTTGACCATTCGGGTTAATGAGGGGTCTGTGTGTTTAATGATGAGTAATAAATAAGGTCATTGATGTGAGGTTCATTCAGTGTGTGTAACTTTGCATCTCTCTCTCTCTCTCTCTCTCTCTCACACACACACACACACACACACACACACACACACACACACACACACACATATACACACTGTGAGGAGTGTGTAAACAAGCACCTGGTCCCGGCCCAAAACCTCTCACTAGAAAATAATCCTATGTTGCACATAATTTTCTATTTCCTCTCCACCTTCTTCATCCCTGTCTCCCTCTCTCACCTCAGACACTCCTCGGCAGATATCCGGAGACACTTCAGTGGGGTCAGCCATGGTTCCCTGCCTCACCACCGGAACAGTTACAGCGCCTCTGGCTCTATCTGCTTCAACATAGTGAGTGCTGCACTTTCACTGATAAATACTTCAGTAGAATCCAGCTGAGTAACTTCAAACTGATTCTGAACATACAAACAGGTCATTCGTAAATTATACATGGATGTATGTTTATAAACACTTTATTCTGTTTGTGGGAATAGGTGTGGGTAAATGTCTGTCACATCACTCTCTAATTTGATTCCATTTAAAAAGAAATGTAAGAAGGTTTGTTTATATTTTTCATATGTGACCCTGGACCACATCATCTGAAAGCTGTATAAATAAGCTGGTTTGTTAGTTTGTTAGGACAATATTTGGCCGAGATACAACAATTTGAAAATCTGGTACTTAAAAATCTGGTTTATGAGGGTAAAAAAAAAAAAAAATCAAAATATTGAGAAAATCGCCTTTAAATTTGTCCAAATGAAGTTCTTATCAATGCATATTATTATTAAAAAATTTAGTTTTGATATATTTACGGTAGGAAATGTACAAAATGTCTTCATGGAACATGATCTGTACTTAATATCCTAATGATTTTTGGCATAAAAGAAAAATCGATAATTTTGACCCATACAATGTTTTTTTTGGCTATTACTAAAAATGTACCCAAGCGACATAAGACTGGTTTTGTGGTCCAGGGTCACATATTTCTTTCTGGAATACTGCTCTCTGATTGGTCAATCATGGCATTGAGCAGTCAAAAGATTTTGTATAATAATTAAAAGGATTAATTGATTTAATTAATTATTTGTAATTTTTCTAAATACAATAAATTATATATTTTATAAAAAAAAAAAAAAAAAAAAAAAAAAAAAAATATATATAATATATATATATATATATATATATATATATATATATATATATATATATATATATATATATATATATATAATATGTAAAATATTTATTTATTGCATTAATTTAATAAAAAAAATACTAATATTAAATTATGTTTTTATTTCACTTATTTGAATAACATTAGAAATTAATGGGAAGTTCAAAATGTGTGCGTGTGTGTGCGCACATACTTAAGCTCTAACCTGTCTGTGCTTCCTCTATGCTGAAAATGGGTCAGAGCCCAGGCTACCAGACCACTGCAGCTGGTGCTTTCCAGCTTACACACACACACACACACACACACACACACACACACTAGATAGATAGATAGATAGATTAAAATGGTAGATAGTTAGATAGCTTATATGTAATATCCATGGATTTTAGAAGCTGTTGACTTCATGGAAACATAATCTATGATGTTTTCCCATTTTTCACATAGATTGCGGTGGAAGGCAAATGTTAATGTTATCATTTTGAAAGATGTAAAACTGCTATTATCAGGATTAAATGCAGATTATACTTAAGTAATAATGTGTTAAAATGATTTATAAGTAGTCATAATTCTTGAATATTTGATAAATTCAGTTGTTTATGCATGATGTGTACACATGTATCTTACAGCACAAGAAACCCTTAAATTGTATCATTCCTTGCTTGTTTATTGTTAAACAATATTTGTAACCAATAGCAAGGCACAATTGTTAATTGTTAATATTTTATTATGGGTCTGCATTCTTGTTTATTAGCTATCTCACCTCTAGCGAATTTTAACCATTTCATGCACCACTGTAAACATACAATAATGGTCTACAATACCTCTCACTTTTTTGACAGTGATCATATAGTTCCTTCAGCGTTTCTTAAAGTTGAAAGCAGAATATGGACTCATAATTTGAATTTAACTCATCTTTACATTTTTGACTTTATTTATGAGTGCATATCTGCCCCTGCTATTTCATCATAGCTAAAAAGGGAAGTGGTTGTGATGTCATATCCTGGTTTTGGAAGCCACGAAAGATAGACTGCTTCATGCGGCTCAAACCTATTGAGGAAGAGTTTTGCAGAAACAAGTCGTTTTTATTTCCGGGCAACGCCATCTTGTTAGTTGCCTCGTAGTTTGTTCGTAAGAATTTTTTGGTGAGTATTTTCTTTCATCCCTTTCAGATGCACTTGCTCTGTCTGCTGTATGTTGGTTGCATTCAATTGGTAGATGCAGAAATGAAACTCTAAGCTAAATTTGCACAATGCACACAGCCTGGGTGGGTTATATTAAGATTGATGTTGTTGAATATAGACCAGGTGTCAGGTTTGTGGATGCTTCCATGTTCCAAAAAGCACAATTAGGCCTCAGGATGAGAAACTTACATTTAAACCTTTGTGTTAAATAATGCAATTATAGGAAAGTCAGAGTTTTTTATTTCCCTTTTTTCTCTAAGAAATACATTGCACTCAAATGCCTTTTTGTTCCCCGTTGCTGCTTTTGAGTGAATGAGGTTAGATCAGCTACAGAAATAACACCTCGTCTCCTCCCATAGACTATATCAGTATTCATCAACAATTACCCTCTGCTCCTCCCTAGTCAGCTGCTGCTGATGTACACAAACCACACAGCAAAAAAAAAGTTTGAACAGTTGCAATATTTAAATACAAAGGCTTTTATCAGTTATTATTATACCCAAACTTTGTTTCCTGTACTACCTCAGGTAGACACCAGAGATGTAAGCAGGCACTTGCGTTGCAAAAATCTATGGATGCCTGTTTCCACCTTAGAGTAAATAAATAAAAGATAATAGAATCTCACTATTGTAACTTTATTTCACACACTTGTGACTTTATATCTCACTATTGTGACTTTATTCTACAGTGTAACAACTTTGTTTCTCCATATTACAATTTTTGTTTTTCACATTTGCAACTTTATTTCTCATAACTGATTTTATTTCCCATTATTGTGACTGTTTGTCATAATTGTAAAGTTACTGTATATCATGCTATTGCAACCTCATATCTCTTACTTGCGACTTTATTTCTGTTTTACGACTTTTGCAACTTTCTCGCAATTGCAAATATATTTCCCACTATTGTGACTGTTTCTCGCAATTGCAAATTTAGTTCATGCTGTTGCAAATTTATATCTCGCAGTTGTGACTTTGTTATCATTCTGACTTTATTTCTCATTTGTGACTTTCTCAATTTGGCAACTTTATTTCTTGTGATTGCGATTTTGTTTCACACACTTGTGACTTTGTATCTCATTAGTGACTTTATTTCACAGTGTTGCAACTTTGTTTCTCTCTACTACAATTTTTATTTCTCCCTTTTGCAACATTATTTCTTGTAATTGTGATTTTATTTCCCAAGTTTATTTCATGCTGTTGCAACTTTCTATCTCGCAGTTGTGACTTTGTTACCATTCTGACTTTATTTCTCTTTATTTCTCATTTGCGACCTTATACTGTACTTCAGGGTCCTCAATATTTTGTGATCATTTCATAGTTTGCAACTTTACAATATCTCTCGTATCTGACAAAAAGTATAAAGCTTATTTTATGTATTCTTACAATTACCCTGTTTATTTTTTACTCTGAGGCAGAAATGGGCTTCCATAGAGAACGGATGAAATCAGATAACTTGAACAGTACAGTGCTCTTAAGATTCCTTGATGAAATGCCGTAGACACATGATTTTCATTATATAACAAACTTATCTAGATTGATTGTTTATTGATGTCTGCTGTGATGAGATTCAACATCTACACCTTTACGTGCTTTAGATATGATAGTTTGTTTTGAAAATGTTTTATCAGAATTGTTATAAGTCCTTGTGTAATAAGGGCATGTTTCAGATAACTGGTAATATTGTTGTACAACACTTTGCAAGTGATAACCCTTCACTAAACCTTTGAAGTGTGAAATTTCTTTTTGAGAGACGTTACATAACCAGCTAGGGTTATCATAAAGTTACACTTTATTAAATCTTTTATTTGACATGCTTTGGTCTCTTTCCACAGGCTAGCATTAGTTTGATGGTTTAATTTTTATGCCCAAAATCCTTCTGATGAATATATCTCTGTGAAACATCTCAAACCTCCCATAACACTGCAGCAGTCATGTTGATTATCTTCAGCAGGTCTGGAGCTGTCTGCCTCAAGTCATGACAAAACACGCTCTGTTCCACTCTAACTTAGCTAAAAGAGGAATACAACTGTAGGCAATGCATTTTTACTGCTATGGTCTGAACATGTCATCAGCTTTAAAATGATTTATTGCTTCCTACAGCCTCCTTCTTTGTTTCTTTGTGTTATAGGGGTCATAGAGCAATCCAGTTCTCTCTGTGTGTTTTTATTTTAGGCATTTCATTAGTTGGTATAGAGGAAGATTAAAAACATGTCTTTTTTGATACACAACACATGCTGAATTGTATTGAATGTGTTAGTGTCTATAAAAAATACAGTACTGATATATTAGGGTAGACTTCATATTTTATGATGGTTTCTGGCCTCTGTTTGCGCAACTAACTGCAACTATTTTGCTTGCATTATATACAGACTATTTTTAATGCTATAGAGGCATACATTCTCATAATTTACACTACTTTCGTTTCATATTATTATGACGTCATGGATTATGTCTCAAATGGACTAATGTCTTGCAGACACTTTTATGTCTATATAATATAATAGGTTCTTTATTAGCATCTATGGTTTCATGAAGAACCTTTAACATCCATGGAACCTTTCCATTCTACAAAAGGTCCTTTGTGGTAGAAAAAGATTCTATAGATTTTTTAAATGATCTTTACACTAAAAAAAACTGTGCACTATAGAGTCTCTGGGAATCACCAAATTGTTCTTCTATGCCATCGTTGCAAAACCCCCTTTTGAAACCATTATTTTTAAGGGTGTAACCAAGAGTTTCTATACTCTACCATCAAAGAGGTCATTTTATGATCACTAGTTGTTTGATTTTATGTCCTGGTTATCTTTATAGCCTCAGTCATATGAAGCAGTTGAGCCGGTGGACCTGGATGAGTTCCTGATGTCACAGCTGCGCAGTGGAGATGCCGAGCTCATGCAGGAGCTGGGGGAGTTTCCAGATGATGACCTGGAGTTGGAGCTGGTGGAGAGGGAATGCAGGACCCTCCGCCCCTCTGTCCCCGAGGAAGGGTAGGTGCTGGATGCTCCCTGTTGGGGTTGAGAAGGTCAACTAGACAAATATCTTTGTGCTGACTTGAGCAGTTGTGTTGTGATTGTAATGCAGTGTAGGTAGGCGGTTTAACATTTACTTATGTTCATTTAACAGAAAGGAGGGTTCACAAGTCAGTTTGTATTGTTTGCATAAATTTTTCATTTTCAGTCTTAGGTGAGAAATGCAAAACCACTTACAACAGAGATGAAAATTAGTTTGCAGCCATTTAGGCAATAATAATGGTGTTTATATATTATTGGTGTCACTAGTAGTGTCAATTTCTTTAATTGATTTATTTAATTATATATATATATATATTATATATATATATACAGTACCAGACCAAATTTTGGAAACATTACTATTTTTAATGTTTTTGAAAGAAGTCTCTTCTGCTCATCAAGCCTGCATTTATTTGATCAAAAATACAGAAAAGAAAAAAAACAGTAATATTGTGAAATATTAGCTTTACAACTTTAAATAATAGTTTTTCTATTTGAAGATACTTAAAAAAATAATTTTTCCTGTGATGCAAAGCTGAATTTTCAGCATCATTACTCCAGCCTTCAGTGTCACATTAACATCCAGTCCTATCACATGATCATTTAGAATCATTAATATTCTGATTTATTATGATGTGTTGGAAACAGTTTCTGCTGTCTAATATATTTGATGAATAAAAAGGTTAAAAAAGAAATGTAAATAAAAAAAAAAAGTTAATAATATATATCTAATTATATATACTATCACTTTTTATCAATTTAACATCATCTTGCTGAATAAAAGTTGATTGATTATTAAAAAAAAGAAAGAAAAAAAATTACTGACCCCAAATTACGACCAGTAGTGTATATTGTTATTATTTATATTTTAAAAACATAGCTTCTTTTTTTAAATCATCAAAGTATTCTAAAAAATATCACATGTTCTGAAAAAATATTAAGCAGCAGAACTGTTTCAACTTTTATAAAAATCATAATAGAATGATGTTCTAAAGGATCATATGATCCTAAAAATTCAGCTTTATACACAGAAATAAAGATTAATTTAAAGTATAATAATTAAAAAAACAATTATTTTAAATTGTAATAATTATATCACAATATACATTTTTTTTTTATTTTGATCAAATAAATGCAGGCTTGATGAGCAGAAGAAACTTATTTCAAAAAACATTAAAAATAGTAATGTTCCAAACTTTAGGTCACTTAATGTATAGTATATATAATTATATAGTATTAAATACAATATATCTATTTATAAAAGTGTGTAAATTAATATAGATTTTATTTATTATTATCATTTTATAAATAAATACATTATTTTATTATTATTTTTGTAATTTAATTTTTATAGTTTGTGTTGTTTTAAGCTTTGCGTGTTGTTATAATGTGTGTGTTTGTGTGTCTCCAGAGTGGAGCTGGATCCTCATGTGAGGGATTGTGTTCAGAGTTACACTCAGCCCTGGCTGGTGGTTAGCAGAAGGTAAATTCCCAGACTGCATTCATTTCCTGTCCCTCGTCAGGGCTGAATTTTAAAATACTGCAGCTTAAAACTTCAAAAAACATAACTCAAAGAAATGACACCAGACACACAGATACTATAATGCTGTTGTGTTTCTTGTTTGCAGATCTCAGGGTTATGGATGGATTGCGTACTCCGAGAGGACAGATGCTAACAGAGTCTTACAGAGACAGACGTTTGAGTCTGACGTTGAGCCTGACAAACAAGAGCAAGTAGTAAGCACAGTTTATAAAACCTTTCCTCTTTTATACAGATGACATTTTACAACAACAAAGCAGCTAATTGGGATTTTTGTTCACATTGTTATTAGTGTCACTCAAGGACGCCACCCAACCCCACGGACACTTATATTCCTCTTTTTCATTTGTAATTATTATTATTATATTTAAGCCTCTTAAGTGTGTCACCACCCATTCCATTATGTGTGCTCATTCCCTGTCATAAGACACAAACAAAACATATTAATTTCCTCTTAAAAAGAAGTGAACAGTTGAAAAGAATAAGAAAAATAGGCAGAATCTTTCTCCCAGGTATTTTTCTTTTGTTTTTGTCCCCATGACCACCATCTTGGCTCCATCCCACCCCTGTTTGTCAGAGTCCAGGGACATAATGAGGCATGTCTATTCATTCTGTCCTGACTACTTCCGTCCCAGTGCAGCTTTGCCAAGATTTAATTATCCAAACCACAATGATTTGTTTCACTCCATGTATTTTTCATGAGTTTAGATTGAGAGTCTGCAGGAACACCAAGATCCTCCCTTAGTTTTGGATCCCTTTAAGGGCCTCCACATTCACTGCAGGGGTTATTAGCAATCCAGAGGAGTACTAAAGGTCCCGCTAGCCAGCTCTGTTCTGTGATGTGTGTCTTTAAGCAAGTAGATTAAGAATACAAATGGTATGGGATGGTCTATCCCACAGGCTAGACGCAATGTATCATGGGAACCCTACATGATGCCCACTATCAGAGCCAGTGCATGTGGTTCTTATATTTGGCGATTAACAGAAATCTCTCCTAGGGTTTTGAGAATTCATCCATCTCAAAGGCTTATGGTCTTCCTGGAAAAAGGCATTAGTCTCAGAACTATAAGAGCTCCTCTGCTCTATTCCACATGTAGTTATGCGGCAAAGGAGCGAATGAAGTTAAGCAGGCATTGCCAGTTCAGTCAAATCACAAGGCATAGTAAGATGAAAGTAAAATGAAAAACAAAACTACATTAACTACATTCGCTTCTCTGTGAATAAGAGCAGTGAATGAAGTAAAGGAGGCTTTGCCAGTTTATAAATTTGCTTTTATTTGATTAGGTTCTGTGTGTGTAGTTTGTGATGCTTTTAATTTTTATTATTTAATGAATTTAAGTTAAGGAGGCTTTGCCAGTTTAGTAAGTAATCACAAAAGATATGAGATAGTTCATTATCAAAAATAGTTAATTTTGTGCTACTTTAATGAATTAACGAATGTAACCTAAACCATCACTTTTAGCTTGTACTGTATATGTAAGAATAAATGCTCTAAACAGGCAAATAATTTTTTTTTTTTTTTACTTTTTCAAACTATGATTTTTTTTCCCATAAATTAGCCATTTGCTTTATATATTCAAATACTGTGTGAGAAAAAGAATAAACAAGTATTAAAAGACAATGCATAATTTGATAGAGGTTTTTTAATTTTTCTTTTCACTATTTTATTTGCCAGCAGCTATTTGCACTAAGTTTAAATAGTGATAGATGCTATTTACACTAAGTGAAAACAGCCATGGATTCTATTTGCATTTGGTGAAAGTATTGGTTTTTTTTTGGTGATTTGGTGTTTATATCATTTTTTTCTTTGTGTTTTGATTTTTTTAATATTTGTTTATAGGTGTTCTTAAAAATAAAGGTGCTTCACGATGCCATACTGTAGATGAACCTTTTTGTCTAAATGGTTTCATAAAGAACCTTTAACATCTGAAGAACCGTTCTGTTTCACAAAAGGTTGTTTGTGGTAAAAGAAGGTCCTTTAGATTATAAAAAGGTAAGAAAGATATGGTTCTTTAAAGAACCTTTGACTGAATGATTCTATGTGGAACCAAAAATGGTTCCTCTGTGGCATTGCTGTGAAGAACCTTTTAAGAGCATTTATTTTTAAGAGTGATGGTGTCAACAAGGTGTAAATGGACACTTTTAACATGATAATTATAAAGTTTTTATTATTCATTATAAATGTAACATTTTCTTTTCTTTTATAAATATATATTTATACATATAAACTTTTTCAAATGTGATAAATGTAAACAGTCTTTATTTGTATTATTAATTATAAATGTAATGATTTTTTTTTTTATTTTTTTATTTTTTTTTTTAATATGTTTTATATATGAACTTTTTCAAAATTTATTTTATTTTTAACACACTGAATTACTAAATTATTTATTTTATAATAAGCTCTCTTTTGGGCTCCTGGGGGTCCTAAGGCTCCAGTTTAAAAACCATGATATCTAAATGCCTTGTGTACTGTATGTAATATGTGGTGTAATATGTTCTCTCCTATCCCTCAGGAAAAGTCGCCGTCCCTGCCAGCACTTTGTGATGGTTATGATGATAGGACTAGGATCACCATATGTTGTTAATTTTTTTTATTGGGGGTGCTGCAGGAGCGTCGTGTGGAGAGCCTCTTGCGCTTCAGCAGTCCGGAGGAGCTGGATCGTTTCAACCAGGAGGCCAGAAATAGCAATCGCTACGGCGAGCTCTTCGGCCTCTACCCACCTATTGATGAGGTGCAGCTTTGTCTTACTTGCGTTATACTGTTAAACAGTGTTCTTTTCAAAATATTCTTGAGTGATTCATTTTTGTAAACACAAGGATTCAGTTAGAAGTTAAATACTGTCTTCAATCTGCCCTTGACTGTGTACAGGAGGATGCAGTAGCGATTCGGCCCATTCCTGACTGTCCCAAGGAGCACTTTGGGCAGAGGATACTAGTGCGATGCCAGACCATCAAGTAATACTTCCTTACCATCCACTATTATTGGTTACTTTCTCTGAATGGTTGGTCTGATACATGATTTTATTTCTTATTTTAAAGGACCTGTTTCATTTTATACTTTGAGGTTGAAATGGTCCTCATAAAATACTGTATGCACCCTAAAATTGTGGTTTTATCAGGGTTATATTTGGTTTTGAAATAATGCTTTTCCTTCTACAGATTTGAGATTGACATTGAGCCCTTCTTTGCAACCATGGCCCTCTATGACCTGAAAGAGAAGAAGAAGGTCAGTTTCTGATGCTAATCTTAAAAGCTATGAAAAAAATCTCAAATATGTGGTATAATTTCTGTAGTTTGACCCTTCAGCTTAAACCCATTTGCTTAAGCTCGGGAGACATAATTAATCAATATTCTTCCTGCCAGTGTTCTTCCTGTTAGTCCTCCCACATTCCTCCACTTCAGTCTGAACAGAGCTAGAGAGACTAATGAGAGACTTTTTCATTATCCACACACAGCCATAAACATTGTTTTGTAAGAGGTAAAATCAACAACTATATTTAATTTGTGTGTGTAGATATTTAAAACAACAATTTACTTACAAAGAAGTAGAAATAGGTCACAAAATTCAGTCTGAACAGTTTAGTCCAAGGTCTATAAAACCAGTAAACATGAACCACAGCTTGTCTTCACCGCAAATTTAAGAACTTCTTGGACTGACAGTCATGGATCTCAAGGAATCAGCGAGTGTTTATGCAAGCTGTGTGTATTTCCATATTAAATGGACAGACAGCAGATATATTTGGGAGGAATATCCTGAAGTATTACATTAATCCTCTTTAGCTTTTACTGAAGAAGGTTAATGCAAGAGACAGACCAGATGATTCATGCTAAATCGGGACTTTATGCAGCATGTTTTTTTTTGGTGAAGAGAATGTTTGGATAGGAGGAACTACCCATTTCACAATGTTAAGAGAGAAAAACATAATTTAGGATTTCTGATATGCCCAAGTAAGGCTTGAAGATGGGTTTTGTCAGATTGACTGAGAGTCAGTGGTAATTTGGGGGCAAACTGTGCTAATGTCGCTCTCTGTGAGGTGTCTTTCTGTAATGATTGGTTCACTCTGCCTGAAATTTGAGGAAGTGTTTTTGTTCTTTATGCACCACAATTTCCCTTCTGTTTCTTTAACAATCTGGTAAAACCCTTAGCATGCTGGTTGTTTTATGCTATCCATGCTAATCATGGTATTTTTTCCTTCAGATTTCAGAGAACTTCCATCTTGACATGAACTCAGATCAGATGAAGGGTTTCCTGCGCGCTCACACTCCCAACACTGACGCCTCCACTTTGGCCAGATCTGCAGTTTTCTCAATCTCCTACCCTTCTCCAGATATATATCTGGTCGTTAAGGTAGTGTTGATTAATAGTGACTGTATACCTAGAAATTAATTATTTATTTATTTTTTTTCTCTTGAAATGACTATCCTCTTGGTTTGTTAGTTTTAAATATATATTATAAACAATTAATAAACCCATATGTAGGTCAGGATGATTAATCTACAGGTATTTGGCCATTTTGAGTTTTTGTCAATTCATAATAAAAAGTTTTGGTATCTTAGTATATAATTTTCACCTTAGTATAGGGACCAATTCTCACTATTAACTAGTTGCTTATTAGCATGCCTATTATTAACATATCAGCTATTTATTAGTTCTTATAAAGCACATATTATGCATGATAATATTCTACATCCTTAATCCTACCCAATACATAAACTTAACAACTACATTACTAAATATTAATAGGCAGCAAATGAGAAGTTTACTGAGGCAAAAGTCAAAGTTAAACGTCATAGTTTGTTAATAGCGACAACTGGACCTTAAAATAAAGTGTGAGCAAATTTCATACATTTTATGAACACTGTAATTGAAAACTTTAGGGTCAGTAGAATTTGTTTTTTTTAAATGCTCACCATTTGGACTTTTTTTTAAACTGTAAAACAGTAATATTGTGAAATATTATTTCTTGATTTATTCCTGTGACTGCTCAATTTTGAGTGGCCATTACTCCAGTCTTCAGTGTCACATGATCTGTCAGAAATCATTCTAATATGTTGCTTTGGTGCTCTTTTCTTATTATTATAAATTTTGAGGTGCTTAATATTTATGTGGAATTCATATTTTATTTTAAAAAAAAACTTAATATTTTATTAATATTATTTTTATTGTTTTAATTTGATATTGTAGTTTATATTGTAGTTGATGTTATTATGTTATTTTTTTTGTGTTTTTTTTGTGTTTGTGTAGATTGGGTTGGTTCTACAGCAGGGAGAGATCGGGGATTGTGCTGAACCATACATGATACTGAAGGAGAGTGACACTACTAAGGTAACCACTGAATACTTCTCTTTCTCTCAAGTTGTTTATGTACACAACATGACCAACAGTATGTTGACACCCCTGCTCATTATCAGATTTTGGCATGGGTTATGACAATACCCCTGTATATATACAGTCCATAAAGAAATCATTCAGATTCTGGTGGGGAAGAGCCCCTTCATAACCCTGCAACTATGTGCCAGTGTCAAGTGGAAAGCTTTCCTAGAAGAGTAGATTCATTATTTTGAATTCAAACAAGCACATACAAGTTGGTTATGGTCCACATACTTGTGGCCATAAAGTGTGCATAATTCAATCAATTCTTTCTCAAATGAATTTCAATTCTGCATTATATCTCTAATGAGAAATATTCATAAAACCACTTTCTTTTTATGAACAGTCTTCTTTTTTCTCTATACATCAGAACAGAGACAAGCTGGAGAAGTTGAAGAATCAGGCGGAGGGGTTTTGTCAAAGACTGGGCCGCTACAGGATGCCATTCGCCTTTGCCACGGTCAACATCATGAGTGCCATCAACTCCACACTGGAGCGAGAAACAAGTGACACAGACAGTATCAATGGTAAAATACTCAATAGATAAACATCATTGGTCTGTTAATACAATGCACTTACTCTCTAAAAAATTGTTATATCCATAATTGTGTTCAATTGTGATTTTGGCACAGGCAGGAGTAGTATGGAAAAGAAGGGACTGCCCAGACGTAACTCTGACAGATTCAATGTGATGGAGGACAACTATATCCTGTCTGGCTTCAAACCAGCTCTTACCACATGCACATTAATCAAGCAGGTATTGTTTGTGAAATTCATAGCAAATAGAGTATTCAAGAAAAAATGTAGATGGGACTTGATTTTTTTGTTTATGTAGAGAGGTTCATTCAGAGGATTGGGGTCAGGAAGATTTTGTAATGTTTTTTAAAGAAGTAAAACAAGTAATATTGTAAAATATCATTACAATTTAAAATGTAAACTGTTTTTAATGTAATATATTTTAACATTTATTTATTCCTATAATGGCAAAGCTTAATTTTTAGCAACCATAACTCCAGTCTTCAATGTTCATTCAGAAATCATTCTAATATGCTGATTTGATGCTCAAGAAAAAAATTATTATTATTAAGTTATGTTTCAGAACGGTGCTTTCCTGTGCTAAAAAAATAAAATCCAAACTCATTGAATTTGCGCTGTGAAAAATAAGTTGTTGAAATGATTTGAATTTTAGTTGGTCACCTTGACTACATTATTCCATTCTTCACATTCTCCAGATTAACTGGTGCCTGCGTTCTTCAGCTAGCTCTAATATCACACTACATTCTTGCAATATTCTTCCTCTAAACTGAAGAATTTTTCTGGTGTTCTCCATAAAATCTTCCAGACACATTTGATTTGAACAAAAGTCATTTTTGAGTTGAGCTGAACATTTATTGTGTGTGCTGGCAGGAAGGAGAGCGTCTGAGTGACGAGGACCTGTTCAAGTTCCTGGCGGACATCAAGAGGTCCTCCGGTCAGCGACGTGTTAAGATCATACCTGGTGAGGAGATTTTCTAACTAATATTTCTAAGGGTCAAACTTTGGCATGTAACTCATCTTGCACCATTAATGTATGTGTTGTTCGAAAGGTTTTCTGAGACTGGAAGTGTCTCCAGTGCCAGAGACGGTTCCTGGGTGTCTGTCCCCAGAACTGATTCCAGTGAAGCCAGTTTCTGAGAAAAATCCACGGGCGGTTAGAGGTGTTGTGGTTTTCTTTTATTGTGGTGTATGTGTGTCTCAATATATATATGTGTTATCTCTCTTATAAATGTTGGTTTTTATGGTTTAAGGGGACTCTCCATAGGCGTAATGGCTTCTGTACTGTACAAAACTTTATTTTCTATCACCCTTCACCAACCCTACACCTAAACCTACCCCTTACAAAAAACTTTGCACGTGTTTAGATTTTCAGAAAAACCAGGGCTCTCAATTCTCACGCATTCAACCGTGAGACACACACATTTCAACCAGTTCACACGCTCTCACGCCACACCTTGTATTTCTCACGCTGAGAAGTAGGGGATAACTTGTCCCGCTTTATATACAATTAATAGACGAGGTGCAGGCTTACGGAGGGAAGTTCTCTGCCGAGTTCATAGCTGTCTCAGAGTTATTAGATTAGAATGTAGTTGTTTCCACGTAAATAAGAATGTTGTACTAAATTAGAATGTTGTAGTAAATTAGAATGTTGTTGTTTCCACGTAAATAAGGCAAGCAAGCACGTTCTTTACTAAGCAACATGGATGCTTGTGTACATGGAACGTAAGTTCAAAGAGCAAGAGCCAATGAATGCTGTAGGTAACCCCTTCATTTTTGTAGCTTTTTGATTTTACGATTCCTGGACGAAATCACTTACCTGTGATCAAAGATAGTGAGAGCTGATGTTGGGAAGACAAATTTGTGCTAAATTATTATTGATGCAGTCAAAAACTCCAACTGCTTTGCAACCAGGTCAATCTGATAAAAGACAAATTCATCCAAATAAAATAAATTTTTATATATATTTTTAAAAAGTTTCAAAAATACAAAGAAATTTGGCCCCAAACATGCCAACTGAGCATGTATGTCAAGCTGTGTGTAGCCTATGTGTGTGTGTGTGTGTGTGTGTGTGAGAGAGAGAGATCCGTTAAGATAAACCTACCACAAAAAATACAGACCCTTAATTTCTTTCTAAGTGGGCAAAATAATAAAATCAGCAGGGGATCAAATAAATATTTCCCCCACTCTTAACATGTGTACACACACACGCATGCACACACGCACACACACACACGCATGAGTTGTCAGGCTGAGATCTAGCAGAAATGGGATGCAGTGATTAATCACTAACCTTAAAAAATTCTTAGTTCTGAGTAAAAAGGTTTGTCAGAATTTTGAGTGCAGAACTGTGGTTGATATTAGTCACTCATTTACTATGAACACAAATAGTTGGAAAAACTGCGTGCAGGACAATGTTGCCAGGTATCATAAGAAAAACAAGCAATCAGGTCTTACAAATCAAGCTTAAAATACACTTGCTTTAGCTAAAAACACCCTGTGATCAGAGGGATAGGAGGGTGTTCATAGATTATGGGGAAAGTAGAATTGCTTATTTTATTTGATTAATTCTAGGATAAACTTACATTTAAACAACCGCTATATGGAATTAAGCCAGGAAAAACAAGCAACTTCCCATATTTATGACAGACTTTATGAAACATGGCAACACTGGTGCAACTAGTTTCTTGTTGTCAGTGTTGAACTGTAAGCGGTCTGCGCCATCTAGTGGCCAGTTAATGTTTTTACAGCCAATTGTGGATTTCAGATGGATTAATTATTTCATCTGCAAATAACTTTTAGAGTTTATTTTCTTTTATGCTATTCATGTTACAGGAACCTGCTGTATGTGTATCCTCTGAGGCTGAATCTTACTAACCGTTTGACTTCAGCCAGAAACATTACGGTTAAAATCCAGTTCATGAGTGGTGAGGATCCTAGCAGTGTCATGCCTGTGAGTACAAAACCATATTCAGATTTATTTATATAATGTATATTCTAATATTAACCTCAACGTCATCAATAACAAAAACAATAATAATAAATGTTGTTTTATAACATGATAATATATTAGGAATATAATAGAAATCATGTTAGCTGGATTCCAAAAAATAAGCATAAATTAAAAGTAGACTAAAGTGGTTCAAAAAAAAAAATATTTTAAATATTTGTAAACATAAATTTTATAATCATTTTCAATTATTGTCATTCTACCCCTGTGCAATATGTTTACAAAGCTTTAAATAAACTATGATTTAACATTATGCAAACTCTATTATATAATAATAATGTAAAAATTGATTATTATTATTAATACAATAATAATAATAGTAACTGTATTGTATGATTTCAAGTTGATTGTGAATAAATAACATACAAAATATATAAAACTTACACTTTTTAAGTGACACACCATTAAATCCCAAATTACATTTGTCTGTATAACAAAGGCAGAATTTCATAATTGTGTGTGTAATTACTGTAGAGTAGATTTAAAAATGTTCTAATTTGATGTATTTTTGCCCTTAAGCTAATATTGACCTCTCTGCACTGTCCAAAAAAAGGTAATCTTTGGAAAATCAAGCGGCCCTGAGTTTCTTCAAGAGGTCTACACTCCAGTCACATACCACAACAGGTAATCATGCTCTCCAACAACGATTTTAGTGATCAGTATATCAAGCAAAAATGTAAGGGTGGTTTCTGTCTCCTCCACAGGTCTCCTGATTTCTATGACGAGATAAAGATCCAACTTCCAGCCCGTTTAACAGAGAAACATCACTTACTGTTCACCTTTTACCATATCAGCTGCCAGCAGAAACAGAACCAGACTGGAAGTGTGGAGGCTCTCATTGGATATTCAGTGAGTGACTGTACAGATTGTGTGTGTGTGTGTGTTTGTATACAGTGCTGTTCAAATGGGATCAAATGGGATTTTTTTTAAAGAAATTAATACTTTTATACAGCAAGGTTGCCATAAAATGATGGAAAGTTTCAGTAAAGACTTAATAAAATAAATGTTGTTCTTTTGAATCTTGTATCAAATTGTCCACAAAAATATCAAGCAGCACAACTGACATTACTTCCTTCCCTGCAGTGGTTACCCTTGCTGAACAATGACAGGCTGCAGACTGGGCAGCAGTGTCTGCCAATCATTCTGGACAAACTTCCTGTGAACTATTCCCTGCATTCCCCAGAGGTACAGTCAACCATTTCACATCTGCCTTTTTTGGATGCCAGTCATTTCATTTCGGAACCTTGCATTGATGTCTCGTCTGGGCACATATTCAATGATTCTTCTGTGGCTTTGTGTATTCATTTGTTTGAAAATAGTGTATATTCTGTAACCTTTTTATATGCCTTCAGAAACTGCCAGCTCAGGTACCTCCTGTTAAGTGGTTGGAGAATCATAAAGGACTGTTCAGCCTTGAGCTGCAAGCTGTGTCCTCAGTCCAAGCACAGGTGCGAAACACTCTCAGAACTCACTTCCCAGCTGGAAAGTCCAGCTTATGTAGTTTTTTGAATGCTGGTGTGCTGATGCTTCCAGCATTGCTTTTTAACTAGGTTAACTAGCAAGACCGCAAGATCAATCAGTGTCACGTGAAAGACCATGCTGGTTGGCCATAAGCTAAACCAGCTCCAAACCAACAAAAACCAGACTGAGCCCTTCTTTTCAGCAGGACTTTAAGTATTAAAACTACATTTACATTTACATTTTGTCATTTAATAGACGCTTTTATCCAAAGTGACTTACAAATGAGGAAAATAGAAGCAATCGAAGCCAACAAAAGAGCAATAATATGTAAGTGCTATGACAAATCTTGGTTAGCCTAACACAGTAAACTTAGCAAGGTTTTTTAAAATAAATAATAGGAAAACAAGCAGGTAGAATACAAAAAAAAAAAAATAGGGAACGCTAGTGTTAGAAGGTCATTTTTGTTTTTAAATAAAAATAAAACAAGTAGATAGAATAGAATATAGAATGCTAGTGTTAGAGGCTAGCATTAGAATAGAGCATAGATAAAATAGAATTAGAATAGAGTGTGCTAGAGTTAGAGGGTTAAATGAAAAATGTTAAAATGTTATTAAAGTGTTCAAATATCTACTAGTGTGAAAAATACTAATCTGGATGAAATTGACCAACCCTGTATAAAATGACACGAATAAGAATGTACTGAAATATTAGATGAAAAAAAAATAAATTTAGAAATGTTGCCTTGGCAACTAACTGGAGCTTAAGTGCTAAATAAATGTAAATATTTAAAAAAAGAAATAAATCAAAAGCACAGAATGATCAAAAGCTCAAAAAGTCGTCAAATGCTAAAAATAAAATAAAAACTGAAAATAGAAAAATAAATGTGTTATTAAATATAAAGTGTTGAGAGTATTAATGATTTATATGTATATAGTATGAATATAGTGTAATTAATTTTAATTAATGTGTTAAAGTTAATAGTTTTAATATTTTATTATATTATTATCAGAAACCTATTTTAAAGAAAATTAAATACCAGTTTTTTTTGTTGGTGTTTTTTATGATTTTTTATATTATTTTGTGGTGTGAATATATTTCAGAGGCATTCATTAAACCAAATGGCGGTTGTTAACAAATCTTTTTATTCAATCACAGGACAAACACCTGGAGCGTTTCTTTACTCTGTGTCACGCCCTGGAGGGCAAGACCATATTCCCTATTCGAGTGGGAGATGAGAAGATTTCGGAAAACATGTTTGAGCACGAGCTGAAGCTCAGCATCATCTCGCTGTCATCCTCGGGCCTGGAGCCGCTGGTGCTGTTTCTCCATCAGGTCCTCGACAAGCTCTTCCGTCTCATCATGCAGCCCATGGTCATCGCTGGACAGACTGGTGCGTTTCAGACAGGAAGAGCTTTAGCTTTTGTAATACACTCACTGGAAAGACAAAAAACTCATGTTTTTGCATTGAAGTACATTTGATGAACTGATTTTTGCATACTGTGTAGGCGAGTATGCATGTTCAGGATTGTCAGCTGGAGTTTTAATCTTGTTTTATGCAGCAAATCTGGCCCAGATTGCATTTGAGTCAGTGGTGTCGGTTGTCAACAGTCTTCACAACAGTCAGGAGCTGGCAAAGGACCATCAGGGCAGAAACTGTCTCCTAGCAACATACCTGTACTTTGTGTTCCGCTTGCCAGACACACAACATGAAATCCACACCACAGGTACAGTAGGGCTGTGACATCATCTTGACCGCCAACGATGTAATTCTTCACCAATCCAAAACAATCAATTTTTTTCATGTGGAACAGAGGTTTTAGTGGCTTTGGGACTTACTCTGTTGTTGTCTGTCACTGAGCTGAGGCTTATGTTCACCAGGCACAGGAGGTCTGATGGCTCACCCAGAGAGCCGATACAGCACTCTGACTCGAGCCACGGCCACCACGGTCGGCTTCATGCTGCTTCAGTCACGGATTCGTTCCAGCAGCAACCCTGATATACCAGCACCGCAGAGCCCAGAGGACGCAGAGGTCAATAACATTCTAGGAAAGGTACAGATACACAGATGCAACATCAAACTTGTGCTGGACAAAATTCATGAGCTGGAATTTGAATTGGCCACAGAATGATAGGAAGAGGAATGTACTGAATAACACTTGAGTGAAATTTCATTTCATTTATTAAATATTTAAGAATTGTATTATATTATATTAATATAATGAAATTGGTTATTTCATTTTGTAAGAAAAATGATGAGGACGTTGAAGATCTTGATGAAGAATAACTTTTATTACAGTCAGAATGAATCCTGAAGATCCTGAGCTTATACTGTATTACGTTCATCTTACTGCTGTTATATTAATATGCTTTTTTTTTAATTAAATTATTTTTTAATTTATTTATTGTTTTATTTATTTTTTTATTTTGTAGATCTTTTATTAAATTTTTATTTATTATAAATATTTAGCATATATAAAAGATTAACATTAACTATTTTTATTACTCTTTATATATCTTTTGTAGTATTTATTAATAAATTAGTCATTTTATTCGTTTTTTCTAAATGTCTATATTTTCATTTATTGACAGTAATTGTTGTACTTCGGCTTACAATAATTTTATTTCAGTTTGCAGTTTTTCCATTTCATATTTATTTTATTTCAGGAATTAATGAATACACAAATGCAATATCATACTTATATTTTTCTAGGTGTTTTGGTGTTTAGCATATATAAAGAATAATATTAAGTATGACTATTTAAGTACTATTATAGTATTTATTAATAAAGAAATTTGCTTAAAATTCATATTTTAAATTTATATTTTATTGCAGATTTTTCAAATAATAGTTTTAGTTAACAATACCAACACAATTTCTTTAAAATAAAATTGACATTTTAAAAACGTCGTCTTAGTTCTATTTAGAATAGTGCAGTCTTTTTTACATGCACATACTGTATACACTCAATTGGCATTTTTCTTATTGTTCCCACATTTTTGGTTTCCACCAGGGTTTAAATCATCCTGGCAGTCGCATCTCAACAGCTGTAAACATCTCCAATACTTCACAAAGCTCAAGCACACGGCCCACAAACAGAAAGGTTGACTTGCCTCTTCATTACCTAAGATATCTGTCGTTTCAGCAGAGGTTGTGTTCCCTAATAAGCAAACCCATCTGTCTTTGTAGTTGTTCCATGAGGAGCTGGCTCTTCAGATGGTGGTCAGCACTGGAGTCTGCAGAGAGAACGTCTACAAATATGCCTGGTTCTTCTTTGAAGTTCTTGTAAGATGGTTGTGATTGAATAATTTCACAACTTGAAATTTCACATACAAGATGTTATTTATGAGCTTGTTTTAATTCTCACTGTCCATACGTACACACTCCAGGTGAAGAGCATGAGCCAGCATGTGTCTCAGCTGGATAAGAAGGCCGTCTCTCGTAGGAATCGGTTTTCGGATCGTTTCAAAGATGACATCACCACGATTGTCAACGTGGTAACTGCTGAGATCGGAAACATTTTAGTAAAACAGCAAAAGGTGATTGAATCCATCTGAACAGATCAAAATCTAATCCAAGAACTGTTTGGTAAATCCATAAACATGGCGCACATGAGACTAACAAGAGGTTTGATCTTCTGGAGGAATGGTATTCGTCAGTGCTAATGAGAAGAGATGTGTGTGTTTATTTGTCTGCAGGAGCTGGAGCAGGCAGAGAAGGTTAACATCAGCCTGGCTTTCTTCCTGTATGACCTGATGTCTCTGATGGACCGAGGCTTTGTGTTCCAGCTGGTGAAGAATTACTGCAACCAGGTCCTGCAGCTCATCTCATTTACTAATGATTATCTTAATAGAAAGAAATCATTCACAACTAATCGCTTCAGTGAACATCACAAGCCTATTTTAATATACTTTAAAATATAATTTATGTATGTGACGCAGTGCTGAATTTTCAGCATCATTTCTCCAGTCTTCAGTGTCACATGATCCTTCAGAAATCGTTCTAATATCCTGATTTATTATCTTGTGCTGCTTAATTTTTTTCGGGACCTGTGATACTTTTTTACTATCACTTTTTATTCATTTAACACATCCTTGCTGAATAAAAGTGTTAATTTCTTTAAAAAAAAGAAAGAAAAAAACTGCACCACTTATGAATATTTTTACTATTATTATTTAACTAATTAACTAGATATATATTCTATACATTTATTCATTTATTTATAAATAATAAACAGTGAACAGGATAAGACTAAAACTTGCACCACCTGCATGAGTGCCATATTAAGCACCTTGGCTCAGGCAGAGCTAAAAATATTATTAAATCCACTCTCTCTCTCTTTCTCTGTCACAGATGGCAGCAAAGAGTGTGAACATGTCGACTTTGATCAGTATGAGGTTGGAGTTTTTGAGGGTCCTGTGCAGTCATGAGCATTACCTCAACCTGAGCCTGTTCTTCAGCAGCCCTGCTTCTGCCCCCGCCTCCCCGTCACCCTCCACCTCCTCACAGGTCAGTGAAGAAACATCATCAGCTGTGTCTAACACTCACAGTATTTGGAAACGATGAGTATTGCCATAAAACCTTTGTCTCTGTCACCAGACCTCCAGCTTGTGCAGTTTTCAGGACCATAAGATCGCAGCCATGTTTGATCTCTCACAAGACTTTAAGCAACGGCATTACTTGACCGGACTGCTGCTGACCGAACTCAGCACTGCACTGGACATGGAGTCAGAGGGGTTGGTCATATTTAATGTGTGCCACTAAAGCATTTAGTGAATTTTTCAAGAGTGCATTTACCAAATGTTATTAATTAATGTATGTATATACAGGGGGAGAGTACAACAAAAGGCCATCAACGCCACATACAGCTTATTGTGCGCTCACGATCTGGACCAGCGCTGCTCGAGGCCAGAGGTCAAGGCTAAGATTGCTGCTCTCTACCTCCCTCTAGTGGGCATCATCATTGACTCTATCAATTACCTTGACTTCACAGGTACTGCCTTACACAAGCCACGCTGTTAATCTCAGTTAGACTTGATAGTTGCTTTTAGCCAGTGGGCCATAATGCTGGATCATGGCTCTCTGGTGGTGCATGATGGTAGTTTGAAATGGATCATGCTTTTCAGATCTGTGGTTTAAATGTGTGAGTGAGTATATGTTGTCTTCACAGTATCTGACTCGCGTGGAGGTAAAGGCAAGTCCGGTGGGCCTGAGGAAGATCCTGACAGCATCACCCCCATCAATCAGTCTGTTGCATTGGCAATCGCTGGAAATCCTTTCAACACTTTAGCCAGAAATGCACTGGCCTCTATGGCCTCTGTGGTATGAATAGTTTTTAAATAACATAATTGTTTATAATTATTATATTATATTATATTGAAATAATTCATAACATATTTCACATGCAAAATAAATGAACACTAAATGTTTAATTAATTTTACTGTATAAGAAGAAAGTCTAAAGTGGTCGGTGTTATTTTAGTATTGTTTATATGCTGTTATAATGTTTATTAATATTTCAGAATAGCTTTTATTTTAAATAATGCGTTTTCAGTTTAATTTCTGTTTAAATTGTAATCATTTTTGGTGCTTTTGTCATTTTAATTCGTTTTTTTATATTTCTATGTAGCTTAAAATTATTTGGATTTTGGTTATAGTTTTAGTACTTTAAGAAAAATAAGAAATTTTGCCTTAGCAACTGAATGAAAAATTTTTTTTTTTTTTTTAGGTTGATTTCCACTTTAATTCAATAAAGGAAAGTAATTTAATAATTTAATAGTTTCAGTTTTAGTTTCTGTTAACAACAACACTGGGAGTGATATGAGAGTATAGAGTTTAGCATACAATATATTGGACCGCAATTGACCAATCATAATCAGGTATTCCTTGTAATATGTATGGATATTTGTCTGTTCATCTGATATATTCCAAAGAAACAGTCATTCTCATTTGAATATTCTTTTACACTGTCTTTTTGTCCAGACGGGGAAAACTAGCAACATGTTGACAGCAGAGACCAGTCGCAATCTGCTCATGTGTTTCCTGTGGATTATCAAGAACGCAGATCAAAATCTGATCCAACGCTGGACTGTGGACATTCCTTCATCTCAGCTGAGCCGTCTGCTGGAGCTCCTTACCATCTGCATCTCCTGCTTTGAGTACAGGGTAAAAACACATCAGTCACTGCAGCATCACTCAGTGACCTTCAAGAAGTGCTTAGTCACAGTGACAGGATGTTCTTTGATTTGGAAGGGAAGACGTCTTTTGGATGTCATTAGAACATTTTCATGTGGTGTATTGTGTGTGTGTGTGTGTGTGTAGGGGAAGCAGAGTTCTGATAAGGTGAGCACACAGGCCCTGCAGAAGTCTCAGCAGGCTAAGGCGCGTCTGGAGGAGGCTCTGCTGGGAGGAATCGGAGCCAGAGGACAAATGATGAAAAGGGTGGGAGGTGAGCTGCATCTCATGTTTTACTTCCTGTCTTAGCCTTTAAAGGAATTGTTCACCCAAAAATAGAAATTCTGTCATCATTTACTTTCTTTCTTCCATGGAATACAATGGGTAGATTATTAAAGATAATTTTTTCATTGGACTGATAAAAATCACAAAATAAATCCCATTAAAAAAAGTGTATTTATTGAAATATATTGCTTTAAATAAATGAATGAATACACACACACACACACACATATATACAGTGCTGTGAATAAGTTTTTGGCCCCTTCCTGTTTTTGTAATTTTTTGCATATTTGTCACACTTGAATGATTCAGATCAAATACATTTTTATATTAATATGTAATTTGTCCAATCCTGCCTGGCCCCTTGTGCAAAAGTAATTGCCACCCTTTGCAGCAACATCTGCAATCAAGCGTTTGCGATAACTGGCAATGAGTCTTTCACATCGCTGTGGAGGAATTTTGACCCACTCTTCTGTGCAGAATTGTTTTAATTCTGCCACATCTGAGGGTTTGAGCATGAAAGGACTGTTTAAGGTCATGCCACAGCATCTCAATCAGATTTAAGTCCGGACTTTGACTTGGCCACTCCAAAACCTTCATTTTGTTTTTCTTTAGCCATTCAGAGGTGGACTTTGCTGGTGTGTTTAGGTTCATTGTCCTGCTGCATAACCCAAGTTCGCTTGAGGTCACAAACTGACGGCCGGACATTCTCCTTCAGGATATTCTGATAGAGTGCAGAATTCATGGTTCCATCAATTATGGCAAGTCGTCCAGGTCCTCAAGCTGTACAGCAGCCCCAGACCATCACTGAACCACCACCATGTTTGACTGTTGGTATGATGTTCTTTTTATGAAATGCAGTGTTGGTTTTAAGCCAGATTTAACGGGGCACACACCTTCCAAAAAGTTCAACTTTTGTCTCATCAGTCCACAGAATATTTGCCCCAAAAGACTTGCGGATAATCAAGATTTCTTTGGCAAATATGAGATGAGCCTTTGTGTTCTTTTTGGTCAGCAGTGGCTTTTGCCTTGGAATTTTCCCATGGATGCTGTTTTTGCCCAGTCTCTTTCTCATTGTTGACTCATGAACACTGACCTCAATTGAGGCAAGTGAGGCCTGCAGTCCTTTAGATGTTGTTCTGGGTTCTTTTATGACCCCCTGGATGAGTCGTCATTGCTCTCTTAGGGTAATTTTGGTAGGCCGGTCACTCCTGGGAAGGTTCACCAATGTTCCAAGTTTTCTCCATTTGTGGATAATGGCTCTGACTGTGGTTCACTGGAGTCCCAAAGCCTTAGAAATGGCTTTATAACCCTTTCCAGACTGATACATATCAACTATTCTGTTTCTCATCTGTTCTTGAATTTCTTTAGATTGCAGCATGATGTGTTGCTCTTTAAGCATGCTTCACGACATCAGACAGGTTCTATTTAATGGGATACCCCACCCCAAAATGAAAATTTTGTCATTAATCACTTACCCCATTGTAGTTCCAAACCCGTAAAAGCTTTTTTTTGTTTTCGGAACACAATTTAAGATATTTTGAATGAAAACCGGGAGGCTTGTGACTGTCCCATAGACTGCCAAGTAAAATACATGACAATACTTTTTGTACGCGAATAAAACAAAAATAAGAACTTTATTCAACAATTTGTCTCCTCTGTGTCTCTCCACATCAGCGTTAGCGCCATTTTGGAGAATATGAGCAGTTTACGCTCTTCTGTGTCAGCCGCGCCACAAGGAATATGTTGTTTTCTTTTAAATCAAAGCATAAATATACATAGAAAACATATCCTTGTAGCGTGGCTAACACATTATTCGCGTACAAAAAGTATTGCCGTCGCTTCATAACATTACATACTTTTCTGGACCTTGACAGTGTTACTTAATAGGCAGTCTGTGGGACAATCACAAGTCTCCCGGTTTTCATCCAAAATATCTTAAATTGTGTTCCGAAGATGAACAAAGCTTTTACGGGTTTGGAATGACATGGGGGTAAGTGATTAATGACAAAATTTTAATTTTGGGTGGAGTGTCCCTTTAAGTGATTTCATGATTCAACAGGTCTGGCAGTAATCAGGCCTGGGTGTGGCTAGTGAAATTTAACTCAGCTTTCTAAAATAATGTGATTAATCACAGATCTTTCATGATTTAACAACTACTTTTTCACGTAGGGCCAGGTAGGTTTGGACAGCTTTTTTGAAATCATCATTTAAAAACTGCATTTTGTCTTTACTTGCATTATCTTTCTGTAATATTAATATTAGTTTGATGATCTGAATCTTTTAAGTGTGACAAATATGTAAAAAAAAAAAAAAAAAAAAAAAAAACAGGAAGGGGGCAAAAACCTTTTCATGGCATGTATATATTTATATAAATAATTTATTCATGGGACTGACAAAAAAATTTCACAAAAAAACACATTATATAAATTTACATGCATATGCATATATATATATATATATATATATATATATATATATATATATATATATATATATATATATATATATATATATATATATATATAATTTGTTCTATGTTATTTTACTAGTGAGAGTTTTTTTTAAGGTGACCAGCCTTAAAGGAACTATGAATGAAAATGAGCCATTGGCAATTTATAAAAAAAAAAAGAAATAAATACAAATAATGTACTTCATATCATGCATTAAATTTTTTAAAAATAAGAAATTAGTTATTTATTTTGTGTTTGTTTTTTTTTAGTTGTTTTTTTACTGCAAATCTGGGCAGTAAAAGAATTATTTGTTTTATGGTGTTATTGGCAAGTTACCTTTTGTTCAGTACAAAACAGAGTAAATCATACGGGCTTTTGAAACCACACGTGGATGAATAAATTATGAAATAACTATTCCTTTAACCGTAGAGGGGACAGTTACTGTTGGTGCAATGAATAATATATTATTTGTTTTCCACAAAGCACTCAAATTATTTTTAATTTCTCGTAAAATGCTGTCTAATTTTACATGTTTACAGTCTGCAGACTTCCTTTGTTTAGATATTTTCTAAATATGTCCCGTCTTGGTGTGTTGGCTGTGTGTTGTGCAGGTAACGACCGGACGCTGGGACAGAGAGAGAACCTACGCTGGAGGAAAGACCTTACACAGTGGCGCCAGACAAACGACAGGCAGGACAAGTGAGCGTAAAATAGTACCATCATTTCACGGTTCACATCCATTTAACCTGTGGCACTTCTCATTTATAGCTGATTCTAGTTCTCCACGGCCCTTATCTACAGCTCCAATTAAGCTTTTTTTTGTTTTGCTTAATGTCTTGTTATTGTTGATTCCTCAGATCCAAAGCAGAGCTGGATCAGGAGGCCATAATCAGTGGTAACCTGGCAACTGAGACCAACATCATAGTTCTGGACCTGCTGGAGATGATCGTACAGGTAACACAGAACTCTTACAGTGGAAATAAAACATATATAAAAATTTTAGTATGGAATAATGCTTTTGCTTTGTGTTCTGCTTCCAGGCAGTTCCTCTGGCAGACTGTAAGGATAATGTGGTTGGTGGAGTGTTGAAGGTTCTGCTGCACTCTCTCACCTGTAATCAGAGCACCACCTTCCTGTCACACTGTTTCAGCACTCTACGGGCTCTCATAGTTAAGGTACTGACCTTTTGTATGCCGTGTGTATTCGTTTCGGCTGACAGTACACTAAAATGTGCTGAAATTGAATTTGTTTTTATTTATAACCATATAACATAACCATTTAACATGTATTATGGTTTATTTTAGAATAACTCATTCTAAATCTTATAGCTGTAGGTTACAATGGGTTTGGTTGTCTACATGGTTAATTTCTGTTTCATAAGTGGATTGTGTCAGAAATAAAAAAACATTGGAATGTTGAGACGAAGAAAACTTGTCAAATTTTTTGTCAAAACAAAAATCAACCTCCCAGCAAATATGCTTAAATAATTTATAGAGAGAGATTTAAATATGAGGTCAAACCAGGGAACTATTTTTTTTTTTAGCTATAGTTTTAAAAGTGATAAATTATGCCACCTGGCTAACATCATTTATGAAAATAGCGCGGAGGTGAATGTTTGACACATGGACTATAATATGAGAATAACTAATAGTAAATAATTAACAATAATAGCAAATAATTAATAATTAATAATTAACATTTACTTGAAAATATAGAGACACACATTCAAGATGTATATGAAAAGGCAGTAACCGCTATAGATATTGATGGGAGACACACACCTTCCTCAATATTCAGATTAGCAGTCGACCAATCTGAATTGGTCTAATCCAGTTCATATTTTTAAATTGGTGATTTGTAAAATATTACATTTGGGCCCACCCCGGTCTTGTGGAGGATGGTTTTACATGCAATAATAATTATATGATTATACTATATAATAATTATACAGCTGTTTATTAAATAAAAAGACAAAAAAATCTCCCTACTGACTGATTAAAATGGTTTAAATTAATCATAAACTAAAGTTCAAAAGTATGGGGTCAATACATTTTTTTTTAGAAGTTACTATTTTCATTCAGCAAGGGCACATTAAACTGATTAAAGGTGATGGTAAAGACATTAATAACAACGTTGCAAAAGATTTACATTTTAAATAAATGCTCTTCTTTTGAACTTTCTACTCATGAAAGAATCCTGAAAAAATTCCACAACCATATTAAACTTTTTTTAAAAACATTATTAATAATAACAGATGTTTCTTGAGCAAAAAATCTGTACATTAGATATATTTTTAAAAGGATCATGACTGGAGGAATTACTGCTGAAAATTAAGCTTTGTATCACAAAATATTTACAGTTTTACTCATTCGCAATATTGCTGTTTAACTGTATTTTGATCTAATAAATGCAGCCTTGGTGAGCATATGACACTCCTTTCAAAAACATTAAAAAAACGTACCAATTCCAAACTTTTGAACAATAGTGTGTATCAGAATCAGCATCATATTAGTTGTAAAAATAATTCTATGACAAATTTCTCATTTTCTGTTCGTTAATTCCATTTTATACTGGAGTTGCTTAGCACAACTGCATAAATTTAGTTGTGAATGAATTAAATGTGATTATTGAATGTCTGTTTAGCACCCAAGAGCCTAAGCTTTCACTTGCACCTAGAGATACTTAACAAAGAATGAAAATTGTACAAAGCATCCCCAGTGTCCCTTTCTGTAATACTGAATATATGACTGATACGATAATATTTTTCAGTTTGGCGACCTGTTGTTTGAGGAGGAGGCCGAGCAGTGTGCAGACCTGTGTCAGAAGGTTCTTCATTACTGCAGCAGCTGTGTGGACAGCAACAGGAGTCAGGCTTGTGCTACACTGTACCTGATCATGAGATACAGCTACAGCTCCGCTAGTGTAAGACACTAAATAACTGATCAATCAACACCTCTATTGTTAAACAAATGAAATGTCTTTTCTGCGATAGCATGATGCAGACGTAACATTGACAATGCCCTCTACAATGTTATTCTTCTCTGTCTGTCTGCTGCCTGATAACATGAGCCTGTCGCTGCTCGCCGGCCGTCTCTCTGTGTGCACCAGCCTGATGGCTTGAGTATTTCCTCTGTTTACTCAATTTCTCACCCCCCCTCCTCAGCCCACCCCGACCAGATGGCCGTGTTGTTTGCCATCTCATTCATCTTTAATGGGCAAAGGATGGATTTCTCTCCCTGTCTGTCTGTTTGTTTGCTTGTTTGGTTTGTAAAAGGCTCCAGCAGTCGGTCCTGTCATTAGTGTAACCTTGAATAAGTCATGTTGATTTCTTTTAGCGGCAGACCATGTTTTACTCCTCTACGCTTTGTGTTTTTATGTTTCTTAAGGCCGTTTCTCACATTAGATTAAACGGTGAAAACAGTGAAGTCAGGTTTCCGCACAAATTCAGAATTAATCTTCTCAGCGGTGTCGATGTCGAGCCGTTCTTCATGGCGAAACTGACCTAGATGCGAGATTGGTGACGTCCAGAGATGCTTCGCACATACGCTCAATTTAACATAATGGTGCCATTGAAATGATCCATTGGCAATTATACAGGGGTTAATGGGGGATCATTTTGCAGTTTCCTGATGCTAAGCAAGATGGATGAAGCATTTTCAGCCTCTGGCTCAAGCCTCCCTTGGAATCAATGATCTGAGACTATGACAGCAATGGCCGACCGCGCCTGGCAGTATTGCGTTTTCTTTCACAGCCTAACACCTGTATCTGACAATGTAACCTTCAATAACCTCAGCAGGGCCAGCCCAGATAAATGACATGGCTCTGGTTGATAGGAACTGCTGGGGGAAGGGCTGTTTTCTAAATGAGAAAAAACCTCAGGCAGTAATCAGACCTCTGTTGTCATGATGCTTTGAGCATTCAAACTTTGGAACGTGACTTGAAATTAAAGGGATAGTTCACCCCAAAAAGCTCACCTTCATGTGGACACAATGTTCATGCTGCTTGATTGAGCTCCAAAAATGACAGACAAAAAAAAAAATCATAAAAACATAGTAAAAGTGGTCCATTTGATTCTGTATTTCATGTCTTCTGAAGTAATTTATTTTGTGTGAAGACATGAGAACCATTCTAGAACATGGCATTATTGACATCGAACCTGGTGCAACGTGTGTTGTCATGACATATTTGAATGTGTGTATGAATGCAAATGTGAATGAAAGTTATCGTGGAGCTTGTTAATGAACTATGGGGGGGGGGGGGTTGATTCTCATCAATTTCAATAAAGTATAAAAGTCAGGTTCTGGAAGTACAGTCCCATTCATCTTCCTCAAAAGGGAATTGATTTTTAACAATAACTTATAAAAGATAGATCTACTGTGAGCAACATGGTTATTAATCAATGTTTTATGCTTTATGATTTCAATAAATAATTAAATAATTATCTTTAACTACAGAATGTTTTCTTGTGTTACATGGTATAATACTGCATGGGAATCTCCAACAGAGAAAAAAAAAAAAAAAATCATTGCTTGCCCATTACCATGAAGCACCATATATATGCATATTTTACAATAAACTTAAATTACATTATTTCTGTATACACAATAAATATCTTTAAATCAATAGCTTTTTATTTAGTATTTATTAGTTCTTTCCTTTCTAAAAGCCCGTGATGTACACACAGTCTTGTACCTTTGTCTTTTCATCTGGATTTCATGGGACAAATAAATGGGGAAAAACACTTCCAGAACCAAGACTACAAAGAAAGTGGGCACTTTGCTTGCATAGGACCCAAGTACATGTTCTGAAATTAAAAAAGCTAAACCAGCCAAACCATGACACCTTGTTTTGTGTTCTTGCAGAATTTCTCTAGAGTCAAGATGCAGGTGACAATGTCTTTAGCCTCGCTGGTCGGCAAGTCTTCGGACATCCATGAGGAGTACCTACGCCGCTCTTTCAGAACTATCCTAGCATACGCAGAAGAAGACACGGAAATGCAGTCTACACAGCTGCCCTCACAGGTAACACTTTGGCCAGAAGACATCTAGCCTAGTCCAATCAATAAGTATACAAAACATCTGTTTTAATGAATTACCCTACTGGTTTCTGTCCCCACAGGTGGATGAACTCTTGAGGAATCTAAACAGCATCCTCTCAGATACAGTCAAGATGAAAGAGTTCCAGAAAGATCCTGAGATGCTCATGGACCTCATGTATAGGTAAGACACAAATATTCTCCTGCAGCTAAAACTGAGTCTGCATCTGCATTTCGGATTCCAGGCCTGTGGTTTTCTTTTCTGCTTCCCATTTTCGCTGTGGTTTCTACTGTTTGTCTACTGTTTTTGGACGTACCATGGTAACCGAGTGGCACATTTGAGCCCTGCAGTGTGCCTCACATGTGTAATAACTTGAGCGAATATTGCCAGTCCACATATGCTTTGATATTAGAAACACAATTTTATTTATTTCCTTGGAGCATTAACCTGTGGTTTGCTTTGGCTCCAGGATCGCAAAGGGTTACCAGACATCTCCAGACCTGCGTCTAACCTGGCTCCAAAACATGGCAGAGAAGCACAACGGCAGGAAGTGCTTTACAGAGTCAGCCATGTGTCTGGTCCACGCCGCGGCCCTGGTGGCTGAATATCTCAGCATGCTGGAGGATCACAAATACTTGCCTGTGGGCAGCGTCACCTTTCAAGTGAGTTATTATCATGGCTAGGAAACGCTTGAATCGGCTCCCTTTCCGAAAAACAACAGTAGGCGTGAATTATGTCTCGGCTGCTCTTCGAACCCTCACACGCGGTTCGGTGTAAATGAGATCCTTGTCCGACTGAGGTAAATAATTGTCTCCCCCCACCAGAACATCTCTCCGAACGTGCTGGAGGAGTCTGCAGTCTCAGACGACATATTGTCTCCAGACGAGGATGGGGTTTGCTCAGGACGCTACTTCACGGAAAATGGCCTAGTTGGGCTTCTGGAACAGGCTGCTGAGCTATTCAGCAATGTGAGTTATTCGTGGAGCAATGTGCCAACGGCATCCAAATTAGCAGCCCATCTTTTTTAATGCTACTTCATATTTTTCTGTAGTATGAAACTGCTAATTCTTCATTACATATATATATATATATATATAATTAGTATTTTTTCTTTTTTAATGCTACTTCATATTTTTCTGTAGTATGAAACTGCTAATTCTTCATTACATATATATATATATATATAAAACGTATGTATTTAATTATATTTTAATATTTTTATCAATAAGAATAATTAAAAAGTAAAATAAATAACATTTACTATTATTTGTGGTAATTTTATAATTAAAAAAACTTAAATGTACATTTTAATTTAATTGTAAAATAAATTTAATATTTAATATATATACTAATAATAATCATTAAAAAATAATGTATTTATCTATTTAAAACATTCAAATGAACGTTATGTAGCTATACAGTATATATATAAAACATAGAAAATGTATTCCTGTTCATTGCTTCTTACCATTGTTCACTTACAGGGCGGGTTGTATGAGGCAGTTAATGAGGTGTACAAGGTAATCGTGCCTATACTGGAGGCCCACAGAGATTTCCGGAAGCTCGCTTCCACACATGACAAACTCCAAAGGGCTTTTGAGAACATCATTCAAAAGGTAAAGCATACAAACGATATGTCCTCCTACACGCCTCTGCCAGGCAGGAAGAAGCTGTCTAGTGCGATCATGATCTATATACACGTGGGCAGCTGGACAGAAATAGGGAACTTAAAGTGCTGTGACATGCTTTACTTCATATAAAACGATGTTAAACAGCATTTTTTAAATAGCTATTATACATTAAGTTTTATGAACAGTAATTGAGGAGCGTTAATTGAGACACTGTCATTTTAACAAGTTGTTCATCACACCACAAGAAAATAAGGTAGTGTACTGAAAAAAAGAAATGGTGAAGAAAACTGCTAGTAACTTTCACAAATAATTACAAAGCACCAGCAAATAGCACATTAAGTTAAACATAACATTTTGAAGTAGAAAGACTAAAATAGTTTTTTCTCTTAAAACATACTCTAATGAACTTTATTTACAACTACAACAAAAAATATCAATACATTAAATATAGTTTAAAAACATACATAAAATGGTGATTTTCATGCGTCATCTTTTAACTAAATGTTTATTTTGACATTTTCAGGGTCACAAGAGGATGTTTGGAACCTACTTCCGCGTGGGATTTTATGGCTGTAAATTTGGAGACCTGGATGAGCAAGAGTTTATCTACAAAGAGCCAGGAATTACTCATTTACCGGAGATATCCCACCGGCTCGAGGTGAAATTTCTCTGGAAGCCTGTGAAGTTTTGAACTGCATTTGTGATGAAGATGAAGATGAAGTTTAAAGGTTTTTCTTAAGGTTTCAGTTAGAGGTTTTGATGCTTTTAGGCAGCGCTATAATGGTCTGAAATTTGCTTTGATATTATACGTTACTTATTTGTCTCTTTGTCTTCTAATTTTTCAGAACTTTTACAGTCAGTGTTTTGGAGATGGAGTTTTAGAAATGATTAAAGATTCCACACCGGTAGACAGAAAGAAGCTCAATCCCAACAAGGTACTTCTCATCAAGTGTCGTGCCAATGTAAACACAATTACAATCAAAAGCGTTCTTCAGTGTGACCTGTGTGACACCCTCATTAGCTTGAAAGGCCGTCGACTGCCTCTACAGTCAAATCTCAAATGCCTCATTCAGCTAAAGCTACACTCAGTGATTGATGTTTGCTTTAAGTATCAGTGTCCTAAACATAGCATATTGATTTTCTTATTTCACATCAGGTGTACATACAGATTACCTATGTGGAGCCTTACTTTGATGACTATGAGATGAAAGACCGCCTCACCAACTTTGAGAAGAACTTCAACCTTCGCCGCTTCATGTACACTACGCCGTTCACAAAGAGTGGGCGGCCCCGAGGGGAACTCAACGAGCAATACAAGCGGAAAACAATCCTAACCACCATGCATGCCTTCCCCTACATCAAGACACGGATCAACGTCATTCAGAAGGAGGAGGTAATGACAATCAAGAGAACAAAACCACCCCTCCCGTCTGCTTCATCTGCAGTGGTAGTTTGATAAAAGCATTTAAATGACTACTTACTCAATCAACTGTTTTTAGTTTGACCTCACGCCCATCGAGGTGGCCATTGAGGACATGCAGAAAAAGACTAGAGAGCTGGCTGAAGCCACACACAGAGAGAAGCCAGATGCTGTGATGCTTCAGATGGTTCTGCAGGGATCTGTCACAGCCACCGTCAATCAGGTCTGAAGCTTAATGCATAAACCCTTCAATAGCAACTATTCTGAGCTGTGAATCCTGAAATGCAGCTAACAAAAATAGAATTTCATGTCTATTTAAGATTTTTAAGAGCCCTCTTAAATGAATCCTTAGGCACAGGTAAAATATTGAATAATGATATATTAATATATCTAACATAATTTAATATTATTTTGCACAATAAAAAGTAATATACATTTATTTTTTATTTTAAAATTGATCAAAAGTGATCAACAACATGTGTAATGTTACAAAAGATTTCTATTTCAAATAAATACTTTATATTTACAAATGATCACAGTTTTCACAAAAATATTAAGTGGCAAAACTGCTTTCAACATTGATAATGATAAGACATTTATTGAGCGGCAAATCCACATATTAAGATGATTTCTAAAGGTTCATGTGACACTAAAGACTGGAATAATAGCTTAAACATCTAAACCTTAAACTTAATGGTTGTGTATAATTTCGCTTAATCATTTTTTCTCAGGAGAAATATATATATATATTACTGCTGTCAAACGACTGATCACGGTTAATCACATCCAAAATCCAAGTTTTTGTTTACATTATGTATGTATGTGTACATTTATTATGTATATGTAAATACACACACATACATTATGTTTTGAAAATAATTAAATGTTTATATATTCATATTCTTATATTTTATATTATATAGAAATATATTTAATATCTAAACAACATATTTTTCTTAAATATATACATGCAGGTGTCTGTATTTACATATACATAATAAATATACACAGTATACACACATATTATGTTTGTAGGTGTCTGTATTTACATATACATAATAAATATACACAGTATACAGTGATATATATATTTACATATATATATATATATATATAATTATACATATTATATAATATTTATATATACATATATATATATATATATATATATAAAATATATAATATATAAATGCTGTCAAACGATTGATCGCAATTAATATATATACATATGCGTGTATGTGTGTGTGTGTAATATATAATATTATTTCTTTAGTTATTTGCTCATTTTAAATAACCATCAGAGGGGAAAGATTGTATTTGGGGTCCACATGATGTACTGTAATTGCAACATCTACCAGCAGGGGCTAACAGACCCATGCTAACCAACCAAACTTTGATCCCTTGACATAAACACTGGCTCCGTCACTCATCCAGCCACCCAGTCTCCCTCCATGCCTGTTCTACTGCACATCTCCGGTGTGGTTTTTGAATACTTTAGTTAATATAAGGACAGTATAGAAGATTGATGTAAATCTTAGGGTTGTAGGGATTCATACGGATGTTCCCAGCGTCTCTATATTTATAGTGAAGTCTGAAGCTCCAGAGTGACAGTTTACAACACTAATCAAGTTTAAAACATATCCAAATCCTCTGGATACGACTGCGGTAACATGAAAAATGCCCTTTGGAGAAACTACATACAGAGAGCGCGGCAATGCCTCTGCTCCTGGCTCCACAGTGACATCACTCACACAAAGACTTATTCATGATCTTTCCCTTATGTGTTGACTTTACCTTGTGGCCTCCATTGGATGAAGCATTCATTTTCTCCACTAGTGCTGTGGGAGAGAGGGGGGGCCTTTTCTTTCCTTTTCTGACTCTGTGTGTCTCTGCAGGGTCCATTGGAGGTGGCCCAGGTCTTCTTGAATGAAATCCCAGCAGACCCCAAGCTCTTCCGTCATCACAACAAACTGCGTTTGTGTTTCAAAGAGTTCATACTGCGGTGAGTGGCCGCTTCCAGTGGAAAAGAGATATCGATGTAATCTTTTCAGTGACGTGTGATGGAGTTTTCCATCAGAGGATATAGAAGGAGACATAGAAGTATCTTTATTTTATAGTGATTGGTTTGTTTAAAGTTCTGTATTTGAAAGTTCGCTGAAATACTTGGATGTAAGACACCCGAGGGGCTTTTCCGCAAGCTTAATGTCACCCAGCTGCATTTGTTTTGCATAATCATCATAATGTTTAAACCAAGACTCGAAACTAATTAAGTTTTTGAATACAGTGATTTTTCCCAGGATGTACACAACTTGTGTGGAAATATTACATATTGCTTTTTACAGACAGAATAGTTCATATTGGATTCTGGGCCTTGATTGCTGCCAGCATACAGACAAATATTTACTGTAGTTTAAAATATGTTTATTTTTCTCCATAATCCATCCAGGCTGGCACAATCCTTCTCTAGCCAAGTTACCGTTATTTATGCCAAGACGTTATAGCCTACTAATTCTCAAAAGACATATTATGAAAGATCAAGAACAATTTAAAATTCATTTAAGAAAAAGATCCCGAGCACAGCTTTATGTTCCTCAATGTTCCCTTTGTGGCTTTTTGCATTTGAACGAGTTCTTCTGGGGAATAAAACTAACTGTTGAGCGTGCTTTTCAAACTCATTTGACTAGTCCTGTCCAAATGCAGCTAATTGCACTAATTATTCATCATCTGGTGCTCTGTCGCGCTTCTTGTGTTGCTAATGCTGTTGTGATTGCATACCTGCAGGTGTGGAGAGGCCGTTGAGAAGAACAAGCAGCTCATTACTCCTGATCAGAAGGAGTACCAGCAGGAGATGAAGAAAAACTACAACAAACTGCGAGAGAACCTGAGGCCCATGCTGGAGAGAAAGATCCCGGAGCTCTACAAGCCCATCATCAAACCTCGCATCGAGAATAGGTACACCCACTAGTGCTACACTTGATCTTTGACTCGGCAATCAGTGAATGATGGAAATTCTCTCTCGTGCTCGCTAGTATTTCCATAATCGGTGCTAAACTTGAAGATGCTATCATTACGAACCACATTCATGGTGCTTTTATTTTGGAGTTTGTTTTGGAAAATATTTATGGAGAGTTGAAATGGGTGTGTGTGAGTAAATAATGGCAAATTTTTCATTTTTGGGTGAGCTATTCTTTTTAAGTGTGGCTTTTTATAGTGAGTCTCACTGGCTTTGTTCACACAGCAGTAGAATACAGTTGTCAGTCCTGTTTGGAGTGCTAAATATTCTCTTAATACAGAGTTATCAATGTCAGATTTTAAAAGAAGGTTCAGTGTAAGGTTCAATGCAAGGTTGAATGTAAACTAGTTGCTGCAACAGTAGTCTGGCATGAGACGGACGTTTGGTGGGTTATTATTTGCTGTCAGTTATTAATGCTAGGGCTGTCAACCTGTCCCAGGTTATAAAAATGGCGGAAAACAGAGTTGTGTGTGTATTTATAGACTGAAAAAAAAAGGTTTCTCAAAAGTTTGAGGTTGGTAAGATGTTTTAGAAACACGTTTCATATGCTCACCAAGGCTACATTTATTTAAAAATTAAACATATTGTTTCAAAAAAAGTGTTTTCTATTTTAATACATTTAAAATGTAATTTATTCATGTGATGGCAAAGCTGAATTTTCAGTAGCAGTTACTCCACTCTGCAGTGTCACCTGATTCTTCAGAAATCATTTTGATATGCTGATATGATGCTTGAGAAACATTTGTTATTTGATATGCTGCTTAATATTTTGAGGAAAGTATGATACTTTTTTCAGGATTATTTAATAGAAGGTTCAAAAGAGCTTAAAAATAATATAATCAATGTATAATAATATAATATATAAAACGGTAACAGAATAATATACATAAAATAATACAAATAAATAATTATATATAAAATGCACAAAATATAACTAATCATTTTCATTCTTTCTTTCTCTAATCTCAACATAGAGAACAGGACTGACTCTGCTCATCTGTTCATCCAGACATTGTTCCATTTACTCCTGCATGCTGCTTTATATTCGGGACAGTTTGGGAGTTGCACGATACCAAACACTGACTGTGTTAATATAGATTATTTTTTTTTTTTTTAGCACTCCTATTTCACATTGCAGCTCTTTCTGTGGAGCTGTTTCTTTCTAACATTGCATTCGCTGCTTAAGCTCCTGTTCCCTCTTGTGTTTGTAACAGAGATTCCTTCAAACGGCAGAGCCTCCGTCGGACACAAGATGAAAATTCATGATGTCAAGAGAACGTCTCCAGAGGATATCAAGGGAAGGATGTTGCAGTGTGCCAGGAAACAAGAGCTCCGTCAGCTGATAATTAGATGACTCGAGCAGAGTTTCATGCACAGCGTTGAAACCCCCTGAAAATATCCCAGATTGTTGTATTCTGTATTACTGTATATAAGGAATAGATTTTAAGGGATGTAGAACCTTATTTGCTTATAATAGTTTTTAGAACAAAAACCTTCCTTGTTTTCTGGATACGGTTCGAAAATATTGTGTTCTCAACTAACAGACATGTTACATGTGAGGAAGAAATCTACACCCTTAAATTAACTGCTTCAAGACAGAAAACTGATCATATTTCAAAGACACTGAAAGTGTTAAAAGTGTACAAAACGGACAAAAAGGAGAGTTAATGGTATAATGTATGTTTACAAAGTGCTAATATAACATGAATCATGATTTTTCAGTTTGTTTGTCCTGTTCTATGTATATTGTAATTGCAGAGACAAGTTTTGTATATATAGTTCTATTTTATTTATAGAGAATATTTAGCTCTTAGATGCATATTCCAATATTAAAATGTGACCATACCAGAATAAAAGTAAATCAGGTTTACAGAGATAAAAGAACCGCACCAGTTAAAAGTGCAGAGTAAAGAGTGCATCAAATGTTTACTTTTGCCTCCTGTTTCTTAAATAACTGGAAATTGTGTCAAAATCATGATTTGGTCCTTTTTTATTTTTATTTTTTTATTTACAAGTGCACTGCACATAAGCTTATGCTGTTTCTGTTTCCAGTGCTTCATTACATCTGTTACATATTACTGCTCTGAAAACTATAAGAACAGGATGTTGGTTTTATTAAATATATAGGTCACTGCAATCTCAACTTAGACTATTTCTGTCTGAAAAGCACAAAATAAATACAAATAAATATTTTTGTCAATGAAACTTGAATGCACTTCCTAATAAAAGCTACAATCGTATACCTGTTGTGCAGTAATATTATTTTGACTTAAAAAGCATTATTTAGATCTATTCTTCCATTATAAACTATAGTTCAGTGGCATTTTTGATTCAGTAAGACCACAGGTAAATCCTTATGAGATCCAGCTCAGCTTCCTGTCGCTGCATGATGACGCATACCGCACGAGACGGCGTTTGTTGTAGTACTGTCACAGGGAGGAACAGGTTCGTCAAACAACTCTCGGTACATATAAAATGACTTTTGGCTTTATGTTGCAGCTATTGCAGCTTATTGTCAGTTGTATGTTCTACTGTAAGCAAATCAGAAGAGTCAGAAAAGGAAACCTGGAATCTCACATAGCTGAGGTGGCTTTATTAGAGTCTATTAAAGCTGATTTGTTGATAAGTTTTGAAACACATTTGTTTGACTGCATTCGAGTCGGACGTCCGCGTCGAATCTCGCGCGCTTTAAATGTGCACATCTGTGGAAGTAAGGTTCTTCTCGATTCTGCTCCTGAAGTCATCTAACCCTACACAGTTTGCATGTTTCCCCACAAATTCTGGTCTTGAAACTTATATTGTTAATTAAGAAGTTATTTTTAATAAGATTAAAGAGCCGTGTAAACATGACGTAAATTTGTAGGCTAATTCCTTAAGGGTTCACTCATTCACATTTTCCTATGATTTTTGAAATATGGTGAAATATTGATTAGGCTACACATAGTTATACCTTAAAAACTACTTTCTTAATCTATGTGATTAATATTATTGAACGGTTCATGCATGCATATGTTTGGTTGCACCAAAATCGTCTGGGGCCCCTAGATTTTCACCACCTTTCTTCCTGGTACATAGGACCCTGAGTATGAATGTTATCTGGACGTACTACATCTACCATGGTGTCACTGTCATGTGGCTAACAGTATCATCCATTCATAACTCTTTATTAGAAATTTCAGTTTAGACTTCAATTGCAAAAAAACATGGAAGTCTCTTCAAGTAATGTTAACTACAGAGTATATACTACTCAGAAATCAATCAAACATTATACAAATCCATAGGAAATTTCAGACAGTACCTATGGCTCGAAAACCTTAAAGGTTTCAAGTCCACAAACTGAACAGCTCTGGGGAAGATATCCAAACTGTGCAGTGCTGGGTTACTCCAGTATTGAGAACTTCTGCTATGAAGACAGAATGGATATGAGTGGATTGGTTAGTCATCCCCCAGACAGTAGTATTTAACTTAAGGGTTATTTATGGTGTTTGATGGAAGTGTCTATGTGTGAGTGATTTAACACCTGAGTATGGGCTTCTGGTTATAAATTGTCACTTTAAGCACCTCTTATTAAATTTCCCCTTTGCACGGAAGAGAACACAAGTGTACACTTCAAAGGTCTGAGTGTAGCCTATCCTTACAAGAAAATGAAATATACAAATGCATATTCTTCTTGTTATTAGTAAAACATATTTACAGTATTTGGGTAGCTAACAAATAGGATAGACCTTTTAAACTTTTTTTAACCATCATCAAGATTTTAGTTTAAAAATTATGTATTGGCATGGGGAAACATATATATATATACATAAACATATATTATACAATGAACAATGAACTTAAAGGGATAGTTGACACAAACATTTATACTCTAATTTTTTGTAACAACCTTCTTCAAAATATATTTTTATGTTCCACAAAAAAAATTAAAAAAAAAGGCAAACAGGTTTGGAACAACATGAAAGTGAGTAAATGTTGACAATTGGAATTTTTGGTCCTGTGGCAAGACATTTTAAAAGTGCAAATGTTCAATACAGTTTAATATTCCAGTTAATAGGTTATACAAAACTGCATACATTATAATTATATAAGATAAAAGTCTTGATTAAAATAGTTTTAAAAGTATAGGATGTCACCCTGCTTGAAAGTTCATGCCAGCTACCCGTGCAGTTATTTAGGATGGTACCGAATAATAGAATGTACGATGGCCTGAGGATATCTATGTTATTTAAGAGGTCTATCTTAAGTATTATGATTACAGATTAATGTTGTGATTGAGTGTTTACCTTACATAGATTCATTGAAGTAATATTTTCTTTAACATTTATAATTACAGGCTATTAAATTCCTCAGGACCAGATGCAGACTCAATAACGAGTGGAATTTTTTGAGAGATGGAATTATTTTACAAATAGCATTCCGTTTACATTACTCCTAATGATATTTCAGTCTGGTTTTAAAGTTCTGTTCCTGCCTAAAGAATATTCCCATAAGATATGGAAAGTAACCGCGATCTGGATCTGGATCCCAATAAAGATGACCTGCCCCTGCGGGCTAACACCAACCATATGCTCGTCCGACACTATGTTCTTGACCTGACTGTTCACTTCCAAAGGAAGGTCATTGGTGGAAGCATTGTTCTGTTTCTGGAGCCCGGTGTGGTTTCCAGCAAACAAGGTGAAGCAGGGTCTATATCAAACACACCAGTGCAAAACCTATCTCAGGTGTCATCTAAACATGACGTAAGTTCTCCCATCACACCTGAGCCAAATAAGGTGAGACCCCCTGAGGAACCATCACATTTGTGTGGAGGAAATGATGTCAGTAGTGTCTTGTGGGGTGATGAGAGTGAAGATTTCACCTTAGTGCTGGATTGCTGTGACCTGATGGTGTCAAAAGTGGAAGAGTTGGATGTAACTACAGTAGATGATTTAAAGAAGCTCGACGTAGACCAACAACATGCAAATACAGATCATCCTTCATCCAGTCTGATACAAAGGCTGGTCTCTATGCCTTCCGTCTGCTGGAGACTGCAGCATGAGCTATACGTCCAGTGCAGCCGTTCTCCTACTGTCCATAATGCCCAACCTCTACGGTTCCACACAGACCGGTGGAGTCTTCAGATCAGGAAGGAAGGGGTTTGTGCCCCTCATGATTTCCCACGTGCTGTCAGAATATGCTATGAAACTAAGCTCACAGGTGGTTCTGTGAGGTGGACGAAAGACCAGGATGGCAGGTACCAACCATTTGTAGATATTTACATGCACCTACAAATACGGTTGGATTATATTCATACATTTCTTAGAGTCACAAGCTCTTTTGTTTTAACTAAATGTAATTCAAATTAATTTGGACATAAATCTGTTATAATCTGTTCTAAATATTTTAACTAAGATAAAAAAAAGCATTCTTGGCTTCTACACGTGTGTATGTATAGTACATACACACAAATAGTAACAAAAGGTAGCCTAATTGATTCATGAATCAAATGGTTCATTAGTTGGGACGAGTCATTTGTTCATGAATCGGACTAGATTTGCTTATAAACAGAACTGTTTGTAAGAATCATTTGTTCGTGAGTCAAACTACATTTATCGCGCTGTACTGTAGCCTATGGTATGGCAGCAAGCCGCGAAGACAATTTAATAGAAATTATTTTCTTGGCATTATAGAAATTATTTTGCTGTGGGACTGTAATTTCAAAAAAAGCGGTGCAGAAAACACTGGCATAGAGTAGGCTAATTGACATTTTATTATAATGATTCTAACTGATACAACGATGTTGATTCAAAAACTTGTTTTAAAGAGTTAATCCAAAGAAGAATTTGTCAGACTGAGTCAAACTGCAATTTTTTTTAATGAATCATTAAAAATATTGGTTTGAACGAGTTTGTCATTACAGACTGGCAGTGCGAAAAACAACTTAAAAAAAGAACTTAATAGTGTTTTCTTGTTATCATTTCACTGTCACTGCTGCGACCATTTTATCTCATCACATTCAACTCGAAATGTAAGCTTGGGCAATATATGACTTACTTTAATGATGGTCTGTATACAGGAAAAGAGTAAAATATGGACAATGGCATAATAATACATATTTTTCAAATTAAAGAGTTCAAATGAATATCGCGACAGAGTCCATTTTCACCCAGTTCGTCCCACACACAAACATATCCAGGATATTCTGATGCCACATCTTTATCTTTTAGATGCTGTGTATATACCATGGGCTCGCCCATCAACAACAGAGCCCTCTTCCCGTGCCAGGAGCCACCTGTTGCCATGTCAACGTGGCAGGCGCGTGTGAGAGCTCCGTGTGATTACACTGTTCTAATGAGTGGGGAAAATCAAGCCTTCCCTAAGCCTGCAGAGACAGGTACAGTTAAAACCCTTACTCAGCACTTCAGAGTCATGGAGGTGTAATTTAATGTGCTAATTTTATTATGGAAAATGCTGAAGTCTTTTCTTTACTCTGTTCAGGTTTTCTGCAGTGGGAATATTATGTTACAATGCCAATGCCAGCCTCTACCTTTACCATAGCGGTGGGGCAATGGCTAGAGGCTGGAGTAAAACATCCCAACTTTGAGGTGGAAAAAACGGACAAACCTTACGATAAAGAACCCAGGTAATATAGATAAGTATTGACTTTAAGACTCGTTTGTAGTGTTTGGAAAACATAGATCTAGGCCCTTTTATTAATTTTATTTTTGCATATTTTACTGTTTTATTTATTATTATTATTATTATTATAATTTTTTTTTTTACAGATTTGAAAATATCCCAATGAAATAGAAAAAAATAAAAAGTCGATTTTATTAAATTAAAGTAGATAAAGAAGTGTTATGTAGTAAGATTATTAGGATTTAAATAGTAATTAAATTAATTAAAAGATGTATAGTTGCATACATTTCAGTGCTTTTTAAACATTAGATGTTTTCAGTGCTTCTTTTGTTTTTTCCAAAAGGTTTATGTATAATTTGAAGTTATTTATAAAATGTTAGAAATTTGGTTAGCACAGAGTGCATTTCTATTGTACCGTATTTTCTGTGTAAATTAAATAATTGCATATTGTTGTCTTTCTGAAAGATGAACAAAAACTTAATATAAAGAGAAATCATGCACCCAGATTTTCTGTTAATAAATCCTTCCATAATAATCTTGAGTAAATACAATGATAAAACAAATGCAGAATTGTGCAAAATGAAAAAATAATTGTTTCTTTTTCAAGTCTATAAAATTCACATGAAATGTTCAACTTAAATCTTTCCAAAACATGCTTGATGATGATATGTAGTGATGATGCTGATAAAATATTATGTGTTCTAAATGGAACCGACAGTCATCAATATTTGCATATTGCATTGCTATTGGTCTTCTTTCTCACATCTGTTTGCATACTAAACTGTGATTTGTCTTTAGTTTCTTGCAAATGTATGTAACTTTTTATAGCCATCTTTACAGGATATATTGACGCTGTGATTTTTCTTTTGTGCAGTTGACAGAAAACTAGACATGGCATCTTCAGTGCAGTATTTCTTTTACTGTACGCTGAATCAAAGCCTAAAAGTTGATTGTTTATATGGTATCTTTCTCTGTATTGCAGTTTTTCTTTGGACAATGATGATCAGCAATATGTTTGCTCCCACATGGATTATCCGTGTCGCTTCATGGTCAGTGCTGCCAGGGCTCAGGCTGTTATTCCTCACCGGGTATTCGCCCCACCCTGCCACCTGCAGAAGGCAAATGACATGGTTTTACCCCTACTGCCTCTCTGTCTGACTGCGGCCCACTCTGTTCTTGGTGTCCATCCATTCTCACGTCTAGATGTGCTCATTGTTCCCTCAGGGTTCTCCAGTCTGGGCATGGCCAGGTAAATGCTGCATTTCTCTTAAATATGATTCTGAAATAAAAATATTTGTTTAATCTGTAGCATGCAGGATTCTTAATGGAATGTCATGGGTTTTTTTCTGTGCAATAACAATAAATAGGGACTGGAATGTTCTGAACATCAAAAATGACAAAATGAAGAAGAAAATCATAACATAAACGTGGTCCATAAAATTCATACACTTTATTCCAAGCTTTTTGGCAAAGAATTGCACTCCTTTCATCATTATTTAAGATTATTGTAAACAACGATCAGTACATTTTTTTCAAATTCTCCTTTTGTATTTCATGGAACTTCATACAGATGTGCAACAAAATAAGGATGAAATAGTTTTTGGATGAATTGTTTGTTTAAAACATGTTTTCACCACATATTTTTCTGTTATTTGTTAGTGAAAACTAAACTTGCATCCATATTAGTTCTTGCCAGTTTTTCATGTTGCTTAATTACTGCATAAGAACATGTTTTAATTTCTCATCAACAGCAGTAAACTAAAACACTATTTAGTCTGCAAAGCAGAGGTTTCAGAAATCAAGTACTCTGAATATCAAGCCATCGCTTGCCAGCTGTTCCCACTAATTCCCTTTTGGCCTTTGGGCATTGCCCTCCAGGATGCCACAGTTTTTATGAATTGACCGATTTAAATGCTCTTTTTGGCCAACCATGCTGTTTGTTTAGTAGACTGGGTGGCTTGGGGTGTTGAGAACCTGTTGGATCTGTTTAAATGGCAGCAGTGAAGCTCATTTTCCTTAGACTGCTCAGGAAGGTCACTACTCAGGAAATGCTCAAAAGCCGCTTTTCCACTGTTGGGCCAGTGCGAGCCAGTGCTTTAAACGGGCCGGGCGGGGCTAATAGCCTTTGACCTGTAGCACCGAGGCCAAAATCATGCTGCGTTTCCATCATCGGGCCAGAAGTTCTGCTGCGCTTCACTAAAACCTGCCCTTTATGCGCCTCTCAGGAACGACGTCACGCAACTGCATCATTTCACCAACAAAAAGAAGTTATCAGAAAACTAATAAGAAATAAGTCACTGGAACTAGCGCGATCACAAAACGAACATGATAAAAGTGGCCGTTTGTTTCCATGCTTTGTTAAATAGGCTATTTAAATCCAAAAGCATCAATGTTTTACAATAATAAGTGATACACTGATCATAATGAATTAATTTATCAGGACTGAAAATTAGTCACACAGAAATAAAGCGGTAAGAACATAGCCTACCTACTTCTGTCTGTTTCTGTTTATTTGTAGTCACAGTATATACATCACATTTAGAAAGAATTATAATTTTTATATTTTTATAAAAGGCTCCCAAACAAAAACCATTATTATATTTATATGACATACGCCGAGATAAACTCTCGAGACGAAACTTATGAAAGATAAAATATGCTACTAAATAAATACACGATTGTGATTGAGAAGCTGATGTCTGATTTCTTCAAATGGTCGCATTTACCATGTTTACTATGGTAACGTTAATGGCCAGCGTGCAGTCTTTTGCATCGTTTATAAATATTTCTGCCTTGTATGGTGATCATAATCCATATGCTGACTGAAAGTGAGTTTTGAGCTCAACTTATTTTAAAGTTTTTAATCAGGTGTTATAGTTGTTAACTTGATGAAATGATCCGCGGCGCTGATGCTCTCCAGACGTGGAGAAACTCTGCCTTTGTTCATAACCACTCCTCTAACCCCAGCTTGTCCTGCTTTGGCCCAGTGTTTTCATTGGGCCAGAAAAACTGGGTCGCTGGCCCCGAGGAAGCACTGACGAGGCACAATCAAGCCCCGGAAGTGACAGTGGAAACACAACTGGCCCTTGCACGCACTTGCAGGCCTGCTTTTGGCCCGTCGTGGAAACGCAGCTAATGAAGTGTGTGTGTGCACTGTGTTTTGTTTGTGTTTATAGTATAACAAGCTTTGTGTTTTCTTCAAATCAGTACTTGACTAGAGTTTGATATGGAATTTCAGGCATTGTGCAAGTTCCAGTGAAGCAACCGCTTTGGATGCAAGCAAACAGTAGTAAAAGAAAAGTAATTTGGCTAACTTACTCAGGGTGACCACAGATCTTCCCATATTTCCCACCATCTCCCAGTCCAGGAATAAGTGTTCCACAGGATATGAGGTCATTACCCGGTGCCCCAGGCTGGTTCCAGCCATTCACTGAGAGAAAATGTCACATTTTAATTAGCACTGGGCATGCACCTTAACAGTGGTCACTCCTCTGTTTTTCTTTACCTGAATTAGGTACTCCCTTTCTGCTTGAGCTAATGTGAAGCACAAATTTTTTTGGTCTGGAGTGTATTTAGTTGCCTCACCGTTTATTACAGCTTGGTTTTATTAGCCGCCCTGCGATAACTACCGGTGGATGACAGAAATATGACAGAAATGGATACTTATCTTCCCTCTCCTTTGCCCTGTATGGGTCACAGCAGGAGACAGACAGTTGCCCCTTCTCTGTGGAATGGTACAGTCCTCCAGGCCTTTCTTGAAGCCCAAATCAGAGCAAAAAAGAGTAATCAACAAAGTGCATTTGGGGCCAGGAGAGGGGCACTTTGAGATGCCGATCCCCCAGGATTTTGAAGAGGATGTGTGGATTATTCCCAGCAACAAAAGCCTTTTGCTCCTGGAACCACTTCAGAGACAGGAGCTGTTTAATCTGAAAATTGGAAGTATGTGGGCCCAAATCCTTGGGGCTGAGCCAATATCTGCTTTTATATCATGCTTGTTCATTTGCAGCTGGGGCTTTGGACGTAGCAGCGGTGCTGCTGGTGCTTCTCTGGAGGGAAGGAAGTAAAGATTAATAAGTCAAGAAAGGCCAGGCCTGATAGTGTGTGCTGTGCTTCCTCCCAAATACCCGAATGACTGCTGTCCCAGTGCAAAAAAAAAAACAGCAATTCCACTGGAACGTTATTCTTGGCTCGATTCCTCCGAATCTGATTGGTGAAATCCTAGAATCTAATGACAGGCTTTTTGAAGCTTGAGGAAATATTTCTGCAAGGAACATCATCACACTTCCATCCTGTGTATTGCTGACCGATTACATAGGGTGGATTCTAGGCCTTGTCGGCTACGAGACGATGACGTAAACACGAGATGCTCGTATCTTTAGATCTTCAGAGGAAGGGCACAGCACTTTCCTCAACTTTGAAGGCGGTCACTTTCTGTCCCTTAACACCTCTTTTAGGCCACAGCAGGACATAGTTGGAATACTTCATGTGCCAGATGTGCAAATATGGGCATCGGCTGCTTTTCAGCGAAACTGAGGGCTTCTAGATCTCAGAGAAAACCCATTTCATTGTGTTTTCCCACACTGTGTCAATGATGTAAGGTGTTCAGTGACAGTAGGTGGGTAATAGTTGTTTCTACTTTTGATGTAGGATCCAAAACTGTATTGTTACAGCTGCCAAAGTATGTATTAAGTCATCGCTGAATTGTTGCTGTATGGTAAGGCAAGCACACCACGAGAGATTCAAATGTGTCCACATGAATAACTTGTATAGAGAGATAGGTTAAAGGAATTCCTGCTCAGTATTATTCATCCAGACACTCTTATGAGTAATTTCCAACCCACTTGAAGTGCATTTTGTATGCTTTTACACTGTATAAATAGCTCATCTCGGTCAATTACTTAGCAGTTACTCTGCTGCTGAGACTAGCAGTTGACCTTATATAGCCTGTTAGCTCTGACAGAACTCTGAAGCAGTCTGGACCAGCACCCAAAGAGCCGGATTGATCTGAAGACTGAGTTAAAAGAAATATGCAGAGCATGCCTCAAAAATCTTAAAACTGTAAGTTGCATTCCAGAATCATTGCAACTTTAGCTTATTCGACAGAACATGTGGCTGTTTTAAAGTTGATTACCACAAAAACTGAAGGGTTAGTTCACCTAAAAATGAAAGTTCTTTCATTAATTACTCACCCTCATGTCGTTTCAAACCTGTAAGACCTTTGTTCATCTTTGGAACACAAATTGCAATATTTTTCTTAAAATCTGAGAGCTTTCTGACCCTCCATAGACACCTCCACATGCGCCGTGGTACTCTAGTGAATGCGCGCTGAAAACTGACAGGGAAGAGAAGAAATTGTTGAATGAAGTGTTGTTGTTGTTGTTTTCTTTGCAAAAAGTATTCTCGTAGCTTCATAACATTACGGGGACTACCGATGTCACATGGACTATTTTAATGGTGTCCTTACTACCTTTCTGGGCCTTGAACGTGGTAGTTGCATTGCTGTCTATGCAGAGCAAGAAAGCTCTCAGATTTCATCAAAAATATCTTAATTTGTGTTCTGAAGATGAACGAAGATCTTATGAGTTTAAAACAACATGAGGGTAAGTATAATTAATCACAAAATTTTATTTTTGGGTGAACTATCCTTTTAAATTCTAGCAAATAGGGTTAAAACCTATAGCTACTATAATCTATAGCAGTGGTTCTCAATTCCAGTCCTCACGCTCCCCTGATCTGCACATTTTGTATGTCTCTCTTATTGCTTCAGACGTTTGTTCTATTAGAACGAAATAGGCATACGTGACAATGTTTTAGCAACCACTCCAAGTCTCACGCGCAGTGTATACGTCACCGTCCGAATCCGTTCACTTATTTCATTCACTCCTTTCTGATATAGTCCACTCAACTGCCATACACTATATAGGGATTAGTGAATGAGTGAACAAGTGAGTGATATCAGACACAGCAACTGTGTAGGGACCATGACAATTCTAACGATCTGATTATTTGAATCAGGTGTATTAACAAAGAGAGACATACAAAATGTGCCGAGCATGGAGTCGCAAGGACTGGAATTGAGAACCGCTGATTTATAGTTCTGAAATAATTTGTTTTGGCATTCAACATCATACCACAAATGCTGTTCTTTCTTTCAGCTTAACTTTTATTAACTTTTAAATCAGAATTGTCACAACTGTCTCGCTGTACAGTATATGAGTGAATTATCTGCTCCACATGGATTTGAGCAGTCTTGGGGGCAGAAATGTATTTCAGGTAGACTTTTATTTGTTCAAGCTGAAGGAATGAGCAGGTGGTACATTTTGCCCAGAGAGCTGGAGACCTTCAGCTTGGCGGAGGCCATACTCTTCATCACCTGAACAGGCAGGTAGTCAGCAGTTGAACAGAAGGAATAAAGAAGAAATTTGGGTCTGTTTCCCTGAGGTGCTACGTTAGCTGTTCAGGAGCTGCTGAAGGTAGGGATATTTAAGGTCAATCAGAGGTTACTGCACTCACGCACTTTTTTGAACAGGCAGGTAGTCAGCAGTTGAACAGATTGCTTTAAAGTGATTTTGCTATTCAGTGCAGTTATGATTATGTAAACTCTTCAAAGATTAACAATATACAATTTTTCCCCCTCAGAAATATGCACCACCCACATACGGCAAATTTGGGATTCAAAATGTTTAAGGGGGAATTAATCATCCTTCTTACATTCTGACTCACTAGGGTACGGTAGATTACAGCAGCATGAAAAATTATTGGATTATGGAGTTCTGAATAACACAGGCATTATGTGGACCGAGGGTAATGAAAAAAAATGAAAAAGCAAAAACATTATTTAAATGTAGACTCACATTTTAATATCAGTAAATCTGCGGCTGCATGAAATGCTCTCATTATAATCAGGCTGCCTCTGCCTTTGGTTGTCGAAATTGGTTTGTGCCTATTCAAATATTAGATGCTTTTCATCCGCGAGGGAAGGACTGATTAGATATTCTGATTGGGCCACAAATGAATGTCTCAAACAATGAAGTAGTGCCACTTTTTAACATTGCTTCTGTTTGTAATTGGAGACTCTGGCTTAGGTTTTTAGGGTATTTTTGAGGTGTTTTAGTTTTGTTGTGTGTGTGTTTACAGGTACAATCTGGATTGCATGAACCTCCCAAGCTCATTTCTTAGCTGACGTGCTCTTCCTGCAGTCTTAAAATGACCATATGGGGAAAGGAAAGTGGAGTCCCTTGGGTGCGGCGCGTAATGTGGACAACGGATGTGAAGCTTTTGGAATGTGCTGGGCTAGCCAGGGAGCTCGGGAGGCTGAGATAACACCACTTAAATAGCCCTTTCTCTCGCTCTTTCTTCTCGCTCTCTCTCGCTTCACTTTCTTGTTTCACTCCTCTCTGATTGCTGAGTAACCTAAGAAGTGTGTGACAGAGAGCGTCTTTCAGACCAGGGGAACTCTGGCACGAAAGACAGCTGTTAATCAAATTGTCAAGGATGAGATGTTTTTCTCCGCCAAGAGTCCACAGAGAGGGTTTTCTGTCCCTCCTTTGGATGTGTGTGCACAAAAGCCACTGCGAGTGAAGGAATTCAGAGCATGCCTGCACCTGGAGAACAGTGAAGCATGTTTAAAAGGCAGACATAGTTTTACGGTTTCCTGATCTCCCCATCTGGATCTATGTGTGCTGCAAATTCCTTAATTTTTCTTTCAATGTAAATAAGCAGCAGCCGATTTAGCAAGCAGGTTGTTATTAGTACTACATTCCTGTGTTGTTATCAGGGGCCCTTTCTTTATCGGTCTCAAACTTAACCCCTTTCTGGGAGTCTAGCCTGAGTCATACTTATATTTACCCGCCACATCTTCATTCCAAAAACTCTTCCTTGGTGTGGTTTCAGACCAGACTCATATTCTCCACTGTAAATGCTGGGCCATATAGGAAAACAAATGGATATTGCTGTGTGAGACAGAACATGCGTCTAAATGAATCAAATCTGTATGGCACAGAGAGAGTTTATTTGGCCCTGGGGCTGATTTAAGGCAGTAGGAGTGGCAGTAGAAGCTGGTAAACTAGAGCAAAGTGTGAGGTGGGGAGCCATTACCCAGCATCCCTGGAGGAGCATCTACCATACAAAAATCCAGAATGGATGAGCCCATTCAAAGACTGGGCAGATGTCCCTGCCATGTGTATACTGAATCACTCGATGACACCTTAATAGCACCTGCCATTGCGTTTAATCTGATTCTCCAAGCCAAGAAAGCCGCCTTTCTTCCCTCAGACCTCCGACCAGACACAAATATAACAAATCTAAGCACAGAGAATCTTTAGAAGTCGGTAGCAGGCTAGTACAGGGTGTTATTGCTAGATTTGAGCTAATCGTCCTTCCCGTGGAGTCAGGATAAAACCCAGAGAGAGATGCACAAAAGCGTTCAGAAGCAAGAAATGTTGACATTGTGGTTAACCAGCTAAAGTTATATAGACTTGATTGTATGTAGGCTGTTGGCACTCCACACATTTGAGCACACACTCAAAATATCATTTCATTATTTAATGCAACAATGAAATATTACATTAAATAATACGGATACGCTCTATGTAGAAATGTAACGATTCACTCAATGCAATATGATTCATGATACTGATTTCACAATACGGATTTTCCAAAATGATTTTCTTATGATTTTTTGAACAAAATGAGATTTAAGACAAGCTGTAAATGAAAAGGTGTCCTTTTATTTCTCAGAGAAAATGCTGCATATTTCTTTGTGAAATTGAAATATGGCAAATAACAAAATTAAATTGAAATTTTAAAACAAATCCCAAATCAGAAGGTGATCTCTCTGAAATCCCAAGCCAAGGCTTTGTCTGTGCTCTATTAGCTCTCTAATTAGAGGCAAGCACTGCATTTTAATCACAAAGATTTGAAGAGCAGTTTTTTATTTAAATAAGATTGTATAAATTTGAAGCAAAAACAGAATGGTCTGACTTTAGTTTTGTTAAATTATGCTACATAAAATATCTGAAAAACAAAACAAAAAAAAAAACAATAACAGCGGCCAGGCTGAATGAAAATGCAAAATTCACTCTCTGACAGCAGGTGGCGCTTATGGAACAGCGGCAGTACAGCGTTTCCTTGGTTCCCGCTGTAAACGCTTATAAATATTATGCATTATATAGAGGCAAGATGAAAAGAACATACCAATAAAAACATTCATGAAGACAGTCCGTTCTCTGTAGAGATACATTCATATCGAGATTCATTTAACCAATTCATTTAATTCTATGTATTTACAGTATGTACTTTATTAAACAAAATTGTTTTTTTTGACCGTCATTGATTAAGCCACAAAAGCATCATTGATTAAGCCACAAATAACTTTTCTTTATAGTCTTTTTTTTTTGTATTCCTGAAAAGAAAGTTTTGAAATTGCACTTTGTGCTTCCTAAAGCTGAGTGGCACAGATGATAAAATGGAACAGTACAATGGAGCATGGTTGGTAAAGCTGAGGAGACTGAAAAATATGTGAGCTTGATGACATCAGCTGAAAAGCAAAGTTTTTCGGTCTTGAAATAAGCTAATATATTTTTATCAATGCTTACAAAAACAAACATTTGTATTAAGAAAGCAAACAGGGTCAAGTTTGATTTCATGTTGTCTTTTCTGTGTCCTGCATTCCACACGTGCCAGAAATCTGCATTCTCGACCAGTGACTTCATTCATAATATAGCTTTGAACACTGGAAGGAAGCTCAGATAATGGGGCCTCATACACTGTATGCTTTGCATAAACATCTGCTGCTGCTTCTCAGTCCGGATGGTCTTTCTGGCGCTGATGAGCGCCTCCGGTTCTGTTTACGCACACTCCTCAGCAAGCCTCTGAAACGTTAATGTGGAGCAATCAAGTTAAAATGGTGCCATGAGGCACTCCGCGATAAACATCGTCAGCGATGCGAGCGAGGGTCTATTTTCCGGATTTCCCACTAGTATGGTTGGTAGAAGGTCTACATATGGATTGCATTGCTGTGGTGATATGTAGCAGGCTGTGCTTGCTTCATGGAGCATATGCTACAAATCCTGATAGTCTCGCCACAGCAGTGGCCTCTTGTGTGGGTATTTATTCTCAGGATTTCATGTTTGACACATGTGATCTGCCCTAAAAAGGACTAGCATGCAAAAGGAGCCCCACAGGGCCTACAGAGAGAATCACACCTCATTTTGCAGCCCCACAACCTAATCTACAGTCTAGACAGGAATACCACTCATTAAAGCCTGAAAGCCAGGAAGAAAAGGGACTGTGGTAGATCAGTTTTGTTCTGCAAGGTTCTTCCAGGTTTTTCCGTCTATAATAAGCTCATGCAATCAGACTGAGGAGACTGGGAAATTAAATAAGAGACAAAGAGAAAGAATGAGCGCAGCCAGCACATTAGTAGAGCCACTTTGAGGAGATGGGAGGTGATGATAAATATGGCTCTGAATGTCTGAAACAGCACTAGCTCATAGACTTCTCATTGGGGGTTGATCGTTGCCTAGTGGTTAATGATCTGGGTTCAGGGGTATAACTACCCATTTGTTGGAGCTTGGTGCCCTTTAGTGTTTTTTTTTTATTTCACTGTATGATGTAGTTTAGAAGAGTTCTTACTTAGAAGAGTCTAATGTGCATTGATGACAGTTTCAAGTCAGTAAGTAAATGTTTACATGCACAGTTGTAATCAAGTTTCAGTAGGTTTTGCTGTCTTGAATAGTTGATAGTGTAGTGAGAATTTTTTGATTATTGTCTGGGGGTGATGTAGTTGGGGACCTTTTCACAATGGCAAAACGGCTCACAATGACCAATATAAACGTTCTCTGATAACTCGGGGTTGATTTAGAGTTTGTGATTAACTCTGAAGTGCATGCACCTGAAAGTGTGACACATGCAGCAAACAGCCAATCACGTGAAACATGGAGAGCATCAGTTTGATTCACTTCTCGTGAGAGTGTGCTCAATTCACTTGCTGAAGATTAAGAGATGTCGTTATTAAAAATATAATACATTTATATACATTTACAAGGCAGGAGTTTGAGAAGGCAGCAGAAAGAAAATATATGACTATGCAAGTGAATCAACTGGATTTCATAATTTATATAGTTTCACAATAGAATATAGAGCTTAAAAGAAAATACATAAGTTCAGTCATTTTAAAAGCTTTATTGATTAAAGCTTATTCATATGTATATATTTAAATTAATTTAAATGCAAATTTAATTGCCATTTAATAATTATATGAATATATTATATAAACTCAGAGTTTGCTTAAACTGAACACAAACTTACCTGGGTAAAAAGTGAAACCAGCTTTGTGCTACAGGCCTCTGTATAGACAAACAACAGTACAGGTGTTGAAGCACGTGCAGTTGTTTATTACATCATCTCATTTGCGTGTATGACCACTTTTGGCCTTCTGGTTTTGTCCTCAATAAGGTCAATGGAAAGTTTAGACTCATTTTAGATAAAATGGATCCCACTTGGACTAAATAAGATTTATACATCATCTGAAAGCTGAATAAATAAGCTTTCCATTGATGTATGAATTGTTAGGATAGGACAGTGTTTATCCGAGATACAACTAAAATCTGGAATCTGACGGTGCAAAAAATCTAAATATTGAGAAAATCGCCTTTAAAGCTGTCCAAATGAAGTTCTTAGCAATGCAGTTTTGATATATTTACAGTAGGAAATTTACAAAATATCTTCACAAAACACATGATCTTTACTTAATATCCTAATGATTTTTGGCATAAAAGAAAAATGTATAATTTCGACCCATACAATGTATTGTTGGCTATTGCTACAAATATACTCGTGCTACTTATGACTGGCTTTGTGGTCCAGGGTCACATATATCATGAATTATGTTATTTCCCCTTTTTTTTCTTTTTCTTTTTTTTATACATATAGTCTTTAAATAAGGTATCTTAAGCAAAGCCGAGTACTTTATTCTGTGCAACACAAAATAGTTTTTTGTGTGTGTGTAATGAATATTAATGGGGTCCAATATTACTTTGTATTCCACAGAAGGAAAAAAAAAATACTGAATCGACATAATTAGCTCTCTAAGCAGTTTTGCTTCTCAAGTATAAAATCTTGTTATATAGTATATTTAGTTATTTTTACCGGAAAAAGAAAATGTAATTAGACAGTGTACAAATAAACAATGAGGTTCAATGTAGATGGAAAACGATTTGTTCCCACCGAGTTTTCCTCCTCCTTGAATCTGATGTTCCACATTCAGAGGAGTATGACGATGATTCTGAAATCTGAACCATTACATTCCACTTTCAGTGTTTCCTCTGGTAATTACAGGGCAGGTGGTGATATCCTGTTCTTGGATGAAAGGACGTGATTCCTCTGACTTTCAGTAAAGATATCTTCCAAGAATTGTTGCAGTGGTTTATTGATATACTGTACATGTGCTTGCTTGTGTGCGCCATAAAGGAGAACCTGTGTAGTTTTGGATGAAATTTAATTCACTTCCCACGATCTCTACAATATGTATTTATCCATTTATCCTTCCATCTGGCAAATTTAGGCAGATCCAGTGATTATTTCATCATTTGTTGTGTCAACCTGGTACCTTGTCAACATGATTTTGGACTGATAAAAATCTGATCCTCTTACTCTTGGAAGTTGTGTCATGTTAGCCAGTCAGTTTAAAGCTTTCTATAGTGGGAAACTACTTTCCGTTTTGTGAGAAATATGCATCAGATGGTTAGAAAACAGACTCTGGTGCTACACGTGTGAAAGGGAGCCTCTGTAACTGCTGAAGAAATCCCCTTTTCTGGCATTTGGATAGTGTCCACTTTTAAAGAACAAGATTCTGTTGTTTAGCACTTATCCTTAACAGCACTGGGTATTTTCTGTCATCTATATCCAGAGACTGGGCTTTTTCTAAGTCCCTTAACTCTTAGGGCACACAGAATTCCGCTAAAATAACATATCGATGACTTTAGGGAGCCATAACAGTGTGAATGAAAGGCATGCCTGCCACCTTCAACTCAAGAGTCAAGGCCAACCTTTTTTTTATTGATTTCCTGCTGGTTGCTGTGGTCATTGTGTAAAGAAAGCAACAGTGAGGATGAAAAAAAAAAACTCTTTCCAGACCCAGGCAAGGTGAATGTCTGGCTCAAAAGGTAAAAAGACATTCATAAAACTCTCAGATTATTTTATCAGGTTAATTTTGCGAGGGGAAAAAAATGCTTGCGGCTATCTATGGCAGTATGTGTCACATTTGAAAAGCATTATGTGGCTGAGCTGAAGCCTTAGGACACAAAAGAAACCGGTTTGTTTTTCCTGACTCGTAGGAACTTTGTTTGGAACATGGTCTTGATAACAGCCCATTTGCTGTACGAAACACACAAAGCTATCTGGTTGAAAAGGTCACTCGAGGTAATTTCGGCTGAGGAGGCAAACAATACCATATTTCATCTGGTTTTATGTGCAGTCTGAATCCTGAGGTCAAGGTTTTTTTTTTTTCTTTTTTCTTACACAGTTGAAAGAAAGAGCCTTATCTTCCAGTGGACATTTTTTCCAGCTTACAGTGTTCTCGTTCAGCACATTTCGTAGTGGAACTCATCACAATAACATCTGACGACAGTTTTACATCTTGCAATTTGCCGCTATTAGAAAACGCACCCGGATTGTTTGGTGAAGGGTGCGGCACGGGTGGCTACTCTGAAATCCACTGGCAGCAAACAGGCCTCATTTTGGCTGAAAGCTCCACCTCCTTAACGACAGTCTGTCTACAGGAGAGAAAATCCCACACTTTGATGTTCTTTCAGGGTGGCTGAGTTTTATAACATGTTATAACTAGATCAGAGCTGAAGTCAGAGCTCCAAGTTCTCAGCACCCGCAGTAATGTTATAACCAGTGATTTCTTAGTATACCAAATACAACCATGATGTTCAATCCTAGTCTGTTATTCAAGTTTCTTCTCTACATAAGAAAATAAACTGTGATTTCTCATGTTTTTTAGTCCACATATCGTGTTCCTGTCTCAAAGCGTGCTAACGGGTGAGAGGAATCTCTGTGGGGCAAGATTGTGCCATGAAATTGCTCATTCTTGGTTTGGGTTGGCCATCGGAGCACGGGACTGGACGGAAGAATGGATCAGCGAGGGTTTTGCCACTTATTTAGAGGATGTATTCTGGAGCCATGTTCAGAAGGTATTGCAATAAAGTTGAAGCGTTGACTGCTTATGTGCGTCCAGTCTAAGATTAGGTCAGCAAAAAACATCTTAAAGGGATAGTTCACCCAAAAATGAAAATTCTGACAATAATTGCTCACCCTCATCTCCATCCAAACCTGTAAGACCTTCATTCATCTTTGGAACACAAATTAAGATATTTTTGATGCATTTCGATAGCTCTCTGGCCCTCCCATAGACAGCAAGGATCCTAACATGATCAAGGCTCAGAAACGTAGATAGGAGATTGTTAAAATAATCCATGTGACATCAGTGGTTCAACCATAATTTTACAAAGCTACAAGAAATACTTTCTGTGCGCAAATAAAACAAAAATAACGACTTTATTCAAAAATTCGTCTCCTCTGTGTCACACTATAGTGCCATTTTGGAGAGTATCACATACGTAAACAATATCTGATCAGAACGTAAACAACATATCTGCATACATACGTTGCATACATTGTGTGGATACTCTCCAAAATGGCGTTATAGGGTGACGCGGAGGAGACAAATTGTTGAATAAACTTGTTATTTTTGTCTTTGCGCACAAAAAGTATTCTCGTAGCTTTGTAAAATTATGGTTGAACCACTGATGTCACATGGATTATTTTAACGATCTCCTTGCTACGTTTCTGAGCCTTGATGGTGTTAGGATAATTGCTGTCTATGGGAGGGTCAGAGAGCTCTCAGAAGGCATCAAAAATATCTTAATTTTTGTTCCGAAGATAAACAAAGGTCTTATGGGTTTGGCACGACATAAGGGTGAGAAATTAATGACAGAATTTTCACTTTTAGGTGAACTATCCCTTTAAATCCTAAATGCAGTGTGTTTACCGATATTCATTACACACATATTATAGCACATGCTGACTGTTCAGAGTATAAAATGAGTTTGAAATTAAATTTTCAGCATTTACTGGAAGACTTCACTTCCTGTAATGACTGAGACGGTTAATAATGAGTCACCAACTTGCACTTGTGGAGTGTAATTGTGCTTCACATTAACACAGCTCTTCAGATCATTCAGAATATATTTATAATCTGTGTTTGGTGGCTCTGAATTGAAAACTATTGTTGTGCTAATGGAATGTTTCCAATACATCTTTTAACAAGCAGCATTTAAAGCTGAAGTGTGTAATTTTATTGATGTTTTCAATGACTTTCTCTTTTCCCAGTTTAATATGCAGAGGCCGCTATCAGCAGGTCATTCATAGGTTGATTTCCCTGAAGAGTGTAAACACGGCACTCTGTGGTGCTATCAAAACATTGCTCATTTGTTGGAGCATCCTTAACAGCCTGACAAAAGCAACACTGGCTTAACCAATAGCATGATTCTTGGGCGGGACAATCTGTTTGTCTGACCATTGGCAGATGGGGGTGTGTTTGGGGAAATTTGTTCCATTAAAACCACCGTTAGTTCCATCTGATGATGCTAATGGTGCAGAAATTCCACACTTCACCTTAAAAGTTGAACTTTCTCCACCCCATGTTGCCTTTCTTTGTGTTTAAATTAATTTTATTCACAGTTGCTTGATTTTGCTTGTTCTCTTTTTCTCTGTCTTTCTCAGTTGGGTTGTAGAGAGGCTGAAGAGCAGAGACGGTTAAAAGCTCTGCTGCGCTGGAGGAGACTGAGTGATGAGTTACAGAACTCTGAAGAAGAGCTGCAGGTCCTCCGGTATGATTGACCATGTCTCTCACTCACTCCGTCTCGCTTTTTGCTTTCCTCCTCCTCTAACTGCCAATCTCTCTGTCTTTATACTCTTGTTATTCCATCATCTGCACAAAAGAACCTAAAGTTCATTCTTAAGAGCAGTTTTGGTCCTAACACATGTCTTAGCTATAAAGTAGTCTTACAATTTAAGTCAGTATCTGCAATCTGATTACAACAGATTTCATTTACTGAAATCAATCATGCATCTTTTGTTACTTCGTTCATTTGTATTTCTTGTATGTACTACGATTCAAACATTTGGGGTAAGTATGATTTTTTTTTTTTTACAAATTAATACTTTAATTCTTCAAGGAAGCCTTAAATTGATCAAAAATTACTATAAAGACATTTAACAAGATCGCAAAATATTTCTGCTTGAAATTAATGCTATTATTTTGAACTTTCTATTTATCAAAGAATGCTAAAAAATCCTAACGGTTTCCACAGAAATATTAAGCAGCACAACTGTTAAAAACTTTGAATTGAAGACTGAAGTAATGGCTGCAGAAAATTTAGGATAATCTCAGGAATAAATTATTGCTTTTAAAATGCATTCATTTTTAAAATATATTCAAAATACATATAAATACAGTAAAAAAACAGCAATATTTGAAAGGAAGGAGAAGGCACTTTCGATACCTTTTGTTGATGTCAAATGTCATGCAATAATAAGGCTAATATTTGTCCAAACTAAACGTGATAAAACATTTGTCCAGCTAAATCACACTTTTTTCCTATTCAGTCTGTCATGTTAAAAATTTGCGTGTTTTTGAACAAATTAACGGTGATATTAATACATTTCAATATTTGATTTAAATCCAACATAAAGTCTGGGTCCTAAAAAACTGAGACTTTTAGATTGTTCTGTTGGAAACAGTATATTGAAAAACCATATGCAATGAAATTTCCAGGCACTCTCAAGATAGATTTAAGCAAGTGCTTGAAATAGTTGTGACATTTCACTCTGCACAGAATAATTCCGAGCATGTTAATGCAAGAGTATTATTTGATATGAGATGTAATGTAATGTTCTCATATGAAGAGCACAGAATCACACAAGGTTATGTAGGTTTGAGGTAGGAGTAGATTAACCCGGCTTAACTTTTAAAGTGCCCCTATTATGGGTAATGAAAGGTTCATATTTTGGTTTTGGTAGTCCCCAACAACAGACTGACATGCATGCAAGGTCAAAAAACACTTTAATTGTTTTAAAATATGCATTTATTTTTTTCCTTTTTTGCTCAATGACTCCCAAACGATTTGTTTAACGATTCATTTTTCCAAACTCCTCCTTTGCGTGATGCTAAACTGCGGTGATTGGTCCGGTTTCGATGTCTGTGTTTGTTGTTATTGTTCTTGTTTGTGTTTGTCTGGGTTTCGCATGCATACACCGTGTACAATGGTTCAAGACAGGGTGTCTAAAAACTCCCAACACTTTTCTCCTCCAACTTCAAAATCGTCCTACATCGTTGGTTAAATTTATTTATTTATTTAATTTTTTTTTTTTTAAAGATTGTTTGACCATCCTTGCACATTCACTTTGTAAACACGTGCTTCTGCAGCGATTTCGGATGATTTTGAAGTTGGAAGAAAAGGAGCTGGGAGTTTTTCTACATACTCTAACTGTAGCCTAGCAGATCTCCCCTCACAGTGCAGAGCACAGCGTCTTCTCCACAGGAATCCGCCACAGTGTTTGAGGGAGGGGTGGTTCAAGTTTTCCCGGGTCTGCGCGCAAAACAAGTGGGCAGGAATAAATATGCTAATGTTTCAGTTTGACGTCACCTTGAAACAGCTAAAGAGTCGTTTTAAAAAACTGACTCGTTGTCGACTTTTGAAAGACAATAACTTTATACACGGAGCACTTTTAAATGTAAAAATTTGCAGGATGTTTTCATTCACTTAGAGCTGTGTTACACACTGCATGAAAGGTAATTTTCAAAAATCCATAATAGGGGCACTTTAACAGTGAGAAAGTGTGAGTGTGTGTGTGATAGAATGATAGAGTTTGTGAGGAATTCAGCTGTCACAATACCAGCAGGTTTTGAAGATGCACCTGACAGCATGTGTCTGGCCCTTCCTTCGCTTTGAGGGGCCCACACCCACTATAATCTCAGGGATAAAATGTTCAGACAGGCTGGTGTCTGTCTTGTGAATAAAACAGAAATGTCATGTAAACTATTCAGCAAGTGATACTATGACAAGGAAAACATGTAATTCAAATCTAGAGCATTTTCAATGATAGAACAACACCAAGGTCACCCTTGCTTTAAGTATGTTTTTTGTCTAAATGTCTGTTTTTACAAGAATATTCGGCACAAAAATTTGGTCCAATTTTCAAATGCAATTTGTCAGCATGTAACAGCAGCGGCTCTGGGCATGTGACCAAAAGCGCAAATCTTATTCATTGCAAATGAATGCTTGCTTTAGTATGAACAAATAAAATTAGTGTTTACTAAATTTTTGCACCAAACATCCTTCTGTCTTCTGTGAACAGGCTTCTTGCATAGACTACCAAGAAACTAATGTTAAAAGTGAAAGTTTTATATTTATAGACTATAGATTTTTTTTTGTACCAAGGTTGTAGTTGTGCTCACACAAAACATTCATTCAACTGTGTCACTCAGACATCAACCCAAAAGAGTGGACATAGGGGAGACGTTAGTCACTTTTATTGATTTTGACACTTGAGAATATCTGTTCATTTTTTCATTAATCTATTCAATTCAATCTGTGCATCCTTCTAGAAAGGAAGGCTCCCTATTGTGTTCGAAGAATAACTCTCACCCTTTTCACTGGGCTGCTGTGGGCTATTCCACAAACACACATGCAAAAGCCTGTGTGACCAGGAGGAATAATGCATGCCTTTTAAAGGAGATCACCCTTATCACTCTCTCCCATACAGTGAGAGGGAGAGGAAGGGAGGAAGACATTGCTCTTTATTTTTGGAGGGGAACCAAATGTAAGCATCAATAATGTACAAGCACAAGTGAGTGTCCCAAATACAGAAGGAAGGTAGCTGAAGCCTTTTGACTCCAATAGACCTGTAACTGTATCCTGAGGAGGATCAATAAAGGAGGAACAATACAATTGGTTAATTATAATTAATGTAATAAACTGTATAAATGTAATTCTTTTTAAGTGGTGGACAATGACATTGGTGAAAAAAGTCTGTACACTTTATAGGATGATGACCTGAGCCATGCTGTATGTATATTAATATAGAGACTTGTAAGGTGCAACCAGAACACTCAGAGCACCTAAAGGAAAAGTAAATATTTAGTTTAATACTGTTTTTCTGAATAAGCATCACTAGTGGAACCATTTTTCTTGTCTCCATAGACTAGATCTCCATATATGGGAAGGCATCTGTCCCTTTTCCCAGATCTTGATTTATTTCTCTGTGGAATTCGACAGTGTAGACCTGCACTGGGGGCACATGCTCACAGAGATAAGGCATTAGAGTGTGATCAATCCTACTGCTCTTTATCACCATCAAATCTGTGACACAAAGAAACAAACAAAAGCAGGTTATGATGGCTAGAAAAACACTGCACACATATAGCTACACGCCCATTTGTCTGCAAGAAAAAATTCAAACAAAATGGCTGTTGTCTGTGTTAGCGGCGCCTGAGTATCGACCATATCTTTACAAGAGCCTTTTATTGGCAAGACCAGTTAATCTCACAAAGAAGATCAATAGTTTTTAACCGAGGTCATCATCACACGCAGAGATGGCCAGCACTCAAAGCTCTGTTTGTCTCTCACAATCTACAGTACCTTTGGCCATAGAAAGAAAACACTCCATCGGTCTAAGCTGTGAGAATGAAGCCTGTCTGATACTTAAAAATGTCAAAAGTGTCCGGGAGCGTTGCCAGTTCATGTTAAGATTCATTGGTAATTATTCAACAGTTCTTGAATTTGATTGGCTTGTCTGTGTTCGTGTGTTGCAGACCGACTGTAGGGGATTTAGTGACTCTTTATGGAGGTTACATAGAGTAGGTGGCGACAAGTAAGCAAATAAGTCTTTATTAAGAAGTAATTGAATCATTCATTCATCCAGGAACAAAACCTGGGCTGTGCCCCAAATCGCATACTCTCTGAGTTGGTACTTATTTTGAAAATATGTAACACTAAAATGCATCTATAAAGTATGAATGTGTGTAATATGAATGTAATCAGCATTAATATTTTGTAGGGAAGTATGCATATTTGGATGCAGCCTAGTTGAGTCACTGAATCATTCATTCAACTGATTTGTTAAAAAACATTAATTCATTAAGGAACTAAATGTGCAGCGGCAATTCTGCTTTGACTTGGTTTGGAACTGTTTTCATTTCATTGATTTTTCATTGCAAAAATGTTCACAAAGTAACTGGCAACATTATGTCTGAAATTTAAATTATTCAATGTTATTCTTGAACTGTTATGTAAAAACAAATAAGATAGTGGTAAAAATTCACCTTGTGCACTCACTGTATGCACCGAAGAGCCATAAAAAAGGAGCATTACTGTAATCTACTGTATGGTGCTGTGCACAGAAAAGCTATCAGGGACATAATGGTTTCATGAATACAATTGTTTATACACTTAGTAAACTATTAGGAGGTCATTATGTATGCTGATGTAAGTGTATTCCTATGCAGAGCGCTATAGATGCAGTACTTTGCCTTACAATACCACAGTCTGATTCATGTGGTGTTTGTGTGTTTGCATATGTTTGTGTATTTGCACACAGGCCTAATAAAGAGAACACAGGGGAAGTAAGCGAGTCTGGTGCATCAGTAGTGAAACATGCCCTCAACCCAGAAAAACCCTTCATGCAGGTGCACTATCTGAAGGTACGTCTGAATACTCAAAGCGCAGAATCCTCTGGGACATCTGGAACATTCGGGTTGTGTAGATTTGCTCTCTCTCTTTTCTCTCAGGGCTACTTCCTCCTGAAGTTTCTGGCTGATCAGGTTGGCGAAGAGAAGTTCCTGGACTTCTTCAAAGTGTTTGTGGGAAAATTCCATGGGCAGCTCATTCTGTCTCAGGTGAGCTTGTCCTGCACGAGAGCTCTCTGTTCATTTAGCCAGAATGCAAATGTTGCTTTTGGACGACATCTGCGTATTTTGGCCAGTGTTTCAATCTCACCGTCATTCCATCAGCTTGTGTCAGTGAAAGAATGCACCAGTTCCCTTAAAGGTGTGATACTTAACTCGATTTGAGATGGAGATCTTTGACACATAGTTGCATTCAGCGTCCAATATTAACACTCATCATGCACCAAATGAGAGTAAAAATTGCTTTTGGTATATATAAAACAGTTAATAGCTTTTTTGTGGTAACTTCATTAGAAATTGCAAAATGCTACATGGAATAAATCAGACCACTCCATATGGCAATAATTATGTGGAATATTCCTCACGTTAGGTGACCGAAATATCACAAATCATGTTTATATATCATCTTCTTCAGATATAGGTGCGTTTTTATAGAGAGACAATGAGCTAACTAATCTAATGATCAAAAAAGTGTATATTTTAATAAAAAGTAATTAAAAACAACTTTTTTGTTGCAGTACATTTTCTTAATTTGCTTGTCATAGAGTGCATCAGTGGCTGTCCCTGGTTCCTGAAGTATTTCATTAAAGGGTTATAAGTTATTGTTAATAATCAATTCCCTTATGACTTATGGGGAAAATGAATGGAATTTTTCCTTCCCAAACCCGACAGTTGCACTCTATAGTCAGGTATGGCCAAAAGTTAATTGTGGAACTTCTTTGAGATTAATGTAGAAATACAGTATGACATTAATATTTCAGTATTTTTAACTGTAGGCTCTGTTTGAAGATTTCACACACTGCTTTCCATTTAACCAGTATTCTGTCTCTTGTAGGATTTCCTGCAGACACTCTTGGACACATTTCCAGGAATGAGCAGGTATAATGGAATGGTATTAACACTGGCTGTCCAAAACACATGCTCTTTAGTAGCTCACTGAACTCCTCAGCTGCTCTGCCATTATTATTAGTGTGGGGACTGCAGAGTTGGAGGTATTTAGCTTAACCAAACCCTGCAGGAATCTTTCTTCTCCAGCTCTACCTCAAAAAGTTTTTCCACTGGTTCTTTTGCCCAAAGTCACCCATCATTTTTATCAAATATTTATTTTCATTTTTTCACTGTCTCATCATTTACGCGTTGACATAATGTTGTCATTAAAACTGCCCAAAGATGTATTATATAGAAGAAATATGAAGAGGCTTCTTTGCCCTTGATAATATTTTTGTGCTTTATGGCCAGTGGGAAGCCTAGAGTAGGTCTGATGTGGGTCTTTTTCATGGTGATTGATAGAAAGGCAGTATCCAAACTGCTGTCGGCTTCTATAGCTGCTTTTCAGCATGATTTTGAACTGAGCATATTAACTGCAATGCTAGCAGAAAACACAAAATGCACCTCTCTGTAAGTTATTAATATAGTCAGTAAAGTTATAGTTAGTATAGTCAATAATACTTACAACAAAAAAAAAAAAACTCACCGCTCTTGATCAATTGTATTTGCTTTAAGCTGTATTTAACAATTGATAAATAAGTGGAATAAGTACCATTTTTATTTAATTAGTTATTATTTCTATGAATATTAACTATTATTTTTGCATTTTAACTTAGTTAAATTTTATATTCATATTTAACTTTAATAAAAGGCTTTGCCTAGCATTTTAGGCTTTATTGTTGTATGGACTGTTGTGAAATTTCAATATTCAGAAATTTTAGTATCATGGCAAACTGTAAAACAATCAGCTCTCTTCATTCATTCTTCCTCTCTTTACTACCTACAATGTTCATTTTTTTAGCTCTACTCTCCTGTTTCATCCATCGCTCTTTTGGTTTTGTGTAGTCTCCATTTGCTCATTAAGGCCTAGCCACTGGCTGATGATTGATTGAATTACATCAAACTGAAAGGTAAGGGCGTTCAATATTTGTGTCTGCTTCTCAGAAGTGTAAACATTCATGGCGGCACAACGCTGGAACAGCAGATTGATGTGGTGCAACAATCACAGATGGGCCTCCTTGTGTCAGATCAAAGACTAATCAATGCTTCCATAGCAAACCGTTCCTCCTACACCACCTCCCAGTTAAGGAAGTCCATGGCAGCTTCTGTTAATGTGTACCTGATTTAGTTTGGATATCTGTGCTTTAGCTTGTTCCTTTTTTTTTTGGAAATTAGCAAAGTTTTCTTTTCTGGACTAAAAAAACGGACAATGAAATCCCATAACCTTGCATTAAAGAGTTAATTCACCCAAAAATGAAAATAAGACTGAGTTTTGCTCACCCTCGAAGCATCCTATGTGTATATGACTTTCTTCTTTCAGACAAATCCAGTCGGAGTTATATTAAAAATTGTCCTGGCTATTCCAAGCTCTATCATTGCAGTTAGCAGGTGTTGCAGTTGAATAGTCCACAGGTCATAAAATAAAGCGCGCGCATTCATAATAAACGTGCCTCACATCGCTCCGGGGGTGAAAATATCCATATTTCAAATGTAATAAACACTTTTCACTCATTTCCGTTATCTGCCATACATGGAAGCCGTTCCGGCAGATGACGCAGCAGGTATGTGCAGCCCGCGCACATCTGAAATATGCTAGTCTCACAAGTTTGTTTATAGGAGCAAAGGAAGCAAAGTTTAGTTACTGTAGGTGGCCATGGTGTCACGCATGAAGATGAGTGCGACGTACAACATTTATTCTTATTTGTCTACATATTTTTTCTTCATTACAAATCTTTTTTGGTTTTATTTTGTATCATTGCATGTAAAAAATAATTATCTTTGTAATGCATATTCAGAATGTGAGACTGCAATCTTATTCGCAGTCTATAGCATTTTATAATTATTTGTACAATAATATCTCATTTAACCTGCTTTGTATCTTTATTATTTAATGTAAAAGAGATTTATTAAAACAATCAAAATCAACTAATTGGAGCGGCATCAGCCATTAGATCATTTTAAAACGTCAAATAGCCTTTAATTACAGGTTATAACTGCATCTGTCTCGGTTGTAGACTTGTGAAGATTTATTTTTAATGCGGATCCAATACTGTAACCTAAAAGAAATGTGCTCTTTTACTATTCATATTCAAGTGTTTGTGCGGAAAATTATTGATGCGCATGCGTGACAGGGAAGCGCCCTCGCGATCATTTATTCTTTTATTTTTTCCCTTTTTTCCGATAATGAAATAACTTAAAACTGGGAGAAATATACATGAGAAATATATATACAGAATGCTTGAAATGTCTAACTCCCTGATTATGCGCATCCTGTGGAGATGAGAGTCAGCACCGTGAATTTCATCTTGCAGCCGACAAGAAAACATTAGTTTATTAATAAATAATTAAAATGTCTCCTTTTTTTTACAATTATTAGGCTACTTCTGCCTGTGCTTTGTGGCAAACTTAATGTGTGTGCTTGAGCACGGTATATATTAGCTATGGCTCATTATGGATAAGACTTAATTTAATATAGGCTAAACATGCGATTAGTTGAACAATGACTTAAATGAACGACTACTAGTAACTAGAAAAATCTTACGTGGGGGGCAGACCTATTAAATACCCTCTAGACATCTCTGTTAATTTTTAAAGCATTTTATATGTGTTTGTATAAATTTTCAAAGTGGTCCATAACGGAGAGATGCCTTAACATTCTGCCATTCTGCAGATATTGTTGCTTCTGGTTTGTGCATTGTAAATCACAGAAAGTCTACAAAATGGTGTCTCCCGAAAACTCAGGTCTTTTTTGTCACGTCCGTAACGCACGTGTATTCCCACATCTAAAATAGCTTATAAAACACGTTCATAGTCGGATACTTTTCTGATGTCTGGACTCTGTTTGGGATTTAGAAAAACATATAGAGATGGTTCAATATATTGGTAATGAATACATTCTGTGAGAATTTATATTTCAGGTTTTGACTGCCAATGTCACGTCAATAATGCTGGAATTGCCCGATAATGAAACTAAAAGTAATTAGGCCTACTTGATGTCTCGGGACAGTTTCTTATTACTGCAATATATTTTTACATTTGTATTGCCAAAGTGACTGCAGCATTGCTGCGTACAATTAAAACTGAAAATAGTACAAAACAGCATAGGCTATACATTAAAAACAAAAGTTTTTGTCTTTTTGGCAGATGTGCGTCTCTTTCGCCAGTTTCTTTGTCTCTATCTCGGGCCCCGTTTACACTAGTGCATTTTAGTTTTAAAACGTATAACTTTTGTTACGGTTACACCTATCGTTTACATTAGTTTTGAAAATGCTGCAGATTTCATATATACTGAAATATATATACTGTATATACGCTTTGCTGATTTTTATATATATATTAGGGCTGTCACGATATTAGATTTTTCATATCACGGTTATTGTGGCCATAAGAATTCACAATATCGATATATCGAGATATCTATAGAAAACTTGGGGGGAAGATATCAGTCAAATTATTTTTTACTTTGTTTATTGAGTTTTTCTTTTTCACCCAACGAACATAAGGATACTGATAAATGCAGAGCACAAGACTCTGGCTTTCTCCGTCTTCTTTGACGCTCCTATGAAATAACAAGAGAGAAAATACTGTCAAGTTCAACACTATGATGAATAATTATTAATGGTAACACTTTACAATAAGATGTCATTTCTTGACATTAATGTATTAACTAACATGAATGAACAATGAACAATACATTCATTACACAATTTATTAATTTTTGTTAATGTTAATAAAAATAGAGTCATTCATTGTTCATGTTAGTTCACAGTGCATTAATGTTTACAAACACAACTTTTGATTTTAATAATGCATAAGTAAATGCTGAAATTAACAAGAACTAAGATTAATAAATGCTGTGGAAATATTGTAAATTATTATTTATGTTATTTATATATGTTAACTAATGTAATTAACTAATGTTAACTAATGAACCTTATTGAAGAATGACCGCAGATGAGGCATTAAGTGCATGGCACTGCGACCAACTTAACATTTCACAGAGTTTAATGTAGTAATGTGGTCGCTCAGTTTTTCAAGATCAGTTTTAATCATGTAACTGTTAATAGATTTGGACAAAGAAATGAAGTGTTACTACGCACAAGTTGTATTGATTGCAAATACAAAAATAAGACGAGTAAAGAAAATACAGTACTTATTAAAATAATCACCCTTTACTTAAATATATAAACAGAAAACCGCTGTTAACAGGTTAATTTAACGTTTCCCATTCTATGACTAGTAAAATAATGTCAACTTACTCTGATGAACACGGATCTCCCAGGCGGGAAGGAAGTCGACCGGAAGTTGAAGTCGGCCGCGTGCCGCCATCTTGTAGCAGAACTTCACTTGCGTTAGCATCCCATTGACTCCCATTCATTTTGGCGTCACTTTGACAGCGAATAACTTTACATCTGAGGCGTTTAAAGACTCCATTTGTCCATTATTTATTTTCTAAAGATACACGACAATGTATAAAGGGCTCCATTACCTTCTATGTTACATTATGGCCCCGTAGAAACAGTTTTTGTAAAAATAGGCTAATGATTGCATCATAACCACTCGACTCTCTGTCGCACAGTAGAGAAATTACCGTACAGACAGGAGGAGAAGCTCGCAGGCGATCGGGGAGACATCAAGACAATGGCGTACTGGCGTTACATTTTAAAATACTATACAAAATAATTAATCAGAATACTTACTCCTGCTCACTCACGCCAAAGAACTCCCCGCTCAAGCTCGCCGTCTCTGCAAGATTAACGATGGCAGTTTGCACGCACAGCTACTAGAAGATTTACATCTGTCAGACAGGTTTGCTGACGTCATCAAGCTTAGTTTGAGTCTGCGCGTCAGAAACGGAAGTGCTAAAAAATTGCTAAAAAATGGGCTTCACTTGTCTCAATTGAGTTCCAATGGGGTTGCTGTGTCCATTTCTTTTACTGTCTATGGGATCTCCCAGGGGGCAAGGAAGTCGACCGGAAGTTGAAGTCGGCCGCGTGCCGCCATCTTGTAGCAGAACTTCACTTGCGTTAGCATCCCATTGACTCCCATTCATTTTGGCATCACTTTGACAGCGAATAACTTTAAATCTGAGGCGTTTAAAGACTCCATTTGTCCATTATTTATTTCTAAAGATACACGACAATGTATAAAGGGCTCCATTACCTTCTATGTTACATTATGGCCCGTAGAAACAGTTTTTGTAAAAATAGGCTAACGATTGCGTCATAACCACTCGACTCTCTGTCGCACAGAAGAGAAATTACCGTACAGACAGGAGGAGAAGCTCGCAGGCAATCGGGGAGACGTCAAGAGATATGGCGTACTGGGCGTTACATTTTAAAATACTATACAAAATAATTAATCAGAGTACTTACTCCTGCTCACTCAGGCCAAAGAACTCCCCGCGCAAGCTCGCCGTCTCTGCAAGATTAACGATGGCAGTTTGTATGCACAGCTACTAGAAGATTTACATCTGTCAGACAGGTTGCTGACGTCATCAAGCTTAGTTTGAGTCTGCGCGTTAGAAACGGAAGTGCTAAAAATCGCTAAAAATGGGCTTCACTTGTCTCAATTGAGTTCCAATGGGGTTGCTGTGTCCATTTCTTTTACTGTCTATGGGATCTCCTCGGAGTAGCTGCGAGTGCTGCGTCTTCTTCTTGTGTGACAGTGTCAGCGTTAATGCACAATACTGCCACCTGGGTGCTCAACCAGGTAATGGCACTGGAGTATTTACATGTGGTGTTTTCATAAGAGAACTGTTTATTTTAAATATTGCAGTATATCGTCACACACTAAATTAACACGATATCGAGAATTGTTGCTTTGAATATCGCTGTTATCGTCAATACCGGTATATCACGACACCCCTAATATATATATATATATATGTTATTGAAGTTTATTAATATTGGATTGTGGTTTTAGCTTTTGTGTATTTGTCTTTCTTTTAATTTTTGATGCGTAGACTGTAGCCTAAGACAACGTTTTGAAATTAACTCATTGTAAATTTTCTAATGGTTTTTAAGTATGTTACAATGTTATATTATAATGTTATTGTTGTTTTACTTGTCATTTCATCTCCGTTTACAAACCAAAATTTTACAATTACAGTCAGTTTGCAACACATTCCTTTGCGCCATCTGGCGGTAGTAACGCGAATAACACGCGACTGACTTGGTACACGTAGCGGTATTACCCATTTTGGTTGTTCACCTACTGTACTTTAGCAAAGGAAAACCAGTCTTCTCTTGGTTTATATCGTAATCCTCTGACATTTTTCTTTACAAATCCTCGGTTTGTACTGCTAATTCATGACAGGTGTTTTGTTTTGTTTTGTTCTCTCTCCGCAATTGAAATTTTTCACTAATCACACAAAGCTGATGTCTTACAGTACGTCATCCGCCGGAATGGCTTCCGTGTATGTTTATGATGTTTGAAATATGGATATTTTTCTTACAAAGATTCACTACAGGAGGCCTTCATTAACCCCCTGGAGCGGTGTGAGGCACGTTTATTATGAATATAAAATTATGAATTTTCTATTGTATAAATAATACTAGTTCAGAATTCCCTTCAAAATTACCAAGATTTGACTTAAGTTACAATAAAGCTCATTCTGATAAATTTGGTGGAAAAAATACTCCGAGATGGCTAGCAAATTTAACAAATAATTACATTTACATTTAGTCATTTAGCAGATGCTAGTGCTATAACAAGTCTCAGTTAGCTTAACGCAGTACACATAGCAAGGTTTTTTTTTTAAATTACAGTATATAATAAATAAAAAGAAAAACAAATAGAATAGAAAAAGAATAGAGCAAGCTAACGTTAGAGGCCTTTTTTGCTTTTGTTAATTGTATAATAAATAGAAAGAAAACAGATAGAATACAAAAAGATTAGAGAAGCTAGTGTTAGTTTTTTTTTTTAAGAAAACAAGCAGTTAGTAAATGAATAGAGTGCAAGTCTAAAAGGGACAAATTTTTTATTTTATTTTTAAGAATAGAATTACAATAGAGAGTGCTAGAGTTAGAGGGTCAAATAAAGATAGAAAATATGTGTTTTTAGCCGATTCTTGAAGATGGCTAAGGACTCAGCTGCTCGGATCGAGTTGGGCAGGTCATTCCACCAGGAGGGAACATTTAATTTAAAAGTCAGTGAAAGTGATTTTGAGCCTCTTTGGGATGGCACAAAAAAGTGACGTTCACTTGCAGAATGCAAGCTTCTAGAGGGCACATAAGTCTGAAGTAATGAATTTAGGTAAAGGGGTGCAGAGCCAATGGTGGTTTTGTAGGCAAACATTAATGCCTTTAATTTTATGCGAGCAGCTATTGGTAGCCAGTGCAAATTGATAAACAGAGGTGTGACGTGCATTATTTTCAGCTCATTAAAAATTTATCTTGCTGCAGCGTTCTGGATTAATTTGTAAAGGTTTGATAGAACTCGCTGGAAGACCTGCCAAGTGAGCATTGCAATAGTCCAGCCTGGACAGAACAAGAGCTTGAATAAGGAGTTGTGTAGTATGTTCCGAAAGAAAGATCTTCTGATCTTCTTGATGTTGAATAAAGCAAATCTGCAGGACCGGGCAGTTTTAGCAATGTGGTCTGAGAAAGTCAGAAGGACCAGAAGGTGATGGTCCTTCATTCAGCAAGAAATGTCTGATAGATATGCTGAGATGCGAGCTGCTATTGTCAGATCATCAGGATGGAATGAGAGGTGGAGTTGAGTGTCATCAGCATAGCAGTGATATGAAAAGCCATGTTTCTGAATGACAGAGCTTATTGATGCCATGTAGACAGAGAACAGAAATGGTCCAATAACTGAGCCCTGAGGCATCCCAGTAGTTAGATGTTGCAACTTGGACACCTCACCTCTCCAAGATACCTTGAAGGACCTATCTGAGAGGGAAGTCTCAAACCACTGGAGTGGGGTTTCTGAGATGCCCATTGCCAATAGGGTTGACAGGAGGATCTGGTGGTTAACTGTGCCAAAAGCAGCGGACCGATCCAGCAAGATAAGTATTGAGGATTTGGAATTCTTGCCAGTCTTAGGGCTTCAACAACAGAGCAAGGCAGTCTCGGTTGAATGTTCACTTCTGAAACCAGACTGGTTGCTGTCAAGGAGGTTGTTCTGTGTAAGAAAGGCAGAGACTTGTTTGAACACATCTCATTCAATCGTTCTTGCAATGGAAGGAAGGAGGGAAGCCGGTCTGTAGTTCTCTAAAAGAGATGGGTTAAGGGTGGGGTTCTTAAGTAGTGGGGTTATACTAGCCTGTCTAAATGCTGGGGGAAAAACACCAGTGTGTATGGATGTGTTAATGATGTGAGTGAATTACAAAGAAAGTGCAAGTAACAAATTGAATAAAAAAGACTGAAATAGTATTTTCTTTTAAAACATACTCTAGTAATCATTGTTTTGTTTATAACTTTGTGATTTTTTTTTTTACAGTATGGAGTTGCTGAATATCTTTTTTATTTAAACTATAGCAGATTTAGTTATATTGATCTGACCATAGGAATGAGAAACTACCCTTGTACACAATTATTTTTTTACTATTACTATATATTTACTATTTTTTTGACTAATCATAACCAACAAGTTTTCACATTCTTACTGTCTTTACAGGTTCTTTTGATTAGCATTTATGCTTCATTAAATCAATCGCAACATGCATTTGAGTATTTGCTTGCTTTTATTCCGCAACAACACGGCAGCAGTGTTATTTAGTAATCACAGTCCAGTGAGTTTAGTGATTTGCTCTGACACTCAGGGCTTTTCCCTCTTCGATGCTGAGATGGAAATTTCCATCCTTTCCTTTGTCATCACCTGAATGTGCTCAACTGTTGTGTCAAAGGGCCACAAGTGTTGGAGACACACTGTTCCTGTCTGAGACGGTCCATTAGTTGATTATATGTGCTTTGTGTTTGTGTGTGTGTGTATGCGTGTGTCTGCACTCTTGCACGTTAACAAGATTGATTTGGAGTGGTGAATGACTTCAATTACAGCCGGAAAAAAAATACTTTGAGAGGAGAAAAGAAAAGCAAATCTGTACTATATTATCATAAGGATTATGCACCATTCAGAGTTTAATTGAAAATTGCGATTCAAATCCTGGACCTCAAAAATCTATATCATAACAGGAGTTCTGACCATAGTCACAAAAAGTCTTTTTTCGTAGCCTTTTCATGTTTTCATGTTCATGCTTTTCATGTTTTAGTAATCATAATAAATTATATATCAATTGAAACCTTAAAACCTGAAAATTCATCCTGTGACCATTTTAAAATTGGACATTGTATTACTATGAAAATGGTACTTCAAAATCATATTATAAAATGTATTCATTCATGAATTTTGACAATTTAAGTGTGGATGCACTTTCTCGTCTAAAAGGGGGATGACACTTAAGGGGTTAAAAAGTCCAATTATAATGGAATGCAATTTAGAGAAATTCATATTACTGCTTCAGATGTAGTTTTAATGATAGTAAATAATAGCAATGACACCTTCTTTAGGTTTTATATAATTTATTATATATAACATTTTTTTTTACAATAACACTTCATAATTTTGATGTCTATATATATTTTAGACATTCATCTGGACATTTTTTGGCATTGTGTGGCAGAAAAGTAAAAATGTATTTTGATGCTTAAATTTGGGGATTATATATAATTATTCCTGTTTATTCTGGTAAAAATAAGTTAATAGATCAATAGATAAATCTATTAACAAATCAATATCAATTTAATTTAATAAAATTATCTGTGTTTTGTTTCAAACCGTATGTTCTATTTTTGAATTGCAATTTAGTAATTCCTTTTCCTGTCATTCCAGTTTAACATCCTGGGGCATGTGGCCAGTTTAATTCAAGTGCCAACTCATAAATTGAGAGGGTGCCAAATTCTAAATTTTGAACTTTGCCCAACCCAGATACTTACACACATTGCATGTAGATTTCTTGTTAAGGTTGCTTTTAATTCAAAGGATTTTCATGATTTTAAAGCACATGAAAGCAAAGCCAAAGTCCTTGATCTCTTTCAATAATTACTGAATGTATCACATTTCTCTTTCAGTCGAAGCATCACACTTGAAGCCATCATTTCAGACTGGTTAGATACACCTGAAATGCCAGAGGTAAGAAGAAGAAAGCCAAGATCTATTTTTAGACGTTTTCTTATTCAAGCCAGATTAAATACTTTATGACAGGGATCCTCAAATCTGGACCTCGAGATCCTGCAGAATAGCTCTAACCCTGATCAAACACACCTGAGCAGTGTCTTTGGGATCATTAGAAAATCACAGGTAGGTGAAGTTGATCAGGGTTGGAGCTAAACTCTGCAGCGCATTGGCAGGGGTAAGATTTGAGGACCCTTATTCAAGCCAGATTAAATACTTTATGATTATGCAAAATGAATAAAAGCAGGCTTGTTACACAACATGTAAAAGATGTATTGGTGCTACCTCTCATGCCTGTCACCCAGAATGTAAAACCATTTTTAATAGAACCTAGAGCACATGCATATATCTCTCCTGGACTGACACATGGCATGAATGAAGCAGCTTCCCTCCTGCTTTAAGATCCATTTAAACTCACCAGCATTTCTAAACTGGGCTCTTAAACAATTCAATGACTAATATGAAACCATAAATCCGTGTTTTTTTTTCTGTTTAATGTAGGATTTAGTAATCATTTTACAGTTTCAAAGGGGATTCGCTTGTGAAGATATCATGTTTCTAGCGAATACTGTGGAGGCTGTGTGTGTGGAATCTAATCTGTTGAATGAATATTGGAAGTTCTTTTTTACGTTAAGAATTATGTGTTTTATAATAATCAGCGAAGACCACAAAAGCCTTTCCGTTCATCCATTCTGAGTCTAAGTCTAAAAAAAAATGCGTTTGAACATTCATCTCTCTCCCTTCCAGCACAGTTTGTCTCAGTTTTGTGCTTGATATACACTCATTCGCCAACTAGACTGACGTGTGGTGCCGTTTTCATTGACGCCGCCATTGGATCTAATGACACGTGGCTGCCAAAATCAGCACTGGAACAGTTTCACTTTTGGATAAAATCCTTGTTTTTTCCCCTGTTTGAAGCCATCACTTTGACTTTAAAAATATGTTCTTCTCAAACGTTCCTCTAAATAAATAATGGCAGGAAATAGTTGAACCCCATAATAAACAATCAGCCACATACACACACACACACATACAAAAGGGAGGGATGAGATGGGAACTTTTTTTTTTTTTTTTTGCATTGTGCTATTTTTAAGACAGCAAACATTTGAGCGAGCATAATAAGTCGCTATATCTGCACATTGAGGTGGGTTTGAGGCTGGGACAATCTGAATCTCATGACCTCCCTTGACTTCGCTCACTGTGGGTTGATGCTGAAAGGATATGCGCAGAGCAGCCTACCAAATCCCAATCCTGACGTGTACCTTTTGTAGAGAAAAGCAAAGCAGCTTTCAGGTCATTAGCTGGGGTGCGGCTGTATGGCAATAACTGTGCTTCAAGACATTTGGATTCTCAGAGGCAAATTTAAGCTGTTTTTTGACAACTGGAGCTCTGTTCCAGAGCCTACAGTAGCAGGCACCCTGTTGCCTACATAGAATGGGTTCTTCTTAGGCAGCATCCTAGATCTCATTGGACAGATATGGAAAGTACATAGCAGCTTACAAGTACTCCACTCAGAAGACTTGACTTGCAATTGATTTCAATAGAGTTTGATGTTAGCAAGTTGCTAAGCTAACAGCGCAATTCTCTAGAATGAAAAAAAAATTGGTTTTGGAACACAGCATAGGTGGCATTCACTTAAGTGCCAAATCCACTGCCACCTTAGTGATCAGGAGCAAGTTCATGTCCAGTTATTTTAGCACTCAAAAGAGGAACTGAGTGTGTGTGTGTTTGAGGGATGGGTTTGAGAGTGTGTGAGTGTGCATTTCTGTCCACATTTTACTTTTTGAGTGTGTGTGTTTGTTAGCTTAGATACAACTACAACACAAAATATAGTGCTGGGCCGCTTTCTTTCTTAAGAAAAAAATAAATCTTTTTGAGAAAAAAAAATGTCTATGAGTGAAAAAACTCGCTGGCAAAAGACTAGCAATGAGCAACAGCTAATTAAATCCCATGTCTCACCAAATGCTGTCTAAACATTTTATTTTTTTGTGCCAGTCCGTGTAAAAATCATCTGCAATCCATTTCTTTGTGTTATTTGTTGACATGCTGAATCAGCTGTTGTGTTGCTTTGTATGTGAAATTTTACTAGAATTTAGAAATTTGGAATCATAATTTTAGTCAGTAATGGGAATATTCTAATTTAATGTGTAGTAATTTATGTACAATCAGTAGTTTGCATTTAGTTGTGTAAAGAATGCCTAAACATAAATGAAAACAATAAGCTTAGCCTATAGTTATTATGATGACGATTACAAAGACGAATATGTTTTGTTCATCAATGAAACATATCAAGCACAAGACCAGGAATGTGTGTTAAGAAAGTAGGAAGGATCTGATCATTTAACAGATGATGAAGTATAAAAACCCATCTCAAGTTCAGACAGAGAGCTGTGAGAGCAGTTTGCACATCTGTCATAGTAAAAAGCAGCTGTCGCTGTTGTGCCGCCAACACAAGGCCAACATCCCACTGTTAACTGTTCAACACCAATTTAGTTCGGAGTGCGCCGTGTTTAGGAGTTCATACAGACGTACTAATACAGAAATACTACATTTACCGTATATACAATCAGCATGTGTGAGATGGGAGTTTGCGAGTGTGTCTGTGTGCGTATTTTACGAGTTTGGCAGTAAGAGGGGGCTGATTGCAGAGTCTTGCAGGCGCACAAAGGCCTGGCTGTGCCGGGAATGAACCAGACAATCTGGGCCGTAAAACTGCTATGTGTGGTATCCAAGTTAACAATGGCAGTTTGCAGCCCGAGAGTCAAATTCTGCTCTGCCCACTCTCCATTCCCGAAAGTGCACAAGAGTCCAAAAACACACATATATAGACACGCAGACTTACTTTCTCTTCTCCCTGGGGTAAAAAAAATACATTTATTTAACTCTTAAAGTGGCTAATAATAATGTCATACACGCACATAAAGAAGCACTTTGTTGAGGAGAGGTGTGCTACTTCTCTAAGCAATCTGAATTAGAATTTTCGCTTGGCAGACAATAAAACGGATGAAAAAATTCATTGACTTGTATTTAAAGAGAATCCCAAGCCATATTTTTGGAATCAGAATGTCTTGGCCGTTATTCAGACTGCATGGGAAATCAGTGTTTTTTGTTTTTTGTTTTGTTTTGTTTTGTTTTTTTTTTGTTTTTTTTTGTTTTGTTTTGTTTTTTTTTTTTTTTTTTGTTTGAGTTTTTTTATTTGTTTGTTGACTGATTTGAGTTTTTTCTTATAATTGGAAACAATTTCATTAATTATCCTTATAAAATAATTTGTTTGCATTTTTTATAGAATATGTAGGTTTTTTTTTTTCAGATTTTATAACATTTATATTTAATGCCAGTGTTTAAATTATATAATTTTCACACTAACTTTGGAAGCAAAAAACTAAAAAAGAATGAAAAAGAAAAAACAGCACACACACACAAAATTTAATAAAACATAAAACTAACCGTCATAGAGATAAAACTACTACATAATCTACTTAAAGAAAAAAAGAATAAAACTGAAATAAAACTAAAAAAACTATGATGACCCTCCTTCAAATTACAAAGCTAATATGCTTTAGGTGTGATCGAAAGAAAGATCAGATTTTTGCTGCCTGTCTGAACAAGACTTGAGGATATGGGCTCTTTTTACCTGAACCAGTAAATAACCCTCTAGCAACCGATCAATCACATAGCAACGCCTTGGTGAACAATCACAACACTCACACACATTTTCTCAAGAAGAGGTGTAAAAATGTCTTTGGTTTTATTATTAAACCAGATTATCATTTGAATGAACTTTGATGTACCATGGTATTTGAATGTACTAATACCTGATACCATCACTTGACGTTTTTGAAATGGATAGGGGACATCATTGGGTCTGTTTTCTCTCCTCTTATCTCCCACATGTTTCTTATTACCTGCGAGAGGCCGTGTCAGCCTGCCTGTGAGATCCTTCTATACCTGCCTTTGTGTTTACACACCTCTACGCACACACAGCTCATCAGTTTTAAAGAGACATTCCCTCTGAAAGCAGTGGCCCCGAGAGAAGTGTGTGTGTGTGACAGAGAGAAATAGACAAATGGCCCCTCCTCTGGCTGCACGGGGAGTGAACGCTGTTGATTACAATGAAGCTTTGCTCCCAGACCTTTTACTGCTGCTACTGCCGTCTGCTCCCCCACACGCACACCTCATCTCTCTGCCTCCTCCTTTTCTCACTCGCTCCCCTCCTTTCTCTTTCCTCCCTCTCTCAGTGAGGGAAGGTATTCAGTGCGCCAACAGTGCAAGCTTTAATAAGGTTAAGTGCAGCGCGAGCGTGCAGAAGATCTCACAGGAGTCGTGAGCGAGGATCTTTAGAAGAGAACTCCTCCATTTCAACTAAATGAGGGAATTTTGTCCTCGGTTTTATCCTGGTCGCAGAGCTTGCTGTGTCGAGTGGTTAGTTCCCATCAAGGAACAAGTGATTCTCTCTCTCTCTCTCTCTCTCTGTCTCTCTCTCTCTCTCTCTCTCTCTCCACTCAACATTCTGCTGATCTCTTCCTCTTGTTCAGTGGCTGAGGGACGCCTGCTCAGAATGGTTGCGGACTCCAGTGGTGCAAGAAGTCAAGGAAGAGGTAAAGCACTTTTTTAACTCTTAAAGCTCCCATTGAACACCTGTTTATATCTTACTTCCTTTGCAGATTGATAGTTCTTTACTGCATTACCTGTAGCACTTCATATGCTTCATTCATAACTTTTACAACAACTGTGGATCTTCAGTTTTGAGAGCATGTTTGTGGTTTGAACCGTTTTCATTGTGTAATTGTGGGTAGTATTTGCTGTTTCTTGTACCTGGAGCATCCCTCAGTGGCTAAGAGAGGAAATCACACAGTTAGAAGGTGTATTTTTGGTTTGTGAGAAGTGAAGGATTTTACCCTGATGTTTTGTGTTTAGTGTCTTTCAGTCGTTGTATCTGTTTCTCTGATGTTTAAAATGACGTCCTTCAGCTCAGAAACTGTTGAATTGAGCTTGTATGTTCTGAGTGCATCATGTTTAACTATTTGATTTCCGAAGGCGAATGTGGTGTGGCAGGTATTTTACGATGTCTTTGTCTATCTCACCTTCTCACTTTATCTCTCTCACTCTCTCTTTCTCTCTCTCCCGCCCTCCTCTGCCTCCTCTTCCGCAGGTTGCAAAATGGATTCACTTCAGTGGCTCTGGTGGAAAGGGCAGCAAGCGGAAAAGAGCAGGGCCCAAGGTTAACTTCAAAGAGGTAAGACCCCACCAAGCAGGCTTTAAATAGATCTCATCCCACCCGTTTGTCTTCCCTGCATCTCTCCCTAATAATTTCCACCTCAGCTCAGTCACTCCAGATTAGGCAACGTCTGGAGTTTTGCTTAATCATGCCTAATCAAGTACTCCAACTTCTGCTCTTCTCAAGTTGCTGTTTAAAATTCATTCAAGTTTGCACATAGTTTTGTTTTGGAGCACTGCTATCAGATTTTAGTGCACAGATGATGTACTGAAGGGCATTGAATCCTGGAGAAGGGCTCACGCATACGCCCGTCTCGTGTGTCTGCCCCTTGGCCAGCTAATAACAGAAGAAAAAAATCAAGGCACGGTCTGAAATAGCTTGTGCCATGCCATGTGATGGCAGTGAGTCACTCCTTTGAGGTTTAGCTACAAAATGGCTGATCTCCTGCCAGGGGAGATACCTGTTGCTCATTCTGCGTGAGTTTATGCATGTGCATGAGCGTGATGTTTTTGTGTATTCTTTTTCTCTCTGTGTTTATCGAAACTTCGAAGTTATGCATACGTGTATACAGATTCCTCCATAAGTCTTCACCCAAATTGTCAAACAGTTTGTCTCGCTGAAACTCACGCACATGTGGAATCTGCACGACGACTGGCTGTACACCAAACAGTGCGGTCAAGCCTCTATTAAAGTATGTTCACAAATCAGACGGCAGAATTAGCATCATAAACTCCTGCGTGTGTGTGTTGAGCGGGTGTATTGCGTGTTTCATCTAGTGTGATTTAGGTTATGTCATCTTCAAGTTTCAGCACTGATGTAATGTCTGCCCCGATATCCTGTTGTTGTCACTTCAGTGGTAGGTGTGTATATTTGTGTGTGTCAGTGGCTGTAGCTAAGAGATTATTCTGTCTGAATATGTCTTAGTCAAAGACATTCTTAAGTGTTAGGTTTTACAGCTGCTACCAGGGGCTTAGTTTGTGGAGGGATAGGGGGGATATAACCCCCCACCAATAACCAAAACTAGCAAATACAACCCCCCCCCCCATATTTATACCATAGTTAATGGAAACCTCGAATCAGGCTATTAATAAATTATTTAAATCAAGCCTTCTGTGCTTTTATAAGCATTACCTTCACGTACGAACCAAACGGAGCAGTTATCAGCACAATATGACTGGAGCACAGTTCTCAAGCAGCGTGCATCACGTATACTTTGTGCGCGTTCACCGGCGCGCTTGAGAAGTGTGATAAGATTTGCACGAGCCATTCCTATCTATCGCGAAGCTGATGGTCAAATATGTGATCTATTTGAATTATTTAGAGAAACAGCCACTTTAAATGCTATGAAGAAAGTGGAACAATATCTAAAAAAGGCAAATAACTAAAAAAAAAGACTGATGAAAAGAGGAGAAAACCTCTTGAACCAGCACAAATATTAAAATCTTTTTAAACTACTCATGACCACCTTTACTAGAATTTATTACGTTTTATTGTAGGCTTATTTATTGTGTAAAATTTAGTCTAACTTGTTGTAGAATCTATGTTAGATAATCTGTTAAAATAATAGATTTTTTCCCTATAGATTTATATTACAACTGTAGCATATCGTAGCTATTGGTTCTAAATGTTCAGGCGGTTGTTTCTTCATAGCAAATGCCATATTGATTAATTAAAAAAAGACTTATTGGCCTGGTAATGATTTATAGGCTAGTCTTATTATAATAAATGCTACAGTTAAGAACTATGGTACATGGCCTTCATATATTCCAAAAGATGGCATAAATTAAATCATTAAGAGCCTGATGAACTGTTAAGGAGTAAGAAAAACAGTATCAATATAAGAAACTGTTAAGTTACAGTAGATTGGCATGTTGAATTAGAACTTTTTGTCAAACTATAGCTCATAAATGCCTAAATAATATAAAATACATTACACACACACACACGTATGTATATGTGTATATGTGACACTGGAACAAGTATTAAGTTTTTGGTTTTTGTTTTTTGTTTTTGGCAATAGTAAATTGTAAATTGTATATTGTTTTTAGATTTTTCTTTTATGCCAAAATCATTAGGATATTAAGTAAAGATCATGTTCAATGAAGATATTTTGTAAATTGCCTACTGCAAATATATCAAAACTTAATTTTTGATTAGTAATATGCATTGTTAAGGACTTCATTTGGACAACTTTAAAGGCAATTTTCTCAGTATTTAGATTTTTTTGCACCCTCAGATTCCAGATTTTCAAATAGTTGTATCTCGACCAAATATTGTCCTATCCTAATAAACCATGCATCAATTGAAAGCTTATTTATTCAGCTATTTATTTATTACTTTATTGTACCAACTTTGCATAGATAATAGAACAAACGACCATTTCACAGAAATAAATATATAAGCAAACAAACAAATAAATAAACCTTATGAGTGAGCATGATCTGGGGACACTACTAAAACAGTTCATGATTCAACTCCCAACCCCCCCCCCCCCCCAATGATCAAATTAAAACTACGCCCTTGGCTGCTACCATCTGAAGTGTTAACCCTTACTGAAAGTATTGTGGGGGTGCCAAGGTATAGTGCTAATGTCTTATGGTAATTCAGTGGTATTTTGATATGCATAAGGGTTCAAAAATCTGAGATCACTAATAATGTTATTTATTTATTTTTTTAGTTAAAATAAAATAAAAAAACATAGTGTATTATATTATTTTAGGTTTAGGATTTGATTTCCTAATAATATCATATATCAATTTTAATTTGATGTCTTTGTTTTAAATGATTCAAAACCTTCCTTACATTAAAGTTAAATCATTATAAATTATAAGAAATTATAGTCTAATATAATATTTATTTTAATTCTTTTATATGATATTTTAGGATTTTAAATAATTTAGCAAAAGTTATGACAAACAAAAACTACATAATGTTCTTCATTTTAAGTCTTAACTTCTTTTTTAGATTAAAATAAATAAAAAATATCTTAAAGCTTGAATTTATTTATTAGGATTCAGAAAAATTGCAAAAATATTTAGGATTTTAGATCATTTAAAAAAATATGCCAAAAAACTATATAATGTTCTTAATTTTAAGTCTTAACCTAACTTAACTTTAACTCTTTTTTTAACTTATTTTCCTGAAACTTTTCTTTTAGATTTAGATTAATAAATATATATATATAATATAATAATATAAATATATATATAATATAATATAATATAATATAATCTTTTTCTAGGTTTAAATATAAAACACAAAAATAGATTTTTTCAGTTTGGTCGTTTTGGACCCCATTACATACCATTTATGGAATAATTGGCATATTCTTGTGCCATGATATTTCGAGTGAATTGACGTGTACTCACCGATTTATCATATTTAACCAATTTACTCATCATGCAGCTCTAGTTGGGGTATTTATAATATGAACATGTTTTACAGATGTTAGCTGTGAGACCTTCCCACACCACACCTCTCTGAACAAGTAGAGAAGCTCAGTCTGTCTGGCACCTGGCGAATTGACACATTTGTTACATGTAACTTCAGAGAACAGTGATGGGGGGGTGTATATCGGGAGAGACAGGCCCATGAAAGAGAAGAAAGACCAATTACACTCCACAGTTACAGGCTCTGTACAATGACCAGGGTGGGGACAGAGGGAGAAAGAGAGAGAGCCAGCGATTGTTTGAAGTGGTGCCATAAAAGCCAACCTGAAAGGAAACACTGGTGACCCCTCCTCTCCTCTCCTCATGCCCCCTTCCTCTCGCACCCCACCCCACTCCCTGCTTGTGTAAGGCGGTGGGAGCCCCTGGCTCTTTCCAGGTGTATTTTATATTGCACATTCATGGACTTCAAAAGCAGGCGCCCCATCCTCAGCTCACCCATAAATCAAGCTCAGGCCGGGCCCTTAAAGTGACAGAGAGGCGAGAGGAGAGCATGTGGGCCTACAGGCAGTGCAGCGAACGCTCTCTCATAGGTAATTACATCATAGGTAATTGGCACTGTTCAGGTCCAGACACCCCCCGCTAACCCCAGACTGAGATCAGGGTCACTTTAATGTGAAATGAAAGTTTTGGGCCGGAAAAGAATGGGGTTTTATTACCTCCCATTTGAGCGTGTGTGGGTGTGTGTGTTTGGGGAGTTGCTGTGCTATATTAGTTACGCTTTGTGATAATGAGCTTCATTTTGCTCCATTTTCATCCAAAGCCAAGCCAAGCTAATGAGAGAGCCTGTCTGCACTGGCTAATCACAGAGACAGAGGGACCGACCTCTAGTACGGTCTCAAACATTATCTAACCTCCACATATATAGCTGCTACCACTCTAGTTTTCATGTAATTATTGCCATTTTTATGCTTTTATTTATAGGGACAGTAAAGAAAGGATAGAAAGATTTGGAGAAATGATAGGTAAATGGGATGCCAGACTTAAACTTGCATCACACTCATTTAACCACTGCACCGCAAGGATATTGTTGGTGGTTTAGGCCATATTGTTGGTTTTGGGAACAGGTAATCTAAAGGCTAGACACTATAGGAAGTTCCTCAATGCTCTGAGGTTTGGCTCTTGTGAAATCTTTCTTTGTATATACAGTGTCAAAGAAAGGAATGCTGGGTTGTCTGAAATTAAGGTCACATTCATGAGTAACATAATCCTTCCCTTAGACCGCAGCGCCTGAAACCATAGTGACACGCAGATACACTGAACTCCTAATCTATATTCTTCATGGTCATTTCTGCAATTTCTTTTTTCGGCATTTGTTTTATACGGTCGTGTACTCCTTTGAATGTTCGCTGGAATGTAAATGTGTTTTTGAGCCTAATCCAAATTCCTGTTGTGTGCTGACATTACCGTTACTCTGTGTAACCAAATGGATGTTCCTGTGGCCCGTTCGATATTTTTGCGGTAATGTACACCACTCAGGTTTTTCTTTGCAAGCCTCTGACAGCATAAACCCATTTTCCTTTTTACTACCATGCACAGAGATGTCCAACAGAGTGCTTGATTGCCATGACCTGTTTCTTTCTGTTCCTCAGAGTCTCAAACTCACTCTTTCCCTGAATTTTTTTCCGTGTTGCCGCATCCTGAACCCAAAGCTGATTTATGGAAATGGGGGAAGAGGTAAAGGAAGTAGGCCCCTCAATCCAGATCCTCTCCAAAGACCCGAGAGCACAAATTGACAGACAGTAGGTCTAATGTCTGAAGTTGTGTGTATGTGTGATGTGATAGAAAGGAGGATGTCTGCGTTTAGTGAATATTTTGGCATCAGACGAGACACGAGTCAATCCAAAAATGCACGGTTACGTGCGACTGCCAGGGCTGGAATCTCATTTGCACTGTTATTAGAGACGAGCTCAGTTTGGTGGGATCCATGAGAAACAACAAACAGAAAGATCCATAAACAAAAGCAAAATAAGACTGACTTTTTCACTCGCTTCCCTTCCTTTGCCAGAAGTAAAAGGAAGAGGTGAGGTGGAGGTGTCCTCCATTACTCCTGACTCATTCCTCACATGAGCTAACTGCACGTCAGGGAAAATACAGGAATATAAAGGAGCTAATGCTGATATTGGCAGGATAGTGCCTCGCATATAGACAGACAAATACATCATATCATATTTTCCTAATCAGTATATTTGTGGTTTTCCAGTAAAAAAAAAAAGAGAAAAAAATATTGAAATATTTGAAAGATTTTTGATATAATGATCTCACTGGTAAATTATTTATATTTATTTATTTATTAAGTGGTGTTGTTATGTGTAAACCTTACTAAAATGTGTATCACATGTGTAAAAATAAACTTTACTCAAAAAATATTCTTTAAGAGATGAGGTTTGTAAAGGGCAAAAAATTAAGGTCTGTAAATTTGTTTTTTTTTTTTTTAAATAAAAAATTTAAATTGATTTAAAACCGATAATATGATAATGATTTTTGTTGTTTTTGTAAATTTGTACTAAATAAACAGAGAAAACAAAATTTTCCAATGTGTAAAAAAAAAGCTTTACAATACAGATTCTTTCATTAAATATTCTCATTTATTTAATATCTGTATACTTTAATCAGTATAAACAAAATCAGTGAACTATTGCATTTATTCATTTATCTGAGCCATAAAATCAGTATAATATATCTTAAATTAAATGTAATATAATAATACAATATATTTATTTAAATAATTTTTTAACCTATCTAAGTTTTTTTTCTCATTGTTTTATGTCTAAACTAAGAGTTTCACAGTGAAATAGGGAAAAAAAAATTACATAGTTTTGCTTTATGTAAATTTGTCCAGTTTTGTGTGTTTTTACCATAAAACCTGAGAAAAATACAGAGATTTTTATGTGGTGTAGGAGTGTGTGTGGATGTGGGTGAGAAGAGAGAGATGTCACATGTGTCTCTTGTCTGCATGTGTGGGAATGATCCAGGGTCCATGTCCAATTGCGGAGGAGCAAGAGAAGGGCAGAGGCTGTGGAGAGGAACAAATGCTAGAGAGAATAAACTATAAAGTCATGTGCTTTTTATTACACTCACACACACACTACACTTCACATTCCTCACATCAGAGGGGTTTATACAACATGCAATCATTTAACCAGAAACGTTATTTTAAGTTTGAATGAATTTAAACTTCAAAGTCAGATGCAGATCAACTCAAAGCTGTAACCAGTATCGCCAACTGGATGACTGACTATGGTTATGAAAACCTAAACATTGCACATGTGCTGGTGTGTTTGAAGTGTGGCCTGGTTTAATACACGCTTTTTAGTGTTGAATTGATTTTGTTTAAAGTTAACATCTACAGAACGTCTACTATAAAATAATGAAATTATCAATATCTATGTTGCTTGCAAATCAATTTCAATGGCCGTCAATGATGCTCTTAAGACGCAGATGATGTATTTACGACATTTACTGTACCTGTTGAAAACCATTGCCATGCAGGCGAATGCTGGAAGTTTCTCCACGTTTTTCCTGTTATTGAGGCTGAATTCCTGGATATGCGTGTGTATTAGCTTTAGCCTGCACACACGTGTGCATTTTTATTGTGAATTGCATGGCTGAGAATTTCCACAGTCTGCTTTGTGCTATATGAGGATGCAATAAGCCATGTTCTCAAAAGAGCTCTTGCGTCCAACTTTCTATGCAAGCCCATCATAATCAGCAAACCTCATATAGCTGATGGCTTTTATTTGATACGGTAATTGGGCACACTCGCTCACTAGAGAACAGCATAGAGGATTGTAATGTAGACCCAGGGTCTTTAAAAGCCAGAGCATTATATGAACAGTATGTATATAAAAGGCTCTGCCGCTCCTGATGCACGAAAGCAGAACTCTTGCGGTCTCTCAGTTTTTTCTCTCCTTCAAGCATAGAGCACTTTAACATGTGTCTGGAGACTTCTGGGTTTTAATGTGGTGTTCAGCATAAGCTTAAAAGGATAGTTTACCCAAAAATTAAAATTCTGTCTTCAATAATTCATGTTGTTCCAAATCTGTATGACTTTCTTTCCAGTGTTGTTTTGGACCCCATTGACTTCCACTGTAAAAAAACGTTCTTCAAAATATATATTTTTTTTGTTCTATATTGCAGAAGTATACAATAACATTTACAACATTTTTGGCATACTCTTTTGCCCCAGTCACAGCTCTTGGGAGGAATAGTGATAGAGGTTGCTTGATCTGTGACTCATATGGAAAGTTTGTTTCGACAATTTCTTCAGCATAAGGGACACAAATATCATTGTATTATGTGATTCAGATCATTATGTTTTTAATCAGCAAACACTCACTTTTCTCTCAACAGCCTAAGCTGAACTTTTTTTCTGAGGAATAGGGCTTGAATCTTTTTACGTGAGTGGTTTCCTCACCGAAAAATAGCTAGCAACATCTCCAGTGTCATTAAATACCATCTGTGTTTGTCTTTCCAGTGCACATGGAAAAGGAATCAGTTAGGAAATACACAGACACACATCACTTTAACTGATTACATATGGTTGCCCCTTACTATTTCCACAACCGTGACGTTCAAGCTCCAATTGGATTTATGTCAAATACCAATTTGCAAATAAATGTGCCTTCTTAAATGGGAGGTAGTGTATAATGCTCAAACGAGGCCCATGTTAAACGACTTCACGCATGTTTTACATCATGTTCCTCGGGCCTCATTTGGTGGGAAATGAAATCAACAGTCACAAATAAAAAACGTAGTGAAGTGACTCGGGCATCACTTCATCTCATTTCTCACTGGTCGTAAGCGCCGCGCTCCAACATCTGTCTGGTAGGAGGAAAAGCAGCATTTCTGTAATGAGCGAGGGAGACGGCGGGTCTCATGGACCACTATGGTGCTATTAGCCTCATTGAGTTCCCCCTCCCTTCTCACTCTTCCACTCTCTGAAGGTCTACAGAGCAGACTTGTAAAGCCCACAGCATATACGGCAGGGTTTTTAATGCAGGGGCTTAATGCTGTTGGGCTCACAGGCGCAGAGATTATCGAGGGAAACACATATGAATCCAATAACAGAGACTTTTAAAGGGGTTTATTTGTCGTTAGGCGTACAGATCAATTTAAGCCAGTTTAGTAGAAGTGCTTCCGTCAAATGAGAAAACCGTAATAGGACTTTGGGCTATGAGGGCTGTAACTCTCCAGACTGCATTTTTCTCTGAAAGCTAGTAACAAATAGGTAGTTTAGAGGCACTCCAATGGATTATTTTACTTAAGATCTACTAAACTGCTAAATTTAGTAAAAAGGTCTGCTTCATTAATGACCTGGTGACCTTAACTAAATTACGCACTGTGGATATACACTGCAGAGTATAAATTCAAGTGAAAATTAGATCTGAATACAATTAGGCACATAACTGTGATGCAATATTGTCATATTTAATTGTAAATGTTGCATTTTTGGAATAAAAAGTTCTAGAAATAGATCTAGAATAGTTAGTTTGGGGTTGTATGTTTTTTAAAATGTTAGATCTCTCTTATATGGAGCCCTGCACATGACATGCAAGAAAAAATATATAAATCGTGCGCACGATTTACTAATTCTTTCCCTCGATTTGCTAAATCGTGCACACAATTTACTAATTCGTTCTCTCGATTTATAAATCGTGCACACGATTTAGCCTACTATATTTTTCCTGCATGCCATGTACGGGGCTCTGTACTCTTATGCTCACCAAGACTGCATTTATTTAATTTAAAATACAGTGAACAGAGTAATATTGCAAAATATTATTATAATTATACATAAAATAACTTTTCAATTTAAATTTTCAGCAGCCATACTTGCATACATTTTTTGATGAATAGAAAGTAAAAAAAAAAACAGCTTTTATTAGATTTTTGTATTAAATGTATATTAAAAAGGAAATCTTACTGACCCCAAAGTTTTTAAAGGCAGTATATATAAAAAGTGCTTCCCCTTGTAATCTTAAATCTGAAGCACATACAGTATTATCTGTGCTCAGCATCTGTTTTAAGAAAAACATCTGTTTTTCCTCAGACTTCCCACACCACAAAATGTTTTTACCGAACATCAAAAATAAACAGAATAAACCCTCCCAACAAATCAAAATGCCATTGGACTGATGCCATTGTGGAATGGTTTCAGTGATTTTCTGGCTCGCTGGCAGTGGGCCAGGAAAATGAGTCCTTATCAGATCCATTTGATGCCGCTATATTTGGGTCTTCAATTGAGAAGGGCCAGAGAGCGAGTAGTAATGGTACAGACAGGAATAGCGGGCAGAAATAGCTGCCCGCCTGACTGGCACAATCAGTGGACTGCGTGTTGGATGGCTCGCTGTAATCATCACTGCTTGGGCACAAGGGGAGGATGATGATAGCACATTAAAGCGCACTTACCATCGCCCTACATCCTTCTGTTGTGTTTGCTTCATTCTCTGTTGGAGTCTGTTCAGCAATATGACACTCAAATTAAAAGATGTCCGTATGCTAGACCAGATTTTCATAAAGAGTTTTGCATCCAAATTAATTTCTTGTGTGTGGGTGGCTGGCATTTGTTGCTTCTTGTTGTACTAGCAAGAAGAGGTCTACACAGAGGACCCGAGACCCGAAGACCCAGGACCCGACCCAGGATCCGTACAGGTTCGGGGCTATATTTTAAATGGTCAGCCGGGTCCGGGTCAGGTCCCAATCTCTTGCTTCAGGTCCCGGGTCTGTTTAACATTGTGTGTAATACCTGAGTCGATCAGACTCGGAGAACACCCGGCCATTATCAGAGTCATTCAGTGCTGTGCATGTGTTGTTTTGTAACTTTCAACTTGTAAAATTAGGATGAGAAAAGTGTGAGTCTGTAATTTGAAATAAGGTGGTAAAAAAAAAACCCTGATGCAATGACTTTACCTTTGACAAATAGGCGGGACTTATTCCACCATACCACGCTTTGCAATTTCTCCAATTTTTATAATAATATTATGAATGAACCGTCTTGTTGTTATATCTAAAATTTTTGCTCAGACTCGGCTCAGAGAGGACAGAGATGATAGCAAATAAGTAAAGCTAACGTCAGCAGCCATGGCACTGGACGAGCAATTGTTATTATAATCCAAATGGGCAAACAATCTAAATTATTATGCAAGTTGACTCGAGATACAAAAAATGAAAAACTGCAAAGTTGCATTTGTCATCCATCACCATTACAGCAAGTGGATTTTTGAAGCTGGAATAATGAGTGGATTAAGCATTTCAGTTGGCAAGAGAGGAATAACATGGATGGAATTTTCTTGGCAAGGAAAATTATGTTCATCACAGTCAGGTACAAGGGAGAAAGCTTCTTACATTAGGTAAGACAAAAAGTTTAATTTTCGCAACTTGTTTATCGACTTGTTAATAGCAATTTGCTCTGGAATATGTGCAGATCGTGTCCAGTCAGGTCTGTCTTCGGTTTGCGTTGGTTCCGTGTGGTACATTTTTCACATTTCTCGGTTCTGCACGGGCCCGGGTCCAACTTTCAAAATAATAGACGGGTCGGGGTCGGAATTTTTGGACCCCTGTAGACCTCTACTAGCAAGCACTGAATCCACCAGCTTTAACTGGTCCATAGGTATGTTACTGTACATTCACCTGCCTCTGCATTGTCGTTCTAATCCCTGCAGCCTATTATAACCTGAAACCCTAGATTGAGACCAGAAAATAGAAAGGTAAAAGAATCTACAGCATGTAGGAGTTGTGTTTTTGATCTCTCGTTTCACAAGAGGTGATGCAAAGACAGACACGTCAGTGCAATGGCAGATTTGGTTGCTTTTAAGAACAGTTTCCAATTGTGAGATTTCTAGAAACCTCCAGAAGTGACTTTAGTAAGTGTCAAATCTCTGACTGTTCCAAAGAAAAAGCCAATATGAGTAATTTTAATTTTGCTTATTTGGTATATTTACGATGGATAAAGAATGTCTTATTGGTAAAGATGGGTAAAAGATCAGTCATGACATATCTGTGTGGTAGTTTTACTTAATGTGTATTGTTTGCGCAATACTAAGCTGAATCTAAAGCTGAATCTGAGTGTTGAAGCAGGTGGAGATGTTTAGAGCAGGTCTGTTAGCAGCCGCCTGGTGTGACACTCTGCCACGTATTAGTCTCCATGTGTAAGGATGACTCATCCCGTGCTGCTTGTCAGGAGTCTTTAATCTTCTTAAAGAGCCACTGCCACAGTCCTCTGATGTTGTATGAAACGGTCCGTCTGTAGTCAGATTTCATGCGTGTGAAACATTTTATAAATGATTTTAAAGAATCTCATTGGTAGTTTTGGGTATGTGCGCATCTGAGTGCATGAGTGCTCTAGACATATAAGTCCCAGTGCCCTGGTGTCCATTCACACCATCAGTGTTGGGAAAGCATCTCCGAAAGCTGTCAAGCTACCTAAATTAAAATACTTAAACTACGGTCAAGCTAAAGTAGTAGTACTGTAACTTACTAGCAAAAAAAGAAATAAATTACATTGGAGCTAAGAGTGCAGTTCAACACAATTTCATGACAAGCAATCATTTGGTAAAATGATATGCAATTTTTTCGACTAGGATTTAATGGAAGTGTAGGGTTAGGCTTAAAGGGATACTCCATTCAAAAATGAAAATTTTGTCATTAATCACTTACCCCCATGTCGTTTCAAACCCATAAAAGCTCTTCTTGACCTCGGAACACAATTTAAGATATTTTGGATGAAAACCTGAAGGCTTGAGACTGTCCCATAGAACTGCCAAGTAAATAACAGTGTCAAAGTCCATAGAGGTATGAAAGTTGTCGTCAGAATACTCCATCTGCCATCAGACGTGCAATCTAGGTTATATGAAGCGACGGGAACACTCATTATAACCGTATGCTGTGTATGCTCTTCTGTATCATCTGCGCCACAAGGATGCACTGTTTTATTTCAAATCAAAGCTAAATACACGTAGAAACAGCGCATCCTTGTGGCGCGGATGATACAGAAGAGCATACACAGAATACGGTGATATGGAGAGACACAGATGAGACTGTTGACAAAGGAATTATTGAATAAAGTCATTATTTTTGTTTTCTTCGCTTACAAAAAGTGTTCCCGTTGCTTCATATAACCCAGATTGCACGTCTGATGGCAGATGGAGTTTTCTGACGACGACTTTCATACATTTTATGGACCTTGACACTGTTATTTACTTGGCAGTCTATGGGACAGTCACAGACCTCCCGGTTTTCATCCAAAATATCTTAAATTGTGTTCTGAAGACGAACTGAGCTTTTACGGGTTTGGAACGACATGGGGCTAAGTGATTAATGACAAAATTTTAATTTTGGGATGGAGTGTCCCTTTAAGGGTCGGGTCAGGTGCTATAGCTTTATGGTTAGATTTAGGTTGAATTTGAGTTTCCTTTTGTTTCCTTCCAGTTTTCTCATTTGATTATGACAAATTCTCATGAGATCGAGCTGGAGTTATCCTTGCATGCAACCATCGATTATGTAATTTATAATTTAATAAGCCAAATTTTTCTGGAAGAACAACAATAAGAGTTTTTGAATGAATAAACAATTAGAATTGTTGAATTAATTTGAATCAGGGTGACAGCTCAGTTGTGGTACACTAAATACATCAACAGAAACTATGTTGAAAATGTTGTACCGAATATCAGGATTCGGCTAAACGTTTTGAAATAGAATGGCATTTATTTATTTAATTTTTTTTTCATTTTCTTGAACCCTCTCTTGAACTTTTGAAGTGCTACAGTATGAATTTTCTGTGTGAACACACTAATCACAGTGAATACTGATACAATAATCCATAGAATACTGCATAAGTACACATTTTGTCACACTACACTGTTATTTGTTGAAAAAAGTTGCTAGTTTTTTACTGTTTTGAAATCAACTGAGCTGCTATCATGCTACTGAAAAATGTAGAGGTAAGGTAGTAGCATTGTTACTTTAAAGAAGTTACTCCCCGACACTGCACACAACCTTTCTTTTTTCATGTATTGTTTGGATCCAAAGCTCCAGTGATGCGTGAAAGGAACATCGGATACTGAGAAAGATATCTGGGCTTAGTCTATCTGCCGACCCCCGTGAGCTCCGAGGTCTAATCTGAAGGTCGGCAGGGGGCTGTAAGCAGCAGCCCCATCTGCAGCTAGTCACCAGACCCCTGTCCAGCCCTGCAGACACGTTTGCATTTCATTTTTTAATAACACATCCTGCCAGAGTCTCGCCAGGTGGCAGCTACTATGCCAGCATGTGGGGAGATGAACCCTAGCAGGCTTTTAGCAGGAACCGATGCTATCTCACTAACATTTTCATTTATTTGTGAGGTTTGTTTTCCTCTTTCCCATCTCGTAAATCCGCTCGGGCTCATATGGAGGAAATTCAGTTGACACGGGGAAATGTCTGCCCATGTATTTTCAGTATACAGACTGTATCATCTGATAAAGGAGAAATGACCAATTATGGCATGCCATCTGTAGGTTTATAATTAGTTACAGTGATGTCATCTGTCTGAAAAACTCATATTCTCATATTTTTTTTAGTCTATACATTTACTGCTAAAAGACAGATGGCAAAACATCATATGTTCGGTTTTAAGCTGAGTTATAAACATACAGAAACATACTTCTCAAACATGCAGATATACAGTCAGCACACCAAATGGTTTTTTAGTCCTTGGCGAGCTCATATAATGGCGTATTCCAGGGGTTTAATCAGATTTTTTCATTTTGATTAAATTGTAACTCAATATGAACAAGGAGCTTATGTGGAGTGAGTCTGTGCAACAGGTGACCTATGAGATGGTAGCTAGTGAAAAAAAGCTGGATCCTCAATTGGCATCTGCCGCCATTTTGAGGGGTCACTCAGAGGTAACCCTGCGATGACATCTGGACAACAAATCCAGAAATTCCTTCGGTCTAGACCACAAAACGCATGCCAGTTGAGGCGTTGTTTTTCAAAGCCATCTTCTGATTTGGTTTGTGGTATCAGGAGCTGCTTGGAGACGAGCACAAAAGTCTGGTCATGCTTTGATGCCCTTTCAAACAGGTATCATCAAAGTGTCTTTCAGCAGGTGCTTTTATTAACAATAGATATTTTGCTTTGATCTTTCCTGTTGCACCTCCTGTTGTTTACCAATCAGTCACTGTATAGAAGACGTTGTTGTGTCTGTGTGTTCGCTGAGCACCTGCGATGACACAGGCCTGTTTCTCTTGGCTTTGAACACGTGCCCCCTTCCTCACAGTGACCCCCCTTTTCTTCTCAGCGTTTCACCCACAGCTGTTTGTTTTTGTCACCCAATTTGCTGATATTATGCACACAAGTAGACCTTTTGTTCTCCTCGTCAAAGCTGTCCTTTATGTGACTGTGGTACAGAGTGGGTTGAGGACATTTTCCTGATTTCCTCCTTTCTCTCTGTCTTTCACTCTCCCACACTGTAAAAAAATGTTTTGTCAGATAGCCTAATGTGGTGACATCTAAATTAAATGGTCTTATTCAAGTCACAAATATAATTCATGATGACTAAATCAATCTGATTATATTAGGTTAAATCAACAAAAGTCATTCTTAGAAAAATAGCACCAGGTTTTAAAATGTTTTTTTAGGTTTGAATCCTCCCATTGGTCAGACAAATAGATTGCCCCACCTCAAAGTTACATCATTGGTTGAGATGTTGTTGTGTCAAGCTGGTTGAGATTATAAACATAATATTTAAAGTAACAACTGTACAGTTTCACATTTAATAGTTAACTGCAGTAAGGTTCATTCATTTTAATGCATTAGCTATCAAAAAATTCTTATGGTATTCACTGGTCTAGGTTAATGTTGATTTATAAATATTGTTCATTTGTTTTACATTTATGTTCTTTGGTTAGCAGTCTTATTTATTTCTTTGGTTATAGTATTATTTGTATACTTAATATACTATTGTAGTATTTATTAATGTTGAATTATTATTATTATTATTATATTTTCAGTTTTTATTTAAATTTCTTTAAATTTCTGTTTTAGTAATTTTTAATGTGTTTTTTGTCATTTCTATTAGTTTTTAAAAACATTTTTAGATTGTTTTCATTTATTTTTATTTCAGTTTTAGTTATAGTAATTTTAGCACTACAGCTTCTTTAATTTCAGGTAATTGCCAAGGCAGCATTTCTATTTTTTTATTTAAAATTTTTTAAGTCTCTGTTTTATTTTAATTACCAAAATATATTTAATAGTATTTCTGTAGTTTTAGTTAACAGTAACCACACTGTTTGTAATACATTAATGTTACTATTTACTTAAAATATTAACATTTTATTACTAGATGAAAAAATTTACATTTGCCAAGATTAATAAATGCTATAAAATATTGTTCATTGTTAGCTCATAACACCTAAAGTGTTAACTATTGATAACCAATTGAACCTTACTGTAATCGATTTCATTGATTAGACCTCGAGGCTTAGTGAATGCTAATGTGTGGTTGATAACTAAATTAAAGTTGAAGGCAAAGGGCTCAAACTAGACACGACGGTAGGTGAGGATGCACAAGTAGTGACACTTTGTTTGGGGTGTCAGAATCACTAACACATCCCATTGACAATTGTATCACATTACCCATCAAGAGAGCTGCTGGGTATTCTCTGTATTAGAAGGGCAAGGTCAATGTAACCTTTTTTGTTAGGACAGCTGTAGTCAAATATAATAGACCTTTCAAGTGCATGGTATCTAGAGGCAGTACATCTATAGCATGTTTGTTTTCTCAGCTGCTGGACACTAAAGGGAGGGAGGAGGACTCATGATTACACTGCGCCAACATACATTGAGCTCTATAGGTCCATAGGGAAGGAGGTGTTACTGTAAAGGGGCACTAAGAGGGATTTTATGAGCTGGTGAAAGATGTAAAGGGTGAATACATTTAACTGTGAGGGTTTTTTTCTCTAATGAACAGACTTTGGTGCCACTGTTGGTAGAGAAATTACACACTTCATGTCTTTATGCCTACTATTTCCATCTCCATAACATATTCCCTTCTATTAACCCCACCATGTCTCATGTTGAGAACTTTTTGGTACACATGAGCTAATGTTGTGAAAACAGACGTATTAATTTCACTAAATGACGTCTCATCGACTTGCTGTCTGGTGCACTCTGCTTGATTATGCACAGGTATGGATCTGTCCATACTCTCCTGTATTATGAGGGACCGGCTCACAGAGGGCATAATCTGAGACTAGAGATAGAGCCCATGTCAGTGTATCACCTTTAGCCGCTGGTTGGACAAGGGCAGGGAGATTCTAGCTTCTAAAATGGGGTTTATTGATTTTTTTTTTTTCAATGTCCTTTATCAACATTGAAGTTGCTTTTGAAGCTGTGATGACATGGTTACCACACATGCTCTACACACAAATTTTAGATCTCATTGCTGCATTTATTTCTTTTATGTGTGTATTTATTTATTTATTTATTATTTAATATTTTTGACCATGTCTACCCAATAAAAAAGACAAAAGCCTGGAAAACAGTGTCTGAAGCTTGGATTGCTATAAATAAATATATATATATTTGTTTTTATGTGTAACTCAGAAATTTAATCTGAGTGAAAAATAAATATACTAAAATGTATTTGAAATACATTTATTTCATGCTAAATATACCACAAATATACTACACATTTATATATATGAATATGTATATACTATATATTTATATATACTTTATAAAAATTCTCTGCAATTGTACTTCTAGTATGCTAAACTGGTATACCTAAAGTCTGCTAAATTGGAACAACTTTTTACTTTATGCATTTTAATTGTGTGGAAGTAGTGCTGAAGTCCAACTAAAGATATACTGAAGTATATTTGATTGTTCTTAAGTGGAACTACTACAAGTATACTTTAGGTACACTTTAAATATCTCAAAGACCGATATTATTCAAAGATCATACAATCCTCATCAATAGTGACATTAAAACACATTTTACACTTAATATTAAGGAATGTTTATTGTGCACTATACCTAGTATGAAATAAATGTATTTTAAATATATTTCTTTTTTACTAGGTTAGTTATATTAATGAAACAATTAATCCAATTTATCTTGTTATTGATATTTCTAGTTTAAAACAAGCCAAAATACTGATTAAGACAAGGTTTTTTTTCTAGTGAATTGGGTTTGGGTGCAGTTGACACAGTCACAGTCAGTGCTGCTTTTATAAAGGGCATACCCGCCCTCTTATGATCTATTATTCACAGAAGTTCACGAGTGAACCCCGATGCCACTGAAACTGAGAGGCTTATATCACCTGAACTACAGAGCCGATGTGTGTTTACCGCCATGTGTCATATGTCATCATTCATCATTCTGCAACAGCGTAAATACCCTGAGATCTGCCAGGTTCAAAGACAAAGAGCTTTGACTGTTTTGGACGATACCCTGAGGCAAAGTTTACCGGTGGGACAAAAAAATCCCTGATAAAGACAATAATGGAGAGAAAGACACAAGTGTAACCCAAGTATCCCAGGCCGGGTGTTATGCTGTCTGTCAATGCCAGAGTGTGTTTTTACAAGGCTGTGGTCAGACAGCATAAAAAGCCCAGAAGCAATAAAACTGCCACAGAAATCACACTTTGTGTTTTAATAATGCCACTTAGGCACAGACTCTTGTGCAAGAATAACGGGGAGTGAATGGTGTGCATTCTTCCACATGAGACCCTCCACAGGGCAAAGGTTCGAGGGGTACCAACGCTTGAGGTTTCAAAGAGGGAGAGCATCTCTGTTTCCAAGGTTTTGCAGCAGATGAAAGCGAAACTCTGCTTCGAGAAATCTGCATCAGTGCACTAGGCTGTCTCTAGGTTTTTATGCATCCATTTAACTGTACTTTTATACTAAATGCTTTGCATTGCTTTGTCCTTCATAAATTCACTTGCGTCCTTCAACATTTCTTGATGGTGAAGAAGCCTCTTAGTACTTAGTGACAAAGCATATTAACAGGAATCTCTGAGATACGGGACTTGTAATTGAAGTTTATTTCCAGATGTTGGAGTGTAGTCGGAGTGAGTGGAAGACTCACTAATATGAATGCTTGCAGTTTTAGATTCCTAATTTAATATTCCTACTGTTGCATTAACAATGGCAGGATACTGGGGCTCCAGAGGGAAGCAGAGTGAGCACTTTTTGACAATTTCTTATCCCATTACTTATTTAAAAAAAGATTAGAGCCTTTTGTCTTTTGTAGTGATTACAATTGGATTTACCATAAACTTGAAAAGTGACAGTAAAGACTTTAACATTGTTCTATAAGTTTTTGCTTTTAAATTAATAGTTTCTTTATACTTTCTATTCATCAAAGATTCCTGAAAAACAATGTATATTAAGCAGCACAACACTGATAATAATAAGAAATGTTTCTTAAGCATTAAGTCAGCATATTAGACTGATTTCTGAAGTATCATGTGACACTGATACTATGTTGTTAAAAAGTTGCTAATGCTATGCAACTAGTGAAATGTCAAGTACAAGTCAATAATTCAGTATTTCTAAATTTCTTTGGAAATAGCACTTTCTCTAGCATTTTGTCAAATTGCAAAGGTTTTTGTGAAGCAAAATGTCAATCAGTGACAGCAGTGTGAGTTTTTTCACACTATATTTTTCTATATTATGCAAGCCGTTTCATAAACTCGTTTTATTTGAGAAAATACATGGAATATTTTTACTTTTAAAGGTCCATTTGTCTCTGGAGACAAGACAAGTAAACTGCAAAGAAGGTAGATGGTAATTAAATGGTTTAAATCTGAAACCAAAAGTTGACCTTTAAGGCACCTAAACATTATTTCATCTACTATTTATGGCTTAATTTTTTTCAGGGAAAAGAAAATTCTAACGAACAATGCACCTGACTTACAGAATGTATTTTTAGAATTTTATTTTAGATTCATATTCCAGACACGCTTGAAACACAGACACACACTGAGTGAACAAAAGGTGAAAGAACATTTGGCCTTTTTCCTGTGTTTGTGGAACATGTCACTGGTTTCCTATGTGATTTTATTCCAAAACGACTCACTCAGTCTCAATGAACGTAAAACTTTGTGTCAGAACATTGTTAGTCTAATTGGAGGGAATTTCCCCTGCACAAAATAACACACACTGCCATTTTGCAGTCCCTCTTTGAACCAAATTCCTTCATACAAATAAAGTACTTTTTCTCTTTTTTGCTTCAGTTTATGGTACTGTAGGTGCTTGCAAAAGCACCTAAAGAAATAGTTCACTCATACATGAAAACTCTGCCTTTAATTACTTACCCTACCCTTATGTTGTTACAAACTTGTACAAGTTTGGAGCAAAACTAGGAGAAATGTGGAATATTACACTTGCACTTGCTGCTTGTACTTTTCCATACAATTACAATGAATGGTACTGAAGCTTTCAAGCCTGAAAAGGACCTAAAGGCACATACAATACACACAATAGAAGTTAACGTATAGCTTCAGAAGACATGAAATATGGCGCATGAGTTGTATGGACCTCTTTAATGATACTTTATGGTGCTTTTGGTTTTTTTAGAGCTTGACAGTCTAAGTCTCCATTCACTCTTATTATATTGAAAGAGATATTCTTTAAAAATCCACCTTTTGTGTTCCACAAAAGAAAGTCATACAGGTTTGGAGTAACATGGGGCTGAGTAAATAATGACAGAACTTGAATTTTTGGCTGAACTATCCCTGTAGATGCAAGCATTGGTTTGCCTGCAGCTTGTGTAGTAATAACGGTGGCAGGGTGTGTCTGTGTGTGTGAGCCTTCTTTCACTTTCCACAAACAGAAACATAATCTCAGCACCTATGAGTCACTGTACTTTACCCACCACATCGTCCTCTTGCTCGCTACTTTTCTCCCCCTCTTTATAGGAGAGGGTTGGGGAAGTGATAAATTCTGTTTGTCCTCTCTGCAAACTCAGAGAGAGTCTGAATTGCGTCTTTTTTGACTTTCATTGAAATGGTTTTTGGAGACGATCAAGTATTTTATTAGGATTACTCTGTTAAAAGTGGTGGGATGCTGCACCGATGACTAGAACAGAGGCGATTGAGATGAATTAAGGCAAAGGAACGCTCTCCTGATTGAAAAGTACATAATTTTTCATTAAGCTCCTCGCTCTGTTTATTTGCGTGCTGCTAACTTTTCCATGGCTTTAATGGACACTGCATGAAAAGAGTCTTTTATGTGGAGAGAAATGAAAAAGGCAGCGGAAAACCAAACACACACTCGGCCCAGAGCGACTCCATGTGTGGAGCTGTGCTCATGGAGGGAGTCTTACAGTGGACGGGACATCCATACAGCTCACAGAGGCAAGTGTGTTAATGGCAAATGATGAATTTTGGGGTTTTCTGTTTGACTTAGCCCTAATGACAAAATAATGAATTCAGGGTTGGAAAATAATTGGCCCTAGAGCAAGTGATGAAAGCCTTGTTGACATTATCACACAAGTGTTTCTAGCTCGTGATCTCAGCAAATATCCACTTTGTTTTGTTCCATCTGTGTGTATTTGTTCTTGAAGTGATATGTTCACCTTTACTTTCTGATGTCAATGACGTATAAGATTATGGTAAAAATATCTTACAATTTTTTTTATTTATTTTTTTAAACACATCAAGTTCTTAGAAATCTATTATTTGTTCAATGGTCTTGTTAGTTGAATCTAAAACTTTTGATTTGGTGGTTTTTCAAAATGAGTTAAAATCATGCTCATAGTAGAAAAGCTGTATTCGAGTCATTGTATGCATGCATTTTTCATGTGTTTTAGAGTTGTCTTTTCGACAGGACAAAAAAAAAATGACCCAAAAACCTTCTTGACACCAAAATCCTTGGGTTAAACCAAGTGACGGAAAACCCCGTTTAGCTTTTTGCAGAGTGATGTATTGTGAAAGGGTGTTTCCCCCGGATAGCTGATCACCTCGCTTTCTTTTCTGCCCTGTTTTTGACAAGACGAGTGGACTTGGGCACAGCGGGGCTGTTTGTTCCCTGTGTGGAAAAGTTTTTATTGCCATCCCGAAACAATTGCCATTCCCTGAGGCAAATTGAGTGTGGAGGAGTGCTTTCGTCTCCCCTATATCTTTTATGACCTTAAACTCCTCTCGTCTTTCAAAGGCGGCGGATCCGATGATCTTGGGTGGGCCCTTGAATGGTTCTTAATGACAGAGCGGAGTCTGAAATCGGCCGAAAGTGAGAAGTCTTTGCTTTCCACCACATTAATTCTTCACAGCGGATCTGAGCGGGAAAACAGTTGACCCTTGCCACTTATTCTTCAAAACGGGATGACTTTATTGGGTTTCTCACGGTCAAATTATTGTCATTCTGCTTTTATTTGACACAGTTATTTTGTCCCGGGTTCTGGTTCTTTTAAGGCTTTGAATGGCCACAGAGCAGTCAAGAGTGAAATAGTTCCCTGTTTCAGTAATGTAGACAAATATAGTTCTTATTTTGGTTAGGCGGGGTGCAGCATTACATTTCCTAACCATTTTAGGGAAGGATATTTCAACGGATCAAGTCGTTGATAAAGTTGCATCCATGAGTAGTGATTCGAAAATGCTAATGATAATGAATGTTGCTTAGTTCATTCACCATATTAAGGTGTAACTAATTTAATGCAGCAGGAGCTGTGAATGAGAGATGTCCCAGGCTACGCAGCGGTGTGTGTGTGTGTGTGCGGGTTTGGCCGGACAGAGAAAGGGAAGTGGAGTGGGACAAGGAGAATGTGGGTGGGTGCTGTGCAGATCCTGATGTGATAATGGAGTAATAATAGCAGGCCTGCCACCACCCATCTCCTACCTCATCACTCTTTCTGCCTGCTCTCTCTCGCTTTCTGTCTACGTGTCCCTCGCTCACTCCACCATTTCCCTTTTCCTGTTTCGCTCTCCATCTCCAGCCCACATCAGTCTGCTCTCTGCAGAAATGCTACAGTAAAAACCTGCTCATTGGTTAACTAAGTTACTTTACCTCGTAGTAGAGAAAAATTATATATAAAATATTTTTTTTCTACAAAATACTGTAGAAAATGTGTTTTAGATTTGCATAGGTTGTATTTTATATAATCAGTAATCTTATTTAACAGTATAAACCTTATTTTATTATAGAAAATAATGTTTATATATTATATTTAACAAAAAAAACTTATATTTACTAAACAAGTAAAATATACTTGAAAGTATTTTAGATATATTTTCATTGTTTAGTAAAATATTGTTTTCCCAGAGTCACATTTAGTTACATTAAGTTATGTTTTATTTAAATAGTTATGTTTCTTATTACTTTTCATTATCATTCGAGTGTTTTATTTTACATTTGGCTGTTTAGCTCATGTTTATTGCTTTATTTTAGTGTCATATTTATTTTAGCCTTCAGTCTTATGGTCATTATTATGCTTTTGATTCTTTAATTCATTATGTGGTTATGTACTTATTATGGTCATCATCAGACATTTTTAAGATACAAAACCCATTTTACTAGTTCAAGTAGAGTGATATATTAATATTATATCAGTAATGATATGTATCATTATGAAGTATAAAATATGCAGGCATGGATCCTGTAACACCTGAACATTATCACTGTATTTTCCAGTGAATTTCTGGCAACCACAGCTGCAAATTTTTTTTATTATAAATTTTAACCAGATTTTTGACTTGAGATAAAAGCAGCAGGATAGAATTTCCTTCTGTCTTCCTTTTTAGACACACCAGCCAATAATATAAGCCTGCTTTCAGGTCAGCGATATTCTTGATTATTTCGCTGTGACTCACGTTGTGTCTTTATAAACGTTTGTCGGCATGTGTTATGAGGATGACTCAACATAGACTCATAATTTCCGTCATTGCTTTCAAAGGGCAGCACAATTTTTTGATAATCTCATGGCAATGTATGGCACTTTTTCATTTCTACCTGTCCGAGACTGTTGTGGCTTGTTTCTTTGTACGGTTCCTTGCATCTTCAAAGTTACGTTTTAGTGACTGAAATATGGCTTAAAACAAGAGTAAGCAGGCTAATAATTAAAAAAAGAAACATAATCCCCTGTAAATATAGCCATTTCATGCAATAATTGGTTTAGGCCTGATTTCCATACTGCAAGATGAGACTTTAAAGCATCTTTCCATTGCTCAAATCCCAAAGCATTCCTTCCCTCCATTAGCTGTCTATACTCTAGAAACCATTATGCAGACTTTGCTTTTTGGAGAAGAGAGAAATGTGATTTTCCTCTTATTCTGAAGATTATCAGAGGAGCTCTTTTAAGGGAGGGAGGTTTAATATGCTCTCGCTCTCGTTCTACCTCGCTGGAATGCTCTTCCCACTCCGAGCTATTGCTTGAGCTTCTCTTTTCCTGCTCGGCTCTCTGATTGTCTTCAAAGACAGCATTGATGTCTTATTCAATCTTCTGAAAATGCCATCATGCTTCATGGATGGTATTTCTGATGGTATTTGAAGCCTGTAAATAATTTTGTGTGATGTGGTTTATTTGAGCTTTTGTCAGATTGTGTCTCAATTAAATTATGAATTTAAAAAATACCACATTGAAAATCTGGGATTTTTTTTATTTATATATATATATATATATATATATATATATATATATATATATATATATATATATATATAGATTTTTTTTATTATATATATACAAATATAAAATATAATATATGAACTACTGTTCGTACGTTTGAAGATTTTTTTAAAATGTTTTTGAAGAAAGTTAATTTTTTCTTACAAAGATAGCATTTATTTGATTAAAAAGACAGTAAAAACAGTAATATTATGACAAATTTAAATTACTGTTCTCTTTTTTAATATACTTAAAAATGTAATTTATTCCTGTGATGGCAAAGCTGAATTCAGCGGGCATTATTCCAGTCTTCTCTATCACATGGTGCTCAAGAAACCTATCTTTTTATTATCAATTCTAAAAAACAGCTTAATATTTTTGTGGAAACCTAGATACATGTATTTATGTATTTTTTTATGTATGTAATTTTAAATGTTGAATTTATTTGAAGTAGAAAGCTTTTATAAAATTATAAATGTCTTCACTCTGCTTATATAATATATGTACAGTATATTCAATTTTGGACCCCACTGTGTATGTAATTAACTGTATGAAATTATTCAAAACTATTTTGTGTTTCTTTTTCAGTTGAGTCCAGAGCAGCTGGTTCTTCTGTTGGAGTTTCTTCTAGAGGAACCAATGCTAAGTCTGTCCACACTGAGACTCCTTGAGACCACTTATAACCTACAGGCCCAGGATGCTGAGGTAACCAACACTCCTACATATATTTCCACACCACACCGTCACTGCTTATCCATCTATTTAGACTGTCTACTATTTTGTGGTCTCATCAATTACATTGAATTCTTGGTTGAGACAGTCAGGAAACTAAAAACATCTGTTTTATGGCTTCAGCGCATTCACATTATTGCCTATTAGTGTCTTAGTAGTTCATATTTGTTGAAGACTGATCCCTTTCTTTGTAATCGTTTCACTGTTAAAATGGTTTATTCTATGCCGGTAGTTTGGAGGCGGAGCGTTCAGAAGAACTATTTGAAAAAAAAAACAATCATTATTTTTCATTACGTTGCACAGGAAAAATGTTCTTAATACCTTTGTTTCCTCTCCACACCTTTTCAAATATTGACTAGAGGCAGGCTGAGCTCATTTGTCATGTCTCCACCAACACCTCTTATGTTCACAGCTGAAAAACCACACCAATCCATCAGTCTTATCATTTTATGTCGCTCTCAGTCTAGAGTTTGTATGCTGTAACACCAATACCACTGACATTTACTCTTTTACCCTGCTGAATAAATTGCTTGCATTTATTTGTAAGTAATCTCATCATTCTGTTTAAGATAGAGAAGTTTAGAAAATATCATGTCTACTTGAATTCCCTGAAACGTCCTCTGGCTTGGCCGTATCAGACGAGCGTGAGAGAAGCTATCTGATTTCTCTCAGATTATGTGGCGAGTTTTCTTCTTAAAACTTACAGGGGTTTCGGGCCAAACACTAACCTCTGTGGTATTTGCCTCCTGATTCAGTTACTGTCCCGGCAGCCAATTAGGCCACTTTGTGATTCTTAGTCAATTCAGAGGAGGCCAGCTTCTGTTTGGGAGCAAAATTTGGCAGGCCATCAGTGACCTAACACAACGTTCTTTTGAAATGAAGCACTATTTGGCAGCATGAAAGATGTAAGATAATACGAAACGGTGACCACAGTAAGTCCCAGACTACCACAGTTAGTTTCAAACTGAGGCCCAATGGGAGGTTTTCATCAAGACCTTCCAGGAAAAACAAAAGGCCCTCTAAAAATAAATCAGGTTATTACTACCACGTGCCCCTCCCTCCGTCCCACCCGCTCTTTGGCTTCTTTTCTCCGCTGCTGCTGCTCCCAGGCTCCGACGGTCATCTTTTCATTCAGACAGATTTAATTGTCCTAGCCATTTTTTACCATCCTGAAGCACCGTCGCCATTTAGTATTCGATTTTCCTTTCGTGAATTGCTGCCGACACATAATTTTCATGCTTTAAAATAAACGCGAATCCTTATTAGCTGTGCATAATTATTAGCACCGCATTAAAATTGCTTTAGGGTCACAATAAAGTTGAGAGGTGTGGTCGGCGCCACTCAGTCTGGGTGGCCATGGGTCATGACTGGGCGTTGTTCTCACATAAGAAATGAATCACTGGATATTTCATAATTAGAGGTGCTTGCAAAGGCAAGCATGGCCATTAATATTGCTCACAGTAAGGGTTAGGGATTTAAACAAACCCCTAACCCTGAGTATTACAGGCAACTCGTCATGACTCGTCTTCAGACTTGAATTATGTCTCTGAGTGTGTGGCTGGCTTGTTGAAGAGAGATGTGCTGTTTACTTCTGTAAAGCCATCAGACTTATAATTTTCACCTGGCAAGCAGCAAAATGGGTGGAAACTTCCTGTAGACTTACTTTGATTGAGGGTTCTGAGCCATACCTAGATATCAGAATATCACTGAGAACTGGGAATGGGATCTTTTGACTGAACCTAGACAACACTTTAAAAAAATGCTCAGAACACCTTAGGAGCTGCATAGAGATGATCCTGGAAACCACTTACAGTATCTTATTGTGGTAGTTTTGCACAGGCAAGCACCACTTGTTCCTTTTGGGGTTTTAAAAAAAAAAAATTTTTTTTACTTTTTTTTTTTTTTTTTTTTAAGAAATGACCAGAATTTCATTTGTTGAATTTGACTTGAGTTGCTTTATTTAAAGTAAACCATCTGAAACTATCACATGTTTGCATTTGAGACTATTTTGTTTATATTTAAAGGGATAGTTAACTCAAAAATGAAAATTCTGTCATTAATTACTCCCCCTTATGTTGTTCCAAACCTGTAAGACCTTTGTTCATCTTCGGAACACAAATTATGATATTTTTGATGAAATTCGAGAGCTTTCTGACCCTGCATAGAGAACAACACAACTGGCACATTCAAGGCCCAGAAAGGTAGTAAGGACATTGTTAAAAGAGTCCATGTGACATCAGTGGTTCAACCACAATTTTATGAAGCTACGAGAATACTTTTTGTGCACAAAGAAAACAAAAATAATGACTTCATTCAACAATTTCTTCTCTTCCACGTCAGTCTTCGACGCATGTTCATGACAGTACCAAAAATATCCTAATTTGCGTTCCGAAGATGGACAAAGGTCTTACGGGTTTGGAATGATTTGGTTGAACTATCCCTTTAAAATGAATTCTAACACTATGGTGCATTTAGAAGAATACTAGGTCAAATTTAGGACATGGGTTTTAGTTAATATGCCTTCAGTACAGCCTGCATTCCATTACACAATATCGTACTTCACAAGCCTGCGTAGGAGTTTTTTCAGATGTTTGAACAGTATTTGGGATGGATTCAACTTAGATTAATCATGCCAATCAAGAGAGAATAGCACCTCTCACTCCTTGGTGCGTCATGTGTGCAGTGTATTTCGTGCGAGCACAGGCAAAAGCGTGAGGGCTAAGCGTTGTGGTATGCTGTTTCATGTGAGGACTCGTGTGTGTGTGTGTGTGTGTGTGTGTGTGTGTGTGTGTGTGTATGTGTGTATTGTGAGTGTGAGTGCGAGTACCATCTGTCGGTCAGGCACACAGAACGCATTGTATCACAGCAACTCTCAAAGCCCGGTCACAAAGTTCACATGGACATCCATCCAGGAAGAGAGCGATTGATAAAAGGCATATCAGAAATCTGGATGTGCACTGTGTGTGCCTGCAGCCAGGACAAAACCACATGAATCCAAACATGGGCTGCTTGAAAAGAGATCAGATGACACCCGTTTCACCTGAAAAGCATTTTATTGGAATCTGAACAATATGAAACATTGACATAAAACACTTGTTCGATTAGCACATACTGTATACTGAAGTATTTGTTCATAAAACCTGTATGCACACATTTTCAAACGGTTGCACTTATTTATTCCTGTTATGTAATTTATTCCTGTGATGGTAAAGCTGATTTTTCAGCAGCCATTACTTCAGTCGTCAGTGTCACATGATCATTCGGATATCAAACCTGCTGATATTTCTAAATATTTTTGTGGGAACCGTCACTTTTTTTCAGGATTCAACATTCAGAACATTCAAAGAACATTCAAAGAACATATTTTACAGTGTTAACAAAAATCTTTTCAAATGTAAAAGTATTTACTGTCACTTTTGATCTTTTTAAAGTTAAAAGCAATTTTATAGTCAAGCCAAGTCAGATTTATTCATATAGCACTTTTTACAATGCAGATTGTGTCAAAGCAGCTTTACAATATTAAACAGGGAAACAGTGTCTCGAAATAGTATGCTGTATAATATAAATATATATAAAAAAATAAATTCTGAAAGTGGTTTTAAAAATGGCATCCCTGGTTTTACTAAAAGATTAATGAATGAGACCCAGTAACTGTAACTACAATTTCACTACATGCAAGCTACCAGAAAGCACAATCAACATTAACCAAATAACTTTAATTGTACAGTAATTAAACTCACAGAGACTTCTGGAATGGTCTGTTCCCACAACATTTAAGGGTTGCACCTTTGACATAATATTAAATATTGTGTCACTGATGATAAATGTCCAGAGGTATTTATCTAGTTTGGAGGGAGCCTCTGTAGTCCCACCATCTGCTGTATCAGGAAGTCCATGTAAGGCTGGCGTATCTTTATATCAATCTTAGTGTGTGCGTATCATGTCACCATGTGTCCAACATAGCTTAACCTACTTGTTTTAAAAGGCACGTATTGGGATATTAGCTTGTGCATGATATAAGCTTGTGCATGCATGGTTACAGGTTTTCGTAATTGAAATTACGTGCATGTGTGCCGTTGTGCCCTCCCCTGTGCCCTGTATAGACCCGGCAGCTGCAGAGGGGATCAGAGTTGAGCTGCGTTCCTGGGGAGACCCCTGAGGCAGGACAGCTGCAGTGTGCCTGCCTGCGTCTCTCTCTCTCCCTCTCTCCAGAGACGCAGTAATTACACGGGACATTCCAGAATTTATTATTGCAAGCATACGTGTACACGCACACAGAAACGCAATCACTGATGCTCAAGGCATGTTGCTTCAGTCTGCTGTGGGCACGCAGGATTCAGCCAATAGTGATCAGGCATGAGCTTGATTTAAAGGAACATTGCCCCCAAAAATGAATGTTTTGTCATTATCTATTCAACCTGATGTCTTTTGAAATGTGTATGATTTTACAGAATCCCCAAGCTGCTCTTTTATATATATATATATATATATATATATATATATATATATATATATATATATATATATATATATATATATATATATATATATATATATACACTCACTGGTCACTTTATTAGGTACACCTTGCCAGTACTGGGTTGGCCCCTTTTTGCCTTCAGAACTGCCTTAATTCTTCATGGCATAGATTCAACAAGGTGTTGGAAACATTCCTCAGAGATTTTGGTCCATATTGACCTGATAGCATCACGCAGTTGCTGCAGATTTGTCGGCTGCACATCATGATACGAATCCCCCGTTCCACCACATCCCAAAGCTGCTCTATTGGATTGAACTCTGGTGACTGTGGATGGCATTTGAGTAAATTGAACTCATTGTCATGTTCAAGAAACCAGTCTGAGATTATTTGAGCATTATCCTGCTGGAAATAGCCATCAGAAGATGGGTACACTGTAGTCATAAAGGGATGATCATGGTCAGAAACAATACTCAGGAAGGCTGTGGCGTTTAAACGATGCTCAGTTGGTACTAAGGCCCAAATTGTGCCGAGAAAATATCCCCCACACCACTACACCACCACCACCAGCCTGAACCGTTGAGACAAAGCAGGATGGATACATGTTTTCATGTTCTTTACGCCACATTCTGACCCTACCATCTGAATGTTGCAGCAGAAATCGAGACTTATCAGACCAGGCAATATTTTTCCAATCTTCTATTGTCCAATTTTGGTGAGCCTGTGCGAATTGTAGCCTCTGTTTCCTGTTCTTAGCCGACAGGAGCAGCACCCGGTGTGGTCTTTTGCTGCTGTAGCCCATCTGCTTCAGGGTTCGGCGTGTTGTGCGTTCAGCGATGGTATTCTGCATGCTTTGGTTGTAACGAGTTGAGTTAATGTTGCCTTTCTATCATCTCTAACCAGTCTGCCCATTCTCCTCTGACCTCTGACATCAACAAGGCATTTTCATCCACACAACTGCCGCTCACTGGATTTTTTCTCTTTTTCGGACCATTCTCTGTAAACCCTAGAGATGGTTGTGCGTGAAAATCCCAGCAGATCAGCAGTTTTTGAAATACTCAGACCAGCCCTTCTGGCACCAACAACCATTCCACGTTCAAAGTCACTTAAATCCCCTTTCTTCCCCATTCTGATGCTCAGTTTGAACTTCAGCAAGTCATCTTCACCACATCTAGATGCCTAAGTGCATTGAGTTGCTCCCATGTGATTGGCTGATTAGCAATTTGTTTTACCAAGCAACTGAATAGGTGTACCTAATAAAGTGGCTGGTGAGTGTGTGTGTGTGTGTGTATGTATATGTATATGTATACATTATAAATGTCTATAGTGTTCTTTTAATCTTTTCAATTTATTGTGGAATTAAAGTGTTAATTATTTTTTAAATCTTAAAAAAAAAAATCTACAAATCTTCCCCAAACTTTTGAATGATCGTGTATACATAAATGTAAGTTAACTTCATGTAAATGTATGTATTATATATGTATAATGTTTTTATAATGTATAAATGTATTACTTAAAAACATCAGTGTTCCATAGCTGTTCATATGCTGGGTTTAAAGTTTTGTGCAAGAATCAGACTGAAATGTTAGTAATTGGATTAACTATCCCTTTAAGCCATCAGATCATCATTTGCGCAATTTTCTCTCACATTCACCACCTACAGTACCTCTTAAATCCTTCCTCTTCCCGTCAGTTTTAATGAGTGAGATACCTGATGCCGTGTGCGTATTAAGTTTATTGGATTCTTCAAGTGTCCTCAGGTTAGGTTAATGTAGGTCAGGCTGTCTGGCTGAACAAAATGTCTTCCTGTTGTGGGAGTTTAGATCAGTGTTATCATTAACTCTACTATTACCATACCCCAGGCGAGAGCAACCTTTCTCCCATACACACAAGTTGCTTGCTGCTTGTGTCTAGACAGATGCACACTAGGCCTGCTATTGTGTGTGTGTATCTGAAGGATTTGCCTGACTGCTAATTACTGATGTGTGTTTTCTCTAGTATGTGGCTGTCGTCACTGTGGCTTCTGTGGGCTCCGGGCGGTTCTGTGACCCTGACGGGAAAGGGTTTTTGTTCTTATTCTGTGTGTTTGTTTGTTTTTTCGCAAGTCTTTCACAAGTTCACAAAGGCCTACCAGCCAGAAGTTCAGATTTGTACCTGCCTGCCAACATTTCCACTACAAAAAAAAAATAAAAAATTTTGTGTCAAGGGAAAAATGTTTGCTATGTATATACATATTTATTTTGCATCAGATATCACAAATAATTATTTTATTTTATTTTACTAAAAGCTGAATTTTCTTTATTACAACTGCATTAAGTATAAGTCAAGCAAGTCAGTTGGTGAAAATATTGTTCCTCATTAATTCTCTTTGCTGGATTACCAACAGGAATATGTTACCACATACAGTAGATGTCAGATCTATGAATATGTTCCCACATAGACTCATATAGAGGTACAATGAAAAATTTTCTTGAACTTAGCACTTGGCAGGTGTTAATTTTGAAGAGTATTAATATGTGAAGTGAAACTGACTGAACAGTCGAGACAGAAATCGTGTCTGAACAAACTTTTGACTGAAAAGCAGTTGATTAAAAATGCATGACATAACATCTGACATGTGAAAGGGAAAGAACAAAACAACAAAAGAACAACAGCGATCAGCTGAAATGATAAGGTTTGCAGGCAGGTGAAGACAGAGGGGTGTTAATGGTGTTGGCGGGAGAGAAGGAGAAAACTTCATTCCTCGTAAGCGTGCTGACATTTGAATGTGTTGCTTAAATAGACAGTGATTTGTGACCGGAAGGCTCTTTGCAGTTCCGCTGCTTCCTGTTGTTTTCCTGAGTCACTTCACACCTTGTCTTAAAGCAAACATTCTTACACACTTGTACACAGACTCACACAATCTTACTTCATTAATCATTAAACTGTCTGCCACCTTCAGGCCCCATGAGCTCCCACCCATTCAGCTTCGATTAAACCCCTGCTGCGTGTGGGGGAGCCAAAGAGAGGCGTAAAGAGATGAAATGGGAACGACAGATTTCACTTAAAATCACTAATATCCTTATTATGATGCAGAACCATCATGTCCACCCTCTGAATCCAGTGATTCACTTAAGCAAAATCAAAAGCATTTATGGCATAATGTTAATGACCACAAAAATCATTTCAACTTGTCCCTCATTTTCTTAAAAAACTGGGTTAGGTCGTGTGTTCACCAAAGCAATTTTGGCCAGCTGAAAATGCCAAACACTCTGCTGAAAACGCCCAGCTGTGAGCGCTTGAGAGCGCTTCTGCAGCACAGCATTGCAAGTGAAATGTTTCATTATTATTTTTTTTAAAACAATGTTAATGTAAATCCTGCAGTTTCATCTGGTAAAGAGGTAAATACTCGGAGACAAAGAATATTAACTTCTCCTCCATTATTAGCTAACTAAAAAGTGACAGTGATGAGCGCTGCGTTTTACCTGAAGTTGTGCATTTTTACCCACGGTGCTCCCATTGAGAACAATTAAAAAAATACGCTAGCCTCAGGTAAAAAAATACATGTCGGTGGACACGCAGCCTTAGTTATTCACTTACAATGGGAGTGATTTTAGTCTGAAAGAAATCACTTAACCTTTTTTGTAAATTAGTGATTATTTCGATAATTGATTAATCGGTTGATTTTGACGATTAATCGAGTTATCTGACATTTTTTTGTAACTAATAATGGGTTTAAAAAGAAGAAATCCTTGATTTTATTGAACAATTCTTTTATAATACACAATGTAATAGTATATGCATGCACATCAGCTTGCTCTATACTGCAAAAGAGACAGATATGCATTATAATATGCATTAACATCACCCAAATGAGTCCTCATATTTTATATTCTTATTAATTTTATATCATTTCATGTAATGCTGACTATAAAAATAATTATGTGGATGAAATTAACCTGCAGAGGGTGTGATATTTCAATATAAATCATGGAGCCCACAAAATTGTTGGGTAAAGCTTTTTTTAAATTCTTAATCAAGTACTCAGGTCGATTAACTGTGACAGACCTAATTCTACTTTTTTTTACATTGTTGGCATGACAAAACACAAATACAGCTTTGAATTTGTTTTTATCAACTTTACACGTATTTACACAACAATTAAAGTACTTTTATAAAATTGTAAGCTTCACACCAACCTACAAAACTTGCCCCTATTCACGAACATTGTGTCTCACTGTAACCTCGTTTTCAAAGAAAACAAGGAACAAGTTAAGATTATTTCTGTTATAATCAATATTATGGCACAAATGCTGCTGATTGAGCTTGTACTGAGAAATGAAATAATGTAACCTGAAATATTCCTTTAAATACAGTTCTCACTGTGGCAGAGAAAGAGAAGTGTAATGAGATCTCCCCAGCGCATATAAGATCAGGTTTTGGGTCGTGTTCAGGCCGTGCTGTTGTTAGGTCACTGTGAAGGAAGAGTTGAATGACAGCACAGAACAAGAAGAGGAATGAGAACGAGGGAGAGACAGAGCCAGTCTGTGATCTCTCCACTCTGCTGCTCTAACACAGCCTCCATTTATACATGAGAGAGCGAGAGAACATCAAACATAAACAGAGCACACACCTCCACTGACACGTGCTTGCCTCAACATAGAACACACTGATAACAAAACCACAGAGTCATGTGCTTTCCCAGATTTCCCCATATGTGTGTGATTCCCGCAGGTGGTGACGTTCCATGAGCTCAGTGTTATTAGGGAGCTGTTGAGCTGCTTTCATCTTGTTTAATCACTTTCTATCTGTCTCTTTCTTATTAGGTGAAACATCGCTGGTGTGAACTTGCGGTCAAACACAAACACACAGCGGCATACCGAGACGTTGAGCAGTTTCTGATCCATGACCAGGTACATGAGCTGTTCTCAGTGCTCTGTTCCCAAACCTTATGAGCAGCCTTTTAAGGCATGTTCATGACACATTTCCGAAGTTATTTTAATTTCTGTCTTTTGACATATAACTTTTGCCAAAGACAGCATTACATGCATCCTTCCTAGAAAAGTCAATCCCAGAATACAGTGCACAGAGCTTGGTGAAAAGTAATTAAAATAGAAAATTATAATAATACATATTTACTTGATATAAATATATTTATATCATTAATAAAACAATAATGTATGCATGTATGTATGTGTGTGTATATATATATATATATATTAAATTATATTCAGCAAGTATGCATTAAATTTATCAAATGTGACAGTAAAAACATTTGTTACAAAAGACTAAAACTTCAAATACTGTTCTTTTGAAATTTCTATTAATCTAAAAATTAAAAAAAAACTTTGTAGAGATGCAAAAATCATTAAAAGCCCTTTTGTTTTCAAATAAATGTATCATTGCTGAGCTTATGATACTTTTAAAAATGTATTTAGTTTTATTTTAGTTTAGGTTATTATCAATAAATATTTAAATAAATAATGATTATTTTCATCCCCTAATAAATTATTTGTAACATATATTGATTTATTAATTTATCAGTCATTTATAAGGTTACATTTCAGTCAGGTTGCTGTTTTGGAAGGGAGCTCCCTAGGTAGTATGCAATGACTGAGCTCAGATCTCTCTCATAAAGAACACTTTTTGATTCTTGTGTGTGTGTGTGTGTATGTATGGCAGGCTATGGGTGTGTATTTGTATGGTGAGCTGATGGTCCAGGAAGATGCCCGGCAGCAAGCATTAGCACGCCGTTGCCTATCCATCATTAAAGATGATATGGACCAATCAGCATGCAGCGTTGTGGAGGAGATGATTCTGTGAACTCAGTCAAATCAGGTAAGAGTGTCACGTCCCTTCTGACCTTTATATAGTTTGACGACAAGATGATTTACAATTTAAATCGTCTCATTCTCAAAAAATGCTACAAAAGGTTTTTGGAAATCGAGAGATGTTTTACAATCAGCTCATGCCGTCTCAACTTGCACTGTCAACAGATTTTAATGGTAACACCGGGTCCCATTACTTCGTTATTTTTGGACACATTTGACATAGAAAAGTAGCATATTATGTAAGAGTTGCTTTGAAAAAAATGCCACTCAGTACCCGAGAGATGCAAAAGTCATTAAAAGCCCTTTTGTTTTTACTCCCCACATTATTAAAGATCCACTCCCAGTGTCCTGGCCACCACATTCACATTCTTCCAGAAGCCCGTCTGCCTCTTCTGCACTTTTCCAGGAAGCCTGTCCAGATCTGTTTGTATTACGGTGAATTCGGAATGTGCTTCTCAAACAATTCCCGAGCACTAGAAAAGAAACGGGTCAGCACCTTTTTTTCAGACGGGGCTTTAGGAGAGATGTGGGTCTCTGGGCTCTTAATGCATCAAATTCCTTCCTCCATAAGGGAGGGATTCCCTTGGTCCACATAACAACTCCTAATTTGTTGCTTCCTTAAAAGCTGTGGCAGACTGATATATGGTAGTAACCATGAGCGGAAGAAAGGGTAATTGTCTGGCTTTGAAGCCATCTATCTCAACATCACGCCAAGATATTATTCTGTTTAACCGAGCGACACGGGCTGCTCGTCAGCCTATGGGAAAGAGACTGAGATAAATCCATTAGTCGTCCCGCGCCAGCATTTTTGGTGAAGCTGTGGTGCTTTTAATCTGCCGGCAAGACAGTTTTATTTGTTTGGGGACTCAGAGGAGACGGGTGGCTTTTCCAAGACGTTGTGGTTTATGTCACTTGACTTAGATGAATCACACCGGTCAAAACGATCATCCTGCAATTTGTGCTGCACTAATGCAGCATTTTCATTCTCAAAGAGCTGGTTTGTCTTCAGGGGTCAGCGTCTAGCCAGTGTCAATAATTCTTCAGCACTCATTGGGCGTCCGCCTCACTCAGACGTGCCCTGAAATGTGCTAAATTCTGAAAGTAGATTACACCTGTTGTTTTGAAATACGCCAAACAATGTCAGGAAAAGCTATTAGGCCTGAATAATGGGTGTTGTGCTTCTCAGGTTTTTAATGTTGGGGTCTATGATGTGACACTTTTTTGTCTTGTTATTCAGAAATACATTAAAATTACATTTACACACGTGATTATTTAAATACACCTCTGCTGTGATCAGCACTTTTTGTGTGTGTGTGTGTGTGTGTGTGTGTTTTAAAACTCGTTTTGATATTTAATTTGTTGGATATAAATTCCAAATTGTCAAGGTGATTTAACTCCTGATATCAAAATGCTCTATAATTCTCTAAAATCTAAAATTTAATGACTGAAAAGAAATTCTTTAGGAGTTTGATATAAATAAACCTGAATAAAAAGGTTTATTTTCAGTTTTATTTATATCAAACTCTTCAAGATTTTCTTTTCACATATTTTCTTTTCACATATATATATACACACACATATAATTTTCATACATATATATGAAAATTAGAAATGTTGAAGTAAAATAAAAATAAAATGAAGTTGAAGTACTAAAAGAACTAAAATTAAATTTCCAAAATAAATGAAGGCTAAATAGAAATGTTTGTGCGTGCGTGTATTAGATGGACAAAGCTGAATGAAAATTAGAAATAAACTATTAACTGAAAAAAACTGTTGAAGTAATAAAATAACTAAAACTAAATCTCCAAAATAAATTAAAGTTAAATGGAAAAATTGAAACAAATAACAAAAGCACATATAATCACACACACACAAAAACATACTAAAATGAAAATCAAAAACTAAACTAAAATGAAAACTGAAAAAAACTTGGTAACGCCACATGACATTTAATTTATTTGAAACTTTTCTTGAAAATAGTATAAAACTTTTTCAAAAAACCATATGCAACCAACATGAAAACAAAGAGCACATTTCTAAGACCTTGGTACATATTTAAAACTGGATTTTTCATTCTCTTTATCATAGGCACTGTTACATATCATTGGTTCTTTTCCTTCTTTAGTGGAGTTTGAAAGCTGTTTAAAAATAAAAAAAAAACCCATTCCGTCAGTTTTCAAAATATAAACTTTCAAAGTTCTTTTTATCCCTAGATGTTAAAAGCAGCCATAGTTCATGCCTTTCAGAAATACTCAGTGTGCCGATTACAATCGGTGTACTTCAGAAACAGTAAAAATATCCCACAAGTGTAAGAGAACTCCTGAGAAATGTGTCAGGGCTGAAACCCGAGTGTCTCCTCATAAGGGAAGGCTGGAGTCTCTGGAGTTTGGAGGCCTGTGAAATGCGTCTTGATGGGGATAATGAGGGACATATCCGCGGCCCAGCCAAGCGTGCTCCATCGCAGGGGAGCAAGAGGATCTGCAGGTTTTGCCTTTCATGTTGCTGGCTGTGTGGGTTCCTGGCGTGCTGATTTGTGACTTAAGATAAAAATCACATTGCCAGGGATTACCACACAACCGCCGCTCGGACGGCTGCTATGGCAACCAGAGGCACCGTCTTAATGCTGCAGCTCCAGAAAATAGAAATAAAAGAAGACATGGCTTTTCTCTGTGGGCCTCCGACAGGATGACAAGAAAATGCAGAGGAGGAACACTTCCCTGCCGACGAGTGGCGCGGGCGAAGGAGCAGGAGTGTCGAGGAGAGACTCTCAGAGCAGGTGCAGAGCTTAGCTGATTGGTGAACAGTGATTGAACTCTTTGTTCACAGTGGCTAAGTTCTGCATCTGAAGAGAGGATGACAGACGGAGAGAGACCTCAGGGAATGGCTTTTCCCCACTTTTCTTCATCTCAGATGTGAAGTGCTAAAAGTGTAATGATTGTACATTCGCAAGTAAAAAAAAGTTCAAGAAATGGAAGACGGCATGAAAGAAAGTCAGTGAAGGGTGTCTATAGTTTAGATTGTGGGTTAAGATTTACTATCAGCTTGCGTCAGCGCAAACCCCCATTTGGTGTTTTAACTACTACTGTCGAGATTTACTAAAGACACACAGAGGGAAATTAGCGCTGAAAATGTGTGGACAGTTATTTTTGTGACTAGCCTTTTGAATATGCATTTGTAGGAGTTTCCATTTGTAAATGTATGGGAGGAGAGTATTTAAATGATTCACACAACACGATTTACGCTCGTCAATTCACTGGTATTTGTGGCATTATTTAACTTTCAAAAAAAAAAAGCATCTTAAAGCAGGCGGTAATTTGTGCTGCTCTTGTGCTGGTCATTATGCATCTGTTAATTAATATGCACTTTGTCGTTTTGTGGCTCTTTAATGTGTCAAGAAAATTACATCAGGACAAGGAATAATGCATCCACTACTAAAAAGTTCTTCTTTTTTTCTTCAGTCAGGATGCATTAAATTGATAAATTAGAGACATTTACATTGTTACAAAAAAAATCCAATTTCAAATAAGGTTCCTTTGAACTTTGTTTATCAAAGAATCCTGGATGAAATGTTTCCACAAAAATATTTAGCTGCACAACTGTTTTCAACACTGAAAATAAGCAAACCAGTATATTCAAATGATTTCTGAAGGATCATGTGACACCGAAGATTGAAAATCCTGGTTTGGCATCACAGGAATAAATTACACTTTAAATCTATTGCAATATAAGAGTTATTTTACATTGTAATACTATTTCACAATAATGTTGTTTTTACTCTATTTTAGATCAAATAAATGCAGCCTTGGTAAGCATAAAAGACTTTAAAAAAAAATCATGTCAGCTCTAATCTTTTGAATGTTAGTGTAAATGAATATACTACATTTCTTAAATTTTTTTGTTAAAGGTGATGAATTGAGTTTTTCATACCCTTATTTTCCGCCCCACTGGCTAATTTCCCAATTGCTTCATCAAAACATTTTCCAGCATATGGTGCTTTCAGATCATACTGAGAATTCATATATCATTGTGCAAACTTTCTTTGAGGGTTTCTGGAGTGAAATGAAACTTTATTGTAGCAGTGCGATACGACGTGGTTGCCTTCATAATGAGCTGATTGTGAGAGCCCTTTCACGACGAGCATAAACTCTTGCCGAGAGCGCTCGGGTTGGCATGACAGATGAAGAGCGAGTGTGAGATGGTGGAGATGGCTGTAATGAGGACTGAAGAGAAACTGACTGAGCTAATGGAGCCCACAGTGAGATGAGGAGCCCAGGAGTTATCGTCTTCTCCTCCTCCTCTTCTTTCTACTCCTTATACTCTTCTAGCATCACTATGTACCTCTACTATACAAAAAACAAAATACTTTCTCTCTTTCCTACTGCTGGGCCACAAAATCCAAAGGAAATTCTGGGAAATGTGGACGATAGATGGCCACACAGACCAAACATCTGCGTCTCTGGACTGTAAAAACAGCTCCACTTTTAGCTTTGATGGGTGAAATGAAATGAAAGACGGCAATTGAGACAGGAAGTTGTGCTTTAAAGGACCTCTGCAGATTAAGTTAGTGGACGGCCAGCGGCCAGCATGCCGTCTTCTAAGTCATGACAGATGTAGGAGTTAAATATGAAGCTGAGGAGAAGCTGGCCATAAATGACTATATTTAGAAGCTGTTTAAAGATGCATTACCATGCATGGCTAGTAAAAATGGAATTAGTTGCACGGGCTGTATTTAAAATGTCATTAGGAGATATTTTGTGGGAAATGAAGTGCTAAGCACCTTCAGCTGAAGCGCATTATCACATATCTGATCCTTCCATCAAGTGGCCCATGCTGAAGTGCGAGAGATAGATGGACCTGGCCTCCCGTGCCTACTGAGCTGATTACAGTACTGTAGAAACACTGGCTCAGTTCAGCAGGAACAGGAGTCTGGTCCACAGACCCCCCAACTCATCTCTGCTTCTACACACATGCATCTCAGTACACTTTTTTAAGTGTGCTTAGCTTGGAGACCAAATGCATACATCAGTGCTGTTATTGTTAAATAAAATATACATTTTAAGAAAAATTTAAAAGAAAAGGTAACACTTTAGAATAGGGATCACATATTTACTATTAACTATGACTTTTCCTTCAAACTCCTAAATTGCTGCTTATTAATAGTTAATAAGGTAGTTGTTAAGCTTACTTATGGGGTAGGATTAAGGGATTTAAAATATGGTCATGCAGAATAAGGCATTAATATGTGGTTTATAAATACTTATAAACAGCCAGTATGCTAGTAATATGCATGCTAATAAGCAACTAGTTTAATAGCGAGGATAGGTCCTTAAAATAAAGTGTTACCAACGAAAATTAGAAATGTTCTTTTGCTAAATATCTGATATAAAGGAAGTTTAATTACTAAAACTAAAACTCAAAAATATGTGGATAGTTGGACATATAATCTAAAACTATTAATAACAGTTATAACTATTTATACCATAATAAATTTGTTTGTATTTTTATATATATAAAATATATTTTAATTTGTCACTTTATGGCCATTTTAACATGAACTTATGAAAAGTTATAGGTAAATTTTGAAAAGATGTGTAAAGATAATTGAAATTTTAAAGTTAAAAAACAAACATTTTTTGCTTTAACTTTCATATAAATAATTTGAATATAATATCTGCATGCTGATTACAAAAATGGACACATATGCATCAATCAACCAAATAAAAACAAGGGGTCCAGGGTTCAGATATAATACAATAATAACACATATTCCAAACAAGAATATTATAACTTTGCTGCATTTCAAGACAAAAATGATACTTCTTATTCTTAAAATATTTAAAAACAAATAAGAATTACTATTTTTAAAACATTTTTATTTCTTTTGCATCTGTTATTTCTGTTGTGTATGAAATGTGTTGTATAACATGAATCATAATGTTTGTGGCTCTTCTCTTTTGCAGGTTTCAGATCTCTCTGGTCTTCAGTCACATGTTCAACTCAGGGAAATCCAGCAGGATCTGACTGTCTACTGCTCACTGATGCTCAGAGAGAACAAGGAATGGACTGGATTTAAAAAAAAAATCATTGCACATTTAAGCTAGAATACTTCAAATAAAGACTAAAATGTCATATTTTGTATTGTCAGAAATAAAAACAAATACTGTACACAAATGTGTGTGTCATTTTGAAGTCTTAAAGAGCTGGGTTACCTAGACTTCCACACCAAGGTGCATCTCGTTTTCGTGCATGTTGAAGTCGACGTCAGCACTTTCTGAACTCGTTCACTCCAAGCCCACCATGTCCAGTTCCAAAGTCCCGATCAGATAGCAAGAAATGTTTAGGGTAGAAATATCTGCTGATGACGCATGTTTATACGCTAAACATGTCACATTATCCTCACTGTTAGTGTTTTTACAAGACTTCACACATTTTCTTATAATTGTGGTCCCATATAATAGCCATTTATTTGTTCAACAGATACTTATTATTAAGGAACTATGGACATAACTAGTTGCAGTTATACTAGTATTAAAGGAATGGTTCACCCAAAAATGAAAAACTGCTGAAAATATACTAACCCTCCGGCCATCCAAAAAGTGGACGAGTTTTTTTTTCTTCATCAGAAAAGAGTTTAGATTTGGAGAAATTCATGTTTTTAACTTTAAACTGTTGCTTCTAGCTAAAATATGAGTCCTCTATCCATGATACTGTTTTCTCTACTGAAACAGTTTACTCGTCTGAATCAGGAGAGAAATACGCAGTGATCCAACACCATTCAGAAGGCAAAACAGTCCAAGTAAATTCTACAAATTTAAATTTTTGGGTGAACTATTCATTTAAATGTAATTAAACAGCATCCAAATGAAAGACAATAAAGACAATTCTCATGTAAAGACAAAGACAATTCTCATGTAGTTTAGCAAGGCCGTAAATTAAGTATGACCCAGTTTTGAGTTATAAACACATGCTTGAATAGGGAAAACGCTCAGAGGAAATGGGCCTACAGGGAGACGGAGACCCACGGAGAAGCACTAGTGATGATTGAGTCTAGAAAGTACAGTACACAGAGACTAAACTATTCAAGAGGCCCTGCGCTGAGAGTACACACACACACACACACACACACACACACACGTGGTGAGAAGGACTCCGGCATGCTCTCCTGTCAGAAGAGTGTTTGGGAGGACAGTGAGCGAAGACAAACGGTGTGTTAGCTAGACGGAGCTCCGCAGTCAAACAACAAAGTCTTCGAGTCCAAACACTCAGGAAATACAACCGCAGATCTGACAGCAGTCACATCCCTGGAAATTTACTTTCTCCCTTTCGCGTTTGATGTCATCCAAACACACAGATAGAAATACATGTGTTCCTTTTATTTAGCTCAATACATCAAGTGCGGAGGCCCCTCTTGGGTTTAGGGGGAGAACACCCACTGCTTTTAAAGTTAAAAACGGCAGCTGGGCTTCTCTTCTATAAATGCCGTATCGTCCCACCCAGCTTTTCGGTGCATAACTGTGCCACGCCAGGATTCCTTGTCCTAATAAATAGTTTCGGCAAGTGCTCGAAGCTAGGACTTTTTATGTGAGGCTCTCAGGTTTGGAGGAGGGTGTCCTGAAGAGTCCTCAGCCTGGAATGAACCCTGTCATCCCGCGTAGCGGCACTGTTTAGTCTGCAGCGTATTGAGGCGAGGATCCACAGTGCCCTGCGCTTCACAGCGGCCTCAGTCAGCACCTGCCAACATCACAAAACACACACATTTGGGTAACCAGCACTCACAATTTCCACTGGACCACTGAAGTTATTGAGATGAGCCCATGAAATGTGTAGTAATGTAATATTCATTATTTACTCTCATGTTTTTTTTTCCAGTGGAACACAGTGAAGAATTTTTAAAAGATGCAATAGTTTTAACTTTTTCTTACAATTCTCATATAAGATTGAAATTTTTCTATAAAAAAACACCCCCCTCTGTGTATTTCACCATGAAAAAATTATGTGACCCATTGTGTTTCACTAAACGTTTGAGAAAATCCCCACACTCTGTACACTAGTAGCATATAATATAGTTTGGTGCAAAAAGCAAAAATTTGACAATGTAACCATTATTATTATGCTTTACCAGCAAAGACAAAGAGATAATTAATACACGTACGGCAAAGACAGAAAGACCAACAAAGACCAAAACTGAGCTCAAACATCGGTTTGGCATAAGCAAGGTCAAAGAAATGCAAGCCCATTTCTGCCACCTAAAAATAAAATAAATCACTCTGTAGTGAATCATAAAAATGACATGAAATTTTGAAATTATTGACAAAAAAATGACAAATTTTATATTATGACATTACATTTATGAAAACCTCCCCCCCCCCCCGAAAATTATTAGATAATACAACTTGACATTTTTACATAATTACGACATTAAAAAAAAATCTAAATTATAAAAAAAAAAAAAAAAACAATAGAGAAAAGGTCAATTATATCAAGGAAAGCCGAAATTGGGAATAAATAATTAATTTTTTAAACTAACGATTACCATAGCATGATTTTTTACTTTCTCACCAGAATTAATGATAAACTATTCAGTGAAAATCCCCTTCCAGTGAGCTGTTAATGCAAGAATCACTGTGATCAGATCATTGAATCATTCTTTCTTCTTTCAGTCAACGAATCATTCTTCTGGACCAGTTCAAACTCGTTCACTTGAGTTAAAAGCTTTTCGGGGGGAAAGATTACCAAAAGTGAATAATGACATTAAATCTATCTGTGTTCCACAGAATAAAATCACATGGTTTTAGAACAACATGGGGGTGAAAAAATATGCTTTTTGCATAAACTATCCCTGTATGTAGGACAAAGCTGAGGTGACTTTATTAAACCTCAGCCTTACCTTGCTATAAGGGAGCAGCTCTCAGCGTTCAAACTTGTTTTTGTACTGTGTGTGTGTGAGAGACTGAAATGCTTTTGCTTTTTTATTCTGTTGTTCTCTGCATACCACAAGAAATAGCGTAAGGTCAGTAAAGGCACTGATGACAACTTAATTGGGCTGCACACAGCCCTTGTCTCGTCTTGAATAGGCCACCGGGTTCGCATGAGCAAACCTTTGGCATTTGAGGAGGTGAATGTTATTTTACATTGTGTTGAATCTGAATCAGTGAAGACCTCACCTTGTCATTTATTTCATTGATAATGCTAACAGGTCCGTGGGAAAAGACGGTGAAGTTTAAAAACAAATGCAAAACGAGGTTTGCTGAAAGGGAGGAGGACAGGAGCTCTTTCACAGCACTGAGGTGTCTGGGAGGGGGAGGACGAGTGAGAAACAGCATCCTTAGATGAGTCCAGGCTTCTCTGGCCTCTGCCTGAGATTAAAACAAAGAGGAGGAAGCCATCAGTAATTTTCCAGTCTGCTTCACTTTGCTGTTTTTAACTTGTGACGTAAGGTTGACTGACTTCAGCACCATAATTAGATCTCTTACGGTTTGTTGGGACCTCTGGTGCCCTCTGTTGGTGGGGTGGTGGAAGAACGTCAGGAGCCACAGCAGCGGTTCTGCGTTCTCAGGCGCTGCCAGAACAAGCAGCTCAGCAGCTGTGTCCACCCAATACCCACACTGCACCAGCAGGAACCAAGCCTGAAAGACAGCCTGATACGCCCTGGAAAATCACCATCCACACAAACACACAAAGAAAGAACCCAACAATTATTTACTGATACATATGGCTTACAGTACAAAGAGAGATGGAGGAACAAGAAGGCTGAGTGAGTTTGAAAAGAGAAAGAGAGATTTGCACTGACAGCTGCTCAAACTAAAGAGCTTCTCGAGCTTCTTTAACTCTCAAGTTCTGGTTTATTCTCTGATAATATCCTGATGACACCTGCAGCTGACACTATTATTACTTAAAATGCTTAGAATGCATGTATTTTCCTAGAACTGTATACAAGACACACATGCATCAGACCATATAATTGATTAATAATCAGAGAAATCTGTAAAATGCAGCCTGCACAGATAATGTATCACTTATTATAACTGATAAAAAATACTGTGAAAAAACAATTACAGCTGAAAGCAATATATATTTTATTTAGTATTATTTTTTGAAAGTAATTATTAAAAGCCTTTAATAATTACAAATTATGTTCTCCAATCTATGTTATGTAAAAGTTGTTTGAGCCTACCCTGAGAATTTCCAGTAATAAAAAATATAATATAAAGTAATATAAATGAACTTTGAAGAGAGTGTGAAGAGATCTGTAGCACAAAGGGGTTCATAAATTACAACCATTTTGTTATTCAGGACATTGATACTACTACTTGGTGTAGACAGACACTTTTTCCTGGACAAGAATTTGTGAAAAGCAGCTACAGTATGTACTTCAGGTGAAAACCTATGACTGAATATCAGGTCATCTGTGTCCAAATACCCACCTGTGTCAAGCCTGAGCGGGCTAGAAACATACAGGATTACTGTGTGGGAAATCTCTGAAGTAACAGCACTGCTGATGATAAGACAGCAATGAAGTGTAGAGTGTCTTGAAGCTCATCTCACCTGACATCTTCCCCCGCCTCATTCTCCATCACGCTCTGAAGTAAACTTCTGATCCAGATCAGATGATCCAGCCAGGCTTCCCTGGGAACCTCTGAAAGGGGGTGAAATGAAAAATGTAGAAATGAGACACTTTTGAAATTGATTTCCAGGTGGATGAGGTAAACTTAGCAACTAATAACGGAGTTGAAATGCTGACCCTTCAAAATGCTCCTGACCAAACTAACCTTAAAAACTGTTTCCATCTGTAATACTATCATTCATATTATTATAACCATATTTCTTTTAAATCATTTTAACACTGTATATTTATGTTTAGCCCCAATTTTATTTAAATATAACAAAACAACAATGGACCCCACTGACCATCATTATATGGGGAAAAATGTTACTTTTGTGTTCTGCAGAAGGAAAAAAAAATGGTTTAGAACAAGTATCATGACAAAATGTTCATTTTTGGATAAACTATCCCTTGATTACAGTAGTCCATTAGTGCACAACACAACGAAATCACCAAAACAGCACACAGGACTAATTTTATTGTGTTGTGCTAATTTCACGGTGTTGCGACTTGCTTCTGTGTGTTGTGCTAATTTTGTTGTGTTGTGGCTAGTATTAGTTGTGTTGTGCTAATTTTGTTGTGTTACCGCTTGTTTCCATTGTGTTGTAGCTTTATTTCATTGTCTTGTGCTAATATTGTTGTGTCGTGGCCTGTTTACATTGTAGCGTCTTGTTTCCATTAAGTTGTGGCTTGTTTACATTGTGTTGCGCTAATTTGTTTTTTTTGTGATTGTTTCCATTGTTTTGTGGCTTTTTTACCTTGTTTTTGTTGTTGCGAATTGTTTTCATTGTGTTGTGGCTTGTTTCCGTTGTGTTGTGGCTTGTTTCCGTTGTGTTGTGCTTGTTTCCGTTGTGTTGTGCTTGTTCCCGTTGTGTTGTGCTCGTTTACGTTGTGTTCGTTTCCGTTGTGTTGTGTTCGTTTCCGTTGTGTTGTGCTCGTTTCCGTTGTGTTGTGTTTTGTTTGTGTTGTGCTCCGTGTGTTGTGGCTTGTTTCCGTTGTGTTGTGGCTTGCTTGTTTCCGTTGTTTGTTGTGGCTGGTTTTCCGTTGTGTTGTGGCTGGTTTCCGTTGTGTGTGGCTGGTGTTTCCGTTGTGTTGTGGCTTTTTTCCATTGTGTTGTGGCTTTTTCTGTTGTTTTGTGGCTTGTTTCCGTTGTGTTGTGGCTTGTTTCTGTTTTGTTGTGCTTGTTTCCGTTGTGTTGTGGCTCGTTTCTGTTGTGTTGTGGCTCGTTTCTGTTGTGTTGTGGCTCGTTTCCGTTGTGTTGTGCTCGTTTCCGTTGTGTTGTGCTCGTTTCCGTTGTGTTGTGCTCGTTTCCGTTGTGTTGTGCTTATTTCATTGTGTTGTGGCTTGTTTCCGTTGTGTTGTGTAATTTAGTTGTTTTGTAGCTTTTTTCCTTTGTGTTGTTCTAATTTCATTGTGTTGTGGCTTGTTTCCATTGTGTTGTGTAATAAACATTGATAACAATAACAAATGTTTCTTGAGCACCAAATCAGCATATTACAATGATTTCTGAAGAATCATGTGATAGTAAAGACTGGAGTCAAAGGAAAAATGTAATTGTGAAATATAGTGAATATTTCAGAGTGAAAATGAAAACAGCTTAAAGATCAAACAGAGCTAACTTACTCTAACAATCTTAAATTTTGTCCATTCACTTTCTGGTAAATGGCCAAAACAGGGTTTGGAATGACCTAAGAGTGAGTAACTAATGATAAAATTATCACTGGGTGAACTGTTCTTTTAAGACATGCCAGAGTCAAAGAATCATGGTCTATCTTTAGCTTGATGAGGTAAATAACTAAGCTCCAGCATTCACAAGTCTCCTTTCAGAGACGAAGGCCCCCCTTCACGTCAATCATTCCATATACAATGACAATTGAACCAGTGCAAACAAATAATCCTAAAAAAAAAAAAACCTGGAGCAACAGGCACCTGAGGTCTGCAGTTATTCTTCTGTTGTGCTGGTTATAGAATAGGTGGCACTGTGAGAATATCCCCTGGAGTTCAGGAGGCACTGAAGAGCCTCGGGTCCTTTGGGAGCCAAGCCAGAGATAGATATCAGAGGACCGGACCGACGCGGGCAGGGTGGGTACAGGAGGAAGGAGTCTGTTTGTTTGGGACTGCTCTGATGGAGGGAGGGAGATAAGGCCAGGCTTTGGGACTTCAGATGGTGGAGGTTTAGGATGAAGGATTCAAATTAATCTCTAGCCACTCACTGAGACAACACTGAGTCAAGTTCAGTCAGAGTGAGGTAATGGCTTTGAATAAGGGGGTGTGGCTGGTGTCCGAGTAAAAGTATTGTAGTTTGCTTAAAATAACAGATCTCCAAACTGATATAATTAGACTACACTATGTCTCCCTTTACTTTAAAATATGCACAATTTCTCTCATATGGCCATATATTTTTGTGTCCTTTATATATATGGCTGCCTGTGACTGACATGCACTTCATACTAAGAAACTATTTAAAGCAAGTAATTTAAAGTAAATAAATTTGATGTCAAAGCACACTGATTATAGCCCAAATCATAAAACCTGGTGATTTTTCAGGTTTAATGCTGGGTACACACCAAAAGATTTTTTACATCTTATAAGATTTTCAAAATGTGATAGCCCACAAACATGAGGATAAAAAATCCTAGATTTAACCGTTTTGCTCCTATAGTGTGTGGTGTGCCATGATGTGACAAAGACAGCACACCACACACGAACATATTTTCAACCAGAGTCTCGACTGTGAACACAGGAAATCTCGCAAAATCTTGCGAGACTTCAGAATAAGCATGGTGGACGATATGCAGGAAGAAATTGCAATGATAGTGTTTGGAATGATTTTCACAGAACATTCACAGAAAAAAAAGAAAAGGGTTTGGGTGAAGTCGTGGAGAAAATGGTCTGTACAAGTTACAGAGTGAGCTGGAGGTGAGCAATGGTCACAAAATCACACAGCTATGTTTTTTTATAATTGTTGTTCTCAGGTCTTGCTTTCTGATTGGATATTGTTTCGTTTCACGTGATAATCTCCAGAGCGTGTGTGCGTTTGTCCTCGGTTTCCCCCCACACATCAGGATTTCTGATCGTAAATATTTAACATGTTGAATATTTATGATTCGTGATCGGGGTGGCTCCGACGTTCTTGCGATCAGGTTCGGACACACTTAACACACCTCACACCAAGGGAAAATCTGATAAGATAATCTGTAGAACCATCAAGATAATAGGGACATAGCTAGGATTGTCGGAAGGGGGGAAATCGGCCCAAAATCAGCCCGATTATCTTTTGGTGTGTACCAAGCATAAGATGTAATTCTGATCTATGACGTTTTTTTGTTTGTTTGTTTTGTTCTTGCTGGTTCTTTTGTTTCTTTGTCATATATATTATATCAATATATATAATGATCTAATATATAATGAAAAGTTCAATAACTATTATAAAAATTAAAAAAAAAAAAAAAATCCCCTGAAATAATAGCTTTGCCAGTTTGTGCTGGTAAATTGTCCAGGCTGGTTTATCAATATTTTTCAGAAAATGTGAATAATGCATAGTAATCCCATCCAAAGCCTTATTGCTACACATAATTCAATTGCGTTGTATAAACAACTCATTTAAGATGTCATGTTTTATTTAAAGGGGTCATATGAAGCAATTTCAATTTTTCCTTTCTCTTTGGAGAGTTACAAGCTCTTGGTGCATAAAGAAGATCTGTAAAGTTGCAAAGACTAAAGTCTCAAATCCAAAGAGATATTCTTTATAAAAGTTAAAGGGATACTCCACCCCAAAATGAAAATTTTGTCATTAATCATTTATAGGGCTGGGACGATAAATCGATGCAGAATCGATTTGTGGATCTATTCTTAGATTTTCAGAATGCATCGCGATTCCTCTGGAATCGATTCTGAGCTTAGATTTTAACAGCAGATGGCGCTCTAATCTAGTTTTTATCCGCACACTCAAATGTTCATGAAGAAGAGGGCTAAAGAGCGCTAAAGCATTCAGCATATCATGTAATTTCACCTCAGCTTAGAATGCTTTTATGATGCAAGATTAATGTAATTAGTCTCACAATAAGCCCACTGTGAACACCTTTGTAATTCGCTTCAACCTTTTCAAATTTTATGAATTATTATTTAAGGGTTCAAGTGTTTGTAAGGATCAAAACTATGCTCAGAATCGATTCAAAAAAGAATCGCAATGCCTTCAGAAAATCTCAGAATCGATGCTGAATCATTTCTCGATTCACGATGCATCGATTTATTTTCCCAGCCCTAATCATTTACCCCCATGTCGTTCCAAACCCGTAAAAGCTTTGTTCGTCTTTAGAACACAATTTAAGATATTTTGGATGAAAACTAGGAGGCTTGTGTCTGTCCCATAGACTGCCAAGTAAAATACACTGTCAAGGTCCAGAAAACAATGTAAAGCATTGTCAGAATACTCCAGCTACCATCAGTGGTTCAACCGTAACATTATGAAGCAGCGAGAATACTTTTTGAACGTGAATAAAACAAAAATAACAACTTTATTCAACAATTCCTCACCTCTGTCTCTCCCCACATCACCGTAGCGCCATTTTGAAAAAAATATGAGCTGGACGCAGGTGGCGTACGTGCTTCTGTGTGAGAATAAAGTCTTTATTTCTGTTTTCTTTGTGTACAAAACGTACTCTCATTGCTTCATAACGTTACAGTTGAACCACTGATGAATGGCAGATGGAGTATTCTGACGATGCTTTTCAAACTTTTCTGGACCTTGACAGTGTTATTTACTTGGCAGTCTATGGGACAGTCTCAAGCCTCCTGCTTTTCATTGACAATATCTTTAATTGTTTTCCAAAGATAAACAAAGCTTTTACAGGTTTGGAACGACATGGGGGTAAGTGATTTATGACAAAATTTTCATTTTGGGGTGGAGTATCCCTTTAAGAGTTAACCACGCCTACCTAAAATGGCTCATTCTTACATGCCCCCACATGTCTATGTCACGATGTGGGAAGATTTGCATATGTTCACGCAAAGAAAGAAGTCATAACTTTTAATCTCGTTGTTGGCACCATGTCGTGGAGATGCAGTGTTTTGTTGTGAAAGCAAAGCTACTTTGTTTGGCCTTCCAAAAGAGGACACAACTAGAAATCAGTGGTTAAGTTGCATTTACAACACAGAACAGTTTAACACAAATATTCAGATGTGTGTAACGTGTTTTATGGACGACAAGGACTGTTTCCTGAGCCAGTTGCCTACAATGCCGGTGTCTGTTTCTATAAAGTGGGGCAGTTCCAACTTTGCAAGGACAATCTGCCAATCACAACGCACTGGCCAATCAGCGTATATGCAGGGCATAGAGGAGAAACAATAATGTATAGTATGTGGAAAATAATGTGTTTTTTGAACCTTAAACCACATAAACACATTGCATTACACCAAATACATAACAATGTTCTTTTTAACAACATCATATGACCCTTTTAATTGATTTAAAGGGGTCATATGATGCTTTTTTAAAGATCATTATTTTGTGTATTTGGTGTAACAGAATATGTTGACATCCTTAAATGTTCAAAAAACACATTCTTTTTCAAATAATTTACATTACTGTAGGTCCTCTATGCCCCGCCTCTCTCAAATGCGTCATTTCTACAAAGTCCCATCTTCTGACAAGCGCAGCCTACTATGATTGGCCAGCTGACCCAATGCATTGTGATTGGCCGAACACCGCAAGCACTCATCGGAAATGTAACGCCCCTTTCCATAATCGCGAGATTCATCTTTCAAAATAAAGACAGTTAATAATGTCCTTAGTTTTACCATCAGTTCAAGCCTGAAAGGGGAATAGAGTCATGTGACAAACACAGTGATGAAGCTCCTATGTGTTTGCAGTACACAAGCCACTGACGGTTAAGACAGCTGACTCCACTGTGTGACCCTGACTCTCTCTCTCTCTCTCTTTTTCTCTCTCTCTCTCTTTTAAAAAAAACGCGACGAGAATAAATATTTGAACATTTGATAGGTCAATAGTAAATTAATTAAAAAAAATACTTACAGTAGCTGATTCAGAAGCACCAGATTGTCCTCCTCTCCTAGGTACACGAAATGGTTGACCATAAAATGCATTGCTGTTCTGTTGTAAGTAATCTTAAAGATTCCTAAATGCATCTACTTTGGGAAGGCCAAATAAAAAGCTTTTGCTTTCGCCTAGATACACACAACATCTCCCTGACATGGCTGCTTCAACACTAACTGCGGTTACTGAAACACACCTTCTTTCTTTGAGTGAACATTTGGGCAGCATTACGCAAATATTTCCACATAGTGACGTAGAGACGTGGGGGAGTGTTTGAATGAGCCTTTTTAGGGGGGTGTGGCAGAGTCTTAACTTTGATAAAGAATATCTCTTTGGATTTGAGACTTTAGTCTTTGCAACTTTATAGATTGTCTTCATGCACCAAGAGCTTGTAACATTCCAAAGAGGAAGGAAAAATTTAAATCTCATCATATGACCCCTTTAAAGGGACAGTATTAAGCATGCTGCCGTCTGTCATTAAAGGGATAGTTCAACCAGAAATTTAAATTCTGTCATTATTTACTCATTTATTTAGGTTTAACTCATTCAGAGTTAATGATGACATAAAAATATAACACTATGACAATTGACAGACGACAGAATTTTAGTTTTTTGGTGAACTATTCCTTTAATGTTAATAAAAAAACAAAACACAAAGAGAAAATTCACTCACCACTCTTGACTGAAAAAATGATAGTTGCTTTAAGAGGAATTAATCTAGTGTTTTACTTTTATATTTGTTCATTTAATTTCTTGAATGCTCCTGCTAAATGCACCTTTTGTACCTGAAAATAAAACACTGTTTTATTTGAATATTATGTGTATTTGTAATGTGTATCTTTGTTCTTATTTTTTAATAACAAAGATAAAATAGTGACAAAGATTTTTATTTTCGCCCACTTTGGCCTAAATGTCTGTCATTCTTTTTAATATTTTGTTACCTAGAAAGGCTTTGTCAATATAATAGGGAAATTAGTTTGGCTGTACTGCTCAGACAAAATAGTAAAACCAACATGACAAACAGTGTGTGTGTGTGTGTGTGTGTGTAGGCTTTGTCTATATAATGTGTGTGTGTGTGTGTCTAAAAAAATAAAATAAAAAAAACTTGCTTCTTTTACTGCGTTAGGCTAACCGAGACTTGTCATTTGCACTTACATGTTGCTCTTTGTTAGTTATGATTGTTTCTATTGTCCTCATTTGTAAGTCGCTTTGGATAAAAGTGTCTGCTAAATGACAAAATTTAAATGTAAATATGCTGAGGAACCATTTCATCAGAGATCTTCATAAATGATGTTCTCTTGTTAAGTGAAGGTCTGAATTTCTCAGAGATAGTAAGAGGTGCTGTACCTGATGGTGCTGTCAGTAAAGGAGGGAGTAAACTGGGCATCACATGTGGGAAGAAGGCTCTGAGTGGTAGACGATCCTACAAATCATATATGCATACAGATATCACCACAACTCCAAATATGAAACACCACTTTTGTGTCATTTGAGAGACACTAGTGGCACCAAACAGACCTGCCAATCATATGAAACTCCATAGAGTCAATGCATTATTATTTCTGTCTTGTTTTCTCTTGTTTATGGCCTCTGTGGGACTCCATATTTTTGGAAACAACCATTATTTTTGTGATTCAGTTTGGTGCTGCTAGTGTCAGAGAAATTACACATTCACCTTCATGAAGTCAGTTTGTACCTGAGTTTTCTGTCCAGTCAGTCTCTGGAGGAAGCAGACAGTGAAAACCTGTATGAGGGCTCTCACGGCCAGGTTCTCATCAATCTCTGTCAGCACATTCCTAAACACACACACAATCTCACACTGTTTCTGAAATTCATTTGCTGTGGTGCAGGTTAAACAGCCTGGTTTACTACAACATTTTAAATTCTAATAAGTAATAATTAAGGGTGCAGCAACATAGAGGTTTTAAATCAACAATTATTATAAAATGGCTTTTATAATAAATACATACTGTTGTGTCCTTTAAAAAACAAAACAACATTTACACTAAAGCTTTAATCTAAAAAATTGCACAGTGATTTAAATGAGACTTCCGAACATTTTAAGAGATTGAAAACCATTTAACACACTTTGAAAGCTTCCAATAACAGCCTAAATCATAAAAATGGCAATAATAAAAATAATATTGGCTAGTACAAATATTATATTATATTATGTTTTGTTATATATATTTTTTTGTGTTTTATTTTTTTTTTTTTTTTTTTTTATATTAATGGCCCAGATGGAATCCGCTATGTTTGTTTGTTTTTAAATGTTATTATTATTATTATTTGAGAAGAATTGTTTAAAATATACCCTAAGCCACTTTCTATGAAGTTTTGTGGTGTAGATACTCCATAGGTCTAACTAACAGAAATAAAACACACAAAAAATATGATATTCACCTGTAAATTTCACTGACTGTGAGGAAGATGTGACAGTGATCGGCTGAAGCTTGAGGCTGGTGGGAGAAGAACACTGCAAAGCATTAGGAACAACGCATTTTTGTCATCTCCTCTCTCAAGCACTAGGGGGCAATGCTGTAATAATAATGAGGACCTGTTGGCATCTCATACAGACCTCTCCCATAATACAATGCTGCAAGTTTAACAGCCAACTTTCTTACAAACAAAATGCGCATTGCTTTATTATACAGAAATATCATCTGTTTTAAATTCATGTGAAAGAGAGTAAAAAATGATATCCAAGCAGCTGTACATGCATGTCTGGTGCAGCACGTAAACTTACATGCTCATATTTTAATAGAACAGGTTTCATTAATATACCCATAGTTCATATGGGCAAAGAATGTCATAAAAACATCCAGACCCAAAACATCAGTGCTCCAGAAAGCCGTCTTTGATCGTCTTTGATCCTTAGAGCATTTGTCTTTGTTTGTGCATGTGTTTGTGTGTGTGCGTAGACCACAGGGAGAAGCCTCATTATTCTCTCCTTCATTTGGGACCATTAAAAGGTCTGCCCCACCCAGCCCACAGGCACCCTCATCTCCCCTCTGTACGCACACACACATACACACACACACACACACACACACACACACACACACACACACACACACCTCACACACACACACCCCCTCCAAACACACCCCAAGCCCCCCCCAAACCCTAAAGCATCTCAGATATTCCCATAACCTCAGCTAATCAACACTTGCCAAAAGCCGCCAATTTGCTGCTCCAATAAAAAGAGACGCATTTCAGCAACAAACATTAGATGGTATGATCCTGTTTCAGAAACAGAAGACAGAGCGATAGAAATCAGAGAGAGATCATAGGATAAAGAGCTCAACAACTCAGCTAATATCATAAACCAATGAACGAAAATGACTACAACTGCAATCACAAGCAATTTTTCGCAAAAACATTCAAATGCACCTGAAGCTGAAATGTCTTCATTAATAACCGACTCAGACACAATCATCCTACACTACCATTCAAAAGTTTGGGCTCATTAAGATGATTTTCAAGAAATGAATCATTGATCAAATTTGACAGTTGAGACATTTATAATGTTACAAAAGATTTCTATTTCATATAATTGCTGGTCTTTTGACATTTTTAATTAATCATATATATATGATATATATATATATATATCATATTAATCTTATATATCATTGCTCTTTTGTTGTTTTTGATTGCTTCCATTGTCCTCATTTGTAAGTCGCTTTGGATAAAAGCGTCTGCTAAATGACTACATGTAAATGTAAATGTAGTTCTATTGTCCTTATTTAGAAATGTATCAGTTTCAAGAAACACAAAATGATAATAATAATAAAATTTATTGAGTGCCAAATGTGCATATTAGAATGATTTCTGAAGGATCATGTGACACTAAAGACCGGAGTAATGAATATTCAGCTTTGCAATCACCGGAACAAATTATATTTTAAAATACATTAAAACAGAAAAAGAGTTATTTTCTCAATTAATTGTAATGTTTCACAATATTCCTGCTTTTATTGTGTTAATAACGTTTGAATGGTAGCATGGTTGATTCCAGTTTCTCTCCAGTTCACAGGTGCCTTCCTGTTTAGGATTGCCCTCATGTTGTTCCGAACATGTATGACTTTCTTTCTTTAGTGGGATAAAAAAGGAATATTTAAAAAAATTCTAGGCTGCTATTTTCCATATAGTGAACACAAGCTTATTTTTGAGTAGAAGCAGTTTGGCCCACTTGTACAACATTTATATTTTTACAGCAATTTATGTTTTTTTAGCTTGATAGAATTATTATATGGAAATGAGTGGTCATGATATTCTTAATAAATAACTTTGTGTTTATGGAAGGAAAAAATCATACAGTAAATAAAGAAATAAAATGCTTGGAACAACACGAGGATGAAGAAATTATCAGTAATGAAAAAAAAACCTCAATGTGACAAAAGCAGAGGCATAGGAAAGAGCTGTCTGCTTTTATTTGTTATGAAGGCTGAAGCTCTCTCTTCCTAGTGAAAACAGATGGGCTTTCCGAACACTCATCCATACCTTCTCCTAACACTTCAGGGAGGGTCAATTACAGCATGGCAAAAACATCCTCTTTCTGGCAGTGGGATGCTGGAAGATGCTGTTTATTGTTATTGGATTTTAGCTTTGAGGAAGGTGGATGAAAACAGAAATGTGAAACTAATTTCTGGTTTCCCCTTTTTGATTGCGGTTTAAACAACTTGTTCCTGCAACGTAAACACACCGCAGAGTTCAATCTGCTCTCAAGCACAAACAAGTCAGTTGAATGCAGCTGCATTTGGGCCTCATTTTACCTGTCTGCACTGCTCAGAATGAGACGCTAAACAGATCATAACGGACGTAAGCTACAAGACGACTGTTTGACGTCCTTAGACAGACATGTAAATGAGGTCTTGATTTGAGTCATTTTCACTTTCTTCATGTAGGTATGAAGCAGCCTCATAAAGATGTGTATGGACCACGGGCCTGCTTCACATCACGCTATTTGTGTCTGTTCTCAAAAAGAGGCCAGCGTATCATGCAACGCCGTTAATCTTCACACGCTGTGTACCATACGAACAACAGACCATCAAATTCCTTCTTTACTACCATATTTTTACTGTCAACACAGCAGCACCAAATTAATTAGCAACCAAAGCAAATATTATGACATGTGGTACTAGTTGCCATCAAACATAACAGTGTGAACTGTTGCTAATAAACATGATGAGGTCTGTTGCCGTAGGGTGCTGATATACTGTTTAACAGTTTTTAAGAGTTATGGCTATTAATATTTTGGCAATATGTGGGATCAAAAAGTCTGATACCACTAGTGAAAATACTTTAGTTTTGCATTTTTATGATAAAGAGATTATATTATTATATCAGAATAGCAGAATGAAAAGTGAAAAGCTGAAAAAAAATAATCAAATGTATTTAAGAAAGAGAGAAAGAAAGAAAGGGTCATTTGAACACACATTTGTTTATTTTCAGGCTTAAATTTTAAGATTTAAATTATACTTTTAATGTGGTTTCAATCTTTTGGAATCAAGAAAAGAAAAATGTTAATATAAAAGAAATCAAGCTTACCAGTAATGAGTCATTAACGTGTTTGTCCAGACTCTGTGTCATTGTTTCATGGTCAGAGAGCACAGATTCCAGTAAGCTCACTGCTGCCCCCTCCAGACAGCTGGGACTGTAACACCACAGGTTCACTACGGCCTCATCCTCCAACACAAGCCTCTTACTGTGCAAGAGAGAGAGACAGAAAACACACAAATACAATCTGTGTGCTGTCACATTAAATGCTGGTCACATTGGACAAGAGACAATGCTGCACTGTAATGAGACTGACCTGATCAAGGCCTCACTGACTTCCTTAATGAACTCTTGATTCAGACAGGAAGTGCCACACAACATGGAATGCTTCAGCAGAGCTCCAATAAGAGGAGACATCTGAGGACATGTGACCAAGGCAGCACATGCTGTTGACATGACATAAATATTCCCATTTGAACACCTACAAACAAACAATAAAAAAATAAATGAAGTGTGAGAGTGTACTATTCGTCTGAACAAACAAATATGTCCAGATTGATATTAAAGTTTTATTACCTGGCTGATGTGTTTGGCAAGCCGTTACAGCTTTTAATGACCTCCTCTGTCATCAATGACACAACCTGAAAGTGACAGCAGGACACAAGAGTTTGCCTTTAATTTCATAAATTGAATGCAGTTTAAAAATGACTTCAAACTTTAACATGGTTTCAGTTTCTGATTATGAAGTGGAAAATAAATTTGTGGCTGAGTTATATACTGTATCTAATATTCAGAATGCATGTTTTTGTTGGCGATGTAAAATTACATAAACCATTTTAATAAAAAAAAGAAAAACATTTGTTTTATTTGTCCATCACTAGACAAGTTTTACAAACCCTTCTCAAATTTCAAACTTCAGAATCAAAAATAGTTCATTTTCTTGATTATTCATGACTTCAAACGTTTAAATGAATCAATTTCATGATTTATTTGGTGAAAATATGCATTATTTAAACTATACTTTTCACTGTATTTTACTTCTTGCAATATACTTGGCAACAAAGTCTGTTTAGCTCAAACAACAGTTTCTGTGAGGAGAAAGAAAATAGATGCTATCGAAAATCATAAATAGACTGAAAAAGAATTCGTTCAGCTATATTGTCCAGCCTTTCTATCACACTAACCATTTCATTATTAACTAACATGTCAAGATTCTGAACAATGATTCCCAAACCTTCTGAAGAGCCTCTGAGTGGTATCGCTTCGGGGTTAATCCAGCATGTTTTACTGTAGCATGAGCTACACTGCCCTCCTCCTCCGAGATCAGATGACACAACATATTCTGTCCAGAACAGACACATAACATAAAACAATGTCGACGACAGCTTTTAAACCCAACACCCTCTGTTTATGGCTAAATTTAATCATAACACACAATAAACCTCAATAACTGAATTATTTTGATTTGTATGTGATCAGACAACTATTAGCTCATCATAAATACATTGCCATGTTCCACACAAATAATAAGAAACAAAAGGAAAAAGGACAATGGAAACGGGTGGCAAGGCCTGTCTGTTTATGAAAGTGCAGGGTTTAAGCCTTGACAGAAAGCATGTCTGCTTGCGGAGGGGCCATGTGGTTTCTTTAGGTTTACAGTATGCTAAGATGTCCTCCACAGACCCAAAGAGGCTCAATTACTACCATCTGAACAGCAAAAACACACTGCAGATCACACTTAACTCTAAGCTGGGCTGCGGCTACAGCGCAGGCCAATGAAACACAGCCTTTTTATATTCCCTCGTTTTTTTTCTCTACCTTGAGGTGGAGAAACATGGCATCTGCCATGATGATTTTTTTTTTTTTTTTTTGTTCTTCAAAGTGGTAATTTAGACAGTACTAAACCACATGGATGCCCAAGCTAAATCAAAACAACTTACAATATGCCTAAAACAAAAGAAAAACACCACAAGCATCCCATGACTCTTGTAGCTTAAAGATCTTTTAACAAGCAACCAAACTACATATACTGTTAAACTATTAATACTAAAAATTACTAAATTTGCATGCCTCACAGATATGCAACAAGATTTAAGTGCATTCAGGTCCATTTTGACATGAAAGAGATGCATACAAATTTCTAAAATAGTTTTTAAGCATGGGAACCAAACTTTTGATCCATTCTGACCTGGATGTCTTTTTTATCAATATAGTAAAATATATTTAGCCCCCTCGCATATCACACAAACACACACATTTGGGATGAATTTTGATGAACCATTGCAACATGAAAAATTAATCATCTTTATCAACTGAAAGCCAAAGTTTCTAAAAGTAAAATGAACATATTTCATTTGAAAACATCCCACATTGATGTTTTGTTAGAAAATGAATATGTTAGTTTAATAAATTTGGACTGTTTTTGAGCAGTCGTGAGTTATGCTTATCTTCCAGCTTAAACCAGCTAAGACCTGTCAACCAGCTTAGGCTTTTTTTTTTTTTTTTTTTTTTTTCAGCAGGGAGGTTCAAAGTATTTTTAAATCAATTGAGTACAATGTTAATACTGGTAATTGTCAGATTATATGTTCTTAGGAATTTTGTTTAATGATGTACAGTATGCGTAAATATTTAAAGATCATTCTTCATAATCTTTCACAATAATGAAAGATTGTTTTTCATTAATAAAATAGTGTGGCAATCAAAAATCTATGATATTTTAAATGCATTATGAGAGTTAAGGAATTATTCATGTCAGATGAGGGCTATGTTTTATGCAATTTAATCCTGGTTAGAAGCTTCGAGGAAAGACATATAATATCAAACAATAAAGTGACAGAGATATTAAAGATAAGGTCATTCTGATCAGCCTTAAACAGTTCTCAAATGCATCTGCAGAGGTAAATGTATAATACTTAAAAAGACCACACAAGTCTCCCAGAGGACTGCTTCCAGACCCCAAGGATCCCTGAAGGAGCGGAGGGGCCATCAGGCATGGTATGTTCTCTCTGATGTGGAGAGAGAGAGTCAAGCTGGCGCTCCAGAGCAAAAATTCACAGAAGAATGGGCAACCGGCCCTTTATTAACAGACAAAAATGTCTCTCCGTGGCTCTGCGGAAGCATCGTCATTCTTCTTCGTCTCATCTTCTGGGCTAAACCACCCACAAGAACACCACAACCAAGTTGGCTTTGTGAATGACAGGACCGTTTGTTTATTCATGTCGAGCAACTAAAGGAACACAGGCCATCACTGCTGTTGAGGCTCTGGGGGATCAGCTGGAACCATCCCAGATGAACCTCACATTGTAACCAATGATGATCAACACGATGAAGGCTTTCTCAGATGGGTGAGTCTTTACATGTTGACAGTGACAGTAAACAGCGGTCGAAACAAACAAGAATGGGATAAATGGAAAAATGCACAGTCCATTAGAACCGCAACAAACACGAGAATGGAAAAACAAGAGATCAGCTTTCTGGGAGAAGCAAGACGTCAGGCTGGGAGGAGAAGAAAGACCCCCGGGAAATTAACACAAACCAAATCAATTTGCCAAAACACAACAAGAAAAAGACCGAAGACATTGGACAGTAATTAGGTCACAGCAAGACAGACCAAATCAGAAAGTGACATGCCATTAAACATAGAACACACTTCCAGATCAGCATGATCAAACCTGTGGAATGGTGCCATTGTTTAGTAATTGTTTTTATGTGATAATTCAAATGGTACTTCAAAAGTCCAAAAAAGCATGGCATTACCATTGTGTCATGGTGTAATTCTGACACACAAATCAGCATAAGGAGACTGGCCATTTTTAGTATTCTATTTTATGTGATTTCTATAGGTCAGACTCTTTTGGATTGTCTTCCTCTTTCCATGTTTCATTGATCAAGTACACACGTGCCTATAATCTGTAACGTTATTGCACAAATCAAGTCCTAATCTCTGTTTTTTGTTCCATATCTTTCCCCAACAAACCATACGTACAAACACTGCTGCTGCACTGGGGATTGTTAGCTAAGCAAATAAACAATGTAAGATTAAACACCGTGACTGAACCCCTGACAGAGAACCCACACCTCCCTCTGACTCCACTTCCCTTCGTATAGGTCAAAAAACATCTGGCAAATTAAAAGTTTACTTTAAAAGCCCTGCTTTAATTAGCGCTATGTTTTATTAGATGAAAAAAATAATCAAACGAATGCACACACGTTTGAATCTGGCAGAAATGCAAGGGATTCTGTTTTGCTTATGGTAAACCATCTGTGTGAACTCTGTAAAAAGTTGAAAGTGTACAACTATTCTGGTTCTTTTTCATCACCTTTCATCTCCCAACCCTGATTACATCTCCTTAACCCTTGTATTATGCTCCATCAATTTAACCCATTTTGATTTTTGAGCTGTAGGAAATACCAGTTAATCTGTGATTTTATTCTTGATATTTTGTGACTTTTTATTATTTAAAGCCATGAACATGCATGCAAAGTGAGGATACACTGATGTGTTTTGAAGTGCACACAAATAATTTTCTGACGATTTTGATGTTTGTGGGTCAATTTGATGGTATCAAATATGGTATCTTGAGACTCAGACCTATCTAATTATATGTATTTTGTCAAGATTATAAAAAATTTTGATTCTAAAAGACCGTAATACATTTTGCATTGCAAATGACACCCCCCACTAAGGGGGAGGAGCCCCCTAAAAATTTTTGAAGTACCATTTCCCATGGTAATGCAATGTCCAAACTGGTTTTCACAGGATGAATTTTGCGATTTTAAGCTTTTTAAGACTTTAAGAAAAAAATGAAACGGAAAAGAATTTTTGTGACAAAGGTCAGAACTCCTATTATGATGTAGCATATGTTTTGAGGTGCATTCTTATCATAAATTAATCTATTACTGTTCCTACATAATTTTTAACAAAAAACAGTGAAAAAAATATCTATTCTTTCCAACGATATATAGTTTGTCATGATTAGATTAGAATATAACTGTAATATAGTAGTATAGAATATAGTCATATAGAAGTAAACTCTACCAATGGGACGGTAACAGTTAAGGGGTTAAAAAAAATGTGGTAAAAACATTTTTAAAAATCATACTATTTGATATTAATTTTTTGCACTGTGTGACAAATACTGATATTACAATTTTACTGTTCATACCTGATTCCTTCTTGTTTTTAATGATGTGATATTTAGGAAACTGCACTGAAGGCAATTAGGGTCAACCCGCTCCATCAAACCATACACAGAAATCGAACATAAGACGAGGGTTAAATATAAAAGTGTACACTGGGAATTTCTAAAACACTCTTGGCCATTTGAAAACTGTTTTAAGCATTTAAAAAAATTTAAAAAATTTAAAACGTGCTTTAAAACTCTTCATTGTCATTTTAATGACAATTTTAATAAAATAATTGATGTTTCTTCTTCACACTTTGAATTAAACAACCAATATATTTCACATTTTTATTGTGTCTGTCAGGATATCAATCTGTAATACTGCTTTGGCAATTTATTTATCTATTTAATGAACTTGTGGGTTAGTAAAGAGGTGAAATGTTTTTGCTTTACCTTGATCCACATGTTGGCTTTTTGTTCGACAGCATTCAGTGGCTCAGCGCTGTACAGACAGCTCAAACACCGCAGCAGGAGTCTCTGGCTCCTCTCTGAGCATACATAAACAAGACCACAGGACAAAATGGCATTTATAAAATGTGAAAATGGCCACATTATTCATCTGTGACAGAGAACCTAAAACAAGCACACATTTATAATCGTGCACAAACTAGGCTAAACTGACATTACACTGAGATTCAAAGTTCATTTAAAAGCTAGAGACAAAAGTTTTAGATCTTCAAACAACTGTAAACAAAGAAACCATATGATGTAAAACAAAAATAAAATATTACACTATTTCTTCGATTCTGCATTGAATGTCAACAATCAAATTAACACATTTGCGAGTATGTGATCTTGAACAAAAAGTCAGATTTCCTTGCTTCCAGTGAATTTACTCTTTACTCAAATTGCTATACAGACAACTTAATTTCTAGACAAAAATATGCATACATTTTAATTAAATAATTTATAATATCATTTTTTTAACAATAAAATTGTATTAAACTAACGAGTCTCATTTACACGAGTCTCAGACTTGTGGACCTCACTGTATATAATGGGTAAAAAAGTACAGAATAACTATTGCAATAAATCACAACTTTTTAAGAAGCATTTTTAATGACAAAATGGCATTTATAAAATGTGAAAATGGCCACATTATTCATCTATGACAGAAGACAGAGAGAAAGAGAGGTAGTAAAAGCGAGCCAAATAACAGAACAAATGCCCAGCAGGCTGCTACAGGGTTCATTGGAAAATTAGTGTAAATACCCAACCCATGCAGACACATTTCTTGGTCTCAAATGGGAAACACACCCCCGAGTGTAGAAGAGTCGTAAATTTACCATCCGCAATAACACATGGATTCCAACAAAGTCTTCCCAGGAACTGGCCCACAAAAGGAAATGTCTTCATCGCCTCACTAGTGGAGCTCTGTTATACAGTAAACACACATACCTGAGACATCAATAGCAAAAACCAGCATCTGCATTATGAAAAATAAACTGCAATTGGATTAAACATCCATAGTTTTACAGCGCAGACTACAATAATCCAATGAAATATTTTTTTTTTTTTGCTTTTTTCCCATTTTGTCATTGTAAAGCGCTGCAAGTGAGATTCAAACTTACCTCACTCACTAAATCTCAATGTATAGGAGGACATACCCTTATTGATAGAGTTGATATCACTTTTCCAAATATATAGCCTAGTACTCATCTCATAGATTGTTAATAAATTTATTTATTCACTTTTTAACGCCATAGCAGCATTAAGGCATTTTTCATAGATTGTTAATGACACACCCGTTTTTAGCATTTTGTAAATTCAAGCAACTTTTTGCTTCTGAATCTGAATTCATCTGGTGTTGCTGTGATGCTGCAACACCATGGATGTAGATCACACAACACCCAACAAAAAGTCAGGTGGCCCGATGTGAACCACACCTGACAGTGAGAGCTAAGCAAAAAAGAGAAGATAATTTTTCCAGTGATTAAACTGGAAATACTGTCTGGCATTCCACTAGGATACATCCTAGGACCCTTTTCATTTCCTCTGCAATATTTCTTCCCTGATGACCACATCAGAACTGGATTGATAAAGATCTACCTACATCAGCGTACTTTACCCTCACACACATATTTCATGTACAGTAAACTACTAAAATAGATGCTTCCTGTGCCACAATAAGAGCTGTTTTAAAGGACTGTGTGTTTGGATTGTTTTTGGAACATCAAGGAAGATCTGATGGTTGCCGAGAGGAACTCAGCAGGAACAAATGTTCTCATGTCAGAACTATATTGCTTAGCATTTTTCTCCATCAAAATGAACTGTCAACAGCAGATCCTGTCTCAGCTCATAAGCTGTGGTCAAATTTTTTTTCTTAAGTAATACTGACAGTTTTAGTAACGAAATAAATGTATGTCACTTGCCGAGTTAGCTGACATCACAAGTATGAACAATTAGCTAATATGAAAAAAATCAATCATCATTTCCCAAAGAACTATTTGAGCCAAAAAAACCTTTTGATGGCATTTTATAAAACTATTCCCACGGAGACAGACGGAGAGAGTCACTGATCACTTCTTTAAAGTCAGTTACGTAATTAATGAAAACCAGTGCGCTAATGCAAAGGCATGTTGAGGATCACAGCTTTTCGCATCAGTTCAAGATGTGCCCTGCCAATTTACTGTAAACTGGAAGCTATACAAAGGATCTAAGCCTTTTTACATTCCATAGGCACATACATTATTGGACGCTAAACGATTTCAGTGCACGCATGATGTGAATGACACCATTCCTGTGGAACTTTAACACGTCAAGTCTCACAAAAGGAAAAAGACCTTGTGGCAGCCAAAAAATAATAATTAAGATGAATACAGAGCACACACTAAACTAATTATATATAGCTCTAGACCTCCCATTTTTAATCATAACATCTAATACAGGTTTTTTTTTTTTTACTTTTTGATGCCAGGAACCCCCAAATGGGATGTATCCCTTTTCTAACAACTCCATTTCTAAAATGTAAAGGCAGCTCTATATTTTCACATAAAAAAAAAAAAAAAAAAAAAACTGTGTGTGAGAAAAAGCATATTATGAAAAACAATGTTTTGATTGGAAATTAATTAGCTTTTATATTGTTATTGTACTGAAGCCAAAACAAATCAAAATATTATCTAGAAAATGATAATGAAAGTTTAAATTATTTTTATCCCCACTTTAAACGTTAGATATATAAACCTAAAAATCATTTAATGCTTTTCAAACCTAACATTGCTCCAAAGCGGTTTTACAGCTTTGACAACCTTAAAAATTCAAAATCTACATAATTTTTTGCAGACTCTCTAGAAAACCTTTGAAGCCATCTGTGTTCCCCAGACACCAGTTTAAACATTTTAATTAAAGTTAAATTTTATAATTAAAATTTTCATTACATTTTAGAACTGTAACTTACACAAAATATATAAAACAAAATCAAAAATTCCAATACAATTTAGCATTAAATTGCAGCCTTTAAATAATTTTGCTATGCCATATCACAATATCAACTTTAATGCAACTAATTTTGCTGCCCTAGTGTGGACTTGAAAAACGGTTTGAAAAGTTAATTCACATGTGACTCATGAATGTCATGACAAAGTCCAGCTCCAGCACAGGGGTACGAACAGCTTTATCATTGCGTGCACCATCCCAGAGATGTCTTCTCATGGGAGTTAAAGGGCAAAAAGTCTTATGTACACATTCATAAGTCTGCAAATACTGAATGTGTTCACACACACACATGCATCTCTCAGCCTCCCCTTGAGCACGGGCGCATTGCCAGTGGGCACCCAACTGCGCCAGGCTTAGGAAGAAAACCGTTTACGGGACCGTGAAACCTCCCCTTTCCAGCAGTCCCAAGCAGGGAGTGGGAAAACTGGTTCTGATGGAATGCAAATGAGGAAATTGATATAAACTAGACATATTTTCATCCCCAGGCGTGAGCCATGTCCTTAACTCATCCAAGTGCTGCTGTTCTGATCCGCTTCATTTGGGCCTTTTTACGAGGCTCTGCCGGGAATAAGGGTTTAGGGCCAATTAAGAAATCCTGATCCCATCACGTTGCTGAATGCTGTCAGAGGGGCTGACGCATGCCGAATGTGATGGAAACGGAAACGTGACTGCATTTTGGCAGGGGGGGGCATTGTAACTTGAAATAAGAAAGCCTGCAAGATATTGTTTTCTTTTCCGACACGCCAGGCACCAAGCGGCATGGTATGCAGGGCCAACAGGAGATCTGCTGGTTCGAAGGCCGCTGCTAAATGAATAAAGTCCTTCTTTCAAGGTGAGGAGAGTCAGTGGGAGGCAGAATTTTTCTTAACACTGGTCCTTCACAGATTTGTCCTAACCCATGCTACCTCGTCCAAATTTGCAACACTTGACGCAGGGATACATTTGGTTAACGCTAGCAGTCCCTGGGTGGCTATTAGCCCACTAAATCATCACCACGGCTGTGCCAATGTCCTGCCTTCATCCGCACAGAGCGGCTTCTGTTAGGGGTGCTAAAGGAGTTAGTTAAAGCACTATGACCTTAATTTTAAAGGTGATTTTATGAACTCTGCAGTAGAGATGTGCAAAACTACACCTTTTCAAAACTAACTAATGCTGAGTTCTATCTTACTGTGAGACTTTTAGCATGTTGAACCACAGCATGCTGTCAGCATGTTAAAACTCTCTCCAAAAAGTTGCATCTTTTAATTTATGTAAGCACCACAGTTAAAAAGTATTACAGGGCTCAACGATATGGATGGCCCACTGGTCCAAGGCCAGTGTGAGAGCCAATGATCATGTAAATGTATTTTTATGAAAACTTAAGTATTTGGTTGACATATGGTTGTGACTTTTTGCCTGCTAGTTTAAATAAACAAATCAATAATGTTTTTTTATGCATGCCATCATTTTATGCTATTCCTTGTACAGTTTCCAGCTAAAGGTGTGTGTGGGGGGGTATATTATATAAATCACATTTATATATTATACTATTTAAATGCAATTATATAAATGCAATATTAAATTATTAATTTAAATGAATACAATTTATAATATGAGTTCAGAGAAAACTGTAGATAATGAGAACATTTCCTGTTGAAGAATTAAGAATATGCAGAACAACATTAGATCAACAATTGTTTATTGGATGCTAACATTTAACAAAATAGCTGTAGGGATAAACTGTGGCCTATTTATAATGTTTCACAAAACTCCAGACAAAAAGTACAGCTTGAAGTATAAAGCATGATGTTGACATTTTCATACCATTTGTTGCAACCCCTGCAGAACTTGCTGGAGAAAGCTCCTCAGAGAGCCAAGGTGTCTGCTTGTGTCCAGAAGAGCAGAACATGACGTAGCCTCCCCCCAGTTCACGACTTTGGCCATCCAGAACTGCACATCTGTCTCAGATACAGCCTCCATTCTCTCAAGTCTACGAGGACACACAGAAATAAAAGAAACCATAGGTAAAAAGGCTTTCTGGGATTGAACTATTCCGTTCAAGGCCAGCAGATCTACATGTGCACCCTGCATCATTTCTTCAAAAGTCTGTTTTTCATTCCTGAAAGAGTAGGAGAGTTAAGATCATAATAATGATGTCCTTTGTACAGAGTCTGAAATGACAGGGGTTGTAATCAGGAAACGGGGAGTTGAAAATGTGTTACCCAATTGAGGGCTCTTAATTTGTCATCAGCCTGTATTTCACGAGCCGGCCAGTTTGAAAAAGGGGGAAAAAAAGATACAAGCGGCACTGGGTAGTGCAATAAAGTCTTCGTGGACTCATTTTAAACTTCCAGAACGCTCTTAACTCAGCACTGAAGTATTTTTGACAAATAAACAAAACCGACCAAGGCTGAAACCATCAATGAAGACATATCCTCATCTGCGTCCTGCTGGGCGGTGAGGTTCTCACACCGCAACCACGGCGTAACGGAGTAGAAAAGGCGCTCAAACAGCTTGTGTGTGCGGGAGCAGGAGTTTGTGGGTAATTGTTGTTCTTAGTCTTAATGACAGGTCTGTGAAAGACACAACAAGGGAGTGTTTTTATGATCTGCTCATAACAGTGGAGTCGTTTAATGTCTTGCCATCACCCCTGCTGGAAAAATCCCTTGGGTGAGACAATGTAAATATATAATTAGCCTTTCTTTCCTTTTTTTCATCAAACCAAACTATGAACAAACGCTCCTTGTTTACTTGTCATCCCCGCACAGCTTTCACCAGTCCTCCGGGGGACCCAGACGCCTGGCCAATAAACTGCCACGGCCAAGATGGGTGTAATTTCCAACACAGAATACTAGTAGAGCGCTAGCTGAATTTGTGCAAGTGTCAAATTATTTGGGCTGTGTTATGCGCTGGAGAGTGTCAACATTAACGCGTACCAACACATACTAATGTCCTGACTGTATGCCACATAGAAAAAACCTGCAATAAAGAATTGAGCTCAAATGTATTATAAGGCTCTTGACAAGCAACATTCAAGAGCAGAGTCAAACAGGTTGGCCTTTTGATTGTTTGATTTGGTTCGGTTGGCTGGTTTAAAGCGAAAATGTCTGTTCAGACTTCAGACAGCTGGTGTCTGAGTGAAGCTTCATTTACCGTGGTGCTAATGCATTCTCAGCTGGAGGGCAAACACATTATTACGCTCCTCTCAACAATCTGTCATCATCCTGGAGTTCAAATCATCTCAGAAATCTGAGAGGGCCTAATAATCAACTCTGTACAGATCATTTCAGCTTTAATGATAATGATGAACAGATTTATCAGTGATTCTATGTCATGTCCACTCTTTCAGAGACCTGATGTCCATTCTGGTGCCCCCTTAAAATATCTATTTGTATTTTCCTGCATTCTTAAGTAATGGCACTACACTATTAAAAAATAATGTTTTTTTTTTTTTTTTTTTGGCATATATTTTTTCTTGATTCCGTAACCATTAGCTTCGATAGAACCTTGCCACTGCATAAAAATTTTGCAATACAGAAGTAAGCTATTTCCTGTGAATGTGGATTCAAGTTAAAATGGCCACTTCCACCCTTATGTTAAAACTAAGATGAATAAAAACATTATTTTTAAGTTATTAAAATGTTTTTCTAATTGTTTTAACACCTGTTTACTAAAAGGTTCTTTGGAGAACCCATAATGGTTCTTCTATCGCTGTGAAAACCCCGTTTTGGAATTTTTATTTAAAAAATTTAGTATCTGATCTTATTCTTATAAGTTAAGTTCAATAAGTTTTCTTCCATATTATGACATATATTTGAGTGTAATGGATTACAGAAAAAAAATTAATGTAGGCTGGAGACTTATATAAAAAACAACTATAAAATTTTTTTATTTTTATTTCAATATTTGTATATATTAACATTCGGGGGGAACGGTTCGCGGAAAAAAAAACCCTGCGGCATCTGTAAAATAGTTTGCTATAAATAACATGTAAAACAAACAGGGTTCAGCTGTTAATGGATGTACATTCTGGATTTTCACAGCGATGAAAAAAAAAAAAAACGTGGACAAACCATTCAGTCTGGTAAAATGCGATTGCCGTATGATGAAATATTAGCAACAGTCATTTATTCGATCATCTTGCTGATAGCGCACGTGCACAGGTGAGACCTGAACAGCACACGCTGATATCTGTTTAAACTAAACTAATGAAAGCTTTGCAAGTTTAAACATTTAACATCCAGAGGATGGGAGCTCGCAGTGAGACTATTTGTGAGTGCGCTCATCTGAAGAGCGCAAACCCGCGCCTCAGAACGCGCCCTAATATTAAGCTGTCTCTCAAGTATTGTGTTTAAATGGACAAATTCACACAAAAAGTATGTCAAAATGCCCGTCTTGGTAAGCATCATATAGCAGACATAGCCGGCTAAACGAAGCTTTTAGGAAACTCAGCCGAGTACTCGAGTGATCTTAATATTACGGTCTGTTTCCCAGAAGTCTGTTTATTTGTATCTTTACTCTATTGTATTTATTTGTGCTGTTGCTTGTAGTTAGAGTATTCTTAATTTCTTTATTTTTATTTGACAGTATAGTTTTTCCCTCAACATAGCACATACCGAACCATACCGAAACCGTGACTCTAAAACCGTGACCGAACAAACCGAACCGTGAGTATGTTGAACCGTTCCACTCCTAATTAACATAGTTTTGAACATATAATTTATTTAAAAATATATATTTTTATGATGGATTTTAATTGTTTAAGACTAAAGATCTGAGACAATGGTAAACCAATAAAATAATTATTTGTAAAACAGCAATAAGTAGCAAAAATATATAATAAAGGTGTGGTTAAAAGTTTCAACAACCTCTCACAATTCCCCGTCATTTAGCATTAAGATGAAAAAAATTTTTTTTTAAAAAGTTTAAAACCATTATATTGTAAAACTGGGGTTTATATGTATAATTCTCGGTTATTTTTGTCATGTCAGGAGCTTTCTCAAATTTTCCAGACTCCAAACTGATACTACTCGTGATTTTAAAGATCTAAGACATTTAGGAAGTATGCTAAACTGAGCTTAAGATATTTTACAAGGGTAAGCTAGCTTGGTTTAATATATATATATATATATATATATATATATATATATATATATATATATATATATATATATATATATTTCACACAATATATAGTATAATTAAATCATTTATGTTTGTTCTCTCTCTGGCTGCATAAGCATTTGACTTCAGTCTGAGCACATCTCTAAAGAAAAATTACAGTAAGGAATAAAGTCATGAATATTAATTAGGTCTGGCAGACGTTGTATTGTAACATTCCGAGCGTATCACGTAATCTAATTAATATTCATGAGTAATGTCACAGCATGATTCGTAAATTCTCATACTACTTCTGACAGTCAAGATAAAGCCACACACAGTCGGGCCAAATGCTTAATTTTCATGTGAATGAACAAACAAAACTTGGATATTACCTGTAGTCTTCGCAGACTGGAGCGTGTCGACCCAGTGAGATGAGGACGTGCCGCGAAGACTTTTGCTGTTCAGTTTGAAAACAGCGGACTCTCACGACGTCCTTATTTTGCTCAGGCTTACTATTGGCATAAACGTATTGTCATACTTTCCTAATAATTTAAGATAACAGTATAAAACAGCAATCGATCCAATGTGAGATTTTCGCGGCATAGGAAGCTGTACAAAACTTTCTGAACTTCCCTCTCAGATATCTCAAACCGGATGTTGTCATCTGCTATTGGCTGCGCGCCTTTAAAAGGGGCGGGGCAAAATCTCAGCATGGACTGAAGGGGATACCTCAGGCAGCACACAGTATTCAGGAAAATACTGTTTTAAGTCACACACACACACACACACACACACACACAAAGAGCACACTTTCACTCTCTCATAATTTTCCTGAACCACAAAAATGTACCAAATCTTTCAACCACATCACTGTTTGATCATATGTGATGAAAATTACATTTTATACGTTTTGAAATAAAATCACGAAAGCGAACTGCTCTTCAATAACATCATAAACATAAAACAACTATTAAAAAAGTGTATTTTAGTTTCACTATTTGCATATAGTAGTTCTTCTGAACATAACGTTTATTTAAAAACAAATGTTTTTTAAATGTGTAAAAAACAAAATTAAAAATTAAATAATTTTAATTGTTTAAGGCTAAAGATCTGAGACAATGGTAAACCAATAAAATAATTATTTGCAAAACATGCCCAAGACCTCTCAAGATGCCCATTTGGCCATTTAACATAAAAAAGAAATAAAATAAAAAATCTGTTTAAAATCGACCCCCTGCACATACAGGCGTGAGCCCACCCATGTGCTTTCTGCTGCTTTAAATTGTATTCGATTACATAAATAAATGCATTTTGAAATATTTGTCTGCTTGATCCTTCGTCGCATTCTCCTGCAGGAATATCGCAGCTGTTTTACATTCGATCGTTAGGTGGCACTGTTTAAAGTTGTTTCAAGCTCTTAGTACACTAAACTACTGTTACAGGACCCCGGGGTTCTGTCCAAATTTAGTTAGGTCTGCTGTAAAATGGTTTAGATAGAAGATTAATCCTATCGGCCTGTAGACCATTATGTATTATTCACCAAATTCTCATATTACGCTGTTGTTTGGAAAGTTTTACAAACAAGAACACATTCCCGTTTTGCTATGTAATTCATGAAAAACATGTTGTCAGGACTTCGCAGTTCTCTGATCTGTCAAATGGACTGATGATGTTCAGAGGCATCTGCTGCAGGCTGGGCTCACACTCCTGCACTAAGTGCATGTGTGCGGTTTGAGACAATGCAGGGAAAAGTGTGGTGGATGCAGGTGGATGTATCTGTTTTGAGCATTTAATGGGGACATCTGTTATCCCACGACTTTCAAAGCACGTTGCCTTATCATAGTGCTATTCTTAGAATTTTTACTGGAGTAATACTCTGATTTAGCATCTCTGATCTTTAAGGTTCTGACTTAAAAAGGATAGAAGGTGAGTATGAGGATATGATAATCAGATTAGCAAACAATAGCACAAAAAATCATTATCAAACAATAGTTACACACACACACACACACACACACACACACACACACACACACACACACACATATATATATATACAGTACAGGTCAAAAGTTTGGAAACATTACTATTTTTAATGTTTTTGAAAGAAGTTTCTTCTGCTCATCAAGCCTGCATTTATTTGATCAAAAAATACATAAAAAAAAATGTAATATTGTGATATATTATTACAATTTAAAATAATTGTTTTAAATGTATTATACTTTAAATTTTCATTTATTTCTGTGATGCAAAGCTGAATTTTTAGGATCATTATCACATGATCCTTTAGAAATCATTCTAATATGATGATTCATTATCAAAGTTGGAAACAGTTCTGCTGCTTAATATTTTTTTCAGAACATGTGATACTTTTTTTAGGATACTTTGATGGATAAAAAGTAAAAAAAAAAAAAAAAAGAAGAAGCATTATTTTTAAAATATAAATATTTTGTAATAACAATAGCCTACACTACTGGTCAGTAATTTGGGGTCAGTAATTTTTTTACTTTCTTTTTTTTTTTTTTTTTTTAAATAAAATCAATACTTTTATTCAGCAAGGATGTGTTAAATTGATATATAAGTTATAGTAAAGAAAATATATTATTAGAATATATATTATTAGAATTTTTTTTTTTATTTTGAATAAATGCAGTTCTTTTTAACCTTTTATTCATCAAATATATTAGACAGCAGAACTGTTTCCAAAACACTCATAATAAATCAGAATATTAGAATGATTTCTAAATGATCATGTGATAGACTGGATGTTACATGTGACACTGAAGGCTGGAGTAATGATGCTGAAAATTCAGCTTTGCTATTACAGGAATAAATTATTTTTTTTAAAGTATATTCAAATAGAAAAACTTCTAAGTTGTTAATATTTTCACAATATTACATTTTTTTTCTGTATTTTTGATCAAATAAATGCAGGCTTGATGAGCAGAAGAGACTTCTTTCAAAAACAGTAAAAATAGTAATGTTTCCAAACTTTTTGACTGTACTGTATATATATATACGATATATATATATATAGATATATATATATATAATATATATATATATATATATATATATATATGTATATATATGTTACTTTATAACAAAAACGTGAAAGAAAATGTGATCTTAAGGGTTAAAAGACAATTATATTATAATTATATATATATATATATATATATATATAATATATATATATATATATATATATACAGTATATATATATATATATATGTATATGAGGAGCTCATATGCGAAAGCCTCCAAGTGCTATCTGATTTTTTTTTCTAAAATAAGCATTTTTATCAGGCTCCTATAGTTAAATTGTTAAATTATTTCACATTAATTGTATAGAAAATGACATATACATTGCCATTACAGTAAAATTACTGAACCTAAACATAAGAGCCTGATAAAAATGCTCATTTTAGATGAAAATTTTAGATGGCATTAATATTTAATAGCATTGCTGTTTTTACAGTATTTTTATTAAATCAATGTAGCCTTGGTGAGCATAAGACTTTTTTCATGAACATTTAAAAAGTCTTACCTTTGAACAATAGTATGCATATATGTATAGTTTTTATTGCTATTTATTATTTTTATTCAGATTTATTCTTATTCTTATTCTGACAGTTGAACATGTTTGTTACACAGAGGTCTTCCACATTTCATTCCCTAATAATTTACCCATGCAAAAGGTATCAGGCATTCAGGACAGATAGATGATGTTATGCACACATTTCATTTAGGAGGTGACTGGGCGATCACAGTAAAGGTAAATACCCTGAGCCTCATACAATGGGAAGACTGTTTAAGGTCAACAGAGAGCAGGATCTGGAGTTCACTGCATACCAGCAGAAAGAAGTCAGGGCTCTGTGCATGCGGCTGTCCCCCTGGAACCAAAAACAAATGCACAGAGGTTCCAAGCCATGGAGCTGGTTTTGGGGAACAGCGTTTTCTCAAGGCCACCCCAGCAGATGCAGAGCAGACGAATTACAACAGTTGTTTAAACAGAGGTAATGGTACCACATGTGTACGTATGTTACATGTAGGCTATGTCATAATGTAATGTGGAGAAAGAGGGATATTGGGGAAAATAGTGTGTTTTTGGGAGAGGTTGGTGAGGCAGAGGCTATAACTTGGGGAATGTGTTTAAAGTGGTCTAGTGGCTCCAGATTAGAGCTCACCACCCCTGTGGTTTTCAGCACACAAACTAATGTGTGTGTGTGTGTGTGTGTGTGCATGTTTTTCTTAGAGTTGGGTGTTTGGTTTGGTTAACTAATGGAATGGATGGGCTGAAAAGAATATATTCTATGTACAATGTAAAACAAATATTTATTGCAATAATTCATTTTAATCATTCGTGTGTGAATGCATATAAAACTTTAAACAATAACAATTACTCTGAGCAATTATTTTTTTTTTTTTTGGATTAATTATGATTTTTACATACTGGCCATTGATTCTTCGATAGTGATGGTCTAACTGCAAAGTACACTCTTAGAGAAAAAGGTTACAAAACTGTCACTGTGGCAGTAGTTTCTAATACATACTTTTAAAGTACTAATCTGTATCTTCAAGGTATCATTATGTACCATTTAAGGGTAAATAAGATACCATTTAGGGCTTTTGTAAGTTAGTTTACCACCCCAGTGACAACTTTGAACTTTTTTTTCTAAATGTGTTGACATAAAATGAAATGACATGCATTTCTGACTGGACACACACAGTCACAGTATGTTTATTCTCCCGAAAGTAAATTTGGCTCAGTTCGGGCCAGATTCCTTTGGTCATTACATAAAAATACATCTGGTCGGAGCGGAACTTCTTTGGTCATCCAAATAGAAATAAAGAACACACAGAAAAATGCGGTTTAATGCCTGGGCTAGAAACCATGTGTGTTTTTCCCTGAGCTCAAAATGGTCGATCGTGAGGTAGGGGGATAAGAGAGTTGTTGAATGTGGGGAAAAAAGGAGCCAGTGTGAGAAAATAGCAAGGGTGGAGGGGACCGAAATGATGGAGAGGGGTATTGGTAGAAGGCTGCCATGTCCAGCGCTGAGATCACTAAGTGGGTGGTATGCAGTGCTTCCCTTTGGCCAAATCATGAGAAACACTCATATCTTCCAAGCAGTTTGACTGGGGAAGGATGTCAACCGCTGAAGCCTGTCTGCGAGCCAGAGACCGAGCGCTGCACAGATGGTAGTGCTGACAAATTAGTTCAGTTCAGATCCAGACCAGTTTCATTTCTGTACCTGGCAGCGGGTCTCTTAACCACTTCTTGTCCGACGGGGCTGGAATGATCGTTCTTTCCACGTTTTTCGCTGAATGGTCTGTTTCCAAGTGAGGTCCCAAAATCTGGGTTTGTAGTTTTACATGCGATGTGGTTACATGTTGAATATATGGCTGCCCATATACAAAACGGCAAAGTTCCCTCCGATCTCTTTATTTATATTGAATGAAAATGTGCTGGCTGCCTGCATTACTGCCGCCCACATGAACCAGAATCCAAGCCAGCTGGCTTCAGACTGGATCCTAACTCACAGAGAACAGAAGCACACAGACAAGGTGTGGCCAGACCAACCTGGCTCTCCTTAGGTTACCATGCTTTGGATAGGAAAGAACTTTCTCTTGCCACTATCCTCCCCATTGCCTTCATTTTGACAGTAGCTTTTGATTGCTCCTAAACAGAGCTATATGATATGAAATGAGCAATGACAACAAATGAGAATGTTTCTTTTAAGGATTTGACAATATAATTGAAGAAAGCATTTTAACATTAAAGTTAAGGTTTATTTACAAAGACCCTTTCAAGGAAAGTCTGTTCACTATGCGGCCATATTTGCAACACCTCCAGGCAGCTCAAACAAGACCAAGTCCTATCTAAATGAATGGGGCTGCTCGCTGAATTCACAATTAAATTACATATTTCAAATCAGCAATAAAATCTGAAATAAACTGTCCATGAATGTTGTTCCTTATGCTCAAATATCGCTTAAAAGGGGTATTTTTCAGGCTGCGTATGTGCAGTGGCTGGTCTGGCTTCTATGGGAACCGGAGTTGCTAACATCCTCTGCACTGATGCAATGACTTTACCAATCAGCAATTTGCTCTTTCACTTAGAAGGTGGGACTATTCTGCCATATTGCGCATTGTAGTTTCTCCCATTCATAAGTATAAGAGTGAACCATCTTTGTATTTCTATAGTCTTTGCTTACAGTATTTATGCCAATGATGCTAACTATAACAATAACGATAATTGTGAAGTTTTTATAATCGTTGTAATTCTGTAACTATAAATCAGTCCACACCACAACCATAAGATAATTACACAATAGAACAATATTGTTGAAATCACTTTCAGAGTCCACCCAGCTTGAAAACCTCAAGCATTTAAAGTGTCAGACGAAATAACAGAAGCACTTGCTCAAAATAAACAGAACATTATTGTGTGTTAGTGACGACACTAATATAGTTATTGTTACTGTTAACTTTAATTCTGTGAGAATAGTCCACACCACAACTATAACAAAGCACGTGTAAGATAAAAACATTTGTAGCCAATCACAATCCAAATGACTTTAAAGAGCTTGAGCATTTAAAAAGGCAGACAACAGAACTGTTATCGTGGTTGCTAATATAATTATTGCTATCTTTATAGTTATCAGTCTTGCTTTGAATGTGCCTTCACACATGTTAAGTGATGTTTTAAGTCGTGTGTCACAGAGTGGAATAACTGATTGCATAAAGTGAGAATGGTGGTGTGTTCAAGCCAAACATATAAAAATGTTAAATCAGGTTCATAGTTTGGCATAACTTGTATTTACATAATCAAGACACGAAGCACCAAAAGTGTGCACACCTCACAGGTTGCACGAGAAAACAAAAATACAGCATGACCTGCGTAGTCTGGTTCACAAACAAATGACTTCTACAATTTGGTTGTTTAATTGAATCATCTCAAACGTAGGAGCTGCCGGTTTAAATTAGTCTGACCAATCCTCCACTGAATGAAATCACAGAATCTGTCAGAGCAGCTACTGAAGCAACATATGACTCACTAACCCAATATTCTGTCGGAAGAGCGTCAGAGTCAAATTGCGTAGGTTACTATGTTCATCCGATGACAAATTAGCATTGGAAACGAAACAAAAAAGCTTTAATGGCTTTAAACACTGAAAGTAATATCCAAGTTCAGCTCGAAGAGAGCAAAAGCAATTAGACAGTAAAAAATGGTATCAAGAGACTGGAACATCTTTCTGCAGGGAGATGAAAAAACAGATGTCCTGTCTTGCTCAGAATTCATAAATCTTGTGTGGAGGAATCTGCTGTCTGTTTCTGGGGGAGCAATCAATGGCTCACTCCTCATTACTCAATAGTGTGATCACGTGGGAAAGGGCTTTGTGTTAAAATCCATGCTCAGTATCCCATGATGATAATGGTGCTGGGAGATTGAAGAATGAGGTGGGTTTTCTTCTATGCGCTGCCTGATTAGCAATGGAAGAGAATCACAACCATAAACAAATGTTAATTAACGTCTTTTAAATTACACTTTACATTAAATTACCCAAGCTAATAAGGCTTAAAGTAAACATTTTCCTTCTTTTTTTTTTTTTTTTATAGTTTACCCTGTTGAAAAATCCAGCATATGCTGGTTAGGTATGTTTTGAAGTATGGCTGCTAGTTTGAGCTGGTTCAGGTTGGTTCCGTGCTGTTATCAAGGTAACAGCTTTTCTAAATTTTAAAATTACATTTTTTTTTAAAATTAGTATCACATGGCCAAATGTGTATATACTGTGTTTAAGTGTGTTATTCATTGAGGTCTTTTTGAGTGTAAATTGCTCTTTGGAGTGCACTGGGCACAGTTATGCTCACTTTTTAAATGAACGTCCTTCTTGATCTTATTTGTTCTGTTTGTTGGGTTTATGAGAGATGAGATCTCTAAGCCATGTGTAAGTGAGATGGTGTGTGTTTTCATGCTCATGTAATGGCATCATCTGAGGTGAAAATTAAAAAGGTGCGGTTGCTGTCTTTGTTGTTGGCTATGGAGTTAATTGCACTTACATAGCTCTTTGTCCTTCCTGATGAGATTGCCATTTTCAGTGATCAGAGGGGGATTGTACTAGTTGAGGACTAATGGTTAGCACACCAGGATGAATAATGATCATCTGCTCTTAATTTATATAATCCACCAAGGTCTTTATTAGTCTTTAGATTTAGGTTAATATGCATCATATGAAGTTCTTCCTCTGCCTTTTCTCATTTCTCTTCATTCTTTACTTCAAGGGTTCTCAGCTGTTGGGTTACACATATATTAATATCTAAAATTATTTATTGTGTAAAATTAACAATAGTTCCCGTAAAATCAAACATCCTCAAGTTTACACCAACATTCCTTCACTTTTTGTAACTTTCCACGTGCAATGATTTTGCACAAATTTAGGTAAAGTCATTCAGAAATTTGCCAATGTGTTTTGTTTTGTTTGTTTTTTGAGTGAATAGGAAACATTGAATACTTAAAAAAAAACAAACAAAAAAAAAAAACACGAGGATGCCTAAATCATCTTCACACTGACATATTCTGTTTTTGTCTTTCGGCAAACTCTGAACTGTAAAAAAGTGTGAAAGCTCCACCTTTAAGGGAACAATTTCTGCCCTCATAAATGAATTTATGTAGACCCTCAAATTTTGTTGAGGCAGTTTGTTAAGTCTCCAACCAATTGTAAGTTACTAAGAGGTTTCATGACTAGAGATGGTCACCTTCTGAACCGCTTTACTGCAATTCCAAATATTTTTTCAGCGTAGTCCTTTATTGCTTAGTGAGGAAGTAAGGGATTCACTGGGGAAGAAGGGAATGCTCTGTGACCAATCTGAAACAGAGAATGCTTATATTCTTGTTTACAAATTGAATTCTGTTTTTCATTTTTAACAGAGATTCCTAGTGTGGCCTTTCCTGCAAAGTTTATCATCATGTTTTAAAATCAGATTCACTCAGTAAACACATTTATATATTTTTTTTTTATTTTGCAATGTTTGCCCATGCAAAATTTGCAATCACAATGTTAAAGTGTATTTTTTAAATGTGACATTATGGTTTCTAGATACGTTCGTTATGTCTATGGATTTTTTAGGCATGCAACGATATTACAGTCCTATGTGTTACCCATAAGCCAAAAAATATTTAAATGTTATGGTTGATAATAAAATTCTTTACAAAAAAAATATTTAAATGTTATGGTTGATAATATTTTTATTTTATGGTTTATTTAAAATTTTTTTATTATATAATGTATTTGTTAAATATTAATTTGAAGTAATTATTAGTTAGGGTTAGGGGTGTGTCACATTTCATATTAAAGTCTGAGATGAACTAACTTTAAAAAGCTGTTTTATAACATCTTGCACTGATCAGTCCTCTTACTGTATATCCTATTTGGGCTGAACATGTCTGCGTGTCTGCTTGTGTGTGTGTTGGATCAGGGTGGATTATGGGGGGTGAAGGGGGGATTCAATCAGCGGAGCTGGAGTGTAGGCTCTTTGATTAAAGTAAACGTATTGGCCTAACACAAACAAGCATGGAGCGAGAGCCTCTGCCAAAATACAGATGGACGGACAGAGCAATCAGAGAGAAACAGCTTGCAGTGGTAAAACGACCAGATCCAGATTCATGGCTGCACTTTTGACATCACGGTCCCGCTTTTCTCCGTAGAGCTGTCTCGCATGCCGCAGTCACACTAAATTAGTAAAATCTGATACAAGTTTCTAAACACTTCAAACAAATAGCTTAACAGTTCAGTGACAAGTAGTGCTGGGAAATATAACACTTCCCGGCACACAGAGATGTTCTCTCCTTTGAATAGGGCTGTTTATGAAGGTGTACACTACTGATGTCAGTTATAACTAGGTCTGAGAGATGTATAAAGTGATCATTATATATTCACAATAAATTTCCTGGTGATTTCAAATCGTTTTTTGCTGGTGCTTTTTCTGTTTGAAGTGTTTTTAAGTGTTTTCTGAGGTTGCAGCGTGTTGAGCTCTCACCGTAAAACTGTCCCTTGAAGACAAAAGTATTTAGACAATTTCTGGTTGTCAGTTTATTTATTTATTTTTTTATTTTTTTATAAATAGATTCAAACTGTCCATATTAGTGAAGCAATTCAACAGACTGAAACTTTGAATCATTTACTTCATCAGTAGAAACGTGTTCTTCAAAGTCTCTGCATATCATTTTCCGTGTATTTCTGTTGTAATGTCTTGATTAAGTGTCATAAAATATAAATAATTAAATATTGCACTATTATAATATGATTTTAAGGAGTTAGTTTGAGTTTAAACTTTCCATTTCAATGAAACTATTAAACTTTTTTAAACTCTGATTTAGTTATTTGTTTGTCATCACTCAGAAATAAATAAATATATAAAAATAAATAAATAAATAATATAAAAATTCACAGAAGTCTCCACATGGCAATTTAAATGTTTTGTACAATATACAGTACACTAATGTTCAAAAGTCTGTACAAGAATGAAGTCTTCTATATTAACTAAGGCTGCATTACTGTATCTGCATCAAAATACGGTAAAAACATTATTACAAATTAAAGCTGTTTTAATATAATTTTAAATGGAATTTATTCCTGTGATGTAAAAAATGTATTTTCAACAGTCATTGCCCCAATCTTCAGGGTCTTTTGTAACATTAGAAATGTCTTTACCTGTTTACCCTGCTGAACAAAAGTATTAATATATATATATATATATATATATATATATATATATATATATATATATATATATATATATATATATATATATAAACAACACAATCAAACAATAAATATTTGCTTATATTTTTGTTATTTCAGTTTTCTTAGATTTAAACATTGTAAATGAAAATGGCAACTGGCTGCTTGGTTAGAATGGTTGTTACATGAAATTACATACAGTACTTTTTCTTTATCACCCTGTACTAGTTGTCACCCTTTATAAGACTTATGTTTAAGTTTGTTAACTCTGTCATAAATGTAATAATCCCCATCAATCTTACAGCACAATCAAGGTGTGGGGAGGCACAGGACTATCTCTTCAGATTGTGCACCAGATTGTACGCCTGTGCACATCCCTTTAAAAACTGACCAAGACTTTGACTTGCACATGTTTTCAATTAGTACCTAGAATTCAAAAAGAATTATGTGAGAGTGTTTAACACCCACACTGAGCTCCATGTCTCTGATGGAGAACATAGACGGCAGACTGTTCACATACTGTACCTCCAACTGTGTTTCAGATCTTGTGTGGTTTAATTGTTTGTGGTTGATAAGATGGATGTTTGGCTGTTAGTGTGCTGTGTGGGTTAAGTTTGGTGTGTTTTTTAAGGTCAATGTTTTCTAGGTGTTTTGTGGTTTATTACTCTGTTCGCTTTTGGCATGTGATCGTGATGGCCGTTGCTGCTGTTTCCTTTCCTTGGCGCGCTCAAGGTCACGTCGAGCCAAAGCGTTCCACAGAAGGACAGAGGGACAGCACACTAGATCCATGAGACACTTTAGGGGCTGTATGTTTGATTTGGTTGTATTTTGATTATCTTTACATTTTACTCTCATTATACTGAGCAATCAAACCAAGAAGATTTGTTCTTCAGCATATGGATTCAAACTATTCAACAATTTAAGTATATTTCTAATACACAGTGGCCCCAAAGTGTATTTGGACACTAAAGTCACACTTAAAAATGTATTAAATGAGCAATTACTTTTAAGCAACTGGTCCCAGGGTTCTTTTTAGTGGATGAAGTCAGTTCCCCTCAGGTTCACACAGGTGTTCTAGCAGAGTTACCACAGATGTAGTTCATCACACTAACTATAAACATGTTCCAATAACATCTGACAACCAGAAATTGTCTAAATACTTTTTGTCTTAAAGGGACAGTATACCAAAAAAAAAAAAGAGAAAAAACACACACACACACACACATTGTTATTTACTCATCCTCATGTCATTCCAAACCTGTAAGAATTACTTCTGTGATAATTATTATGTTCCACTGAAGAAAGTCATAAATTACTGGAATGACACAAGGGTAAATTAAGGATGACAAATTTGCAATTTTGGGTGTACAGGGGAACTGGGCTGTTTTATGTATATTAAATTAGCTTTTATTTTTTTATACCCTCAGTTTTCGTTATAATTGTTAAGTTTTAGTAATTTTGTCATGCATTTGTCAGCATTTATTTTTTGTTTCATGTGTTTGTCATCATTTATTCACCCTTATGTCATTCCATTTTCTTCAGTGAAAATGTCTCAGTGCCATTGTATGGACAAAATATCTTTTGTGTTCCACTGAACAAAGTCATAAATGTTTAGAATGACATGATGGTGAATAAATGATGACATTTTCATTTTGTGGGTGAACTATCTCTGTATATACAGTATAGTAATTTTGTAATTTTTGTAATTTTTGTCATGCACTGGTTCAACTATAATTTTATGAAGCTACGAGAATACTTTTTGTAAGCAAAGAAAACAAAACTAACAACTTTGTTAAATTTTTCTTCTCTTTCATGTTAGAATTCAATGCTCGTTCACAAGTTTAGAAGTTTTGTTGTTGTTTTTGTCATGGTACTCGATGTGGTGGAGACTGACCCAGAATAGAAGAATTTTAACGATGTCCTTACTACCTTTCTGGGCCTTGAACATGGTAGTTGCATTGCTGTCTATGGAGGAAAAGCTCAGAAAGCTCTTGGATTTCGTCAAAAAATCTTAATTTGTGTTCCAAAGATGAACAAAGGTCTTACAGGTTTGAAACGACACGAGGGTGAGTAATTAATGATAGAATTTTCATTTTTGGGTGAAAAGTCTAATATATTTAATCTAATATTTATTTCTTATTTGAATCTTTAGCTTTCAGTTTTCTTCCAATTTGAGTTACCGAAGACACTCTTTAATAGTTTTAGTTTTAGCTCACAATAACTTTAATGCGATGACAATCATAAAGTTTTAAGCACAACCAAAATGTCTAAATACTTTTCGGGGCCACTGTAGACACATATAGGGGACAAAGTGAGAGTAAATAATAGGTGGAGAGTCACTCCCCCTTGACTCCTCAACACCTGTTCCTCATTAGGTCTCTGTCCCTGTGCCAGAATCAATACGGCAGGATGCTAGAAAAATTTGCCTGCCATTTGTGAATGGACAGGGCATTAGCGAATTCCGAATTATTTACAAACATGGGCCTCTCCTCATTACTCTTCCTCCCGCCCGTTCAGTCTTGGGGCCCTCTGCATCTCAAGCTGAAAAAGCAAGTTTTTCCCTCCGTCCATCCCAGCCTTGTGAAATCAGATGCCCTAATTTTATTTGGATTAGCAGAATATTGTGTTCACACAACACTTTCAAATACACATGAAAGCATTTAACTTTTTTCCAAAACCTTCACACTCACGTCTCTCTCCCTCGCCCTTTAGATGACGTATATGTTTCCATAGATTGCTGCATATTTGCTGGCAAAGACAGACTAGTTAAACAAAAGAGGGAAGCTTTTCAGGGAAGGGACATCAAGGCTCTGCAGGGGTTGTAGAAACCTGGGAGAGAGAGAGGGAAAAAATGTTGCGTGGCAATGTAGCATAAGTTTGTCATCTTTACAATAAACACATCTACATCACAGCAGTGTAAACATGTGGTTGGGATTGGAAAGCGAGGAGAGAGAAAGAGAATCGGTTGAGCGGAGTGAGTTCTGTATAAGCATTACGAGAGATCTTGGCCTTGTCTTGTGCTTCACAATCACTGGGGTAGAAATGTAAATACCGAAATAAATGATGCAAAATTAAATCAAAGTAAACAAAGTAATCATTCACATGCCATCTGCCCAACTGCTGAGCCCTTTGTATACCTATAGCTGCCAAAATAGTTAGCCTTACTTATAACAAAAGTGATGAGGGGTGTTTACTGTATGCAACATATTTAAATGAAAACATAAGCTTTGTTCCTAAACCTAGAGAGTTGCTTTGCTGGATACTGCCTACAAAGGCAGCTCCCAAATCAAATTAATGGATTAACTGTTCCAACTGATTCACAATTGTTTCTGATTCACTAAAAAGTACAGGCTCATAACAGGAGTCATTTGTCTGGGAAACAAATTTCTAGTCAAGCTGTATGTTTTGATTCACTACAAACCACATATGAGCCTTTTGTTCAGAAATCAGACTTCACTGTTTGTCTTGAATGTTTTTGTTCATTAAAAATAAGAGTAATTTGCTCTCGAATCAGATTAAAATATTCACGTATGTTTTGATTCCTTAAAAAAGAACTGCATGGCCTGTACTAATACTTTGCTCGGAAATCAGACTTCACTGCTCCTGCTTGTTTATTTTTGAATCACTAAAAAGTGGCTTATAAGAATCATTTGCTTTGGAATCACTGAAAAGAATCTACTTATAAGAGCCTTTTCTTGAAAATCTGACTTCAGTGTTCGCACTGTATGTTATTGTTTCACTTAAAATGATTAGGCTCAGAGTCATTTACTCAGGAATCAGGCTTCACCTGCACCTAAGAGTAATTTTGCTTGGAAATCAAACTTCAGTGTTAGTGTTGTATGCTTTCGATTCATGAAAGAACTGATTCATAAGTGTCTGAGCTTGAGAATCAGACAAGTGCTGGTTGTGCTGTATGTTTGTGATTCACTAAAAAGACCAGGCTCATAAGAGTCATTCGCTTTACTAGACCATGTATGATGTACTAAGAAAGGGCTCGTAGGAGTCATTTGCTTCAGAATCGGACATGTTCGCAGTGTATATTTGTGCAAATCAAAAATTCAGGGAACACTTTCATAGTATTTTAGAACATTCAAATTCATTCAGTATTTTTTTTAAAAATGGGACGGGTTGGCATGCCAAACGTTAATCTTGAGATGCTGAAATGCTACAGTTTGTTATCACTGCTTTCACTACCATATGGTCCATATGTGTTGGGCATAGTTACCACATATGGTTGCTGAAACAAATGAATTCATTTACTTGCTTTAATCGCCAGCAGCATACATCATTAGACATTACAATGGCTGTTTTGTCCTTCACCGCTGCCAGTTTTTCTTCGAGTCTAGCTGATTCTTGAGGATGTGTGTTATTCCATCACTCTCTGGCACTGGATAGCTGCACTTAAGCCTCCGAGCTGTGTTAGGCTTGACTTCGCTCTGGGCTGATGGCAGCAGTCACTGTAACGTAACGCTCCTCTGGGTGTTACCATTGAAATGTCAGCCTGCCATTGCTGATCAGTTGTTCAACAGCTTCCAACACTGGAAAATAAACACCTTTTTCGTTTTCTTCTTCTACTGTCCATTTTTTTTTGCCATGTTTTTTTGGGGTGGGAGGGGTGATGAGATGTGTGATTTCAGGGCCTCTGAATTCCTCCATTAATGACTCCCAGCTTTCCAGCTCTGAGAGGCTGGAGAGAGGGACTGCGGCGCTGATGCTGATAGACCTGCTAAATGCTTCTCACACACAAACACAGACACTCAGCTGGAGTGGAAAACCAATATGGAGGTCTGCTTGGCACAGCTTGCTGATGTAACACTTTTTAAAGATGCACAGTCATTTTTACTCATTCAAAAGTTTTACACGTTATTTAAAATGATGTATAGTCACATAAGATGATTACATTCATATCAGTGGCCTAATAAAATGTTTCATTTAACATGGAGAGGGTCCCCTCATGGGGCAGCCATGTTGTGATCACATGACCAGCCGAACTACTACTTACTTTAGGTATTCAACCAATCGGTGACTGACTTGAAGTGCTGCATGCAGGTTATAAATTTTTTCTGACTTGAGATGCCGTTGGCGCCATGGCACTGTGATGCATGATGTCAAAATTCTCATTCTGTGAGTGGCTGCACAAGTTCTCATGGTGACAGCTGATTTACGATTGGCGCGATTCACTGATGACAGCTATAATGTGTTTTGTGTTTATTTTGACACCTTTACCTTATGTTTGTATGTAACAATAAAAAATCTTGTATCATTAATGTTGTGTCCGGTTTTTTTTAACTCTTGAACTAACTCCTGAACTGACTGCAAGCAGCAAATCTGATTGAGCCAATTGGTTAAAATATTTGGTAACACTTTAGTATAGGGACCAAGTCTCACTATTAACTTGCTGCTGATTAGCATGCCTATTATTTAACATATTGGCTGTTTATTAGTACTTATAAAGCACATATTCTGCATGACTATATTCTACATCCCTATCCATACCCAATAGCTAAACTTAACATCTACCTAACTAATAAAAAGCAGCAAATTAGGAGCTTATTGAGGCAAAAGTCGTAGTTAATGGTTTGTTAATACCAATATTTGAATATTAAAATAAAGTGTTAAATATTTAAAATCTTAAAATATTAAATTATTACATTTATTACATTTTTTTTTTTTTTTTACTTATGAAAGATGTTTAAATAAATATTTTAAACACTGTGTTATTTATTCTTTTTAAAGACCACTTATAATGTTAGTGAAGGTCTCTTACACCAAAAACAGTCATGATTCTTTTTTTGCCTCTAGTTTTCAAGATTCAAAGCCAGTTCCAACTTTGCATGTGGAATGAATATGATACTAAAAGGTTGCAGGTTTGCTGTCAGGTTCAATGTAGTTTGTGATGTCCCATCCTTCAATAACAACCTCTTCGCAAAAGTCAGATGATGTCACAAGGTCACAGATTTCATGAGCCGATATTACAGTTTAGCGTCAATAAAGGGTCTTTTCGGAATCATTTAATCATTTATTTGAAGCTAAAAGCACAAAGCTCATTTCGCAATAAATGTTAATGGACAACTAAGTCCAGCACCAAAGGGCTATTTCTGAGCCTAGATCACATCACATGATTAGAACATCAGTCCGGATTGGCTCATACAGGTTGCGGTCTCGTTGGCTCTAAAAGCAATTACACCGACCACAGTGTATTCAGAGAGCAAGTCGCTGCAGTGTATCAAAGGTTACAGTAGATTGAAACAAGCTTGGCAACTCCAGCGTATTAATAATAAATGGCTGCCACCCATGCAGCAGAGTTAGTAGGGGGCAGCCTGAATCAGTCTCCATCACTCGGTTTTTAAGGCCATATGCCCCTTTTCATTACTTAGAGCACACCAGCTGTATTGTAACTACAACCAATTTCCTTGCAGTCTATAAAACTGTCAATCAGAATCATACAAGAGAGCCGAGCGCAGAGTAGAGCATGGCTGCCTGAATGGGGGAGATTGAATTTGTAGCCAGATGTCAGCAAGTCGAAATCCTGTGCGAGATAATGTTGTTGGATTTTCGCGACTTTAATGTAAAGTTCAGGCAAATGATTAGGCTTCAAATGGAGCTGTCTGAAACGTACACAGGCTAGGTCAGGGAATCCGCACAGCATAACCAACAACGGATTGGACGGCTTGGTTAAATCAATCCGTTTAAGGCCCGTATGTGAGGAAATTCCTAATGACTGGTGCTAGCTGATGAAAATGCTAATGTTCGACGCATCAGTTGAGTCACGCAGCTCGTAAGGTTACGCTAAAGAAATAGTCACGGGTAGCTACAATTTGAAGAATCATTTATTAAATGTATAGCAAAGAGACAAATAAGTTATAATATTTTTATTTGTTAGAATTCTATCAGTGTTTGAACATTATTATTTAGAGAGCTAGTACATTTGTTCTACTTTCATGGCTAGCTTTTCACAAAACCCAAAAACAGTCTTCAGATCGGACTGACTCTCGTCTATGTAACACTGTAACAGGGGAACTTTAGTTGTCCGTGAACAAGTTAGCAATGAAAGTGTGCATCTTAATGTCTTCTCAGTTATGTTCTCACAAACAATGGTAGCATTACATATAAACTCTTTAAAAATATACTTCTGTCAAATAACTTGACAACTACTATGTACACTACAAAAATAAATTTTCATATAAATAAATTATATGGCATACATTTATCTTTGTAACTGAAAACGACATACATCCACACCAAAACAAGGGACAAAATGGCAGTCTGTAAAAAAACCCCCGTTGATTATTTTCCTTTTAAAATCCTCTAAGAGCTATGATGAATCTGTACGGTAAATGTTATATACTCTTTTTTTTCCTATTTAACATTAGTAAGCACTTTATACAGATCAAAATCCATTAATGTAACAAAGAAACTGTAATAATAGTGTTTTCCGACAGACGTAAAAATCCCTGCATTGTTAAGAACTGGCATTATGACCATTATTGAACAAAACAACATCTTATTATACAAAAATATAAATATTGCAAAACAAATGTAAAAAAAAAAAAGAATATATATATACACATTATAATAGTTGCCAGCTATGATTTTCTCCCATTTGTGCCAATGTGACATGTAGGAGAACACAAACACAACAAACAAACAACACAGAACAGCTCTCAAAGTCTTTGTCAAGAACAAACACATTTTTGACAGGAAGTCAATCTGGACGAGGGGGTCACAGCCAACACACAAACACACTCTTAAAGACACACACGCCAGCTTCAGAGCCATGGAGAAGTGGGGGCTCCACGACCCTTGACCCTTGAGCACTCGCATGAACCATTTGGCAGTTGAGGGGGAACTTCCAATTAGTGTCACGGCGTTATGTTGTGGATTTTTATGAGGTGAGGTCAGCGCAGAGAACAGCTCTTGCTAAATTAGGGCCAGTAGTTGCGGTTTGTCATTGAGGAGGTCAACGTATCGACAAAAACCATCGTCGTGATCGGCCATTGTGCGACGCACACCTTGAGAATGCTCATTAGCTTAGCTTATCAAAACAAACAAACAAACAAAAAAGACAATGAGGAAAAAAGTTACGCCAACAGATTCAGAGCGAATTCTGTTGCAACTTGCAACAGTAATGTTTTAGCTTAAACCACGATTAAATGACAGGAAATAATGCCTTAAATGTAAAAAAAAACATAAGCTATAAGAGAAACCTGAAATTACCGTCACATTGCATTACTTTAGTAATGCAAAGTTTGAGTAATGAGCAAATTCAGGGTGGCCACAAATGGCCGATTTACAGTAAATAACTGGAGTATGAAGTACAAAAGACCAGAGAGAGTTCCAGTACAGAGGACAGAAAAACAGAGGCACTGTTATCCAACAATCACTCGTTTCCTTCTTCATTTCTGCGCAGCTAAATTCTCACGCATAGCGTGTTTCATTGTTAAACAGTATTTGTTTTTTCCAACTACCACAGGTTTGTGATATGCAAATTAACATTAAAAAGCATAAACTCTAATGCTTCAATATACACAAAACGCAAACATCTGCACGCACGCTTAAACATTTGATGCTCGTCGACAAACAACTGGAGATTAATGTGAATTTTACATGTCTAGCATATGTCTGAACAAATATTTCCCTGAATGTGTCCTCTGATATTGAATTTATTGTTTCTGTTTTTTTATGGTGTTTTTTAGAGAAGTGTTGTGTAGTTGGTGTGATGATAATTTTTTTTGCTGCAAAATCATTTAACATATTATGTTAGGTCACTTAGAGTTTGTTTTTGTTAGTTAATATGCATCTGAGGGGTCTAGGGGGTCTGTCGTGAACCAAAAATATTCACACACACAACAACACATTTTCAAACTCTCACACGCACGGTTCTATAAAATTAGAGAAGATAATTGCATAGCATTATACAAACATTACAACAATATCATAAGCAGCAACGACCGTATGCTGAAATGTTTGTCGAGAATGAAGTTTCCTTATGGCACAGATACACACACAAATGATGTGTGGGTCAAATTATAGCCACTCTCATTCATTATTTACATTTGTGTACACATAAATACTTATAGAAATATCTAACAATAATACACCAGGGTTATACAGTAACAGAGTCAAGCACCGAAAAGGCGCTGCTGGTCAAAGTGTTCCCGCCATGCAGCACCATGTTTCTGCCACGCTGGCACACTGATGTCCCATCTTTGGCTGTTTGAGCTTCAACATTCAACCACTGTGAACACAAAGGAGTGAAGAAACAGTGTTAACAGAAGTTCAAAATAGAATAGAATGAACTAATAACAACAAAGTAAATCCACCTAACTGAATCAGATAGAAAAGTGTTATTATTAGCAATCGGTTTTATTAGGACTGTCAATTTAAATTGTGGGCTCATGTTTTTGAAACAAGTCTCTCATGTTCACGAAGGCTGCATATAACTGATTTAAAATACAGTAAAACAGTAATATTGTGAAATATTATTTTAAATAATTCTATTTTAATATATTTTAAAATAATTTTTTTTTATTTTTATGTGAATTAAGATTTTTTTTATTACTGTGGTGGAATTTTATTTTTTCTTTAGCTTCAGAAATCAGTCTAATATGCAGATTTGCTGCTCGAGAAACATCATCATCAACGTTGCTAAATGCGACTATAATGCATGAAGATATTAAGATACTACAAACATTACCATCACGATTTTCTGTAAAGCTTCTTTGAAATAATGCACATTGTGAAGTGTTATACAAATAAAATTGACATGACTTTTATTTTTATTTTTTTAATTTTCAAGATTAGTAATGAATAGTAATTTGAAAAGAGCAGCATTTATTTGAAGTGGAACATTTTGTAACAATATAAATGTATTTGATCAATATGATCATATATAATATGTATAACATATATTTTAAAGACATTTTTAACTAAAAATAAACATGAATTCATACATCTCTAATTCTAATATGATTTAGTATTATTATTATTAAATATCTGAATCAATTGACAGCTCTATTTATTCGTAGAGACTGCTGATTTGATGTGGACCATTTTATTGAAGTCAGCCATATAATAAGCATCTCTACTAACCTCAGCTGGAGGGTGTTGAGTGGCAGACATTGGGAGTGTCATATTCTAGATCCTGCAGCTCCATGCCCTCTGTTTTCGAGCTGTCACTGCTCTTGTCAAAGGGCACATGAGGGTCGGAGAAGTGAGGGTCAGTGTAGACATCTTCTGAAGTGTGATAGCTGTCATTGGAGGGGTGGGACGGGTAGGCGGGGCTCTGGCCCGGCATCCCCGAATGAACGGCGACCGTCACTGAGGCCGAGGCTGTCACTGTTGTGATGGGCTGACAGTAGGCGGGGCCTGTGGACGGATGGGAAGGATGAGTGTAGAGGTTGTGGGAGCGGGGACGATGGGCCCCTGAACGTTCCCGGTGGTTGGGGCCCGAACAGCCACCTGGCTCAGTAGCGGTTTCAAAAGCATCCATGCGCGGCCTGTGAGGGGGGGGCGGGGGTCCGCTCCCAAAGTCCCTCTTAGGGTCCCTGCTACCATATCGCTTTGACGACTGAGGTCCAGCATCCTGAGAACTGGGTAGATGGGTAGACCTGTAATGCTGCGGTGGTTGCTGCTGTCTAGCTTCATCCTGCGGAAAACGTGGAAAACTATGTTAGTTCATTGTTTTTGTCAGATATATATTGATATAAATGCTTTACTCACTGAGTAAGGAGGAAACATTGGCAGTTCAACCTGACGACTGCCTTGTCGGCCCCCTGTGGCGATTCGCAACTCCTCTAGTCTGGCTGATCGCCCCCTGTTGGACTGGAGGTCATACTGCTGAAGCTCCTGGCTAATCCCGGACACAGTAGTGTTGGAACCATATTCTGAGTCTGACGAGTCTGAACCTGCTTCAGGAGTCGTGTGACTGGGTCGCATGGTGAAGCGGACCACCTGTGGGGGAGGTTCTGGGGACGGTGTGGGCAGCCGGCTTCGCCCATCCGCTGGAGATACCTGGAAGTGTAGTGGACATGAAAAGCAAAATCTGAGAAGCTGGTCTGTCTGACATTTGTGCAAGTGCTGTGATATTTGAAACTTTTCATATCATCAGAGAGTACAGTGCTAGTCTTGAATATGTACACAGGGTTTAAGAAGTATTTGGACAGTTAAGCCACACTTAAAAATGCTGATGTTATGATCAATAACTGATAAATGGCATATAATTAAAATGCTATGCAAATGTAAATAAATAAACAAACTAAAATCAAGCATTTTAAATGCTAAAGTGAGTTTAGGCGTCACAACATTATATTGTACAGTATTAAAATGGAAATTATAATAACTCTGCATAGCTTTATGTATGGCACGTGAACGTGTAATGCAGGATAACTTAACGGGAGCAATCCTCCTACCTCAGGATAAGGGCCAAAGTAGGACAATAAGACTGGGAGCAGCACCAGTCCATTCAGGACCCCTAACACTGTTAGGATGGCCAAAACAGCGAAGAAATACCTGCAAATACACAGCAAAAAACACTCTCATTAGAATAAAAAAGAACTTTACTGCACTCAATCAAGCACAGAGCAAAAGTCACTCAGGCACATTCTAACAAGCATTCACACAAAAATAATTTAGTCGGGTTTGGTTTTAAACTAAATTTACCTTGTGCCAGAGAAAGTCTCCAAAGAGGTCTTTTAGAAAGCAGCACAGAGAAGCAGAGGACATAATTAGTTGGTTAATTCAAAGGCATGGAAAATAGGGAAGGAAAAAGAGCGTGTTTTTTCTTTTTCTAGTGGTGAGTGGAGTACAAGCAAACACAAGGAAAGCAAAACGGGAAGGAATGTGGAGTACAGGCTTGCAAGAGAAGAGAGGCAAAGCACAAAGGCACAGGGGCCTCTCTCACTCTTTAAAAAAAAGAACGCAGATGCAAACAAATGAAGTGAACGGTATAGAATTTAAACAATTTAGTCTAGGAGGAAGAGAGGAGAGGAAAGACTACAGCCCCCTCTTGCCTGGCCTCAAGCACATTCACTTTTCCCTCTCTTTCTCTCTCTATCACTCTTTCTATACTAAGCCCCTGTGAAATTTCCCTGCCTTTCACAATCCCCTACTCTAATTAAATCTCTAGAGTATCAGGTAAGACCCCCAATCTCCTCGACAAATCCCTCCCTCCTGTCCTCCTTCGCTCCCTCACTCTTTCTCTCTTCTTCATTATGGCCAGCTTTCCATCCTTCGCTACTCCAGCAAAGCATCTGTGTAAATTGCTGCAGCTCAAATTGCAGCTGCCATCTTGCACCTCAAAGAAACACGGGGACAAGAGGACACGCTTTTTTTTTTATTAATATTTTTTACTTCTTTATGTACAAAAATAACATTTTTGAAATACATTTTTGAAATACCTAATATTTAATATTAATGAATAGGGAAACACTACTAATTTTATCCAACAACAAAAACTTATTGCAATAAACAGTTTTTTTCCCCCAGTAAAATATCTGAACATCTATAAAACAAGACAAATTTACATTTACTACTTGAGCTGAACTGTGACTGGACATTAGACCTGTTTTCATAAAATATTGAATTTTAGTGTTTATATAAGTTTATAATTTAATTTTTTATACATATATATATATATATATATATGGTATTTCTGTGTTCTTTTTTTTCAACTGTCTTATAGACATAAGTTCTTTTAAAAACATCTTTGATCTTTGAACCTAGTCTTAATGCTATATGAAGACTACGGTATCACATAAAGCATCCATGTTTGTCAATGCCCATGTTGATTAGAGTATTAAAAACCTGAAAAATATTCATGTACATTTAGAACAGATAAAAATGAATCGCAATTAAATATCTTAATCGACTGAAAGCCCTAATATATATTATATGGTCTGTCTGAATAATGGATTCTGATTGGCTGGCTGGTATGCAGTAAAAGTGTTTAATGCACATGTAGTTCCAAGTCGGTTTAATAACCATTCCATTTTAATGCGTTGCTTTAATTGATGGACACAAACCCACACTCATCGCGCGTGCACACACACACACACACACACACACACACACACACACACACACACACACACACACACACACACACACACACACATACTGAAAACCACTCTTATTATCTCACATGATTTTTCTTTTAAAGTAAATTTATCTTGTTTTAAGTATGCATTTATATTTTTCTTGGAAAACCTTTTTTTTTTTTTTTCAGTGATACTATCAAAGGCATTTGACGGGTAAAAGATGAATTTAAACCACACTTAAACTGGGATGAATATGTGAATGCATGTGTGGGAGAAACAGTGGGTATATTAGCAAACACCCGCCAGCTGGTATGCAGCACAGCTGTGCCTCAGACTAAACTCACAGACACATTTATAACTGATGCTGCTCTTGCTTGGCCTCCCCAGGTTTGCAAGCAGCTCTTTAGACTCAAACAATGTCCTGTAATGGCTGCACAAGGTGGGCTTCTCTCTGGAGAACCACAGACCTGTGTGTCTCTCTAGAAACGCTTGCTTTATTTACATCCTTCGGGGGGTTTTGCAGGTCTGGTTCAAGGGAAGAGCTACCACAGTGTTTAACCAAGCAGACGCCACTTGTTTAGGATGAGAGTGGAGAGAGAAGCCAGCCTGTTATTATTTAGGCTTATGTTAAAAAAAAAGTTAGGATCTTTAGTCTGTCTGTATTTCATCAAGCAAGTCTTCTTGAATTGCACTTTTTGGTTTGCATTTGGCTCTTGCTCTACCACACGAAAGATAGAACTCACAAGCAGAGAGATCAAACAGATCAATAGCTACAAATCAACAGACTATGAAAAATGAACATCGTCTTGGTTGAACTGTTCGGAAAGTCACCGACTCCAAACTAAATGTTCATATTGACGAGTGATTTACGCCGGTGGGCTTTTCCACGGATGAGAGCGATTGCTTCAGACTGGCTGAAGCAACAAAAGAGTTTTATGTTCTTCAACTTTGAACTTTGAGACGTCGCATGAAGCGTCCCTGAACCAAGAGCCATTCTCGAAAGCCACTTCTCCCTAGCGAAACCTCGCTGAGCAACCCGTCTGATCTGTTTGGATTCAAAACATTAGCAGACCTGACAGAGCAAAGTCAGGGAAACATTTATTTCTGCAAGGCTATAAAAATACAGCTCGTGTTTTTGTTTTTTTCCATATCTTCGGAGGCCAGGGGGTTTTGTTTGATGAAAAAACAGTAGTTGCGTTTCAATGGGAGCCCATGAGAGGGACTGGGGCCCAATGTGGTCTGAAGGAGAGAGTGTGTGTGATTGCGCCGAACTTTTGTGTGCATTATTTTTCTGGCATGCTACTTTAGATCCAGAGTGATTTGAGGGTGGAGGGCTGTGGTGGTTTTCCAGTCCTCTAATAAGAATGAGCTACTGCAGACATTTGTTCTTTCCCTCCTGTAGAAACAGATGAGATACTTACCACTCAAACACCCATGACTCAGTTTGATATAAGTGTAATTTGAATTTCAGCACAACGATAGTCTCGATACCACTTCAAGAAACAATAAATTACCAGATGTGTTTGACTCATCTGTTCTCAGGAAGGACATAAAAAAAAAAACATTGCAAAGTTACTGATTTAGATGCTCTAAGTAGCAGTGTGTGTCACTCCTCATTTCCACTCCTCGACTAGCAGCAAAATAACCCCTGGGCCCTCTCTGCTCTCAGCTTGTAAATGTCTTTGCAGGGCCATAGAAAAAAAAAGATTACAGAAAACACAGAAGAGCCTCAAGCTCTGTGAAGACAGACAGGAAAGATACGTGCTTGTAGAACGTGAAGGGAGGTTGGTTAGGACTGAGAAGAGAGTTAAGAAAACATTTACATTGTATCATAACCAGGGGTGAAGTGACAAAAGTGACACATGTTAAAAGCTATCTTTTCTATGTTAAATGGTTTTTGTCCAAGCCAGCCGTGATGAGCAAAGAGAGGCACATTTTGTCAGTTTTTAAGTTCATACATTAATATTTTTAAGCTAGATAGCCGCTAACTCACAGGAAATTTACTGGATAAAAATCATACTCCTCATGAATATTAAACATATACTCCCTATGAATATATGAGTGTTGTTCACCAGAAAATTTTAATTCTATCAAGTACTCACACTCATGTCATCTGTTCATATTCAAAATAAAAGTGCATTTATGTGTGTGTGTGTGTGTGTGTGTATAGATAGACAGACAGACAGACAGACACAGACAGACAGACAGATAGATAGATAGATATAGATAGATAGCTAGATAGATAGATAGATAGATAGATGATAGATAGATAGATACATAGATAGATAGATACATAGATAGATAGATAGATAGATAGATAAGGGAGAGACAGAAATATCTCAGGTTGGATTTAAAATATATCTTCATTTGTGTTTTGAAGATAAAAATTAAGTGAATGAAAGAAAATGAAGTCAGAATTTTCATTTTTAGGTTAATTATACCTCTTAAACAAGGATACAATAGATACAAGGATACAATACAATGTATTGTATTTTTTGATTAACTGTAATTTTACCATAGTTTTCAGTGTGGACAAAATTAGCTTTAGACTGGAATAGTCACACCTCGCATGGTTAGGATACAATATTGAGGACAAATATTCTGTAAGATCAGCTATTGTTTACTAACATTGTTTAAAAATAAATATGACACCCTATCTGAAAAGCTTTAACTCTTAAGAGAGAAAACTGACTATCAAAGCTATCCCCATCTTAAAGTACAATGCACCACAATCTACGCAGCAGAAGTCTGCTATCTTTACCTGACTATGAAGTCGAACTCTGACCCCGCCAGCATCAAGACTCCTAGCAGAGTGGAAAACGCTCCGTCCAGCACTGGGGCGAACATGTGCTCAAGTGCTAGAATGGCTCGCTTGTTCCGGTCCCCGATGGCTGTGAGGAACGCCTGGGAGGAAAACAACAAATATGATCAATATGAATCACTCAAGACCAATAAAAACATCCAATAATCATCACTAGCTACATACAGTCACAACTGTGTGCTGAGCCCCCTCCTCTTCACTCTGCTGACCCACAACTGCACACCTTCACACAACTCAAACCTCTTTATTAGTTTGCGGATGACACGACTGTGGTAGGTCTCATTAGCAACAGAGATGAGACAAACTACAGGAGCGAGGTGAGCCGCCTGGCCGAGTGGTGCAATGACAACAATCTCTCTCTGAACGTGGAGAAGACGAAGGAGATTGTTGTTGACTTCAGGAGAGTGCACACTCAGAATGCTCCTCTGACCATCAACGGTGCGACTGTGGAGAGAGTGAGCAGCACCAAGTTCCTGGGTGTGCACATCTCAGAGGACCTCTCCTGGACCGACAACACCGCAGCACTGGCCAAGAAATCACAGCAGCGTCTCCACTTCCTCCACCAACTGAGAAGAGCCAGAGCCCCGGCCCCCATCATGTGCACCTTCTACAGAGGCACCATCGAGACCATCCTGACTAGCTGCATCACTGTGTGGTATGGCGCCTGAACTCCCTCCCGACCTTGCCCCCCCCTCCCCTCTTTTTCCCCAGGCACCACTGAACTCTGAACCTCACTCACAAACCCCACACACCCCCCAACTCCCATTAACACTCTGGGACCTGCACCGGACACTTTGTTCAGCATTGGTCTGCTCACTACCTCATTCAGCAGTTAACTGACCTCATTCAACTACCTCTTCTGTCAGTTTAAATAAAGAACTGCTCTCTTAGATTTTTGACACTTTAATCAGACTGAATAAGCTCTTGTGCATTATTATCATTATATCTGCACTGTTTACTTTACTGGTTTGCACTCTATCTGCCATGTGCCTTGTGCTGCTTTACTTATCTTTCTTTTTACATGACCTATTCTTAAATTTGTATAGTTGTACTTTATATTTTATCATCTGTATTTAATGTTCTACTGTTAGTGTTATCTGTATGCACCAAGGGTCTGAGAGTAACGGAATTTCAGTTCTCTGTATGTATGTACTGTACATGTGGAAGAATTGACAATAAAGCAGACTTGACTTGACTTGACTTGAACTGTAAGATAAATTTTCATTAGCACATGAACTCACCAGTGCCACGTGGACGGTGAACTCCACACCAATGCCAACGGAAGCAATAAGGATGACGACAGGGACAGCGCTGAGCTTGATGCCGATTAATCCCATCATGCCAAACAGCTCCACCGTCATCAAAGACAGCACCAAGACCTGTGAGAGAAGACCGGCAAACATAAAATTCTTTCCTAAAAAACGAGGAGCTGTACTTTACATAGATTAAAGTAAAGTTTGGCTCGGGTTAGATGGGTTAGCTAAGATAAAGTGCTGTGGAGTGTGGGAAAATATCTGCTCCTCAGAAGGGCCCATTTGTGACGCTTTCATATGGAGCTGAACTCGAGATATGAACTGGTTAAGTAAATGCCACAATCAGCTGATGAGTCTTGGGTTACTGGGGGGCCCAGCTGCCTTTGAAAAGGGATGAAGAGGACAGAAAGAGGGCCAACGCAGGGGAGTTTGGGGCTGGGAGGGCTGGCAAATGAAAGGGGAGTCGAGCATGGCGGAAGTGGGGATGTATGGAGTTTAAGGGGGCCGCTGGTGGTCTGGGACAAAAGCACAATGGTAAAAGCTGAAGCAGGGCTATAACTTTCCCTTTCAAGTGTCCAGTAAAGCAAAAGGATGAAACTGCTATCCTGTCAGACAGAGTTAGATCAGTCAGATGGCTTAAACACTGCCCCTAATAAAACAGAGACCATCGAGAAGCGGAGACACAGTGTGGGAAAGAACGTTAGATCTCACGAATAATATAAATGATACATACACACACATTTCATCAGGAACAGTAGGTCTGTTTTACATGTGGAGTGATAGAGTTGCTGTGGTTACCCCTCATTTCCCCATTTATTTTAAAGAAATGTCTCAAAAAGCCTCACGTAGACTAAACAAACTGGCTCTCACAGTATAAGATAAACACAAAGCGCAGGGCTGTAAAAACACAGCTTCTCTTGAGCTATTCCTGCCTGCCCTCCCCTGTCTTGCTCCAAATAGTACACTTTTAATTAGTTTTCAATTAGTAAGCCTGTTTCCACCTCAGAGTAAACAAAAAGGTTATTTTAAGAAAAGTTTGTGATAAAGATATACAGAAAAAAAAAAATTGTAGACAGTCACGACCGAGAGAAATATGTGCAATAGTGAGCTGTAAAGGTGCAATTATTAGAAAATAGGTGCATCTGTGAAATATAACATACATTAAATGTACATATTATGATGCACAGTTATGAGAAATAGTTGCAATTTAGAAATATAGACGGAACTGTAACATCTATCCATCCATCCATCCATCCCTTAACCACTGAAGGCCTGTTCACACCAAGTCCAATGCAAATAAATGCCACAATATTTGCAAATATTTTTATTACTTTTATGCCAAAACTACTTACAGTTAATCTGATGTAAAAAAAAAAAAAAAAAAAAAAAAAAAAAAAATTGTTACGTGAACAATTGAAAAAGATATTGACCTAGCCTCCAACTAAAAAAATAACAGATAATTGCAACGGATATTTAAGAGCATAAAAGAGTTCACAGAAATGTTCTGTTTCATGCCAAAAATTCTTGGTTTGTACAGGCCTTGACTGTACATTTGCAGATAGAGCCAAATCTGTGATGGATGTACGTTTACACAAAACCCTGACACATCTTAAGGAGAAACTCACTATGATTCCGGCAGTCCAGGGGTTGAGCAGGAAGACGGCACACACCAGGAAGGTGCAGGCCAGCACGACGCTGATGGACAGCAGGAGCCAGTGGCGCAGGCCTACATACTGCTCCCAGAAGAGGAAGGGGTAGCCGTTGGGGTAGCTGGGAAGGCCCTGGCGGCTGTAGTTGCTGCAGATGGAGCGGACGCTCTCGATGGCCTCCACGAACTGTGGCGTCTCGCGAAGCCCGTTGAGGTAGAAGGGAAACTGTGCATATTCGATGGGCTCAGCGGCAGGAACTGCAGAAGATAAATGCAAAGATGGCCATAGAAATGAGATAACTGTAATGTAAATTTCACTTTTACAACAAGCCACATCCTGTAAACATCTGTGGAAATGATGGTAAAAAATTTTTTTTGCTGTAGCTGTAGTTCTCGGAACTTAACCGTATTATCTTCATTAACTGACATAATGCTAATAAACCAACCTATTAAATTAATACAATCCACTTTGAACTTTTATAACACACTGGTTGTATGCTATGTTTTTACCATAGCATTTTTAATCTTTTATCATTTATTTTTTTCCAGTGCATTATCTCTCACTCTTAGCAAGTCATAGTTAACATAAAGCACATCAGCGTTCTCAAGGTGACAGACCGCACTTATTAAACATGTCGATTTCTTTACCACCCCAGGAAGGAAAGGGGGCTAAATTACCAGCTATCAAATCTCGACATGCAGCCGAGTGTCAATCCTGACTGTGATCTGCTGTAATTATGCTGTCAAAAATCTACGCTGAAATATCCCCCTGCTCTTCTCGGGAACGAACACACACGGACGACCATCAAACATTTGAGCATTGCCAAATTCATGCTGACAGATATCACCTGTCATCAAAGCTTGTGTGCACTGCAGGGCTTTCAGCAGCAGGCCTGGAATGACTCATCACTCCGGCTACTGGACTTGGATAAGCGGCAGTCTTAAAACCACAAATAAAATCAGAAGAATGTGACCCAGAATGACTAGCGCTCTGGAGGTGTGTGTGAGAGCGTCTGTGAAGGGCGTGTGGGTGGAAGGGAGGGAATATCTGAGTGTGTGTTCCAGTGCCTGAAGGGGTCAGGCAGGACCACTTGCTAAACATGCTTTTGCCCCATTATAATCTCCACTATAAATTTCCATCAGGACGGGAGCTGGACGTCTGCCAGCCTGCTGCGGGGGCTCCGAATCAGAGAGGCCGTTTCAGCTTGTTATCCAGTCACATTTCTCCCAAGCGCCCACTGTGTACTGCACACACACAATGTACACAAGCTCACGCAGCCCGGTGTCGCTGTTAACTTTACAAATACGACTACAAATTGAATAAACCCGCTGTGGCTATTTGGGATGAAACTGATGTGCTCACAAAGCATAGGAGCTAAAGATAAATGGATACAATCAAAAATGTAGCATAATACATTGAGGACTTGGTGATAAATGAACCAGAGAGTACTCACTGTTGAGTCTGCTGACAGGAATGGAGTCTGTCCTATCATGGAGCCACTCAGGAGGGTGCGGACGGATGCTGGCCTGGGATGCAGCGTAGGCCACTGGGTCATTGCTCACCCAGGCAGTTAAGTAAATGTAAAAGGCATTTGGGTTGATGATTCCATCGGCGCTCACCAAACGCTGTCTAGTTAGCTGGTGATGAAAAGAAAATGTAAATTAGAAACTGCTCAAACAACATGGTTTGTTTGCTAACATTAAGTTCTTGAATAAGAACACCAATGTATGTACTATATAAGCGAGTATTGTGAATGCCCACCAGCGCTATAGTAATCGCTAAATGCTTCACTTCTCACCTAGTGCTTAGCTAGCTACCTCCTGTGAAGGCAAAGTCATTACGGCATCACACTCAATGCCATACATGCTTCTCGAGAAAATAAATCTACAGTCTCCCAGTCAGGAGTTGGGGGTTAGTGTGTATCAGTGTGTGTGTGTGTATGGGGGGGTGAGAGAAAAATTGCTTGAGTTAGTGTAACAATAAAAAAATTGGCCGGAGTCCCTGAGCACGTCTGTGTGCAGTTAACCTTGCTGTTAACACTGGAGGAAATGCCACCCAGCAAATGGAGGAGAGCTATAAAAATAACACAACATCTGTATAAATGTTGCAAACACTTGCTTCTCCTGACCCCTATAGATACCCACAATGCCCGGCGCCACAGAAGGCTCCTGCCGTGAAGGCAAAATAGGGTTTTTGATAGTACAATGACTTAAAATCCCACGCAACACTTGAAAAAAATGTTTAACAAGAAAAGAAAAAAATAAATATCCTGAGATGCTAAATTATAATGATTTTCAATTAATAATAAATAATTAAATAAATATGTGAGGGGGGAAATAATTTTTCTGTACTGGTTTTCAATGTAATAATGAAAAAAAATTAGATGAGAAAATCATGGGGAAAAAATAAACAAATAAATAAATAGATTATGTACAGATAAAAAAAACCAAGACATTTACCTGCACTGGTTTTAAATAAAAATAAATAAATAAAATAAAAAGAGGCGTTAAACTATTTACTTTCAATCGATACATATAAATTAAAAACACATACAATTATTAGATTAATTGTAGAAAAAAACTGGAGACACTGAACTGTATTAGTTTTTAATTTAATAAGAAAATAAAAGCAAAATAAAGAATAAATAAGAAAAAAACAGATGTTTAACTGTTCTCATTTTCTATGTAATATATTTCAATAATAATAATAATTTTATTATCAGATGAAGGAAAAAAAGAAAGTCCTCAAGGAATAACAGGATGAGTTTTATGATGACCAGAATGAGAGAGGCAGCTTGTGATTCCCGCCTCTGTATCCACTGAAAGGGACATGGCAGCAGTTCCAAGAGAAGGGAATAAGCGAGAGGCGGGAGAGAAAAAAGCGGACTTGGATTCCAAAGATCTGGATTGCATTAAGCAGCAGGATGCGCAACAACTGTATGTCTTCAAGCTGTCACGGGAAGCACACAGTGCGAAGCTGGCGGCCTCCTGGCCCACTGCCGCCCCTCTTCCCTCACAGGCAGAGGAAATGACATCACGGGGCCGCACACCAACACAGATCGGCTGGCTTTTCTTGCCTATTCAACTGGCAATGGTTCAGCACAATAATGACCACTTGAAAACAACAAAAATGCAAATCATTTCTGGCCCTATGTGTGCATTGCCAATTACCCGACAAGACGACACACTCTCAAACACACACACACACACACACACACACACACACACACACACACACACACACACACACACACACACACACACACACACTCTCTCTCTCGCAGCCGTCCGCTCCACTCCTCCCCACCCTTCAGCCCCTCTGGCATGTGGTATGCTTTGTATTTTTCATATTTTTGCTCTCCTCTTGCCTGACATTTCATGCTGGGTAGCAACTGGAAACTGTTAATGTGTTAACCTGTTAGATTTTTTGCCGGTGTGACTGTGTGTGTGTGTGTGTGTGTGTGTAGGGGTTTCTTCTTGACAAGGCCCCTCTGAAGGAGTCCTGAAAAGGTTGTATAGGCCGAGCTTTAGGCCTGCAGCAAGAAAGTGGAACAAATGGTTTAAATGAAGACTTAATTGCTTTTTCAGAGGCAAGTTGCGGCCCCATCGAGAGCTTTAAATTCCTGTGCTTGGTAAAGCAATCAGAGGGAGAGAGAGAGAGAGGGAGAGAGGGAGAGAGAGAGAGAATGAGGACAGACATAGACGGACATTCAGAAGCCAGTTGTGGTTCCTAAGCGTGGTTATAAACCCTGACACTGATGCTAAACACATATCTACCCAAGCACCTCTCCGTCATCAGAGATTCACATAAACATGTTGTTCATGTCAACCAGAGAGAAGCTAATTTAATGTGTTAATATATTTAGGGGGAAAAAAAGGATAGGGGGTTGGCAGTTGTTTAATTGTACCTTAATATTAATATTGCATCATATAATGATGATGATAATAATAATAAAAACAATAATAATTTGGGAATTCGATAATCTTATTATCAAAATAATTCCAAATAAATATAATATCAATAATAAATATTAATGTAATAATATTACACAATAATAATTAAGTCATTATTATTATTATTATTATTATTATCATCTCAAATTTCATAATATATATAAAATGACATGAATTAAAAAAACAATCTTAATAAATATGAATCAACTATCACAAAATAATAATTAATATTATTATTCTTCTCAACAATTTCAAAATATATATAAAATAGAATTAAAAAAACTATAAATCTTATATTAAACAAAAATTATAAATACTATATGTAATATTACTAAGTAAAAATTAGAATAATATATTGTGGTAATTTTTACATTCAGTAACTAAAAACACACACACACAAAAAAATAAATAAATACATAAAATAGTGTGGATACAGGTGAGATTTTATTTCTATACAAATCAGGGAGACTGGCTCAATCTCCTTTCACTGAGAATCATGGGATTCAATCTATGAAAATCCTACTCAAGTGAGATGGACTCAAGTCTGTTTGGGTTCTTACCAGGTTCATGTTGACTGGCTTGTCTCTGCGGCCGGTCTGCACCAGGAGTTTGTAGGCCAGGACACCATCATCAGAGCCATTCCTGTAGTTCCCCTGAGTGATCCTACCGGCCTGCCAGTCCTTATCGAACGCCTCCTGCAGACCTGCCGGGACACACACATTATTCTGAGTACCTCATTCAAAAGGTTATACATAAACTGTGTTAACCTTTCCTCTCAGTAATCCCTCGACTCTCTCTCTCCCCTCTATCTCCTCAACGCCAGTGGTCCGTTTCTGGGGCACATTGCTTTCTCTCTCCCTCGCCTCACTGTCTGTGACCAATTTGTTGAGCCATTTCAAACCACAATATTAAAGACAGCTCTCTCCACCCTCTCTGGAACAGCCTTTACTGAAGCCCATATGCACATACATAATGCACAGTGAACACACGTAGAAAACATGTGGTCCAATGAGAGTGCTGAAAGGATTCAACAAAACAAAGTAATTGGAAAACGCCAATGATGTTTGAGGTTCTGTTCGGCCGACAAAGCAAGTCTGTACATGCTACCCAAACTCCGTCTGGACAGAAACCGTTTGGAGACAGGTATGCCTTTCTAAAGAGGAGCTGTGAGAGAGAAAGTGGGCAAAACAAGGTTTGCTTCTGAATATGGCCCGCCCGGGATTAGATACGGCATTCCGAAAGAAGCCACTGTTGAGGAGGCCACAAGGAAAAAGATGTTGCAGGGACATGCCCTGTATCTCCCAATCTACTTGTTTTTTTTTCACTCTCACCTCAACTGCATTTTTTTGTCCCCACACTGTTTCTTTCTTTTTTCCCCCCACATTTTCACTCTCTGGTTTTAATCTCTCCATTTAAATCTCACTCTCGGATCATAATCTGTTTTAAGACATTAAATGTGTTACAGATTTGGAGGTTTAGCAGCGTGATTGATGTTTGTGAGAAACAGATGATCTGACGTTGGTAAAATTGATGTAAAACTCGTCACCAATGAAGCAAGGCACTGTCTGGAAATCAAGAGTCTGTAAAAATGAAGCATTTTGTAAAACTCAAATGGTTTTCGGACAAAATGTAATCATTTATTGGCAACTGAAATGTTGGGATTTTTTCCAAGTTTTTGAAAGAAGTCTCTTATTGAACTTTCTTATGATTTATTTGATCAAATATACAGTAAAACTGTAACGTAGTGAAATATTATTACAATTTACGAAATTAACGAAAGTCTTACGGGTTTGGAACTACATGAGGGTGAGTAATTAATGACAGAATTTTCGTTTTTTAAGGTTTGGCCTTTGGGTTTGACCTCCACCAATGATCTCTGACGCAAGACTGATCGATTACACATCTGAGTGTATTACCTTGCAGCCAGTCTCTGAAGTAATGCAGCCACATGTGTGGGAGCTGGCCATTCTCCTCCCGCAGGACGTACTTCACAGTGCCGAAGCGTTGGTGCAGCTCATAGAGCTGAGGCTGGATCTGTGCGTAGTCAGCTTTCTGGGTCACCACATACATGTAATAGAAGGAAAAGTAGCGGAACTGGGCACGAATGAAGTCGTATTCGCCCGTCTCTCGTGGCACAATGTCAGTCAGCTCTAAACCGTCCCGGACACGGGTGGTGCCGTACAGACTGACCCCGAGCAGTGCCAAGAAGAGAAAAATTACCACCACCTGATAGGAAACACACAAAAAGTCAGATATGAGTCAGGGTTTGGCTACATCTGAAACTACTGCTGTTTTAGTGTCTTATGACGAATTTCTGCCCTGTTTGAGGTGTTTGTGGTTTTCAGAAGGCCTTGACTCACAAAATAACACTTACACAACACAAGATACACTGTTGCTCATTCAGTGCCAGGATATTAGCTCATCACTGGCATCCATAAACCCACTTCCAATCGGACAATGTGCACAACATTTACCCTCACCTTTGTTGTCGGCTGCAGCAGAAACGGGGCATAGTGCTTTTCAGCAAACGATGCAAACGTCCATCGTGAACACGGAGGCTCCAGACAGCGTAAACTCGACTCCCCAAATTGAGATAGCAAGTCTCGTGTGGAGCTCGCGCCATCGGGACTCTGGCAGGATGCTGTATCAGAAGCCGGTCCTGGCCCTGCACTGCTGCTGTTGTTGCGGTTGTTGTTGTTGTTGTTGTGGTTGGGATTGGGATTAGGGGCATAGGGTTGAACGGAGATGTGAGAATGGGGCTCGGCCGTTGTGTAGTAGGCCTGTGTTCTGGGGTCGTACTCTGTGCGCAGCTGTACGGTGGACTGCATGGTGATTTGGGTGTGCTGGGCGAAGCTGTGGCTGCTGTAGGAGGGTGGAGGGCTGTAGCGGCTGGATTCAGCAGAGGAGTCAGCGTACGCCGCCTGCGGCTCCAACTGGATCACCCGGTTAGCGCAAGGACTAAAAGAAAACAAGAGAAAGACAAAGTGCATTTCAGTAACACAAAAGCACCATGTAATAGTCGCTTATGTGTGGAATTTCCTGCAATATCGATTTATATTATTTATATAAAAGATGTTTCAAAAAGTAGGGATCTCAAGAATTGTTTCTTCTAAGATGCCTCGACAAATTTTAAGCATCATATGTATCCTTAAGAGAGAATCCAACCCCATTATGCACGTGACACAGTTGTGTAGAGTCCCAATTCACCTACTTACACTATGCACAAAAAGTACTTGTTATGTGAAGAAAGCAGACACTTTTAAGTGTTGAAAAAATACTATCACGTCATAATTGCGTCTTTAACAATTAACATGCATTCTGTTGTCGCTAACTGGCCTGTCAGTCATTTTGTCACTGTTAATGTATTCATATACACTAGATATTTCAGTTTTTTAATTTAGACTCCTCAAGAATTCATCCTACCATATTGGAGAGAATCGAAGAAGCATATCAATCTACTAGTCGTGGGTCATTCTTACAAAGGACTCTCTAATTTATTTTATGAAAATTAACAATGTTGTTGCAGATAAAATTGAATAAAATTTTATCAGGTTAAATACAGGTTATTAATCATTCAAACTCTTTCATCTACATTGCTTTACTTAAGCATCCACCTAGCACATCTGCCATATTTGTAGTTCCTTTTATTCGTGTTTGTAGTTCTAAACTGAATTCTTTGCCAAAACACAATGGGTAGTATTCAAATTAGAATGCAGCATTAGAAAGAAAAAAAAAAACACTACAGGATTTTGAACAAGGTAAAAGAAAGTGAATAAAAATAGATTATTTTATCCAAAACTGTGTGTTCTGTATATTTTTATTATTATTAGATTATCAAGATGTTAGCTTAGCAACCATTTGTGGTTTAGGGTCAATGATGGCTAGTATGCTGCCTTAGCAAATGTAGGTTTTGTAACAGAGCCTGTCTCTTTTCCATGATTTTCTGTATGGACAGAGTTAGCTAGTGAGCTTGTAAACGACCTTTAGATGTGGCAACTCGTTACTCTTGAGCGCTCATGCAAACGCATGTAAATACAACCGCAATCAGCTTTCCAGTCGAGAGCAGTTACAGCCGAGACGCGAGTGAGTGTCAGTGACTAAAAAGCAAGCGTTTCGACCATGGCGAAAGTTAAGGCATCAGGTTTAATTTCCTGCAGGAGTTTGGGGGCATGACTAAGAAGGTAAAGTATGTGCCTATAGCCCACTTGCTTTCTCTCTCTCTCTCATCAGACACCAAGAATGTTGCAGCACGCAGGAGAGGCAACAGCACGTCTTATTTGAGGGCCCGGGGCCTCAGACAGAGATAAACATCAACACACGCACATATGCACAAAAAGTATAGATGTTAGGGCAGGTTGATGCTTAATTGCGTTGTTTATACGGCACTCAGTGTCATAACAGGCTGTTGTATATGTTATATCTAAATGAATTTGTTTGGAAAGATCACAAAACCATATCACACCCTGGCCTCAGAGAAAAAGTGATGGATGGTTATATGGCAGTGTGAGGTTGTTTGTCTGTGCTTGTTTCGCTAAACTTCTGAGCGACAAATTTGAAAATATCTTCACGATTATAATAAACTAGTCATTGTTTTTTGGGCTAGTCATTGTTTTTTAAAGACATTAATCATTTTAAACAACAAGAATGCATTAAATTGATTAAAAGTAACAGTAAAGACATATATAATGTTACAAAAGATTACAGAAATAAATAAGAATCCAAAAAAAAAGGATCTAGGACAAAGTATGAAAAGTGTTTATTTTTTGTTTACTATACTTAAGGACAAAAACATCCCTATAAGGACATCTGAGAACTTAAAGGTAAAAATGGTTGGTAAAAATAAATTAAATGACGCTTTTCTTCTAAAAGTGCAAAACATTTTATATTAGGTGAGAGTTAGGCTAAGTGTGCATTAAATATAATTAGATTGCAAAGGGGCAGAAAATTTCTGGAAACTTAAAAAAAGTTAATCGAGAAAAATCGAGAATTTTCCGCCCCTTTAAATCGTATTTAAGATGCGTCTTCTTTTAGCCAGGTTAATGTTTGTGTGCTACCTGACAAAGCAGCAGAAAATGTCAAAGCGGCGGTCCTCTCTGCGGTACAGATCCATGCTGAGGATGGCAGGAAAGATGAGCAGCACCATAGCGAAGTTAAACACCACGACCACTGCGGCCTGAGAAAGAAAATGAAGATGTTGAGCACATATTCACACTCACACAAAATAATCACACACAGCGACATCTGCAGAGGGTCTATGCCAAAACCACAATGATCCCAACAAATTCAATTTTACACAATTATCCTCTTCATAAGAGATGAATGACAAACAAATAAAAAACACGACTCTTGCCATCCCAAAATTAAATCTGGGCTTATCCAGTTTGGGTGAAACCCACCTCAATTTCTAAATGTAAATCACATTGCTATTGAATTCATAATTCAATCCACACACTTACATATAAAGAACTGGGAAAAAGACTTTCAGCTAGATGTGGCTCTCTTGACCTTGGGAAACTGCCACTTTCTTTCAGAGCCCATATATCACAAGCTTACTAAAAAGACTTCACCGGGCCAAGAGCTCCTTAACAGTGTGGAGAAACAAACAAGTGATCTGAAACTTTTAATCCTGATTCGTTCGGTTGAAGCTCACAGAATAACTAATGTGAGAAGAGTAACTGCATAAAGAAAAGTGACATGACAATGAAAGTCAGAAACCGAGGAGAGGGAGAGGGCAGATTGAAGCATGTCTGCCCTAGTTAGGGTGTATTTTTTTATGGGTGGAGGTTGGAGTTATGTCAGACTGCCAGACCACCCAGAGAGCAGCTCAGCCTGACAGAGCCAAGACACAATGAGAGAAACTCATGTAAACAAAGCCACTCCAAAAAGCATTTGGACACTTCATCTACACTTAAAAATGTGTGAATGTCACTGCATTAGACAACACAATATCAAATCTATCAACACATGAGAGGAACAGAGAGAACAGATGAGAGAATGTGCGCGAGTGATTCGACAGTGAGATTTGTTAGGCCTGACATGCGCTCGCTTTTATGCTGCCAAAGAAATAGATAAAAAGACTGAAAGAGATGGAGGTGCCAAAAACAGTGTTAAACAGAGACAGAAGAATTGAAACACAACCAAATAGTGTCACCATGAAATGGTAATCCCAACACATTTACTTCTGTAATGTTATTAGACAAAAATAAATGTTATCAAAGATGGCAATTTACTATATTTTAATAAAGACAAAATGTTTTCCTTTGTGAATAATGAGCACCAGTAATGTTACATTACAATTTAAAAATGATTTGTTACACAACCGTTTAAAATTTAAAACAGTTCTTCGATGAACAGCAATTTTAACAGAATTTCTTTGATACTGAATACATATGTAACATTGTAAATGTCTTTACTGTCAGTTTCAATCAATTTATAGCATCATTGCTGAATTAAAGCATTCACTTATTTTAAAAAAAATAATTAGGTAAAATAAGTAGGAGGCAAAAATATTTTTTTAGGAATTTTGAAGCATTTCCCCAAATTTGACAAAAACTTAAGTAAACATATTAGGACACAAACGTTCAAGTGCACACACTTGTACACATAATCAGAAGTAAATATTTGGACACAAAAGCTGAAGTAAACACATTTGGACACTACAGCTGAAAAAAGAGACTGTTACAGAAGGAAATAACACGTTTACAAAAGCTGTGTGTGTTCTCAGTGGTTTTGAAGATGAGTGTTTTCAGGCACCATTGAACAGGTGCCAGTTGGAGTGCGCTGTGGTGAAAAACAGCGTGTGTGTGTCTGACAGACGTGTGTGGGACATCAATCCATGATCTATAGATCTACAGCGCTGTACGAGTGTGTATGTGTGCGTGTTTAGGCGTGAGTCACATCTTGCATGTGGTCGGCAGGCTCATCCCGCACATCATTCATCTGAAAATATGCAATCATCGAACAGACACAAACACTATACGACAAATTACACTTGCAGATATAAAAAGCAATTCTGATTTTAGGATCAAAGGGTCTTGCACAAGGGGAGGTTGTCTGTAGGATTTAAGCTGAGATTTGTGTGAACGTGTTTGTTGAACAGAACAAGGCATCAGTGTGTAAATCTCTGCGTCTGCCTCCGTGCAGCTGTGCAGGTAGTTAGGACAAAAACATGTCGCTGCATCGCATCGCGTGTAGTTAGGACACGGTGTAAGTGTCGCAAAAGAGGTCCACGCGACTCAATGTTCTATTAATGTCTTCTGCAGCCTTACAATAGATTTTAATAATTGATTTGAATTTGAATTGATTCACTGAAAATTTATGAAGCGTAAAAGCTCCGGTCCACAGTCTTCAGAGCATCTACTTAGAAAAAAGTCAGATTTGACAAAAGATGAGGGTGAGTAAATGATGACAGAACTTTCATTCGACTGTCCCTTTAACCTGATTTAAGTCAGGAACAGGTTGAGGGCAGATCTCTTGCTTAGCCTCTTTCCTATGTCACTTCCACAGCCTTGCGGTCATAAATAAACCACAGATGTGTGGAACAACAACCCGTGTGACCCACCCCCACTCCCAGATTGAGTTACGTGCCCACAATCTGCACACTTAGGGGGCCGCACCACTAATCACACGCTGTAGGAGGGGTTATGGGCCATGCCAGCTCACTCAACCTGTCACACGCTCAGTTTGATGAATGAAATCAATAAAAGTCATGTGGAGAAATCTGGAGTCAATGAAGGTATGGAACACGCACACAGAACAAAGAAAAAGCTGGTACGGACATGGGATATTTCTGCAAACGTCCATTAGTAATACAAACAAACACACAGACAAGCAATCTGAAATGCATTCCTGTTCAAGAATATAAAAAAAAAAAAAAGCACACAAACCTGTAAAGAGAAAGCTCGGAGTGCTGGGATTGGAATAAGGGCGGCCATGAAAAATGCTGTCACATTACTGATGGAAGTCAAAGCTACACTAGCCCCAGTCCTCTTCAGACATTCACCAGTGCGGTCCTGAGAAAGAAAGACAGAAATAAAAGTTACAATGTCATCAAATTAACAGCAAGCATATTATTCTTACCGCTAGAATCAATTAGTCAAGGTGTCTTGCTACAAACACTGTTGTATATTAGCTTTTCAAGTCCATTTTCCAGCTTTTCTTGGACCCTGAAAACTAAGCTGGCTGTTTTTGCCATTGCACCGCTGTAGATCAGACCACTGTACATAAATGACTCTGTTATGATTGGAACGAGTGAACGAGTTGCAACGTTCACTACTAGGGATGGGTATCTTTGTCATTACTGTACTGGAAAGCTCAGTAAAATTATTAATTTATTTCCTTTTTTATGTTCAGTGTATACTTATTCAAAACTGTAATATAATGCAAACTTTTATTCACTTATTTCTTATTCATCTGAATGTGGTGCTTTGAACAATTTTTGGAGAACAAAAACAACTGAGTAACTGGAAATGATGATAAACAAGAATTCATTCAAAATAAATACATATCAATTATGTTTATTTTGTTATTAAATTATCAAATATGGGGTAGGTGCAGTTCTAGATCTTCTATAATTTATACAAAATTTAAATAGATCAGGCATAGATTACTTTGGTCAATGATGATAAATAAAATTTAGTCTGACAATAATGATTCACCGTTAATAAATCACTGCCAGACTCATTATGACTTTTGTGAAGGTGTAACTTGCGTTTAAGCTGGCTGATATTTTCATCGAAGAGAGCTGGTAATCACACAACCTGCCATGACAACTTAATGAGCTCAACTTCTGATGAAAAGCTTTCCTTTCTCGCCCTGTTATTATGTGGATTTTTAGAGAGAGGAAAAACACAAAAAAGAGATTCATTTCCCTCCCTTCTCCTTATCCCTCACTCACACAGAAATATTTTCCATCAAAGGCAGGACATATCCTTTTAAACAAAGCAGCCTGGGGTGCAGAAACATGATTGGCTCGCTGTCTTGTTAGGATAAACTCTCTCATTCCTCGTTTTAAAGCCATTCAGTGTGCAAAGCGCATGAGAAACAGTTCCAAACCCCACCTTCAAACACACGGAGGTAGAGATGAGGAGAAGGAAAGAAAGAGGGAAAGTTTTTTCTGGTATCTGAGGACGTGCTGGACCACACACAGCGCGTTTTTAGACAGGAGTGCTCTGCGCTCTCTCTCTCTCTCTTTCTCCTCCTGCGGGGAACTGTTTACTTTCCACACAAAAGTGTCGCTGCACGCTGTGCAATCTCACATAAACACAAGCAAATACATGCCTGAACTCAGCCGTCTGCATGAGAGTCATCTAAATCACCACTCATACACGACCACACGTAAACGCACGCCAAAGCTAAACAAAGACACCCTTGACAGATGTATCAACGGAAACGTACACACAATCTACTAAAAGAACAGATCATATACACATAAGATTACTGTCGTCTAGTCGAGTCTCGCAAGTAAAACTAACAACTCAAATGCCTGAAATGGTTCGACAGAAACTGATTCAAGATTAACACCTGGCAGGACCACGGTAATGTGATGATATCAGATGGTAATACCACATACTACTACTTTGATATACTAGAAAGGCCAACAGTATGGATAAAATACCAATTAATGAACAAATGACTCTGATCTTTTAATTAATACTTTGTTCAGAAATACTCTGGAGTTACCGGTTTGAACAAGACAAATCCTTTAATGAATGAACTGAGTATCATTTGCAAAAACACAACTCAGTTTTTAACAATTTCCAAAAATCATGTTTTTTTCATTGTGCATTCCAATTAATCTCAATCGAACTGCAGCTGGGTTATTTTGATTAAGTAGAAATAACTAAAGTACAGCTAACTAACACAATAAAACCCAATTAAAACATGATAACATAAAAAACATGATTTTTGATCTGTTTTTGCAAATAAACTTCACACACACACACACACACACACACACACACACACACACACACACACACACACACACACACACACACACATATATTAATGCTGTCAAACGATTAATTGTGATTAATCACATCAAAAATAAAAGTTTTTATTTACATTTGTTTGTACTGTGTATATTTATTATGTATATATAAATACACACACCTTCAGTATATCTTTTGAAAATATTTACATGTATTTACATGTATATAGTTATATTCATATTATTTATATTATAAATATATTTCATATATAAACAAAATTTTTCTGAAATATATACATGCATGTGTGTCTATTTATATATACATAATAAATATACACAGTACACACATATATATTATGTTAATAATATAACTTTTATTTTTACTTTTTATTGCAACTTTTATTTTGGATGCGATTAATTGTTATATACCTTTTTACATAGTTTAATATAGCATATTGTAAAATAATACAAAATAATCATTCAAATTTTATAATAATACTACAAAAATGAATGAAAATATAAAATATTAAAAGCATTCTAATTAAAATATATATATTTATAAAATAATTATATATATATATATATATATATATATATATATATATATATATATATATATATATATATATATATATATATATATTTAACTAGAATGCTTTTAATATATATATATATATATATATATATATATATATATAATCTATTTATATTATGTATTTGTATATATTTGTATTTATATGTTTACATATCTAAAATCAAAACATAACAATGGTAGTACTATGGTACATTTTTTCATCTGTGTTGTTTAGGAGAAACGTCTGGAGTCACACATCATACAGTGGCCCTCAGCAGATCAAAGTATGCCAGTGTTTTTGAAGTTACATCACAGGCCAGGGCAGGTACACACACATTCCTTTATGTAAGTGATAACATAAGGGTACGCATTGATATCCCCCTTCCTCTTGATAACATGCTAGCTCCCTCATTTCTGGACAGACTGCCTTGTCTCGACACTATCTTTGGATGTGTAGTCACTTTTGTGCTTCATAGGGTTTGTGGTGGGAGAAAACGGTTGTTTTTTAGTAGTGTTCCCTGCTTTTCGGGATGTTTGGGATGAGATAACACACCTCAAATGGAATCCTCTTGTTCTGGCCGGTCTCACTGAAAGCGTGAGCCAGGAGAAAGACATCGTCCACCCCTACTCCAAGGGCCAGGAATGGCAACACCTTTAAACACATGAAGAGCATGCTACATGTGAAAGATGTTACACAACCGACAGTGTCCAAGTTTGCTAGTGCGTGTGATGTACCTGTGTGGTAGCGGCGTTAAAGGAGATGCCCAAAAGAGAGCAGAGTCCCAGTCCAGCGGCGACAGAAAGAGTGACCAGCAACACTCCGGCCAGCCCGACCGCCCCCTGAGATTTGGCGCAGTCCCACCGCAGCATGGTCAGACACGCATAGGCAAGCTGCACACAGATAACATAGCTCTAGCGTTAATCTGACATTATCACGTTACCGCAGCGCTGTTCTCATGAGTGCGGTCACGGCACAGCAGGGTCAGGCATGCACTGGCAAGCTGCATGTAACATAACACTGAAGGCCTATACACACCAAGTCAGAATTTTCAGTATCGAAAACAAGATTTTAAAATGAAAAAATTTACAAACTCCTTCGCACAATATATTGTACTCAATGATCAGTCCATTGTCTGATTTTGAGGCTAGGTCAATTTTTGTTACATTTTTTGGTTCTACAAGGCTTTTTTACTTACAGAGGAGAGAGTGACAGAACATTCAAACTCGCAACACTCACATTAGCAGTACAACATGTGCAGAAACCTGCTTGGTCACAGCTTTGACCAGTTGATTTATCGCTCTTAAAGATCACTGTACAATTAGGCTTGTTTCAGCCACATCTGACCCCAACTGGACATATTTCTTGAGGGCATTTACATAAAAAAAAAAACTAGAAGTAGTTGCAACAGAATGAATATAGAGGTCTTAAGATGCATTTTTATAAGATGGAATCATTTTAATCTAATGAAAATAAATTGTGCATGTTTGAAAATGCACTTGTTGTGTACTTAAAATCTTAAAAAGTACACTTTTATTACTATATAGGCTGAAACATTGAAATACACTTTAAAGTACATTTTAAATCATTGTTTAAATAATCTTTTGTCATGCTTTGAAGTACACTTATGCACTGACTAACATACTAAAGCACATGCTAAATATTATTTTAACTGTATGAGTATGAGTTTCTAATCAATGGCTACCATCAACTGTTTAGTTACCAGCATTATTCAAAATGTCTCGGATTCACAAATACTCATGCGAGTCCTTAACAGGTTAAAAAAAGCATTGTATAGTAAATGAACCTGAACAAAAAAAAAAAGGAAGTCTAGATAAAGCAAAAGCTCTTTAGATGGGATTGGAGATGTGGGAGTTAGTTACCATTAGGAGGTAGCCACTGGCGATCCGGATCACACTGACATCAGAGAAGGACTTGAGGATGTCTTCCAAGGTGGTGGTGGTGAATGTGAGAACTTTCTGAGACGAATTTATTGACACGCTCTGCTGGACAACCTGAGGACACACAGGACGGAAGAAAGAAGTAAAAAAAAAATATATTAATTTTGTTTACCTTCAATTCATTTACACCCTTTCTACAATCTTCTCACTGCTCATCTTTTCTTTGTTTTGTGTTTCCCTCAGGCCAATGAAAGTAATTAAATAACGTGGAAATCACGGTCCCACAAATGATTCACCAGCACAATTATCCAAGAAATGAATATCGCAGCCCCACCCCCCTAAAACCACACACACACACACATCCACAAACGCACACATGTTCAGCCCTGCACACACACGCACCAGAAAGAAACCCTATGCCAAGCGGAGGTCAGGGCTGACAAAACAGAGACCAGATGATGTCACACACAAGCCACCAATGGGACGGCAGCTGTGAAAGAGATTGTGCGCTGAGCGGGTTAATGTGTTCCAGACGGTCCTGTCAAACACGCACACACACAGATACCACACACACGCTAAAACACACACACAGACACACAAGTGCTGGGGCCGCCACACCAAGAGGGGTTGGTTTTGCAATGGACACCCACACTAGCAAAAACAGGCTGTGCTGTAATGCTGCCACCTCAGAATAAATGAGCAAATCTGTAATTAAATCACGCTAAAATGATTTCGCTAACACTTGAAAATAAGGTTCAAGTTGTAAACATTAGTTAATGCATTAACTAACAATAAATAATACTATACAACATTTATTAATGTTGCATAATGGTAATTTTTACTAAATACTAAATGTTTACTATGAATATATTGTTGTTCAGTTTTAGTTGTTAATAGTACATTAATTAATGTTTATTTTTACATCCTCAAATATTATATATATATATATATATATATATATATATTATATATATATATATATATATATATATATATATATATATATATATATAAACATAATGCAACATTAATTACTGCTTTAAAAATATTGTTAGTTCATAACACCTATCAACTAATGCATCAACTAATGGTAACAAATTAAACTTTATTAATAAATTATGTAAAAAATTTCATTTCTAAAATTACTATAGTTGATTTGTTAATTCATGTCTATTCCTAATACATTTAATTAAAGTTAATTCATACAACTTGATATTTTATATAAATGCTGCAAAAATGTTGTTCATTAGTGAGTTCATGACACCTCAATGTAAAGGGCTGAATACCCTCCAGAAGAAATATTTTCGATGCAATAACATAACACATCTAATACATGTGAAGGTTTAAGCGCACAGATTTCTACAGTGTCCCATCACAACCTTTCCTGACCTTACAGATGTGCCCCGTTTTTCCCAGTTCACACTTAAGCTGAGCATTTAAAGTATGAAGAAGGGAAAAAAGGGAAGTCTATGCCTTTGAAGGACTGCACTTAAACAGCTGGGTCCTAACCTCAAGAGACACAGCCCCTTTGGAATGTATGCATTAGTTATGACTCAAGATGAATGCCTTCACACTGCATGAGTGCATGTATGTGAGTGTATGTTCCAGGACACACAGCGTTGGGCTGGAGGAATGAATCGGGCCTCCTAAACGGTTCCTAACAAGATCCAGTTTTAAGCAAAGTGAAACCTGATGAAAGAATGAATTACTACAAATACTAGAGCAGAAACAAGCACTGTAAATATCTCTACAGTAGACTGCAGTCTGGACATCCACAGAGCATCATTTCCATCAGATGAGACGTGCATTTACCTCAGTGTATTTCCTCTGCCAGGCCTCTAGTATGGCAGCTGCTTTGTCCTCGTTCCAGTTGATGTGCGATACCACCTCGTAGTCCTTCAAGCGCTCGTACATCTGCTTTGGGGTCATGAGCTGGAACATGGTCTGGAGGGCCTGTGCACTGTGAGGAAGAGTAAAGTAGAGTGAAGGTGAACTGAATATACGGTATAAACTGACCAAGTGTTTCACTGCTGAGTAGATGTGAGGTTGGAATAAGTGTGTGAAAAGAGTATGTCAAAAGTCCCCAGATGGGCCACTATTTCTGCTAGCAATTTTATGACATGGAAATGTGTCCCAAAACTTGCCTACTGCTACAAACTCAAAAGAATCAACTTTTTCTACACACATATACAAAACAAAGTTTTGGCATTTGCAGTTGAAGCTTTAAATATAAATTCTCAGAGAATGCATTTATAACTAAAATATTGAACCATCTGTTATATGTTTTGAATCCCCTGACACTGTAGGCAACAGTCTAAATCATTCAGAATCAGCTTAACTGACCTAAGACTCTTTATTCTGAATCATGAACTGAATCAGCTCATATCCTCAGTGAATCAGTTCGTCTCGAAACAAGCAATAATATACTTTTTGAGAGCAACATAAAAAATGCTAATTTTTTAAGTTATTAAAAGTTTGAGTTTTTTTATTAATATTCTTTTAATTTAACAAATGCTGGAAAAGATGTTATGATGGCTGCTGCAAAAACGAATCCTGCTGCAAACACAGTCTTGACCTTGTCTGTCACTACTTGGGGATAAAAACCTCAAAAAGAACCACTAACATGCTGAAAAACAGCGGCCTGTCACTTTGCTCCACAGACGAGCTAAAACTTCCCCAACTGTAGAGTACAGACTCCCTCAAGTGGACTGTCAACCTACTATTGTTCAATGAACACTTCTTGAAAGAAAAACCCTTGACTTTCTCTTTTCAGAAAACCCCGGTTTTCAGAGTGAAACAATTCCTAGAAATCACAGCGGATGATTCCAGAGCCACTACAGAATATTTTCCGCCACCAGCACTGTTGTGTATGAACATTTTTGGGATGTATGGTAACGTTCTTTCAAAATGAGTATGATGAATTCTGTCCCCTCTCAAGCCTATAGAGGTCTGGGGAAAAATGTTTAGCTCTTGGAGTAAAGGTGTGGACTTTCTTCAGTCTGTGGGAATGAATACTAATATGCAGTTTACTAATGATTACAATCTGCCAAGAGAGAAACAAAAAACAAACCTCACAGTGTGTATGTGTGTCCTTACGAGAGAGGGAAAGACAAAGTGATCATTTATACACTGCCACGTAATGCCCCAAAATTGTCGAACTTCATTTTTTCCTTTCCCTCTCTACTATGGTTTTCACAATAATTTATTCCCTTTACAAGTAAAAAACATTAAGATAAATCCATTCAAGGTTTAAATCCCAAAGCTGTCTCTTACCTCAGAAGTTTGCCGCTGTCGTTCTTCTTGGTCCCACCTACGATAAGCTCCTCCTGCCAGTGCATGTACTTTTTGGAAAGCCCATAGCAGCCACCAGTCAGAACACCAGCCACGTCAAAAGGTAAGAATGTGACAGATGGTAAATCAGAGACACGCACGAGATGCAAAAGAACATTGATTTAATTAGCGAATCTTTATCTGCAGCCTGTGACTTCAAAAACAGATACCCAACACAGAATAACAAATACTCGCAAATGATTTTCAGCTATTGCTCTATGTCATCCCTTGTCTGCTGAACTCACCTGTGTCATGTTCTTGTTGGGAGCTGACAACGGGCAGTCGGGGTCCGCGGGATTTAGACAGGGGCGGTCCATATAGCCATGGTCCACCTCTGCTTTGACCAGCATCTCCTCCCAGCTGTCCACCGGATACTTCAGCATCTTCAGCTCAGCAATGAATCCCATCGGATCAAAGTTGGTCCACTGCATTGGGTCTCTGCCGCTGTGGGGAAAAGCAACTATTTTATTGCAGGATGTTCACACAGGACATGTTATAGCGTTAAAAACAGTCTGATGAAGCTAGGGCTTGGTGATATGACACCATTATCGTATATCGACGATGTCTTCTAAGTATCGCAATGTCGATGTCAACAGTCAGGTAACATAAGATTATCGACATTATCGGAAGAAAATGACAAATGATAGTCATTAATGTTAATCAAAGAACAAAAGAAAAGAAAATCCTTCACTAATCTTGACTGAATCATTTTTGTAACCTCACTTTATATTTTATTTGCCTGTTGTTCAGCGCTAACTGAACAGCGCTAATGGCAACGTGCATCTGCAATTATTTTGGAGATGCATTCCAATATAATTTAGCCTATCCTTATTTAGGGTATAGGACTATTCTGTTTTGATCTGCAGTTTAGGGATGTTTATATTAACTGTTTAACCATTAACCGCAAGTAAGAATTTTGATCGATTAATGCTATCATTAATATTAATAAATGTATTTATTAATTTTTTTTTAAGTTTGCTGCATGAATATTGCTACACATATTCAACATCTACTGTACATCTATGATGTCTATATTAATGTATATATTAAATGTGTGCATTTTCAAGTGTTTGTGCGGCGTGTGGAAGCTGAAAAGGCGCATGCTTATACTGCATGACAGTTAACATGGAGGCGCCGGTGCGATCGCTTGCACTTAAAATACTCCAGACAAGAATAATTAGGCCTGCATTGTTCGCTTCTGTTAAGGGTCTACATTTGTTTGTGTACACTCACAATAACAACTAAACGTTGTGTGCTTTAAAATAATGAAACCAAACAGGATACTATTTCTGCCATCTCGGTCCCTGTAAAATTGAGCAAATCAAAAGTGAACCGAAAATCTGTTGCCTCACAGACACGAGAAATGTATCTATAGAATGCAAAATGTTTTAATAATGAACCAATTCAAACAAATAAAAACTATTAACATACTATCCCCTCAGCACATAGAATGTAAATTTTTTTTAAAAAAATAAACAATTTGTGGATTGAGGTAGGCCTGTTATTTTTTTTTGACGGGAAAAAACTATGCCATTTCTTTAAAGCTTCAGAAGGATTCAGTGCGTTTTCGTTAAATTTCGCCGGGGCGGGGCGTGGTGGAAGTGGGGCTTAGGTAGACGATATTATCAATATTTTTTAAGGCAATTATCGATAAGATATTTTTGACATATCACCCAGCCCTAGATGAAGCACAATGGAACTGAATTGGAAGCACAGTTATGGGTGCATTAACTCCCATAAACTATTGCTAACACAAACACTGAGTACTCTTGCATTGTCCAGAATTTCTTAGGATTGGTCCATTGTTGTAAAATGTTGATCTGCTACAATTCAAATGTTTTTAAAAACTTACCACTGCTGCATGTATGTGTTAAAAAATACAGTAAAACAGTAATATTATAAAATACTATTACAATTTAAAATCATTGTTTTCTATTTTAATATATTTTAAAATGTAATTTATTATTGTGATTTAAAAGATGTGTTTTTTGTTTTTATTAATTTATTCTTCAGTGTCACATGATCCTTCAGAAATCATTCTAATATGCTGATTTGGTGCTCAAGACATCGAGGTTGAAAACAGTTGTGCTGCTTAATATTTCTGTGGAAGTTCAAAAGAACAGCATTTATTTGAAATCAAAATCTTTTGGAACATTCTAAATCTTGTTAATGTCCATTTTGATCAGTTTTTGAAGTCCTTGCAGAATAGGAGTATTAATTTCTTTTAAAAAAATTAAATCTGACTGACCTTAAACTTTTGATCGGTAGTGTATGTTTAACCATGAAGGAGAAGCACAAACTGAGCCCTGCTTATGGGATGTTGGACATGCTTAAAGTGGTTGGGCATAACTACGGGGAGCGGATGAAGGGTGACTGGATGGAATGTCGAAGGCTTAGGGATTGATGGATGCTGCACGTCACAGCGGTGGCAGCACTAATGTAGTTGGGATTGGATTTCAGCCTGCCTCCATAATAACAGCTTTGAGAAAATGGAATCAATCCGCTCATCTGATCTTTATCCCCTCTAATTATACTGCTGTGCCGGGTGATCCTGCTCAGGGCCTGGCATCTCCCCACAACTAACAGCCCAACGCAGCAGTTTTGCAAACCTCCCATACTTCAGTTGGTTTTTTCAGCAGCCTCTTTCTCTTGCTGCGTCTTCACCCGGTCTCCCGTCCCACCCGTACATTTGACTCTATCCTCATACGGCCTTCCTTCGAGTTCACCCGCCCACTTTCCATCATCTGTCCACTTCCACCGCTCCACTAACTGACTCTCTAAGCCGCCCTCTGTCAAACCCGCTCCGCCTTTCCGTCCCTGCACCATCTTCCTCTCATTTCTCCCTCTTTCTTTCATTCTTCCCTTTTTTCTGTATGTGTTTCCTTCTGTTTGCCCCTCTCTCTTTCTCTTCTGGCAGGCCTGCAGCGGTTCAGACCACATTGTATGTGCCTAACCAGGCTTGAGTCATTATTCCAAGTCCCCCAACCAGAACACAGTAAAATCCTTATTTGCCATCCATGATGGAGGGAGAGAGGGAGGGCAGAAAAACTTTTGCAGACTTGGTGGTTGTCTACTGAGTGTAACTGTTTCAAGGAAACATTAGCAGCAGAAGTGGAACAACTGTGTTAGGTTTTGAGCAGTTCATCATCACAACGAAGGCCTTCAGAAAATACCACAGGAGCACCACTTAGCACAATATTTGTTTCATGATTAAGTTAACTTTTTTAAAAAATCAATATGTATTTGTCTAATTTGTGCAAAAATACAAATTATATGATCATTAAACTAAACCAACAGAGAGGTGCAAACACAGAACTTGATTCAATATTTAAACATCCTTCCTGGTCCGAACCCGAGTTCGACTGCTCAATCCTGACATCAATCGAACCTGGGTGCACACCAAAAGTGCTAGTGTGAAAGCACCCTTAATCTTACATGCATATGGCAAGTGGTTTTAGCCGTTTTCTGCTGGTTTCTGTTTAACTCATAGGTGAGTTTCACTGATTATTGAATTTCACCATACACAGAGTAAAAATGACTTAAATCACATTAAACATCTTGCCTGAATATGATTTTTAAATAAATTACCCGTAAAGAGGTAATTTATCAAATAAACACTGTAAAATCCTCTTTTCACCACCTCTCTTGATTGGAAGGAAAAACTTTTTCCTAAAAATTTCTTTTGCTTGTTTATTGGTTTTCAACATGGCTCTATTCACAGGAAGGGCATGTCAGTGAAGCGTTTAGTGTATGAAAATGGCCTTTCTGGCAAATCAACTTGACGTCAAACGCCATATGAGACAGAATCAAACATTACAGGCTCCAAGCAAATACAGAAAGGTGTGTGCAACTTACGAGAGGTAGACCGTTCCTGAATGTAGCTTAGCACCTTCCCAGAAGCAGTCTAGAGGAGTGATGATCAGACATGGGTAAAGTTTCTCTATAATCTAAAAAAAAAAAATGCGCTATTACTATCACAAGCCCTTAGAGGTCATCCTCTGAAGTTTAAAATTTCTACTAAAATGTCGATCTAAAAAGATACTGTAACAATTCTTTCTTACCTGGTCCACAATATTGGTTTCTGTAACAAGTTCTCCTGATTTGTAGCATAAATCTTCCAATTTCCATTTCCTGAAAACACAACAGTAGAAATGAGATGAACTATAATTTTGTGGACTACCATTAAAGCAGAAAACTTAAAAGAAATAGTGACCAGTCACAGGACTTAAAATACACACTTTCCCAAATTTTAACCTATAATTTTGGTTGATAAAAAAGTCCAAGGACATGTTATGCATCAACTGCTCAAAAAGAAACAACTCTTCTGAAGCTGGTGTGCTGTTACCTGTTGTACATGTAAACTTGCACTCGGCTGGCCTTTATGGCAGAGTTGAGGTGCTGCTTGATAGCTTCTACGGTCAGAATGTCAGCACCTTCCTGTCGCGGCGTCTGTATCATGAGCTGAGGATTAAACATGGCCTCCTCTCCGATCTTCTGCCGCGTGTACTTGAGTTCCTGATTCACCCTGCCGCCCACTATGAAACCGAGGAGAAAAATTATGAAGACTTTCAGATGATGCTCCATAACCTTTTAGTACTTTTATTTATAAGCAGATTTAAGAGGTAACGGGAAATAATATGGAGAAAAGAGGGAATAAATGCAGCATTAAACATTGCTTCAAAATCCACAGCTTAAAGGGATAGTTCACCCAAAAATGACAATTCTGTCTTTAATTACCCTCATGTTGCCCCAAACCCGTAAAACCTTCGTTCATCTTCAGGAACACAAATTAAGATATTTTGGATGATTTTTGATGTCTCCTCTGTGTCTCCCTGGCGCCATTTTGGAGAGTATCACATACATAAACAACGTATGCTGTTCTGTGTCAGCAGCATCGTACACAGCTACATTGTTTGAGTAGTTTACGCTTTGATCTGAACATAAACAACATATCCACAGACATACGTTGCATACGTTATTTACATACTGTATGTGATAATTGAGACTAATTGTTGAATAAAGTCGAAGGTCTTACAGGTTTGGTGTGACATGAGGGTGAGTAATTAATGACAGAATTTTTATTTGTAGGTGAACTATCCCTTTAATGTGTTGGAAACTAAGTAAACAGTTTTGTATGGCTCTGTGAGCCTTTTTTATATACACTTTTCCGTCTATGACACCAAACGATCAAACCCTCCACAACTGAATAATAATAAGATAAAATGCAACAAAATGGTACTAACTTCAGAAATAAAAACAATACAATTTTTGTAATAAATTAAAAAAAACCTTAGAATTCAGTTCAATGTTCATAATACAATTAGCTCAATATTTAGACCAATTTGAGGTCAAACATCACTGAATGCAAGTTCATTCAGCAAAACATTCACAAAAGTGATTCAATTTATTAAAAGAATTGACTAATGAGAGTCATTTGTTTGTCAACACAGATGACACTAGTTGTAAAATAAGATTTTTTTTGCATGCAAAGACATTTTCTCTCTATTATTTTGCACTAAACAGTCGTTTTAGCTCATCACATTCAATTCATCAAGCTACAACTCACATGTGGCGAGGAACAATGAGAGTATATTTATTCATTCTTTCACTCATTTATTCACTTTTTAACATAAACAAGCAGTTGAAAAAACCCACAATAAAGAAAGCAGCATGATAAAATGTCACTCAGAATTCTTCAGTGACAAACAGTCATAACTTTCACTGCCGCCACACAGGGTCAAGCACAGTTTCATGATAATCAATCATATCCTCCAGCCTTGATGAAAGGAAACACTAACACATGTACAGGCTCCCATATGTCCTGTTAACTCGACTTCAAAATGCCTTTCAGTACACCCTTTAACACCTGCAGTCTTCTTCTTAACAGCCTTCAAATCCAAGCCTATGAATTATGAGTGTGCGCGCAAGTGCGTCTGCAAGCGCACACATGTGTGTAAGCGCTTGGCTGCTTTATTGCACTCGTGCAGTGGAGTCGTTGTGTGGCACACCTAAGCTCTGCACAGGAACAGCGAGCCCTCACAGCTACAAAAGCAGCCTTTCAAAGCGTCCTGCTGAACACCGTCCAAGCCTGACTCTCAAAGCTGTCAATTCTTCACGCGCTCTCTACCTGACCTCCGAGAATAGAAGACTTCTCCATTTCCAGGATCAAGCACCTTAGAGGAGTGGGCAACACGGTTCACAAGGACTTCACAGTTATTCTGAACCAGGTAATTGTACAGTCGCAGACAGATAATCGGTCAATTCCTCGTAACGTAATCAAGCAAATCATCTACTGGTGTGATGTGTTTTGGATGGCATGTTTCGTGATTCTGAAGCTCCTCTGAGAAGCTGAAGCAGGGAGGAGGGTTCATTCATGGTCAACTATCACACTTTGAAGCACTGAAGGTAAACTCAACCATATTTCACTAAACTATTCTGCCAGAGAAGATATTCTGAAGGAATATACACAGAGGTGAAAGCTTTGCTTGTGATTTACAAGGGACAGTCCTGCTTTTTAACACTTTTCATGAGTTGTTTGAAATCGGCACCAGAAAAAAAAAAAAAAAAAAATGATTACCTTCAAATGTATGTGAAATTAAAATAGAAATAATTTTCTTGTTATGTTTGTTTCATAAATATTTAACCTTTGACAGTGGTTCAACAGAGGCTTGAACAAGGTTTGAGTTTGAGGCACTATTTCTTTCTTGTTTTTTCCATATTGAGGTACATTTTCAGTATATTTCAGAAAGCGTATCACAAAGATTAAAGGGATAGTTTACTCAAAAATGAAAATTATGTCTTTAATTACTCTCCCTCATGTCGTTCCAAACCCGTAAGACCTTTGTTCATCTTTGGAACACAAATTTAGATATTAAAGATGAAATCCGAGAGCTTTCTGACCCTGCATAGACAGTAGTGGAACTACCTTGCGTCGTGGTACTCTAGTGAACATGCGTCAAATACTGACACGGAAAAGAAGAAATTGTTGAATAGTCTTTATTTTTTGTTTATTATTATTTTAATGGTGGTAGCTGCATTGCTGTCTATGCAGGGAAAGAAAAAGCTCTCGGATTTTATCAAAAATATCTTAATTTGTGTTTCGAAGGTGAACGAAGGTCTTACAGGTTTGGTTCGAAATGAGGGTGAGTAATTGATGACAGAATTTTTATTTTTGAGTGAACTATCCCTTTAAACATTATGGTTGTATTTTGATCAGCATTTTTTTGTATTAATTTAGGGGGATAATTAAAGTCTGAGGCCTACATGCAAAACAAACTGTAACGAGATATTTTGAAAATATTCTTCTGTAGAACCCAATGAAAATGGATCGTGTGACCTTGAACTACTTTAAGAGTGCACTCTCTACTTTTGTAGCACATTTACAGTGACATGAACACAGAAAAATGAAGTCAGAATCATATGTTAGTGATTTTCAGTGTTTTTCTAAGAACTTATACTTGCAGGTTTCAAACCCCAAGTCCTCTCCCACCTAGTTGTGTGTGGCAACAAGACTTAGGCTTTTTAAAATTTTTCCACAATCTGAACATATGTGAGAATGGTCTCAATTTCACGCAGTATAAACAAGCATAAAACAACAAAAAATAAAACAAATTCGCATCAATTCATCTTTTTTGACTGTATTTTTTCTTCCCTGAAAACCACTCAAAACTTCAAAAATACAGAAACATCTATCATGTTTGGTAACTAAAGCAAGAAAATGTCTTTTTCTCATTAGCTTACTCCAGCTCTGGGGGGAAGGGCTGTGTAAAACAATCTGTAACAACTTATAAGCTATAATCCAATTTAACAATGGTTTTCAATTCACGAGACAGACATACATTGAATATTTTCAAACGGTTGTAATTGTATTAAAGTTGAAAATAACCATGCTTTTTTTCTCAGGGCAGACCACCCAGCCTGTGAAAAAGGCTGAGAAGGAGGGAAATGTCTAGAAGCATTATGAAAAACCTAAGGATTTCTTTTTACTTGGGCCCAAACGTACATCTGATCTTGTTTTGAGGCTTGTTTATAATATCCCTCATTAATTGCAGCTTCAAGCGAGCCTGAGCTTTACTTCAACATGATTATTGGGACCAGGTTGATTACGTCCCAAACAAGCTTAGCATGTTCCTGATTGTGAGGCCCTGGGAACTCCAACATGTTTTGGAGATGAAACAACCTCAGATGTCAGCTTTTCAATCAGAAAAGTCTCCACTCTGGATTAACATGAACTAGGTCACCTTTACATCATGAATTGTTTCACTGATGTACGTCAAGACCTACAGAGGCAACTGGAAGGAACTATAACAACGAACGTCGCTCACTTCACAGAGAAAGACTTCACTATTGTTGGAAACGTCATATTACGATCTGAACCTCTCCAGAGACGCACGGGTTCTGGGGTCACAAATGGCCTTGCCTCGGGTGTGAAATGTACACCAAAAGAAAATGTGTGCGAGAGAAAGAATGACAGAGAACAAGAGGTGAATTCAGTCAAACATGACTGCAGGTGTGTTTAAAGCTCTTTAAAATACAGCACGAATGTCTAATCCTGGAGATCAAATCTTGAGAAAAGGCCCATGAACTGCATCAACAAGGACAGGTGTAGATAAATTCCAATTGCAAAGAGATACAATCTTCTAGAGCACAATATTGAACCATATGCGTTAATCAATTAAAAAAACATTAGGATAAGGACTTGAGAACCAGTTCTTAATAACATAATATTCTTATTAATGAACCAGCCAAAAAGACTCATGAAACCAACTAGAAATCTATGAATCGGTCGAAACAGTTCTTGAATAGCAAGTCATGTCCATTGCAATGTGAAAGAATGCATGACAACGTACAGTATACAAATTCAAAATATTTATTAATAAGAGCACTTTTCACAAAAAAAAAAAAAAAATATATATATATATATATATATATATATATATATATATATATATATATAAATCTAGAATGAATGAATTAAATTGAATTAATCTGAACCAGAAATAATAATCTTCTTAAAACTTTGTAAAATAATAATAATAATAATAAAATAGGCTATTATAAAAAGTAGTGCTGTCAAACGATTAATTGCATCCAAAATAAAGGTTTTTGTTTACATAATATATATGTGTGTGCTGTGTATATTTATTATCTCTCTCTCTCTCTCTCTCTCTCTCTATATATATATATATATATATACACACACACACACAAATACATGTATGTATTTAAGAAAAATATGTTATGTTTACATATTAAATATATTTATATATAATATAAATTTATGCATGTAAATATTTTCAAATTATACTGTATGTGTGTGTATTTATACATGCATACATAATATACACAGCACACACACACATATAGCATGTTTTCGAAAACCTTTATTTTGGATGCTTTTAATCGTTTGACAGCAGCACTAATAAAAAGTAATCATTTTTAACATCATTTATTATTACAATAATTTAAAAGTTTTATTATTACAACATTATGAATTTCAATTATGAATAATAACAAAAACAACAACAATATTAAGCTGTTTCAGGATATGATCTCTATGAACATAAAAATTAACTCTGCTCATCTGATCAGATGTTCCTTAAGAAAAGCTGTAAAAAAGCAGCTGATTATTTGTAGATATCATGATGAAGCAAAAAAATTCCTCACAGTACAACAAAAGGCAACACAAAAGTGCAGTAGCTAAGACACCTATAAACAAATCACAAAAAAATCAACAGATAATCTTTTTCGCTAACTAATACGTTGATACTTTAGACAGCAAAAACAAGTTTAAATCTAAAACCAAAATTTTTACATATTTGTCTACAACCCACAGGTGTGTAATGGGTGCGGAGCAGCATGGAAGCCAGTGAATGTGGTGTGCATGTCAGTGTGTGTTGGTGCCTCCACTGGGCCCATTCAGTTTGTTGCATAACATTAACCCTTGAACCTCCCTTTCACGAACAGGGGGAGCTTGCATTGGAAGGACTCTCCCAATGCCCTGAGTTTTCAAGTGGTGCATTACTATTCTCGCCATTCAGCTGCAGAGTGGCTTTTGAGTGGCCGTTTCAGAGGGGTGTGAGGGGTTTGGTACAAAAGAAATGCCCCACCCACAACTCCCCCCCCTCCCCAACCTCCACCACCGCCAAAACTACTGCATCCAACCCCTTCAAGATCATGACATAACTTCACTCTACTGCAAGCTCCCCTACCGCCCACCACTTCATCCTGCCGACTACGCCAATCACGCGGCTGGAGGGCTGGGAGGAACGGTTGCTGGGGTCGCACCATGATGGGAAGGTGTGGCTTATGGCGGCTTTTTTAGGTGGGGGGGTTTGGAGGAAGGGGCTGTGTGTGGTAATGCCGGCACAGGGAGGCACTTTTTATGACTGTGTTGCGGGCGGGATTAGCTGGATTAGACTCCAACCCAGAGAGACCCCCTGTGGTCGCACGGAAGTTTCTGCACAGGGTCATACAGCATGAACTCTCTCCCTCGCACAACCCGCTCAAGAACAAACCGCAGCACACTGCAACCAGCCCAGTCAATGGCAGACGGCTTCGACATACCACCAACCGGCACTCTCACATCTAAACCAATGTGTTTCTTTCGTACGAAGAAAATCGGGGGATTCCAGGGAAAAATAAGTTGCTGTTTCTACACACCAATTTTAATAGCGATACAGATAGGTAGCATTTCTGTAAATAGAGTTGTAATAGCTCCATACATTGACCTTCACCATACTTCACTTTTCCGCCTTTTGCAGAGAATACACGAATGGTGGGAAAGAGGGAAAGTGAAAGTGAGAGAAAAAGAAAAAGTGAGGGAGAGAGAGAGAGTCCCTGACCCGCAGCTGTAGCACAATGCCCCCGAGCAGCCTGTTCGACCCCTGACACAAATTTTACACCGCAGCTGCCATTTACTCCACACTGCATTACCATATGTATGGCCAGCTCTCCTCTAATTATGCTAATCACCTGTCCAGATCTGCCCCACGAAAAATGGATGTATTTAGCAGTCCGTTGCCTACAAATACAGCTTACTGCAATCCAGAGATGTACATTCAGAGGGGCCTGAATGGGTAGATTTTTCCACGTTGCTGGCTTCATTCAAGTCCCTTCCCCTTAAGAAAAAACTATTCAAATGAACTGGATCGCACTGCAACAAAAAGCATGGGGAAAAGTGTGTGGGTTGGTGCACGCTCAAGGTTGGGGGGTGGTACTGTGTGCGCACCTACCCAAACATTCGGTGAGTTTCGGCAAAATAAGATATCACTGGGACATTTCCAGTTTTGCCAGGGTTTTAAAATAAATAAATATCACTTGTTATTACATTGCTTTCTAGAATAGAGTTTTCTGATTGGCTGATTACAGGAGTCTGTGGAATAACCACCGCTACTCTAAATTAACTAATACCTTGATTACAAACTGCAACAGATGCACTAATCATTTCCATGATGGTCTTATATTTTTGTGCTAAAAATAAAACAATTTTAAATCCAAAAATCCTTCTTGGTTGCCAATAAAAACACATTAGCGAAAACCTCTAGCAGCTTACATCATGCATGTTTTAAAGTTTCACTTTTCACCACAAGTTTACAAATCCATTCCCAAAGAACTGAAAGGAAACTGGTCTAGGTGTGGGCTGAAGTATAACTTTGTAGCATCCTGGCCCATACGTATGAAGCATTAACCGAAACAGCAGATTGCAGAAAAACTGCCGTTCTAGCCAAAACACAAATAACATTACAGCTACTACACTCCCCTCCCCCTCTCGCTCTCTTTCGCTGAACTCCTCCGCCCCTCGGCCACAGAGAGAGGGAGGGGGGAGGGCCGGACCACCCGGCATCCATGGCAAGACTCTGTGTTTACATTGCTGCGCTTCACTCTGTAATACATCTGGCATCCCAGGGCTGGACTCCCAAGTGAAGGTGGGTGGAGGAGGGGGTGTCAGTGAGAGGAGCGTGGAACGGGGTGGGGGCTGAAGTGCAGCGAAACCTTTCGGAAGAAAAGAGAGGGGAAGGGGAGTCGGAGAAAGTGAGAGAGGGAGATAGAGAGATAGAGAGAGAGAGAGAGAGATAGAGAGAGAGAGAGAGAGAGAGAGTGCGCGCAAGTCTTTTCCGTCATTTCAGTGTCTCTGTTTTTTGAATAACACAGAGTGGAGGTATGCAGAATATAAACACAGGAATTGGAGGGCTGTCAGGATGCCGGTTGTGGATGGGAGTTGCTCCATTTGTATCTGTCTTCCCCACACTTGCGTCAGTTTTAAAACTGTCGAGGTTGCCGTTGAAGAAATCATGATTTATAGACAGTGTAATATATGATAATCAGATGTATGTTTGAGAAATTCTAAGTATTAAACAAAATGCGTGTACCTCGTACAACAGCGTTTGTGCTATAGACATGAAAGGCACCTCAAATAGTGTGGATTGTTTAGAAGACGTGCACTTTTTTGTTTCTAAGTGATCAGACTCACAACTTCCACTTGGTGAAAAAAGCTCAAAAGTCCTATAGAGTTACATTTGAGAAAGCACTTGAGCCATATAGGAACCAGAATTTCACAGTATCCACTTAGCAACCACCCAGAATACCCTAGCAGCCACATATTCAACAACAACACCCTAGCATTGTGGCAGTGAGTTTTGTACAGTCAACTACCAAAATACTATCATCAAATCTTTATTGGGGAACTGTTACATTAAACATCTTTAAACTGTCATCTTATGTGCTACCAAAATGAAAAGGTCCCTCAATTTGCATAGACTGTTAAAAATACACTGCACTTTTACTTTTCTAAGCAATCAGACTGACAAATTTCACCTGGTGGAGAAAACAGGCAAAAATCCCATAGAGCTTCAATTGAGAACGGGACCATTTTGATGGGACTAGAACGTCGCTGTATACACTTAGCAACCATAACTGTTTTTTTTTACAATACAAAAATAAATTTGCCACACAAAACGAGATGAAAGAAAGAGAAACAGTCTCATTCACCATTTAATTAAATGCATAAAAATGTAACTGACTGATGTATCATTCTGCCTTAAATCTCCTTATGCAAGCCATATGGATATGGAACAAAATTAAGGTAAGTGATCAGGTGTTTTATTTTTGGAAATAGTATTTTATTCACAACATTATCTATCTTAAAAATCAAAACAGTCCTGAGCCAGATCAAACATTAATCCATGCAAACAAACTATCATGTTGATGAAGCTTTTTTGTATTTTGTATATTAACTACTGTAACTCCACATTGGAGAAAATTACCATTGCTTACTTTAAAGCAATCTATTGCATAAAGTGTCATATATATGCTATATAAAGTGTTATAAATGTGTTGTGACGTGACTGAATTGCTGATTGCAGAGCTGGTGAAAACATATATCGCTATGATCAGATGCTTTCTTAACTGCTGTTTTTTCACCTCTGTCATGTTTGTCATGCTAACAGTAAACCGCTGTTTGCATATATCAAACTTATTTTTACCCCAGGGCGAAAAATGAAAAATAACTTTGCAGTGAGTATATAATGGCCTTTACACAAGACAACATTTTTTTTTTTTTTGTCTATAGTTTTGTAAAACTTTCCTACACTCTACTGATTTGGATTTGTTTGCACTCTGACAAATTCTTATAAGCGCCATGTTTTCTTACCTCTGGGAGAGCTGAATTATTGTTTGGCACTACAGCAACACACTGGTCAAACCAAATTATTATATTATATTAGATCAATCGACTATTCTACTAGGGCTGTGCAATTAAACGCATTCGACTGTCATGTACATCTCGTCAGTAAAGCCAGTCCTGTGATTAGTAGTAAAGCAGCATCACCTGCTTTCAGATTGAGCGGCTTTCACTACACAAAGCCGTAGTTCACTGACAATTAGGCAAAACTGCCCTCATAATCGCAGATGAATCGCATTCGATTTCGAACGCGATATCGTCTAGCTTGTCAGTGAACTACGGCTATATTTGTCTAGGCAACATTTTTTTCTTGTCGATAATGTCAACTAATCATTTGAGCCCTACTGGAAATCATGTAGAAAACCCTAGCAGCCAATCAGAATACCCTAGCAACCATACAGCAACACCCTGGGAATCCCCAACAACACTCCAGCATTTTGGCAGCGAGTTTTCCATAAAATGTAGAAATCTAGTCCATCTAAACGTAATCTATATTAGCCGTCACAGTTGCTTTTTAACTGTTTTCATAATTATTAGTTCTATTTTTATCTCTACAATGTTTTTACATGAAGTACTAAGGATTTAGGGCAGGCACGCAGACCCCAGTTCTCCAATCTTAGAAAGAAGAAACCTAGTTCAAACTTCAAACCCCTTAAAGCCCTCAGGGCTCCACATACATCCCTTACAGTTCAGCCATGTGTGTCCAAGCCTTCCTGAGCACATCCAAACAGGGAGAATTCCACTAGATCCCCATCTCTTCGCCACAATGCAGGGAGGCCACATTCTTTAGCCACTTCCTTCATATTAAAAGAGGACTTCTTCCCACCATGAACTGCAGGTTATACACCCCTCCACACCGCTAACTCTTAACTCTCCTCATGTTTCACTGGGAAACGGGGGGAGGTTTGTCAATATGTCCACACCTGTTGAATGCAAAGGCATTTTCAGTCTGTAATTCACGTCAAATGAAAGCATAAACACCTGAAGAAAGAAAATTAAATGGCTCTACTCATAAAACACAGTGAAAAACTTGATAAAGTTAACATCAAATCTGCACTTAAAAGACAAACAACAGATTAAAAAAAATTTAAATCAATCCAAGTTACACATCTTCCATTAACTGCACATTGATCACCAATCTAATAAATTCACACTGCCCCCTGCTGGGTGTATAAAAATATCTTGCTGGTTAAATTACTCATTTATTACCTTTAAATCGATCAACTCCTGGGTTAGCGTAGTAGTAAACCTTCTCTCATCATCGCTGGCGTTAGCTGGAACCCCTCACTCTGCACCCAGGTCACGTAGCCAGTATCAGATGAGCTTTTAAATAGTGGAGTCTCCACTCTATGACCTCACGTCCTAAGGGACGAAGCCTTGTGGCCCAGAGGCTCATGCTACCTCCCACACGAGAGAATGGGACAACCCAAACATTGATATCTCAATGATTTCACTGCGAGAGCGGTCCCTCTCAAAAGCCAGGAGGGAAAGGAGTACAGGAAGGCGAATGTTTACGTGAAACTGTTTTAATTAAATTCAGGCAGTGATGGTATTTATTTTATTTTTTTTAACTTGGAGCCTGTGATTTTGAAAACAAAAAAGATGGCTACTCATTTAATCTACAATAACAGCAAAGTCGAAGCCATTATTTTGATTTTTTTTTAAATAATCAAATAAAATACATTTGTTTTTTTATATTTAAATATATGTTTAATAAATTTTTTTCATAAAATACGTATATAGAAATATATTTATTACTCTTTCTGCACAAACCTGAAGAAGTTTGCTAGAGGTCCACAAATCTCCAAACATTAGCCTACAAAACATCAAAGCTACATTCATATCAGATCAGCGAGAGGATTCAGCCAGTGACTCGAAAGCTACGACTACATTATCTACTTCAATCATGTAACGCTGAAAATCTGTAGAGCAACCAAACTAATTATAATGGTTGGAGCGTAACAGACCTCAATGGCAAGTGATGAAAGCCAACATGAGATCACACTGAATCCCATTCAAGCTGAACTTAAGGGAGAGTAAGAGACAAGAGCTTCAACGAAGGGTCATTTGGAGGTCGCTAGCAAAAGATTGTTCCAAACGAAACATAAACATGCATCCTAATGGACGCTGGGCCGACATCTCCCGGCGCAGAACCTGGCCTAAACTAATCTATCTCTCAGCTGTGGAGTTTAATCTAAACAAACAGATCTCAATGTTACTGCATCTGGAAGCTGTCATGTGCTTCGACATGGGAACAACTGAGGTGTGAGTGAGTGTGTGTCCAGCAACCGACTGTCATACTTCATCTGCAAACCTCCTGCACTTCTTGGAAAGGAAATGTGGAAGTGACTAACAGAGATAAAACTGCAGAGAGGATAAAGCTCTGGGTAAGCGAGGTGTTTGTGATAAGCTTCACACAAAAATGACTATACTTTTATACTGAGAATATTTAAGATTAAAGATTTGTGACAGTCCACTACATGAAATATTCTGCATTAATGCAAAGGTTTCTCTCTCGAGGAGCAGACTGGGGTTTAAGCATCTAAGCTGCTACTGCATAAGGGTTCCAAGATGAGTCTCATGTAGGATTGACCAAAAAAATAATAATAATAATCTCAGAGATCCTGCACCTGCTCCATTACCATAGTAGCCTTGAGCAATCACTTAAGCTGCTCCAGGGGGACTGGAACTACAGCTAGTGTAATTTAAGTTCCATTGGATGATAAAGTGTCTGCTCAAGGGCAAATTAGTAATGTAAAAAAAGAAAAGAAAAGAAAAAAAGAGGCCAGTGAGATCATAAAGCCAATAAAACGATTCCCTTCTCTAGTTCTGAAATGAACAGTTCAAAAATGCAGAAATGCAGCTTTAAAAAACTTCATTTAATTCCTTAGATGGGCAGGAACATAAAAATACCTCAAATACTTTACCAGAGTAGTATATCAATATACCTAAATATCCTATAATAACACACTATATGAATATATTTTTCTAAATTCAATGATTTCCTCAAACATTAGGCCCACTCATTCAGCCCATATAGGCCTACCTCAGACACAAAATTAAATAAAGCCAACTACAAGGAGCAAACGTGGAGTCATGAATATTTCTTAGATATTTTTAGTTATAATTTAAAGTTAAGAAGTGTCAAAAGAACAACAGATATTTTATTTATGTGCCTAGTCAAGAACATTTTCTCAGAGGGAAGCAGTGCCTCCTTAAAAAAACTGAGAAGACATAACTTAGCAGTTAAGTAACAGTATAAAAACAATATCAATTAATGTAAAAATCGCTCATTTCTATAAGGGGGCTAACTGAAAAATACTGGGAAAAGTCACATGACAGGATGTATCTAATTATGATAGGTCAATTACTGTTGACAATCGGTCAATTATAACAACATTATCATTACAACAGCCACCTATCGTGCTCGAAAAAGGTTGGCAAACAGCACTGAATTGGTCAAAATGGTGTGAATTCATAAACCAGTTACAGAATAAACTGCTCAAACATCACTTCTTTCGACTTGAAACAGTGATCTACAACTAAATGAGACCTAAAAAATGTACAAATGTAAAGTATGTTTATAGAAATATTACAGTACTAGTTGCCTGTTTATAGTGTAAGGTAAACAGTGTTTCATGTTTACACAGTTTTTGGTTTAAAAGCACATCATGTAGAAATATAACATGAAAAAAAAAACACAGAGAAGTGACTGTCTCCACATTTCATAAATCTACCACTAACCACTGACTTTAATATCAGCCCTGGATAAACATAACATGGCATGTTTATACAGTCCAAAACACACTAAAAGCCAGCTCATCCAATTATAATAACTTAATATAAAAATAATGACTGCAAAACCATCTAAAAGGGAAGCCCTAATATCATCCCTGGTCTCATCAAATGTTCTTTAAACTTCAGGAATGTAGATCAAAGCAAAACGGCCTGTTCGCCCCTCCCCCTTCAAAAAAAAATCACCACCCACACTACGGCCAACTTCTCACAACTGACTTACTGATAAAATAAAACAACTTTCTTTTAAACTTTCTTCAAGCTGCCTGTGCGCTGCAGTCTGTGTCGGGTCTGGGTGCACGTTTCTGCCTGCAGTTCGCTCGGTTCCTACTGAATTTCTGAGACAAATCTTTTTGGAAAGTTGAACGCTGTCCAAAACAGGACCACACACAGGCTCTGTGAGCAGCGCGGATCAGATTCAACTGCTGGAGGCAGACACACACACTTACTCGCACACACTCACAAAATGGCGGCTATTCGTGTTAAAAACACTCACATTGTTGTCTAAATCATATATCCACTGATGTATCGAACTTGGAAACAATCGGCGCGCGCGCGCTATCGGGTTCCATAAACACACTGCGTTCGAGCGCGCGAGGCAAATTCGAAGTGAAAAACATTCTTTTCACGTTTCATCTGGATTTCAGCCAGATTTCTATACAATACACAATTCCTTCAGCTTACATGACAGACCCCCACCTCACCCACTGCTTCGGGTCTGCCTTTAGATTACACTTGCGGGGAAAACGTATTAGAAAGGCTTAAAGTACAAGGGAAACAGCTTCTTACCTTCTACCCAGAGTTTCTCCACGTCCGTCTCCAGATTAGCTGCCCTTAAGCCAACAGCAAAAGCTCCGAATATTAAAAGACCCACAACTAAAAACTTTCCGCAGTTCTTCTGTATGTAACAGCCAAGTTTAAACAAAAGTCTTTGAAACTTTGCTCTCAACCACAGCGGCGCTTTCCTCCCAATCGCTTTCCCCTACAAAACAAGAGAGAGCAAATATTAAACTCATCACCTTGTTAAAAACATTCAACTAAATTCCATCATTGAATAGTCATGGTTTTTCGGCTGAACTGCAGAAAATAAGCTAAAATTGGGTTTAAATAACTGTATTATCAGGAATCAACTACTTTCTTCCTTTGAAAGTAATTACTTGAAATGTATTAAACAACTAGATTTATATTTAAACAACACGACTCGAAGTCTTAAAAGTAGCTTCTCCACACTTTCAAGTACTATTCATGTCTGTGGCAAGCAATTTTAACATTTATTTATTACAAGTACTTATTTCTGATTACTAGTAAGTTACCCAATAATAACTTTTTCTGTGTCACAAGTAATAACTATTTATTAGATACTAGTAAGACTTAGTCCTTTGCAATTAGTCGCTATCCCAATAGTGACAAGTTGTTGTATCCAATGGCAAATTTGAATTCTACTGAGTATCTATTCCAGTATTACTTGTAACGATTCATTAGGTGCAAGTGTTTATTCTTTAGTCACAACTATTTCTTCCAGTTTCCTAGTACTAAACAGACATTAGTACCTATTCATTAGACACACTTGTGTCTTCAAGTTGACACTAGAATGATTCCTGATCTTACTAGTAAGATTTTGAATCAAATATGGAGTAGCTTTTATGACTGGTAATTACATATGACAATTAAAAAAGTCACAATTAGTCTTATAATGTTACAAGAATTAGACAGATTCAGGTGTCTTACAAATAAGTGCTAGAAAAGCTGGCTTATATACAAGATGAAAATTAACCATCATGTTTGAACCACAGATTTCCAAAGAATGCAATGGCAAATGCCACCAATAACAATAAAATTGTTATTTGTCATTATTTTGGATTGTGACTAGCAGCAAAAGAATGATGACTATTAACTAACAAACAGTTATTACTAATGAAACTGGAAAAAAAAAATGACTTCCTAGTAATAAATAATTACTAGTAACAAAAATAAATACCACTTAATTCCATTGACTGAATGTTAAAACGGCTTGCCATACTACTTGTAACATTCTTTTGGCTTTCAAACAGTATAATTCAATTGAGATTTCCACGCATAAACTAAACTTAAAACGGAGTCTTACTGCAATGTGTCAGACTGCATCCTTTGGACACTGTATTGGGGAAACAGGTTACAATGTCCAAAGCCATGCAATATCGGAGATGCACGTGGGTCGCATAGCTGAAGGGACGCGATGTGAAGTGATTTGGGAAGTGCTGCAGCCACCACAGAGGGAGTTACGACAATATTTGTGAACGGAAGAGGGCAGCCACATGGATCGATACTGAGCAGTACGGGACGAAAATTACTCCCCGTGTAGATCATATCTGAGGGGGCTTCAATCAGTCGGCTAGGGCCAACATCACTAACAAAACTTTAGACCCTTCGCTTTATTCGAGCTCAGCTTCTCGTCTGACATTCACGTTTACGATTACTGAATCGCGACAGATGGACATAGCGGGGAACTAACGCAGCGAATCCCTCGAGCGGCTACAGGTTGCTTCCCGCACAGACACCCCCATCGGTGCCGTGGCTATCCCGTTACCTAGCGACTTCACTAAAGTTAAGCACTTTGTCAGAGCATTCCCAACAAACGGGACACACATAAAAGCACCTCTGAAATCTGCTCCAATGCAAAGGCGGCATCGCAATAGCTCGGCCGCTGCAAATACTCCAAATCCGCCGCTGCGGTCCGATAGTTGCCCCTATTTCTCCGCGTTAACCTCGGCCGATCGGGGTCTCTGTTTTCCTGCTCGGAGGACACATTAACAGCCGAGGCCATGTTGCAAAGTCTGCGCCGAACGTCTCGTTATCCGCGCTAGTGTATTTCCCCGCGAGCGTTTAGTGATATCCGAAGAAAACCAAGTTTGTCTCTCGTTGATCCCAGATCCGCAAAGCACTTCATACTCCTGTTTGAGACGGCGAGTCAGAGTCTGCGCCTTCCATTCCAACATTTCGCGAATCTGGAGGTCTCCAACAATTCCCCACTTTCACGCCGTCCGCTGGAAAGTCCGCGATATCAGAAGGCGAAGTGGATGCTGTGGAAACGTCGATCCCTCGCTGGCTGAAGCATTCTGTGATCTATGTGGTCCCTCCTCAGGCCGCGCGACAAGGCGATCTCTGAGAGATTCAATAGATGTGAAAAAAGATCACTCTCCATTCGGAGACAGAGGAGGAGGGGCGTGGCAAAGCCGCTCGAAATCCCGCCCCCGGGGCTGTCAGAGGGCTGGGGTTCCTGGGCTCTGATTGGTTCCAGAAGGGCAAAAATTACTCAGCAAACACGACTATTATTAGCTGCTTAGCAACAGCTCACCAAAGTAGAGAGACCACCCAAGCCGCGAGCCCTCGTGTGTGCATCTCAAACTTCAGGGGAGTCTTAAAGAAGCAAAGCACACTTTCTGCAGGGTCCGAGCGCTGGGTCCGACTCGAGCCGCGTCCAAGCGCCAGAACAAAACTCCAAGAGCAGAAAAGCACAGGCGAGCCGTTTCTGGGGCAGAGGCAACACAATACTTTTCGACTTGTGGCTTTTCTTTTCTTTTCTTTTTCTTATTCCTTACTTTTGTTTATCTTTTTTTCTTGTCTGTTTCTTTGCTTTTTTGTTAGCTTTTCTTGATTGTTTCTTTCATTCATTCCTCGTGTCTCTTTCTTTCTTTCTTTATTTCTTTCTTTCTTTCTTTCTTTCTTATTGTTTGTCTTTATTTCTTTGTCATTGTCTTTCATTCTTTCTTCCGTTTTCGTATTGTTTTTCATTTTTCTTTCTTTCTTTATTGTTTCTTTTTGTTTCTTTGCTTTTTGTTTATTTTTTCTTTTGTGATTATTTCTTTTGTTTTTCTTGTTTTCTCATAGTTTAATTTGGTCGTTTTGCTTTCTTTTATGCTTTCTTTTCTTGCTCTTTCTTTGCACAACATACATTCAGAAGATTCTTTGTTTTTGCAAGAACTTATACCAACAAATAGCCTTTAAAATCATGCAAACATTTGTCATGCAAACATCATTTTCAGCCCAATAAAGACCTGTAGTTTTCTTCACCGATATATTGTTGCTTTGTAGTTGTGGCCATATTTAGCAAGGCAATGATTGATATAATTTAAGTTGTTAATTTCCTGAAGTTATAGTTATGATTAGCAGAGAGTTTTTGAACATTTTACTTTCATAAACATGAGTTGAGCGCTATCTAGATTACATATTTTTTGGATAGCTAATAAGAATTTTACACCTGTTTGTGTGTGATACATTCTACTTGTTTTCATACAGCAAAAATACATTAAACATAAATTTTACATTTGGCAGACACTGTTATTCAAAGCGATCAACACTTCATTGAAGATATTCCCTAATTTTATCGGTTCATGCATTCCCTGGCAATCAAACCCATAACCTTGGTGTAGCTAACGTCCAGCTCTACTCTTTGAGCTACAAGAATGCAAAATACATGAAACATAATTACAATCAATTATATTTACATCCTGTGCCAAATTGTAGACAAGAACTGTAAGTAATTGTGTACTTTACTTGTACTGACTTCCCTTTCCCATTCCCAGCTGGGCAGTTTGGATATTGGCCATACTGAGAGCACTGGCTCCTGGCTACAGGGCAAAGGAAAAATGCAATTAATGAGAGTTGTCTTTTATAGTGCACAGGTGGGTTACAGTTTTGAACAGGTCTGTGCCAAAACATGGGAATTCCTTGTCTTGCTGCCCTATTTCATCAAGTGTACTGTGTAAACATGACAGGTTTTATACTATGCATATCACACATCCAAAAATAGTTTATGACTATTGAGAATGAAAAATCTCTCGCACCAAGCCGCAATGCTGCTCTGCAGTACATCATGATTAGTTTTCCTTTGCATTATTGAATCTCTTACAAACACAAAGCACATTATTCAACACAAAATAATACAAAAATGAGCCACTATATACATTGAATGATGATTGGAGTAGTGATGTCATCAGTTTAGGAGACAATGGGAGGAAAACCTTGACATTAGTATGAAAATGAGATACATCGTTATGAAGAATCCTTTTGCTATTCCATCCCACCATCAGGAAATTATTCCAGCCATATTATTTTCCTCCAGAAAGAAAAAAAAAAACTGGACCATTAGTCATTAACTTCCTCTGCTGGATTCTCTGAGCTATATGATCTGTCCTGAGTGCTATGTTTCACTCAATCTCTCCCAACAGTCCTGTAGTTTGCCATGGTTCCCACTACAGTGATGTACCCATGACTTTTCCAATGTTTACTCTATAGCAGTTGTGCTCAATCACACAGATGTGTTTGACAGCTCTGAGCACTTCTCTGCCAGTGTTTACGCTCCAATTTCCTCTGCGATTGTGTGGCTCTTGTATAATCAGTGTGACACTAGAGAAAGGAGAACACTTCACAAAAACTGCCTATTTACCTTTGTGCGAAGGCTGGATGTTTTCAGTGGTGGAAATGTTTTATATTGCATATTTTTGTGTGATTTAAATGTAATAACAAATGTTTAATTTCTAGAACCATATCTTCAGAATTCTTTTGGGGAAAATGTAAATTAAAATGTCATTAGCTTTTATTTGTGAAACATTATTGACAAAAAATAACCACTGATAGGGGCAAATGTGATACTGAAAGTGACGAAAAATGTACAACACCTTCAGTGAACTTCTATAGAATTATTGAAATTATTTAAAGTATTTTGGAATATTTTATCCTGAGAAAAGTATTTAAAAAAGAATGCTTTAGCTTTAAATTCAAGTTTTAGACTCTTAAAGAAAAGAAAAGAAAAGAAAAGAAAAGAAAAGAAAAGAAAAGAAAAGAAAAGAAAAGAAAAGAAAACTTATAGTGTTCTTACCTTGTTTTGTTTTTTTGTGAATCCCTTCAGAGCGGTTGGGTCTCCAACGCTTAGATCCTGATCTATGTTTAGCCTACAGTAGCAGCAATCATCATTTTCAGGCTTAAGTTGGCATCCTTTCCAAATTTTTAACAAATTCTGAAGCATGCACTGGTTTTGTGTTTTTTTTTTTTTCAGCACCATAGAAATCTACCATAACCCTTTCTGTTCCACCACCTTCTGTCCTTAGCAGTTCACAGAAACAAAACACTCCTGTGAACATGAGACTGGATTTGTCCAAGTCTCCACAAAAAAAAAAAAAAAAAAAAACTAATTATATCCCGCTATGTCCATAACTAATTACCCAGTATATTTCTATACCTCATGAGAGGTCCTTGCTTCACATCTGTGATGTTTGTCCCGCTCTACAAACTCTCATCCGAAATACTGTCCATAAGGACAAAATATTAAAACCTGATTTGCTTTACTATACAAATTTACTAGCATAATAATGCATGGTCAAATCTGCCAAAAGAGTGCCTGATGGTTGAATAATCTCATAAAGACTATTAAAGAAATAGTTTGCCAAAAAATAAACATTTGCAGGAACTGTACTCATGCTCAAGTCGTCAAAGATGTACATACAGTAAGTTTGTTTCTTTATCTGAACAGATTTGAAGAAATTTGGCATTACATCACTTTCTCGCCAATGGATTCACAGAAGTGAATGGGTGCCATCAGAATGAAAGTTCAAACAGCTGATAAAAACATCACAGTAATCCACATGACTCCAATCCATCAATTACAGTCTTGTGAAGTGAAAAGCTGTGTGATTGTAAGAAGTAAATCCATTATGGTGTTTTAAAGGAGTCATATGATGCGATTTCAAGTTTTCCTTTCTCTTTGGAGTGTTTCAAGCTGATTGTGCAAAGATAAGATCCCTGAAGTTGCAAAGACTAAAGTCTCAAAACCAAAGAGATATTCTTTATCAAAGTTAAGACTCTGCCACGCCTCCCTAAAAAGGCTCATTCAAACACGCCCCCACGTCTCTACATCACGATGTGGAAAGATTTGTGTAATGCCGCCTAAATGTTCACGCAAAGAAAGAAGGTGTGGTTTCAGTAACTGCAGTTAGTGTTGAAGCAGCCATGTCAGGGAGATGTTGTGTGTAACTAGGTGAAAGCAAAAGCACTTTATTTGGCCTTCCCAAAGTAGATGCATTTAGGAATCTTTAAAATTACTTACAACAGAACAGCAACGTATTTAATGGTCGACCATTTCGAGAACCTAGGACAGGAGGTAATTCTGACTTTGCTATGACAATCTGGCGCTTCTGAATCAGCTACTGTAAGTATGTTTTGTTATTAGTTTAAGTATTTGCTATTGACCGTTCAAATGCGGAGTTTTGCGTATTGTGTGTGTGTGTGTGCGCGTGTGAGAGAGAGAGAGATACAGGGAGTCAGCTGTCTTAACCGTCCGTGGCTTGTGTACTGCAAACACATACAAGCTTTCGGGCTTGAACTGATGGTGAAACTAAGGACATTATTAATTGTCTTTGCATTTATTTTGAAAGATGAAGCTCGTGATTATGGAAAAGGGCATTACATTTCTGATGAGTGCTTGTGGTGTTCGGCCAATCACAATGCACTAGGTCAGTTGGCCAATCAGAGCAGGCTGCGCTTCTCGGATGGAGGGACTTTGTAGAAAACGACGCATTTGATAAAACGATGCGTTTGATAAAGATTGACCCAGTGTTTTTTTAATCTCGTTAAATCATTTCCCCTTTCTCAAATCGAGCTGATCTCAGATACCTGTCTGTGTGACGTCACACAAACAGGCCCCTCCCACAATTGTTTGATTGACAGTAGCGTTTCAGCACAGACTGGACTGGTGTCTTACCTTAGACCCTCCCTGAGTGAGCTGTCATCAGTCCACCATTGTTTCACCTCCGGAGCAGATGTAGACAAGAATTTCTCCTATAAGCAACTGAGGTGTTCGGTTGTTGGATGTAATTATGAACACAGCAGTCGTCATTTACTCCCAACATCTGAGCTGCTGAAGATGCAGTGGATTACATTTGTTTTTGAAGGGAATGCACCCTCCAATTTATTTAGCAAGTTTCACGATGAATGCGGCTAAAGTTTACCGTCTCTGAGAGAGCGGCTCAGAAGAGAGGGGCGGGCAGAGCAGAGCTCATTTGCATTTAAAGCAGCATGCAAGAAAATGGCTTGCTCTGAAAAGAGCTGTTTTTGACAGGGTAAAAACGGTATTGTTTTACACTACCATTGAGAAATTATAACCAAACTATGTTACAGAATTTTCATTAAGACCCTAAAGAATCATATCAACTTGTGGAAAATTTTACTTTAAATTTGTTCATTTCTGGCCAAAATATATCCATAATTCATTATAACATAATTCATCAGAATATTTCCTCTAGTGAAAAAGTTAATCCCCTGTTGTTCTCTCAAATCAACATTTTTTTGGACTATTGTGGCCTGTAAACGGGACTCTCATTCTGACGGCACCCATTCACTGCAGAGGATCCACTGCTGAACAAGTGATGTAATGCTAAATTTCTCCAAACCTTTTCTGATGAAGAAAAAACTCATCTACATCTTGGATGGCCGTGAGTACAATATCAGCAAATTTTCATCAAACTATTTCTTTAAGCTTATTATAATTTATCAGTTCATAGTAAATTGCTGCAAAAACGAAATACTCTCCAAAAAAGTTATTTTGGAGTGAATTATATGACAACGTGGCTCTCTTCAAGTACCTACAGCTTGCGCGCAACTCTGTGGCTCCGAGCCCTAAAAGACCCTCTGTTCCTTGAAGCATTTTCAGATTGGCAATTATAAAGTAAACACAGCTGGCTGTAATATATGTGAATTCATTGGCTGCATCATGATTATTTAGGCAAAAAAGTTTTACATATACAAAGCTCGGCAGCTGATTGAGCTTCTCAGAGGCGTACTGTCTTTATAAAGAAACCTTTATTTATTGTAGAATCTGTGCGGATAGGTTTGTATTGCAGTCTCTTGACAGAGATCTTTTTCCCTGACTAATTGTATTATTCTAAACTAAATCTCGATGTCCGGATGCTGCCAATATTACATAAGCTATCTTTTTTTACACATCAGCTATGCAAACTGTCACTGATGTAACATAATTTATGGTTATGTACTTAATATGCAGGCCAGCACCAAAAATTTAAGACTTGCAACTTGAAAGAGAGCTGTGCGCATCATTGCCATTTATGACTGTATGAGAATACGTCGATGTCCTGATGTTAAATCAAATCTGATGTTTTCAGGCTCTGACTTATTATTCATCATGTTTACTATTACTTTTGACATGTGACAGAGAGACATCTGTAGTCATTTACCACAGGCCATGCTTGGATTATACACTCTGGGACAAAGCATGAGCAAAATACCGCACTCCATTCGTTATTTAGATGTCTTTGCTATGAACTCTATTCCTATCCCTTCATCACACCATTTTATAAAATGTCAAGTATACAATGCAAACCTCTCCCACCGGCTTTTCAAATGTGTGGTGTTTATACACAAAAGTTGTTTTGAGGTCCAGTCAATGCCTGCCTTGTAGATTTACAACCTTCTTTCTTCAGCACACTATCGCTGGTGACTCTGAGAGCCTGTTAGCACTTATGAAATAATTTGGGAAAAACACATCACTTACTGATCGAGTGATGGGTTGAGAGGAGAGAAGAGCTGTGGTGCAGATGTTGAGGTCCAGTTGCAGGTCTGCAGGGACCAGGAACCTGCAGGGTGATATTTTGATGGAGATTTCTGACAATAAGACCTAGCTGTTGTATATCACACTGTATAAGAGTATGCTTTGCTTTCTATTAGCCAAAGCCAATTAATTTTCAGACTGAAATATGAATGCAGAAAGACATGGGGTAAATGTTGAGTGCTGAAAGTATGTTTGATGTAACTGAAAATCTGCTGCCTTCCTCTTTCCTTCTTTTGTTACAGTAAACTGTACTCACATGACAGCAAGGTTTGTATAACGTCTGCAAAAACTCATTTGCAGAATGTCAAATAGCACTGCCACAACATGGAGGGCAGATGGGAGATGTTTTAGTTCAATTGTTCTCGTGCACATTTATGCACCACACCTTAAAAATAAAAAGTGGTTTAAGGTATAATATTTGACAAAAATAAAGTTTCATTACATTGCAAAACACTTTTCTCATCATCATTTACTCACCCTCTTGTGAATCCAAACTTGTATGACTTTCGTTTTGAATCAGGGAAGATTTCAAGCTTAAGAAAAAAACGGATTTCAAGCTTAAAAACAACATGAAACATAATAAACGCATCACAAAAGTAATTTGACATCACACGAAAGCTGAAAGAAACAACCCGAAATTTAGTCGTTAAATCACGATAATTGCCGCTTCAATTGTGAGTACCAGAAAAAACACTACGACCGAATTGAGTCAGTGAATTGAACTTGAGAATCGGATCAGTCGGCTTCATGAACGAGTCCGTTTTTGTGAACCGGATCAACCGATCATTGAAAAGATTAATTTACGATTTGGGCATCATTACTTCTCCACCTCTCACATAACTCTTAAGCCGCTTAGTTTTTAGTTTGTTTTGTTCCTGACACAAATCTGTCGCATGACTTCAGAAGACTGGAATTTTAGCACTCTGGGCAGAAATGAGCGAAGTTTCGACGAAGTAAAGATATGTCAGTTTAATTAACTTGAGTACGAAACTCACAGCGATTGGCTGCAGCTCACAATTTATTTATTTATATTTATTTTTTGCTTGATATCTGCATTAAAGGGTTACTTCACCCAAAAAAATGAAAATTCTGTCATTAATTACTCACCCTCATGTCGTTTCAAACCCGAAGACTGTCGTTCATCTTCGAAACAAAAATTAAGATATTTTCGATGGAATTTGAGAGCTGTCTGACCCTGCATAGACAGTAATGCAACTGAAATTTTTCCAAGTCCAGAAACGTAGCAAGGAGATCTGTGAATTAATCCATGTGACATCAGTGGTTTATCCGCAATATCTACTTAATAATAATAGCTACTAATAGCTTAATAGCTATGAGATTACTTTTTGTGCGCAAAAGAAAAAAAATAATGATGCGGTGATGCGGAGGAGAGAAATTGTTGAATAAAGTCTTTTTTTTTTTCTTTTTTTTTTTTTCGCACAAAAAGTATTCTCGTAGCTTCGTATAATTGCGGATGAACCACTGATGTCACATGGATTATTTTACAGATCTCCTTGCTACGTTTCTGGACATGGGAACATTTCATTACAGCTGTTTAGTAAATTTTTCATTACCGTTCTTCACCAAAATTTCACAGGTAAAATCCAGTAATTTCAATAGGAATCCACGTGATCAGGAGTAACATGCACCTTGCAAAGGATGGAAAGTATTTGGCAAAATCTTACTCCTTTAAAGCAGTCCACTCAGGAATAGGCCTATCGGTTTTCATTCAGTCATGCTATATAAAGAGGAGAAATCCTATGAGATGATTAGAAGTGATTTATTTTGGGTGGCATAGCGTGAGACAAATGCAGGAGAGTTGGCAGCTCCCATTATAGCTACTTTGACAACTGTGTCTTTCATTGTATGTTATAGCACATTCTTTAAAATATCTTCTTTTGAAGATATTTTCATTTTTATGGATGAGAGGGAGTAACTGGTGATATCTTTCATTTATTTTTGTATGAACTGTCCCTTTAACTCATCTTTGAATGTTATCCATCAGTAATGCTCCCTTTTCCTCAGTATTGTTCACATGATTCCCCAGAATTAGGAGTAGATCATTCTTAACCTCTGCTGTCATTTCTTATCATGGTGGGAGTGAGATGTGAGAAAATCTGATTGGTCTTTTTGACGTAACAGGTAAATTAAGCACTGCAGATGAACATCTTCTATAATAAATGTTGAAAAAGCACTAGAATGGACAGAAATGAAAATATGTTTCTTCTCAAACTATCTTTAAAATCAACACCAGGTGCTAATCATATACAAGCATACTGATGATAATGAGCCTTAAGACAGCCCAGAATAAATTAACTTCTTTTCATCTGCCTCAGACCGGGGTTATCTCCAGTGTGGGGTGCAGGGCTGACACAGATTCAGTGGAACACCTGGAAAGCTTCACTGACGTACCTTTTGTCTTTTGGTCAGATGGCTTACACAGAGAGGGCCAGTGCCAGAATTTGTTTGTATTATGAAAGTGATTATTCCTGACTGTCAAACACAGCATTCGGGGAGACGTATGGCCACATGTGCTGCAGGGGTGTTTGCACATGGCAGCGACTGAGAGGAAAATCTTGGGAAAATAAACACTTCATACATTTGTATTTGTTAAGCAGATGCCTGTCTTCTTTCAGTCTGTAAGCACAATGAAATTCCCGCTGATCGGGCCCCACAAAAAGCATGCTGGCACCAAGTTTTAGAGCTTTTTGATAGCTAGTTTACATGTTAACTTTTATAATTGCATTTACTTCGTAATTGGTTTCAAATTATTTAAACTGACTGTTTCTAGAGTAGATTTTTATCACTGCAATAACTAAGACTGTATTCCCTGGTATAGTTATATGTCTGAGCGCAGTCAGTTTTACACAACCAAAAGTCAGCCTCAGTTACTGTGTGTGTCTTCTTATGTGTTTAGTTCATGTCTGTGGCAAGCAGGTCTTTCCTGAAATTACAAGGATTGTTACTGACAGGTGGTTTATACAAACACAACTCAGAATTACAGTCAGATTTTCTTTATTAACACAGACATCAACCAAACATGTGTTTGCATGTATATGTATTTCATATGTCCATTTAAAATGCAACATTTTTATAGCATTGATCCAGTCTCTAGAGTCAGGTTTATAAGACATGACAAAATTCAAAGAAGCACAGTAAGCAAGTCCTTACAGTTCAAACAATTGTGGATATTTATGTGCTTAATAAAGCGATAACTTATCTAAAAATAACAATTCTGTCATCATTTATGTTGTTCCAACCTTGTTTGGAAAACATTTGGTGATGAAACAATTTTCACCAAAATTGCTAGTAAATATTTTGAAGTAGAAAGACTGAAATAGTGTTATTTTGTGAAAACCTCATTGACATTTATTGTACAGACACTAAACCAGACATTTTTCATGCTATCTTCTTTTGTGTTTCACAGAAGAAAGAAATGCAAACAGGTTTGAAATGAGGGTGAGTGCATTTTTTACATTTGTTATAGAGCTTAAAACAAATAAAATGCGTTGAGTATAATGGGTTAAAGACCCTTAATGACTGCTGTCAAACATAAAACCTCAAATATTTCCCTGAAATCATTTCTTATGTTCAAAGCTATAGACATGTCTGTGTTTGCATCCTCATTTGGCACAATAGAGACACGTGGTTTCTCTGGTAAAGACGAACATTCCTTTTATTGTGCTGGACTTTTTTCCCATCTTGGAGCCCAGGAGGAGTGCAAGCTCCTCAAAACAAGCCTGGGAGGTATGAGACCACACACCAAGCAGTATTTAGTTTACTGCTCATAGGCAGAACACGTCTCCGCTCAGCTTGATATCTGGTATCAGTGCTTAAACATGACCTGAAACATGAAATGAACTTCTGAAAGTCAGTAACAAAGTATAATATTTGTTGCTTATGACCACCCACATGAGTGTATTTATGTAGCTGCAAATCACTGATGCTGCCTTTGGTGGCGTTTATGAATGTGAAGCCATAATGAGAGTTTCACTGTTTCATTTGGGTCATATGAAGGCGGCTCTGTTGGATGTGGTGAACTGTGGTACAGTGTGTGAACAACACAAAGAGGGCACAGTTGGTTGCTTGTTGTTTGCATTCCCCCTAGTGGCCAAACTTGATAAGAACATAAAGACAAACTCTGTGTCAGCCCTTAAACTATTTTTAGTATAACTATCAGTCAGAATATTGGTGGGCAGTTTTGAGCTTATTTTCTAAAGACTGCTTTATATTATTGTGGAAACCAACAAGGTTGGGGTAAGTACAATTTTCTTTTTTTTTTTTTAGAAATTAATACTTTTATTCCGCAAGGGTGCATTAAATTGATCAAAAGTGACAGACATTAATCATTTCCCAATAAATGCTCTTCTTTTTAACTTTCTATTCATCAAAGTATCCTAAAAAAGAGTGTATTTCCACCAGAAAGATTACATAGCACAACAATTTTCGACATTAATAATAAGAAACATTATTAATATTTAAGTATCAGTAATACTCAATAATAACTGGGCACGCAATCAGCATATTAAAATAATTTTTAAAGGATCATGTGACACTGAAGACTTGAAGGCTTCTGAAAATTCAGTGTTGCCATTGCAGGAATAAATTACTTTTTAAAATTTACAAAAATAGAAATTGTGATACTGTTTTACAAATTACTGTTCTCATTTGAAATCAAATAAATACAAACTTGGTGAACTTCTTTTGAAATATTAACAAATCTTAATTATTCCAAATTTTGGACCAGTAGTGTATTTCCTGCTTATTAAACATAAAATGTATCTTTCAAAGTGACACACACACACACGTTTGTTTCTGTGAATTGTGGGGACTTTCCATAGACCTTTAATATGTTTATACTGACCAAACAATATTTTCTATCCCCTAACCCAACCCTAACCCTAAACCTACCCCTTACAGAAAACCTGTTTGCATTGTTACACTTTCAGATAAACATAATTTACTATTTAAATTTTTTTTTTCTTCGTGGGGACCACAGGCCCCCAGGTATTATTTCAGTAAAATTTCAGGTACACACACACATCAATTTAAATGTCAAAAATATCATATGTGATCATATGCATTATTTAAAGCTAAAGTTCATTTGATATATATATATAATACACATATATATATAGTATATATATATATATATATATATTATATATATATATATATATATATATATATATATATATATATATATATATATATATATATATATATATATATATGTATTGTAATCTTGCTTGATTATAGGCTGCGTAAGAATAAGATTAATTTTTAGATGGGCCACACACAAAGATGAAAAACAGAGAGAGAACGAGAGAAGAGAGAGTGTATCATACCATGAGTTACAAACAGTTCCCTTATGTGGCAATGGTGTGAGAATGGGCTCTGAGAGGTCACTGAGGATGGTTATGTGTAGTGTGTAGTCTGATTCCAGTAACTCTCAGTCTCTTAAAGGGATACTCCACCCCAAAATGAAAATTTTGTCATTAATCACTTACCCCCATGTCGTTCCAAACCTGTAAAAGCTTTGTTCGTCTTCGGAACACAATTTAAGATATTTTGGATGAAAATCAGGAGGCTTGTGACTGTCCCATTAACTGCCAAGTAAATTACACTGGCAAGGTCCAGAAAAGTATGAAAGACATCGTCAGAATAGTCCATCTGTTCAATCGTAACGTTATGAAGTGACGAGAACACTTTTTGTATGCAAAGAATACAAAAATAATGACTTTATTCAACAATTTGTCTCCTCTGTATCTCTCTGCATCACTGTAGTGCCATTTTGTTAAATATAAGCTGAATGCAAGCAGCGTATGCTCTTCTGTGTCAACCGCGACACAAGGATACGTTTTCAATGTGTATTTACGCTTTGATTTGAACAAAAACAGCGCATCTGTGCAGCGCGGCTGACACAGAAGACCATAATTCTGAGAAAAAAAAGTCCGAATTCCGAGATATAAAGTCCGAATTGCGGGATAAAATGTTGCAATCCCCTTTTTTACTCAGTATATAGAAAATATAGAAAGATACAAGGTTTTTGCCCAACAGCAATATACAAAAATTAAAATGAGTTATGATACAGTATCTTGTTTAAATTTTGTACTTTGGCTAGCATAATTGATCTTTTCCGGCAGTCTGAAACACTACAGAAATAATTCCGCTGCACTGAAATAGAATGATTTGTGGAACTAGTGGCCATATGTGCCAGGGCTTGTGGACATTGGGTTCTGCTGAGCTGGTGCATTTCAGAAAGCCTTTGTTGATCCGTTCAGTAATGCAACACTGTTGGTCCAAGAAGCCACACAAAACCCAAGCCACCGTGCCAGTGCCCAACAGTGGTGGGAGAACGTCTAGCTGCAAGGATGAATAGGCCATTCCTACCAACTGTATCAGAATACTCCAAAAATGCCAACAGCAGCAGGTTTCTTCACTGTTCTTGTGTTTTGTTTGCTTATCAAATCAGTCTCAGACCAGTAAGAGGCCCATCGAGGCTTTTGATGATGGAGGATAAAGAACAGGCAGAGTTATATTGGATGCTTGATGTGTTTATTGTAGCTCAAGTCAACAAACAAAAGGGCCCTCTATGGGGTCCCAGCATAATGAGCGCCGCTTCGGTTGTAAATATGTTTTTTTTTTCGTCCAGTCTTTCCATCTCAATGCAGGACAAAAGAGACCAGCCCATCCAATTCAGGTCACCCTTGAATTTGCCAATGAAGCTCACTGAGCTAAATCATTTGTGTCACAATGTCTCAAGAGGACGATGAGAACGACGATAAATGAATAAATAGTGTACTTTGTAAAGTAATTCTGCTATTCACACTCTTTCTGCAACTAGTTTCTGTGCCTTTCCATAATAGACCCCACTTCAAGACGATCAGTGTGTGCTTTTCAAGTGTGTGCTTGTGGTTGTATAATTGCCTGTGAGAGAGACAAAGAAAGAGGGATAAAGGGGCTGGATTTAGTTCAAGAAGCTTGGAAAATGTTCAAGTATTGTACAACTACATCGAAACGCATGGCAGCACTCTATTTGTCGCTGTCTTGGATGTGGGTAACATCTTTGATTGCAATAATATTCAAAAATAATTTCTAAGTAACTACTGTTGGCTGGTGGATAGCTACATTTATATACAAATGAGGGGAAAAAGGTAAGAGGAAGGAAAACGAAAGAAAAGAGAAGCCCTTTCAACCTAAAAGGCATTAATATTCTGAGCCATGTGACATTTTAAATTAACAGTGCGAGTAAATAGCTGACAGAACGCGGTATATGTTGCCAAAGTCGGGTCCAAAGAAATCACAAAAGTTCTATGTAGTCGTTCCAGAAATCTAGAATTATTTTGCAAGCATGAGGCGCTGGTGAATTCAACCACAAATCAGCCGCTTATGTCTCTCTGAGACACGCTAGTAGTTTACATGAAAGTTTTAATTGTGTGCATCCTTACGGTTTTAATAGTTCGCAGTCCTAGACTGTCACAGATCCTGACAAATCTGGATGGAAAAGAAGACTTATGCCTTGTGGAGAAGGGGCCCGGAGAAAATATTACGGTTCTATCAGACACCTCATTCAGACTGTTTGAAAGATTCAGTGGTGTGTCTGTGATGTTGACCACACAAACAGAGACGTGGGGAAATGACGCAAATCTTCTGGAATCTGCAAGAGACAGACCTCACACACAGCTGAAATTTCCAGCTCGACAGAAAGGAGATTTTGTAACTCGTTACTGCTAATATGAGGAAACGCATTGGAGAGGAACATAGTGGAATAAGACTGAGAGTGTAAGCGCACAATCACTCTGTTCATAGAATTTTTTTCTAGCAGTTATTTGTGATGGATTTCCAGGGTACACACATTTTTATTTTTTTATTATTATTATTATTATTTTTTTTTTTTTGTGAATGAAAGCAAGGTTAGGAAGGATAGACGTACAGTCCATTTAATACTGCTGATAACACTAAAAAATATTCAGAAAATTATTTGTGTCCAAAAAATAATGCAAAACATGTTGAGAAAATGAGACATGACACGATTTAAGATATTTCAACCTACTGTTGTTTATCCCTCACATTCTCTGTTTAATTCACAAAAAAGGTAATGATGTTTATTCAGTATGTGGTCTGTAAGCTGTTGATGTAAAGGTTGCCATTTTAATATATTTTCTTTCTTTCTTTCTTTCTTTCTTTCTTTCTTTCTTTCTTTCTTTTTTTTCTTTCTTTCTTTCTTTCTTAAAGAATTCATATAAAATTCTCATAAAAAAGGGGAAAATGTACCACATTTTACATAGCACTCTAAATGCTGGTCAGAAATCGTCAAAATCAATCACACACACACACACACACACACACACACACACACACACACACACACACACACACACACACACACACACACACACACACACACAGACACACACAAAAATGTTATTTCATCATCAGCTATTGTTTTTTTCCCCCCAGATAATATTTTATTATATGTGAACCGGGAACACAAAACCAGTCATAAGGGTCATTTTTTTAAAATTGAGATTTATACATCATCTGCGCTGAATAAATAAGCCTTCCATTGATGTATGATTTATTAGGATAGGACAATATTTGGTCGAGATACATCTATTTGAAAATCTCGAATGTGAGTCTGAAAAAAAAAAATGTCTAAATTTTGAGAAAATCGTCTTTAAGGTTGTCCAAATGAAGTTCTTAGCAATGCATATTACTAATCAAAAAATAAGTTTTGATATATTTATGGTATTAAATTTACCAAATATCTTCATGGAACATGATTTTTACTTAATATCCTAATGATTTTTGCCATGAAAGAAAATGCAATAATTTTGACCCACACAATGTATTGTTGGCTATTGCTACAAATATAGCTGTGCTTGTTTTGTGGTCCAGAGTCACATATATTGTTTTGTGGTTATATATTTGTAGTTTTTAGAGTGAAACTCTATATAGCCGTCTTTATATTTATACAAATGGGGTCCCTCACAATGGGATCATCATATTTGGAAGTCTGTACCATCAATAAACCTTTGGTTAAAAACCTTTGGTCCAGTGTGTAGCGCATATATCTTCCACTGACTGCAAGCCAATACAGGATTAAAAACAATAACAACAACAAAATCCTTTTTTATTTCCATAATCAATTCATATAAAGTTGAAACTGTCATTTTTGGCATAGCTGTAATTGGTTTTGGCTTTCTAAGCTTGGGTGACTCATGGGAGAAAGTCTGTGAAACACAGATGGAGCATTTCCTAAGCGCAGGGAGAAGAAGACAAATCTCCCATTCAGCATCTGCAGTGAGGGGGAACTTCAGCAGACTCTGCTGCCTGCGATCTCAAACTGCTAATGAAAAATGCCCTTTACACTACCGTATGGCAAGACATAATGTGCCTGGAACTCAAAATTACAACACTGCGGCCTATTGTAGGAAAGTCACCTAAGGGCATTGATTGCTCAGGAAATGTTTTACCTGAATGACTGAGGATTTTTGTGGTAGAAACAATCAAGAGGGCCTATGTGAATGAAAATACAAGGAAACAGCCTGTCGTTATTGTTATCCAAGCTAAAGATGAGGAGGAAGTGGTGGATGGCCCGTGTTGTCCGCTCTACTATGGTACACTGCAAGACAAAAATGGAACTTTCTGTTCCTCCTCTCTCAACGCTGGGAATTTATAGGGCAGCTGCTGCAGATGTTCTTATAAAGAAGCCCAGACAGTCATGACAGACGGTTTACATAGCAGTAGGCATAGCACTGGGTCACACACAACACTTGTTCTTCTACTGAAGCGCATGGGTCTGTTTGCCCCTGTGTGAAAAACAGCTGCCCAAGATGGGTGGTAATGGTGAGGTCAGTCAGAATGAATGCGTTAAAGAGATACGGACCACCCGTGTGCAAAACCATTAACCACTTTCATTGACCATAATTAGCAGATTTGGTGGCTCCCCAGGAAAGAGGCGCATAATCTAGTGCGAAGTAGATATACATTAGAAGGACGTCAAACAAACGAGTGGAACTTTTCCAGTGTGAGATGATATTTCAGTGTAGGTCATTCAGTTGCTGTGCTAATTTGCACTGTCTGGTCTGGTTACCAGACACAACCTGCTGTATTTAACTGCAATTAAAAATATTTTGATTTGAAGCTTGGATGTCAGCATATTGATCAGGTGTTTAGGTAGAATATGTGCCTTTTTTTGCAGATAGAACAATAGAACAGTTCCCATAGCTCATGTATAGCTGATTTTAAAGTTTATTATTATTATTATTATTATTATTATTATTGTTGTTGTTGTTATTAAGACTTAGATGTTAGCCAATGTTATTTTAGAATTATTTATGTACTATTATGATATTTTGAGCTTTGTTTTTAATTTAATTTAATTTTAATGTTTTTATGTGCTTTTGTCATTTTTTTTTTTTTATTTATTTATTTTTATTATTTTTTAGGCAACTTTTCCAACTAATTTTCATGTTTGATCTAATGTTTGCATTTTATTTCAGCTTTATTTTCATTTATTTTTAAAATGATTTTGACCAGTTTTAATTAACAAAAACAATGATGATGCTAATATTGGTGTTAACTTTTTGCTGATGTAAGCTGTCCCTACATGTGATAAAAATTAATAGTATATATTAAGAGCTAAAATATATTCGATCTTAGTTTATTCATTCAGTATTTTATTGACTGCAATTGACTCTTTGTTCTTTTTTATTTTATTTTATGTACTATTATAGTATGTATTAATATTTTGAGCTTTGCCTTTTTATTTGAGCTTTTAGTTAAAAAATGTAGTAAGTGTTGTTATGTGCTTTTGACATTTCTATTAGTTTTTTTTTTACTTCCAATTCTCATTTTTCATCTAATGTTTGTAAATTATTTTTAGGTTTATTTTATTATTTAGTTTATTTAGTACATTATTTTGACCTAGGCTAATAATTTGACCTTATTATTTTGAATGAACTTTGTTGTTAACTTTTTGCACATGTAAGCTGCCCCGAAACAGTATAAGTATTAAGAGCTAAAATTATTTTATTTTATTTTATTTTATTTTATTTACTATTATAGTATTTATTAATATTTTGAGCTTTGCCTTTTATTGTTAGCTTTTAGTTAAAAATTTTAGTAAGTGTTGTTATGTGCTTTTGACATTTTTATTAGTTTTTTTTTTTTTTTACTTCTAATTCTCGTTTTTCATCTTTGCTTGTAGTAAATTATTTTTAGGTTTATTTTTATTATTTAATTTAATTAGTACATTATTTTGACCTAGGCTAATAATTTGACCTTATTATTTTGAATGAACTTTGTTGTTAACTTTTTGCACATGTAAGCTGCCCCGAAACAGTATAAGTATTAAGAGCTAAAATTATTTTATTTTATTTTATTTTATTTTATTTACTATTATAGTATTTATTAATATTTTGAGCTTTGCCTTTTTATTTTAGCTTTTAGTTAAAAATTTTAGTAAGTGTTGTTATGTGCTTTTGACATTTTTATTAGTTTTTTTTTTTTTTTTACTTCTAATTCTCGTTTTTCATCTAATGTTTGTAAATTATTTTTAGGTTTATTTTTATTATTTAATTTAATTAGTACATTATTTTGACCTAGACTAATAATTTGACCTTATTGTTTGAATATGAACTTTGTTGTTAACTTTTTGCACATGTAAGCTGCCCCGAAACAGTATAAGTATTAAGAGCTAAAATTATTTCATTTCAATTTCAATTTCATTTCATTTCATTTCATTTCATTTCATTTCATTTTATTTTATTTTATTTTATTTTATTTTATTTTATTTTATTTTATTTTATTTTATTTTATTTTATTTTATTATTTTATTTTATTTTATTTTATTTTATTTTATTTTAGCGCTTGTACGGAAAGTGCTGCTCTCAACACACAGATAGGTAAATAAACGCAACCTCTCTGTTGCTACGCTGTATGCAGCACGATGCTAAGTAGATGAGAATTAAATCAAATACACTGTACACCCGGAGGGAAAACTACCTGTTTATCTCACAGTCACTCAGATATCTTCATAGTTCGCACTACGAGAAATACATGATCATCCCAAAGACTACAGCGAGACTGAATGAATGAATTCATGATGGTAAGACCAGACTGACTTCCTCGGTGTAACAAATGAACTTAGAACAGCGATTTAAAGCGATAGAAACGCGTACAGGATAACGTTACTTAAATCAAAACAAATTAACATGTAATCAAAGTAATCATCACAGTCACGTATTACCTGTCCGTTTACAAATATAATCTAACGTTAGTCTCTTGTGAATTGATTCGTGTCAGACGAAGCGGCGTCATGTAAGTTAGTGAGTATGGAGAAATAAACAAACATGCTGATGGTAAATAGATTATGACTCTGGTCTATTCTTTAACTTTACCTTTAACCTTTCAGCCTGATATGATTTCAATGGTATTTATTTTTGTGTGTTTGCAGGTTAAATGTACTCTGCTCACCAAAATGACTTTTGTGCTGCTCCGATGGAGAAGCCTGTCACAGCTAAACAAGACTTTATCTAGTTAGCACCTTTACTGATGTGGACGCTTTCTCTGTGGAGATGGAGGAGGGAGACTCAAAATTTACAAAGCGCCAGGATGCCAGAACCTCTCTTCCTCAGTTTGAGGATGAAAGGCCTCTCTTTCACAGTAATCAGACGCCACCAGGTCCTTCGGAGCCATTTCTGCTGTCAGGAAATGATGTAAAAGTTCCGTACACCATCAATCGTTATTTACGTGACTACCAGCGAGAAGGCATACAATTCATCTATCATAACTATGCCAAATCTAGAGGATGCATTTTAGGTGATGACATGGGTCTTGGAAAGACTGTTCAGGTATGTAAATTTGCATGTTACAATGTATAGAATAAACCTCGGAAGGACTGCTTATTTTCCTCTTTCCTTTTTTCCTTGAGGTCATCGGCTTCCTGGCTGCAGTTCTGCGGAAAACGGGTACATGGAAAGACGTTGAAAACAATAAGCCACAGTTTTTGCTGTCACAGAAGCCATCAGAACAAGTTCAGAAGGTATTATGAATGTCAGATCTAATATTTTTTTTGCTGTTGTGTAATACTGCATTAAAACCCCTTTCTTTTATGCTTGTTTCTATTCAGGTTTTCCTCATTGTGGCTCCGCTCTCTGTTCTCTATAACTGGAAAGATGAGTTAGACACGTGGGGTCATTTCAGGGTCGTGGTCGTGCATGGTGTGAGGAAGGATGAAGAATTGGCGCGAGTGCAGAGAGGAAGATGTGAGATTGCTCTGACAACTTATGAGACCCTTAGACTCTGTTTGGACCAGTTTAACAGGTATATTAATGCTACTGAGTGATATTGTTTTATTGTTTATGCAACATGTTTATTACCATTTTTATTACCGAGTTACCATGTCATGGCATGTTCTCTTATGCTCACCAAGGCTATAATAAAGAAAAAACAGTAATTTGGTTCATGGATTAGAATAAAAAAAAAGGTTTTCTATTTCCCATTTAATAATATAATTATTTTTTTCAGGTTTCTTTGATGAAAAGAAATAATTTATTTCAAATAAAATAAAATATCAGTATTTTACTATCACTTTTGATCACTTTAATGCATCATTGCTAAAATTTTATTTGTTTTTTGGTTAATTTTTGTATATTGTAAAATTATTTTTTTTAGAAATATTTTATTTTTTAGTATATTTTTTATTTTATTATCTTTTACGTAATGTAATGTCTCGCTTGGTTTTGTGCAGTATTGATTGGGATGCTGTTATCGTTGATGAAGCTCACAAAATAAAGAACCCAAAGTCCCAGATCACTCAGGCCATGAAGGACATGAGATGTGAAGTGAGGGTTGGACTGACCGGAACAATCCTTCAGAACAACCTGGAGGAATTGTGGTGTGTTATGGACTGGTGAGGCACTCAGAAAGCATTACTATATTTTTAACCCCAATTGATGTACTCATGTTTCAGTTTGATTTGGATGGTGACTTAGAAGGTTACAGCTTTTGTAGGCAGTTTAATAAGTTTTGAATCACAAGTTATTTCATTTTGTGCCATTATAGCGTTATGATAATGGTAATTTCTCCATTAATTCACTTAAATGTCACAGGGCCATTCCTGGATGCCTGGGTTCTCCGGTTGGTTTTAAAAACAGGTTTTCGGACCCCATTGAGCTTGGACAAAAGCACACCGTGACAAAAAGAGCTCTAGCAGAAGGCCGTAAAGCAGTTCAGGAGCTTGCCAAAAGCCTCTCGCACTGGTTCCTCAGGAGAACAAAGGCCCTCATCAGTGACCAGCTACCTAAGAAAGATGATCGAGTGAGTTATTGGCTAGCTCAAGTTGAAAAAAAAACAACTGAATTAATATGTATGTGCTCTAATATGAGCTGCTTCTTGTCTTGCTCCTCTCCAGGTGGTCTATTGCTCTCTCACAGACTTCCAGCGGAAGGTGTATCGTGCCGTGCTGGACACAGAAGATGTGACCCTGTTGTTGCAGAGCTCAGGAAAGTGTCACTGTGGCAGTGGCCGTCCACGGAAGAAGTGCTGCTACAAACTGAACGCAAACGGTGTGCCGGTTAGATACCTGTACTTCAGTTACCTGGCTATCCTCAGAAAGGTGGCCAATCATGTTGCACTACTGCAGTCCAAAGAAGGAACCAGCAAAAAACAGGTTGGTAATTGGGTGTAATTTTGGGGTTGGTAAGTTTTTGATCAAATCATGTCATTGGGTTAAAAATAAAGTAAAATATGTAATATTGTGAAATATTGCAATTTGAAGTAGATGTTTTCTATTTACATTTACTTAAACATTTCTTTACTGTAATGTATCCTTAAAAGTAATTTCTTTCAAAAAATAATATCTTACTGACCCCAAAACTTTTGAACTATAGCATACGTTGTTCATCCAACAAAATCAGTATAACTGGTCTTTTGAAACTATTATGAGGTTTGATTTTACAGTATGTATCATGTCATAATTTTGTAATGGTGCAAATACACTCTGTTGGTCAAGTAAATATTTTTGTGATTTTTTTTTTATTTTTTTCCCCAAATTCAGGAGAAATATGTGACAGCCATTTGTGAACAAGTTTTTAGGAAATTTCCAGATTTCACAGGGAGGTGCAAACAAGCAGCCTTTGAAGCAATGTCTGACCCCGTGTACAGTGGAAAAATGAAGGTGAGGCATTTTTCCTAAAGATCAAAACTTATATCACAGTAATTGTTTGTTAAACAATTTTTTTCTTTCTGATTTTTAATTACCCTTCCAACATTTTCATTGGCCCCACTAAAGGAATGAGTAATTTTTAACTATGCATTTTTAGATTTTCTAGAATATATTTAATTTTCATTAAATTTGATTTGAAAGCAAATTATATGTACATATAGTTTAGTCATGAATCTCTAGATGGCGCTGGCTGATGGGTGTTAACATAACTGGTGATATTCACAGTTTAAACGACTTGGCACAAGCTCATTGGTTCATGTTGCATACACAGCCAATGAGCTTGCTACTTTACATTTAAATGGCTGGTTAGCATTGACTTGAGCATTTGCAGCGTGCTTTCAGAGTTCCTCTGAAACCCTCCACCTCCCCAGCTCCACCTGTATAGATCTGCAGCAGGTTATTTTATGTGAAATTTGTGCTGCAGCAGCATGTCTTAAATACCCACAGCACTGTATCGCCGTATGAATTGGCAGTAGTAAGTTCCCGTTCTTGCTTGCAGCAGCAGCAATAATCTACAACTACAGCAATAACCAGCAGCATAGCAGATCTATTCCACCAAGACCAAATACATTAACATTGTCATAACCATTACCATGCTAAAATCTTCCGAGAGTTGTCATGATTAAAAAATATATATACATTTAGGCCCATATATATTTCGACACTGACACAATTTTCATAATTTCAGCTCTGTATGCCACCAGAATATAGTTAAAATGAAACAATCAAGATGAAATTGTAGTGCGGACTTAAGCTTTAATTCAAGGGGTTGAAAAAAAGTATAACATAAAATGTTTAGGGATTACAACCAATTTTATACACAGTCCCCTCCTCAGGTGCTCAAATGTAGTTGGACAAATAAATATAATCATAAATAAAATTGTAATTTTTAATATTTTGTTGAGAATCCTTTGCAGGCAATGACTGCCTTAAGTCTGGAACTCATGTACATCACCAAAGATTGTGTTTTCTCTTTTGTAATGCTTTGCCAGGCCTTTACTGCAGCTGACTTCAAATGTTGTTTGTTTGTGTGTCTTTCTGAATTTAGTTTTTTCTTCAGCAACTGAAATGCATGCTCAGTCGGGTTGAGATCAGGATATTGACTTGGCCATTGTAGAATATTCCACTTCTTTACCTTCAAAAACTCCTGGGTTGCTTTTGCTGTATGTTTTGGGTCATTTCCACTTGTACTACGAAGCGCAGTCCAATCAACTTTTCTGCATTTGGCTGAATCTGGGCAGACAGTATATCCCTTTACACTTCAGAATTCTTCCAGCTGCTTCTGTCTTCTGTCACGTCATCAATAAACACCAGTAACCCAGTGCCACATGCTCATGCCATCACTTCTCCACCATGTTTCACAGATGATGTTGTATACTTTGGATCATGAGCTTTTCCAAGCCTTCTCCATACTTTTTTCTTCCCATCATTCTGGTACATGCTGATCTTAATTTCAGCTGTCCAAAGATGCTTTTCCAGAAGTGGTCTGGCTTTTTTAGATGTTTTTTGGCAAAGTCTAATCTGGCCTTGTTTGCATCTTGTGGTGAACCCTCTTTATTTGCTTTCTATAGTCTTCTCTTGATTGTCGACTTTGACAGTGACACGCCTTCCTCCCGGAGAGTCTTCTTCTCTTGGCTCAATGTTTTGAAAGGGTTTTTCTTTACCATAAAGAGTATCATCCACCACAGTTGTCCTTCATGGACGTCCAGGCCTTTTTATGTTGCTAAGCAGTGCATTCTATTTTTCTCCGAATGTACCAAACTGTTGATTTGGCGACTCCTAATGTTCCTGCTATTTCTTTGATTATGTTCCCTTGAAAAAGTGAAAAATATGCTGGAAATTATAACACAAATGAGCTGGAAAACATTTGCATATGATGGAAAAATTACTGATTGCTTTGTAATTTTAAACACGTTGTCTTGGTGACAATACATTGTTTTAGTTTTGCAAGACATACAGTAAAAGGGATGTACAGGATCAATGAATCTCATCCTCATTGATGAGTCCTAAGCGTATGATGCTAATAACTGTAACATGCAACTAAACATACTTTTCTTTAGTCGCACGTTACAGTTATTAGCGTCAGGGGTGCACAAGCTTCAAATGAACAGCATAGAAAAGTTGCCAAGATATCTTCATTTCCAGTCCATTCCAGATTTTTCCCTGGCAATATGGAGATTAATAAACCCTCTTGTGGCTAGCACTGGCCCTGAGCTGTCTTCCCTCGCAGGCTGTGGATACACTTCCTTGAGAAATAACAAGGACAGTATTTAGCGTTTCTTCAGGCCTTCCTTTCAAAGATTTCCCCCTCCCTTTGAGCCGGAGCATCTTGAAGGTGCTGTTATTGGCAGATGCTGAGTTACTGGCATCCTCACAAGAATGGGCGCTGGTTTCTGAAATATCAGCAATAGAAAGAAAAGACACAGCCCGCTCTGTTAATCTCTACCCAGTGGCCGCTGACTGACATGTTAGTTCTCGTTTTCTCATTACGATTTAAATGAAAACCTTTGTGTTTTCACATGTTATGATAAGCAAGATTGTCTTTGCACCAGTCATCATTTTGTGAAGCATGTCCTGTTTTTCTTCCTGTTTCAGGTTCTGCAAAAGCTACTCAACCACTTTATCGCAAAGAAAGACAAAGTTCTACTCTTCTCTCTCTCCACCAAGGTGAGGTGGTCAGTTACAATTTTTTTTTTTAAAAGAAATTACATTTTTAAAAACATTTTTTCCTGTGTCTATCAAAATATATACATTAACTGACTGACAGTCCAAATTTTAATAAGTGTGAATTCTTTATACGTGTTTTAACAGCTGTTAGATATTCTAGAAAGCTATTGCATGGCCGAGGGTCTGGAGTACCACAGACTGGATGGAAACACCAAGGCTAAAGACCGGGTTAAGATAGTGAAAGAGTTCAACAGCTCTCGGGATGTCAACCTGTGTCTGGTGTCTACCTTGTGAGTGTGGCTTCAGAAATTATTGTTTCGTTATAAGGTCTCACATACATTTATGACAACATGATTCATAATGACTTTGATCCTTATGTTTCTTTTCCAGGGCGGGTGGGCTTGGTCTCAACTTCGTTGGAGCTAATGTTGTTTTGTTGTTTGATCCAACATGGAATCCTGCCAGTGATCTTCAGGCTATTGACAGGTGAGAAAAAAAGTCTTTATACATTACGTATTCACATTTCACAACAGCATGCCAGAAAGATGAAGTACTATGTATTGAATACTGACGATCATTCTCAAAATTCTGCACCGGTAGATATACTGCTGTTCAAAAGATTGAAAGAAATGAATAATAATAATATTTCACAAGATTTTTACTGTGTTTTGTTCAAATAAATGCAGCCTCGATGAGCATAACAGGCGTCTTTTAAAAATTCATACCAACCTCAAACATTTGAATGGTAACCCAACATTTAACCCAAAATGTATGGAAATTATCAAGGTCCCAATAAGACCTGCACAGACCTGTAATTCTTTCTGTTTTCATTTCCAGGGTGTATCGTATTGGCCAATGCAGGGATGTGACCGTTTTCAGACTTATCTCTTTAGGAACAGTAGAGGAGATCATATACCTTCGCCAGATTTATAAACAGGTATGGTCATAACAGACATAATACTGTGCATCAAAGTAGAATGAAGATATACCTGGGTGCATGTATTAACAATTTTAAAAATGTAACAGTTTTATTAATAAAATGTTCTTATAGTTGTAGCCACATTGTTTTAGCCTTACACTAAAATGATGTCAAATCTAACACTAATGTTTTTTTCTCCTTGATTTTTTGACAGCAACTTCAGTCATCAGTCATAGGCCGGGAGAATGCTAGACGCTACTTTGAGGCTGTTCAGGGAACCGAAGGCCAGGCAGGAGAGCTGTTTGGCATCCGAAACCTTTTTCGTCTGCAGACTGATGGCACCTGTCTTACTCACCGCATCCTGGAGGTAAAAAGCTTTCTAACTCAGCATTCCACTCCTGTGTATATCTGATATATCAGTCGGTTATTGCTGCCCTAGTCTTGTGGTATTAATGTAGGTTTTTAGTGCAGATTTGTAATTCAGAGTTTCTGAGGAGCATGTGGATGCTATCTAAAGGGTTTCTACATATCCCTAATGACATCCCTTTAATGAACTGTTTATATGAAATGAATTCCTTCTCATTGACATGATGGGAATGGTGTGTTTGGTTCACAGAGGGAGGGCCGAGTGGAGGTGGGGATCACGACGGCCAGAACTCAAGCTCTGGACGAGAGGTTGCAGGAGCCAGTGAGTACCCACCCTTTCACAGACCCGTGTCTGAAGCGTTTCTTTTTCCCACCCATCTCTCCCCTCTTCGTTCCCATCATCCATCTGTTCCCACGGCATGACAGGCGAACACATGGTCATAATTAACCCCCTCTCAAGCCCAATGGTGAAGACCACACAGAAATGTACTATCTGTACCACATTTATTTACTCAGCAGAGGCCTTATCTAATTGTTCTTCTGGAAAGAACCTCACACATTGTTTTTCTGAAGAGGATGGGCACTGACTGCATCCCCCGCCGCGGCTTGTTAAAATCAATGTTTTGCTGAAAACTGGATGTCACTATCAATTAAATAATGATAAAGTGTGTTTTAGATGTTATTGATTAAAAACGGTTATATAAATTTCAATCTGAATTGGTTTAGAATATTATTTATTGCTAAATATGTCTTTTCCCTGGTCCAGAGCAGTGTTTCCTACAATGTTCTGTTTTTGCACCATTTCAGTTGTATTTGAATTTTTGCATTTAGCAAAGATGAAACCGTAGAAAGTCGTTTTGTCTGTTTTGTTTAATTTTATCACCCAGATTACATTCAGTTCAGACCACTAGCTTAAATATAACATTGTTTGGAGATACAACATTTATGTTGTTCAATAGGAATAGCAGAAAACTATTGTGGGTATATTGGTATATTGTGTATATTATGGAAAAACGGGAAATAAATTGTATTAATATATGTTAAAATATAGCATATATATAGTTTGCAGATTTTTGAACGATAAATAGAGATTTTTGGTTACAAATACAAATAAATTGACGTAACAAAAAAATAAATAAAAAAGGAACAAATAAAAATGATATAAAATTTCAAAGCATAAAAATAAAGCTACAACACCTTTTCGAAGAGCAACTCACAAAACTTTTGTATCTTTATTTTTCTAATTTATATAAAAATAATCGTAAAACAAACCATCTCCAGCATAAAACTAACAGACCCTCTTGATTCACCCTTAGGATCTTCAGTCAGCAGATGCTGCTACTGAGAGAGCAGGTGTATCTGCTGGTGCTGGGTTTAAACCCGCTGGAGTGTTGGACTTCAGCAGTGCAAGTGAGGATGAAGATCCCTGCTGCTCCAGGCCCAGGCCCTCAGCAGCACACACAGGAGAAGAGGGGGGAGCTGGTACTGCCTGCATTGGCAATATGGGCCTGTATGGTCTGCTTCAGAGACATTTGGCTCGGAGAGAACGGCAGGAGACGGACAGTGACGAGGACAACTGTGAAAAACCCACCATGATTAAGGGACAAACATCTAAGACACGGGATCTGTTCGTTGAATCCAAGGAAATGTTGGAGGGAGTCACTGATAGTAAACAGCAGAAAAAATCAGCAAAACTTGAGCTCCCTCCAACAAGTTCACTTAAACACAACAAAGACAGCATGACCGCTTGCAAGAATCGTTTTCACAAAAGGGTGAAGTTTGCAGAAAAAAGATCTGAAGATGAAAGTTTTACCTCATCAGAAGATGAAGTTCCCCAGAAAGGCATGAGATGTATGAAGGGCCGAAACTCAGGATCTGACAAAACCCAATCCAGAGATGAAGAAAACACTCAAACACTGGACTCATTATTAGGTAGAACATTTAATAACTTGGACTATTTATTGGGAATCATCTTGTATATTTAATATCTTTTTTATAATACAACACAGAATATATAATTAAATAATCCAGAAATAGATTTCATCAAACAAAAGTAATTTAAGAAAATCACAGATAATTTGCAGCAACCAAATAACAATCAACAAAAAGAATAATTAACAATTACATTAGAGTTCACTGTGTTGTTTCAGTCAAAAAACACACAGAGGACAAATTTGGACCTTTTTTTGAGATCGTTTCAATGTAATATACATGAACATATTTTCTGACTTCTCTGACAGGTGGTCTTCAGCACGTGAGCTACACCCACTCTAATCAGAAGGTAGTGGGCTCCAGCAGAGCAGAAGACCACCTGAGCCGTGCTGCAGTACGAGATGTGTTTGAACTCAACAAGCACTCGCAGCTTCTTGCAAACCAGCTTCCAGACTCATCAGAGGTTTCAATATATTTTTTTATGTATTTTTTTTTTTTATATATATCTATATATATATAATATGCATGCTGATTTTTTTTTTTATATATATAATATGCATGCTGAAGGGTGAATTAAACAGTTGCTGCACTTTTTGTGTTCAGTATTTTAGTGCAACTAACAATAGTATAATAGTATAGGTATGTTTTAGGGATTAATTTTTTTCTTTATTTATTTAAATCTGTTGCACAATGTGTGTTTAAGTACACAATGTCATTTAAACAACCATGCCTTATTTTTTTGCACACCACAATTTCAGTAACAATTTTCACACTTTTGAATACATTATTTCAGTGCAAGTACAAAAATATAATTTATTAAAATAAATTTTGAACTACATGCTTGTCATATGAACAGCAGTGTAATACTCAATTATTTTACAATCCCGAATTACACAAAACTTCTGAATTTCATGCCAGACTTGAAAAACCTCTGTTCAGTGAGTGAGTCAACAGTAACTGCTCCATTCTGTGAAAGATTCACCAGACTGATTGAGAGAGACCAATAACTTAAAATGTGTATTTTTTTTTTTTCTCAGTGATTAATTAAAAGAAATGGCTGATTTTTTTTAAATATATCTTTTATAAATTTATTTAAATAATCATGATTTTTTTGGGGGAAAGATTTGTTAAATAATTTTTAGAGCCCAATTCTAACACACTGTACTTATTGTGTTGTAGACCCAGTCATCTGATCCCGTACTACACACAGATCATGTTGATGGAGATCGGACACTGCAGGAATATGGCAGACCCTACAATGAACATCCGGTCAAACACAACATCAAAACCTCTTACCGCCTGAACAATGTCACTGTCATAGTGGGCGAGACACCCAGTAGCATGTGCAGGTAACTCGATTTTCTGCTCCAAACTCCTTCGATTTCTCCTCACACAAGGATCCAACTCACCGTCTACTCTGCACAAAGCAAATAATCGTGTCAATTGGGCTAAAAACACAAACACTAGAACAGCAAGTCAGTGAGAGGAAATTCCTGGTAGCGCAGGGCCATGTGCCAGTCCTCCCCACGGCTATGGTGTGCTGTCCACCCCCCCGGGCCCCCGGGGCTGCAGGAGTGAGGGAAGACCACCCCAGAGCACTCTCACCCACCCGTTTCCCAAGTCATGAGCAAAACCCCCTCTTTATTCTGCTTTTCTCCTCAGTACAGTCTCGTAAATGTACTGTTTGTTCATGTAATGGTGAAAACACACACTCACACACGCAAGTATATACTCTTTTTCTTGATGAACAGCTGTAATGTGATTCAGCTCCACACAGACACATATTTAATAAGAGGCTTGCTTCATAGAAAGCTTTTGCTTTGGAACCACAAAGGGTGGCAACCACCATTAGAAGTTACACCACAAGCAGCTTTTGAGCTCTTTCAGTTTCAGATTACTAAGAGGTTTTCCTTAAAAGACACTAACGCTGAATTCTCGGAGTTGTTGGTTTATGGGCTTTTAAAATGTTGAATTTGGGGTTCGTCATTGAATTTATATTAAAAGGATAGATCACCCAACATTTCTGTCATCAGTTACAAACTCCCCTGCATGTCACTGAAAGCCCATATGACTTTATTTCAATTGCAGAACATAAAGGAAGATATTTGGAAGAATGTTAGTTACCAGACAGTTTTGGTTAGCATTGAATTCCAATTCATTGTCAAAAAAACAAACAAACAAACCAACAACATTTGGACATTTCTTCAAATATATTTTATGTTCCACATGAGAACAAAAGTCAAGACAGGTTTCGGACAACATGAGAGTGAATACATGATGACAGAGTATTTAATTTTAGTTGAAGTATCCCTTTAAGAGCATGTTTTGTCATATGTCTTATAGCTTTTAGCATTAAGCAAATCTTCTGGTTCTTATTATCTTGTAACTTATGGGCTGTGGTTTAGTGATATAATATACAGACTGTCATAAACTTGCCTGTATTTTGCAATGCATGGAGTATAAAACAATCTCTTAGAACACTACAATATACTCAGTTTTTAACTAAACTACTTATTCCAAGTTGTGTGGTCTAACCAACTTGCAGAAGCATTTAGAAAACAACAAAAACAAAACAGGAAATGATGCATGAAGAGCCCTGCAGACCCTTATGACTGTGTGTCAAGGTCCATAAGTCTCTTAAAATGTAAAAGATAATTTGACATTTTTAGGACACGTCAAGGTAAGTTCAGGTTGTAAAATGTCACATGGTTTTACTTTGTTCATGTATTGAAACCAACATGTATACAAAGAGTACTTTTTAAAGAACTTGGCGTATGTATTTTAAATAGATTTTTAAAAAATATTTCCTATTTGTATTTGTCATAGAAGCCAGAGTTGTTGCAGATAACATGCTTAACAAGGGTTTTGTAGTTAGCTGTCTCTCTAAGATGATATTTGGTCTTGCAGACAGCAGTTGGAAGACATGGCTCAGTTCTTTGGATTCAACTCTGTGCGGGACTTTGCAGAAGAGATTCTGAAGAACGATTCAGAGCAGAGACTTAGCCGATTAAGGAGCTTCTACAGCCAGAAGAGCCCTGAACTTAAAAACATCATCAGAAAGACCTTTCCTAAAGCCATCGAGCCAGAACCACCACCTCCGTCTACAGCCAGACAAAGACCTACCTCAAAAAGAGCCCACCCAATCTCCCCTCTTAAAACTCAAGTTGAGGTGCCAACCCCCGAGGTCGAGGATGGAAGAAAAACATTAAAGAAAAAGAAAGTGGGTGAAACAGAAACCTCTGAGGTTCACCTTCATTGCAGTACAGACCTCACACACAATAAAATTAAGATGCCCTCCACAGACAAATTCTCATCATCGACTTCTGGACATGTTCCTCAAAAGAGCTGTGCACCAGTAGAAGAAAGTAAAACCAATATAACTACTTCCTCACAAGCTTTCAAGGACAAGGAATACGCTTCACGGTCATCTCGTGTCTCCACAGATGGTTGTGTTGCATCAAGCTCCACCCAGACCAACAGCTCCAACCAAATCACTGACCTTATAGGTGACACTTCCATCCTGGATGACTTGTTCAAGCCAAAGAGGAAAACTGTGGACCAAGCTAGAGATGTAAAAGCATCCACGTGCACAGAAAGAGCAAAAAGTAAAGGAAAAGACTTTTGGGACATTTTGAATGAAGGAAATGAGGAGAGCATTAACAAGCTCACAGATCTGACAGAGGTGGAGAAGATCTGTAACAGTGCCAGTGTCTCTGCAAAGTCTAAGAGTAATCAGAAAACCGAAAGCTCGCAACTTTGGAAAAAAAATGAGAAATTTCTCTGGAAACGATAGATTTCAAATTCCTTCAACATTGTGTTTCTTTTTTATTTTATTCAGATTTTTTTATTGCAAGTGCAGGCTTTTTATTTAAGTCCATTTGTTTTTATTTTTTATTGTTTTTATTTTCTCGGGATTCAGTAGGTTTCACAGAATAATTGACTGTCATTTAATGCTTTTATTCTTGTTTAATTAATGATTTAGAGTTCATGTTTTGATCAAGGGACAAGGATGCAATTAAATTTTTTCCCATAAAAGGATAATTTAGATATAGAAAAAAAAAAAATATTACAATAAAGTAACATTAACAGAGATGGTTCATTGGTGGTTTCATTACATAATTTGAAATTTTTTGGAAAAACTAAGAAAGTAATGTGTAATTGTAATATTAAATTCAAATAGAATTAATAAAAAATTATTTTTAACAATGTATATTTAAAAACTTTCAATATAACGAGCTTAAGGGACGTTGAATGTTACTTAATTTTTTATTTTATTTCATTAAATATTTTATAGTATTTATATTGTAATTGGAAAGCGTGCAACAACTTTTTCTTTTTTTCCCCACAACTGCCTCTCGTTTCAGGCAGTTAAATGGCTTAAATAGTTGGTGGTCTTAGACCTCAGACCAAAAAGTGGCGTAAATAGTTTTGAAGAAGTAGTGTAATTGCTTTGATGAAGTGGCATGAATCTCTCTCACCGCAGTCTCTCTTTCTTGGAAGCTTAAGGCCGCTGCTGCTCGTTTCATCTCATCTGCTGTGAGTCGCAGAACTCAGCGCTTGTTGCTATCCTCATTACAGCTGCATTTTAAGTCTTGGAAGTGCATTAGCGGTGGCACTACGAGAGAAATGAGACGTGTGACCTGCAGCTGTCTTCTCACATCACTCAGTTGTTGCACTGAGGTAAACAGAGGGTCTCCGGGGGGGTATGGGTAGGATTTTCACTCTTGATCTCCTCTTAAATGCTGAAATTAGAAAGTGTTGATAGCCATTAATTCAAACCATGACAAGTTGGGGCTACAACAGGACACTTCAGACAGCCTCCAAACTTCTGGGAGGTAGAACAAGGATGGCATATTGTCTTCACGCAACATTTGCCGCAAGTGTTCGGGTGGTTGGTTTACAAAGAATGATAATACCTTTCTGAGAGCTGTAGATTCTTATCTGTACCGTAAAGGCCTTTCAAAATGCACTAAAGGAGTAGGGTGGAGTTACTTCTAGAACTGGTTTCTAAATTGCTCTTCAGTTTTTACTGTATGTTCCTGATCATCAGTACTGGAGGAAATTGGTTTGTCATTTATGTGGATTTAAAAATATTTTTTTTATTATAAATACATCTCATAGCATACATCAAATAATTTCGATCATATGGGCTTTTGCTGGCAAGAAAGGCTGAAAAACCTGATTTAGTCTATATGTGGTTTTGAATTAGTAAACTGAAACTGAAATGTTTTAATCAATTTCTGCTATATGCAAACTCAGGAACTGAAAATATATGGCATCTGCTTCCCATTACACGTTGCACCTTCACAATGTTATTTCTCTATGTTACACAAAGAGATATTCAGAAATAAGTCAGAATTTGCTTGTTTTAGTAGCACCTCCATCAGCACTACAGTTCAGTCTGGAGCAGGTAGAACGAGCTGTTTGTTTTTCCTGATACCAATAACCAAGACTTCAATGGAGTCACACAAGCTATGAGATCGGTCTTCTGCTGCATCTGATTTACTTTGCTTATTTTTCAATGTCACTGGGCAATTTGATTTGATTTGTCAGAGTGTGCAAACTAACCCAAGCCCAGCCTCTGTCCAGATTGAGGAAAAGGTCAGCTTTCATTTAAATGTCATTCTGTTTGATGAAGAAAAGCGTTGACTGAATCATGAAAGGTTTTTTTTTTTTTTTTTTTTTTTTTTTTTGGCCAACTTGTCCTCCACAGTATCTGATACTGATGCTGCTTTGTCAGTTGTTAGGATGACAAAATGTTTTAAACATTTAATAAAAATGTTTTAGGGAAGCTGCTCTGCCTCATTGGTCTAACTGCGCTCATCAATGTCAAAATGACTGAGATGGCCAATCAAATCAAAAAAGGGCGGGCTTTTCTGTTCAAAGAAGCAGATGATGAATTCCAGCGCGACGGTTAAGTTTTTACCATAGACTGTATAAAAACAGGTTTTTACCGGTGAAAAAGTGTTAGGTAAGCTATAAATAGAAAAATATTCAATATTTGACTACTGTTTTAAAATAGAAATGTATAACATCCAAACAGTATTATCCTGTTATACGAACTACTCTACTCTTTGGTCAAATTTCGCTGTTTTGAATCACAATCATTTCTGTAATTCAAGTAAGTAATTTCATGAATGAATGTGATGAGACAAAAATTTTGCTTTTTCAACATATGCACATATTCACTCTTATTAGTATTTCAAAACACAAATATTAGTTCAAAATAAATTGATTACATGATTGTTTTCTTTTTCTCTATCCCATTAAATACATTAAAATATTTTATTCATTTTAATGCTTAACTTATTTAATAACTGATTTCATATTCTTTTAACACTTGCCAACGGTCCACAAAAATCCCCTTAACGTTACTTCATTTTATTAAATTACAGCCGTGGTTACCATGGCCACGGTTGCACCATCATTAATGAGTCCTCAGGCTTCAGCTGCACTGTTTTTCCTCCACTAAGTGTAACATGAGTAACTTATTGAATATCACACCTAACAAAACCATTGGAACACTATAACAATAAACTCCCACTCAAAATGAAGGTCTGACCCACGTATGAGTTCCCACACGCTCCTGCCTTGCTTGACCTAATTTGAAGTGTTTCAGTATATATTTAAGTAAGCAAACATGGCTGATCCTACTTCCCAGATAGTGTTATTAATTATGTTTTCAGATGTTTTCATGATAAATGCCAAAAACAGAGAACAAATTTGACAGCAAAAAAGGGACAAATTATACAAATAGACAGTTAAGATGCTCTATTTGGTTCCAAATTGTGCATGTTATGTCCGTCCCAAGCGATGATGAATGGAACTTTTTGATATATTAGGGTAAATATTTACCCATGGGGGAATAAGGCAGATTCTCTGTTTGATTGCCAGAGTTCAGTGTCATTTGATCCATTGTTTAGAGAATTGAGAGCTTGATAAACAATCAATCCTCCTACATCTGCCTGCTGTTTATGTGTGTAGGGACTCAAAGCCCTTGAAGCTGGACCACACAAGCAAAGCTTTTTGAGACTGTGAGCAGTCAGATGCGAAGCGATGACAAAGCAGTCCTCTCACTTTCATGTTCGCATTGCTGATGTAAACACAAAGCATTGTGCTTGTTTATTTCAACATAAAATTTCCAACATGAAAACAAATTGTTGGCACATGACTACATGCAGCTGTTAAACTTTGCAAAATTTAGTAAACAAAACTGTGAAAACCAAAACATGAGATATTTTACTCATCTATTTTCTAAACTATCCCAAATGTACAAGATTCTTGTTTGTTGTGAGCAGTGGTTTATGTTTAGCTTGTTTTAGATGGAATCTTCACAGACAAGACAATCTAACGTTAATGATAAACAAATGCTTTGATCACAATGCAACAAACGTCAAAAGTGATCTATAAACCTCCCTTGTGAAAATGAAGTGTGTATAATTGTACTGAATGTGCACTTGTAGCATACTTAAAATCTTAAAAGTTATACTTTTAAAAAGTTTACTTTCAGATAATGTATTTTTCCTCAAATAAAAGGCCATTTAAAGTTAGTACACTTTCATAACTGTTTCTTAAAGCACTTAGTTCATCCAATATACTTTACCTGAAAATGAAAATTCTGTCACCAATTACTCTCATGTCGTTCCAAACCTGTAAGACCTTCATTCATCTTTGCAACACAAATTAAGATATTTTATGATGAAATCGGAGAGCTTTCTGACCCTCCATAGACAGCAACGCAACTGAAACTTTCAAGGCCCAGAAAGATAGTAAGGACATCGTTGGTTCAACCATAATGTTATGAAGCTATGAGAATACTTTTTGTGCACAAAGAAAAAAAAAATAACGAAAAGTTGTTATTTTTGTTTTCTTTGTGCACAAAAGGTATTCTCGTAGCTTCATAAAATTAAGGTTGAACCACTGATGTCACATGGATTATTTTAACGATGTCCTTACTACCTTTCTGGGCCTTGAACATGGTAGTTGCATTGCTGTCTATGGAGGGTCAGAAAGCTCTCAGATTTCATTGAAAATAGCTTAGTCTGTGTTCTGAAGATAAACGAAGGTCTTATGGGTTTGGAACGACATGAGGGTGAGTAATTAATGACAGAATTACATTTTTGGGTGAACTATCCCTTTAACTCTTTTAAAACTATGTAACTTTGTAATGTCAAATTAAAAGTTTTATGTTATTCAGTATTACATTTAAAATATATAATGTACTAAAATGACACCTTATCATTACAAGTGTTTTAAATAGAAATGAGAGCAATAAAATTTTATTATATGTGTTTTAATTAGATATGAGAGCAATAAAATATATTGTCATATATATATATATATATATATATATATATAGATATATATATATATAAATAATGCTTTTATCCAAAGCTACTTAACAAATGAGGACAATGGAAGCAATCAAAAGAGCAATGATATGCAAGTGCTTGTTTTGTATATGCGAGCTGTAACAATGATATTATTGCACAATGCTGTTAAACACATTGCATTATTTTATTCATTTAATCAAAACATTTAGTTAATATTTTAGATTAGTTAACTATATAGCAGTCTATTTAATTTAATTTAACGAAACAGAAATAAAACAGTCATCTAGAAAAATTATGGGTCAGGGAAAGTGGGACTATTTCAAAAGATACAGGTTATAAGAGTAGTTTGTATAATGTTTTAAACCATAGGAAATTGTATTGAGGTAACTGGTGGTTTCCTGCAGATTGATTAGATGATCTGCAATCTTGACTTATCCACCACTTGTTTTTAAAAACATTAGATTTTCAGACACCACTGCTGCAATCAGAGAAAGCATAGCTTACCAAGTTAGTGAGGAAAATAAAGCGTGATTATTTTTTAATTATTGCCTTAGTTTTATTCCACATAAATGTCTTTTTCAGTTACAAGCAGTAGCATTATAAATTATCAGTGGAAATTCCCTGTAGTAAAAACAGAAACCCTTTTAAGTGAAAACTGATAGTTATCCTGTCAACTGTATTTCATTCAGGACAGCTAGCTCAAGGGTGACAACTTTATTAACAACTACATCTGCGGTGGAAATCCCCCTCAGACTGCACTTGTTTGTATCTTTACCAGCTCAGCATCTTCAAGACATATTTGAAACTCGACTCTACAGAGAGATTCAATCACTACAGCTAATGTGCTTCAGGTTCTGTAATGCTGAGTCCAAAACCTGCCCTCTGCTGGCTGAATGTCAGAAACAAAACTAGCAGCTCTTTATTTTTTTAAATAAATGAGATTTACATCACCCTTCAAACTTTAAAGACCATCACACTAAAGTGCATTTAAACCACTATGTGGCGCCAAATATCTGTTAAAGTGTTTTATGGATATTAATGTTATTTATAAAATGCACTTTAAATAAGACCAAACATTTTCTAATCTCAAAGTATAGACAAAAATAACAAGGCCACATTTCTTACTCTGTCATTTGGCCTTTCTGAGACTGACCTTCTGTTAATGTTATCAAGGTCAGTACAGCTCAACTATCTCTTGTCTACTGATATGATTGATTAATAATGATAATATGTTCTATTATGAACACTGATATAGTGTATTTTAAAGGTCTCCATTTCTTTCCCAGCCTTATATTTTTGACATAAAGTATTGTCATAATTAGTGCAAACAAACCCAACCGTTTTATTGTTTAAGTATCAAATGTTCAATACTGTACATATACTTTGAGAATGACAGCTCTCAGCCTCCGACCTTCTCCTTCACATATTCCCTAAAATGATGCTGAAATGCTTCACTCTGCAGGACCCAGGTGGGAATGGACTGCACAATCCCGCCCTATAGATCAATTACAGGTTGGTGAGGCACAATACATGCACATACCTAATAATAATACATATTTATTAGTAAAGCAAGTCATTTGCATCATTACCAGTATAGTGTGAGTGACACTGCCATATGTTTGGTCACCAGTCTTCAGATACTTCAGTGAGCTCCTCACAAACTCTTCAGGTGTGAATGTGACCATATCTGGCTTCTGATGTCCTGTCATTGGTGTTGAAACCCCAAATGGAGCCACCATCTGGGAAGAAAATCACCATTTGGAAATGAGGACAGTAATATATTACTCCTGGTAAGCTGTATGTACATTTAATACACACACAAAACATTATTTGCCTGATGTGTGGCTAGGTTCTGGATGGTACAGAGAGCAAAATAACTAGCATTCATTTGCATGTATGACAAGTTTTTTACTCTACCTGTATAATAATTCCCTTGGATTTATATTCTGCTTGAAGACCCTTTGAAAATCTCTCAACAAAAACCTGTTGATGAGAAGATTTTTTTTTAATTTGATATGTTGACATTGCCAGTACAGAACAGTATTTAGATTTGTAGAAAAAGACAGAACGTTTTAACTTTGTATAGATATCTTCATCAAGTAGTTGTTATTAGATTACATTACACTTTAAAATACTCATAATCAGACTACAGTTACTTAATGCTGATTATAAGATTACATATTATTCACACAATAGCAATAAATATTTCATATTTTATTGATTTTCCCTAATTCCTATTTTTTTGTCTTTCAAACACATTAAAATGCACAAATTCATGCTATTTCCTGCAGGGATTCCCAACCTATTTTGTCGTCTGAACCTCTTTCACCTAATATATTTACTAGAAATATATTTTTATGATTTAATCAATTATTAGCTTTTCATTAAACTCACAAGCACCCTGCAGTTCCTTTATGAACCCAAGTTTTGGAAACCTTGACATAATGTAATGTTTTATGCACTTCATGTTGTTACTGTAAACAAATGGAATATATTTTCTTACTCTTTGTATTTTTATATGAATATGGTACAATATTATCCTGTTTAAATCAATGTGATAAATGAGTTACAGTAGGTCAAAAGTAACCTTAAAATAATCAAAACATAGTCTGATTATATTACCTAAAATATAATAATGTAATGGATCACGTTACTGACTACAATTTTTGTCATGTAATTTGGAATCAGTAACGTACTGGAATTTGTAAGTACTCTAACCAGCTCTGGATGTCTTGTTAAGTTTACCTTGGATGCTGCATAAAGGGTGTAAATGGGGCAGGGTATTTTGGCTATGCCAGAGGACACATTCAGAATGACTCCTCTTCCTCTAAGGAAATACATATGGTCAGTGTGATGGCCATTTGTTAAAAATTTTTGAAAAATCCTGGGAAAACTATTGAACAGAGAAGGCCAAACCTTTGCTGCATTCCTGGTAGCACAATTCTGCACATCTGAATATGGAAAACAATATGAGCACACTATTAAATCTCATAAAAACCACAGATTGTTCTCAACTGGCTTTTCTTTAGGATTTTATGATTGATGTCAGGTGATGATTCAAAAAAATCACTTAAAAAACATTTTTATAAAAAAATAAATAAATAATAATAATAATAAAATAACATTTAAATCTATTAATATTATGATGAACTATAGGCCTAACGAATATGCAAAATTATTAACTTGACCGTAAGATAATTTACAAAAAATTTTTTGATTAGAATCATGACCTTTGACACTGATAACAAAAGACTGACAACACAAGTTTTCTCTCAACTTTTTGAAGTTTATCTACCAGTTTTTTTTTTTTTTGCTAATTATACATGTAATCAGTTGCATTTTATTATTTGCATTAGGAATAATTGTTTCCTTGCTTTCTGCGACCCTGTCAGAACACAGCTTAATTCTGGGAGTGACTACTGCAACCAAACAGTGTTTAACCACTGCCTCATTGTAATGCATATAGTGCGTGGTAAGGTTCTGTTTGCTTGTACTCACCTTAACCATGGCTTTCACATTGCAGTTGATAACATCATATATTCTCTAGGAGAGGCCACAACAACATGAAACATACTGTATAATTGCAAAATCTGATAAACACTCCAAAACTTCAACTGTTCACTTCTACAAAATAAAGGTTCTTTATTGGCATCTATGGTTCAATGAAGAATTTTTGACATCTATGGTTTCTCTTCAGTGCACAAACATTTCTACAGATTATTATAATGTTCACTAAGAAAGAAATTGTTCTTTTAAGAAATTCTTCATCTTGCATCACTACAAAAAAAAGTTATTATGGGCAATTTTCAGTTACTACACTATATCTCAAATCATTTTGAAAGACTACTGCTTCATTAATGAGAGCTGGCAGTAGCATATTCTGTATATGATTTATGATATTAAAAGCATTAATAATGACTGTATGAACCATTGGTGACCTCACTTCTTCCAGGTCAGATGTTTCAAGTAGCTTGCAGGGTATTTTGCTGGGCAGAATCCCGACATTGTTCACTGTGTTTAAAGAAAAGTAACATTGATCAGCAATCTTGAACATGTTAGAACATTAAATAAATACTTTGAAGCAATGAGACATCTGATACCTACTGACCTAAAATACCAATTTCCAAACCCTCAATGTTTTCTTGAATGTGCCCATATCTATCATCTTTGGTGAAGTCAGCAGCTATTACTTTGACTTCTCGTCCTGTAGTGAGCTCTGTCAGAACAAGAAAAGAACGCTGGTGAAACTGAGCTCTTAGACTACAGACCAGTTGAGAAGCTGATTTCCCAGCAGTAAACACATTACCGATCTTCCTTGCTGCTCTGTCAAGCTTCTCTTGGTTTCTGCTGATGATGATCACACTCATACCTAGTTTTGAAAGCTGCAGAGAACGACAGTGTTACCGAAATAGCCTAGTCTGATACTTGTGATGAGCTGGTGTATTTGTTGTTTTTATGTGGTATGGGATCTTTACAAAGAATTCTGAAGTGAACTAAAGATTACTTCCCGTTTCTGGTTGTTTACGTGTCCTGTTTAAGGCCCACTTCACTGGTGCAAACATTTTTGTGGAAGAAAGCATTCAGAGATCATTTAGTTTTTATAAATAAATATTGCCGAAATCTGGACACCGTGTTATTGCACAGAAGGTTTCACAATCAAAACAGATGCTTATTTATATACACTACCATTTAAATGTTGGTAAGATTTTTGGTAAGAAATACTAATAACAATTAAAAAACAAAAACATATGTATTGTAATTTATTCCTACCATTACTCCAGTCTTCAGTATCACATGGTCTTTCAGAAATCATTCTTATGCTGATTTAGTGCTCAAGAAACAATTATCATTCTATTATTATAATTCTTTTTAATATTTTGTGGTGACCAGGATAAATTTTTCAGATTTATTTAAGGAATTGAAGTTCAAAAGAACAGCATTTTATTTGAAATATATACATTTTATTATTTAACATCATGAACGTCTTTACTGCCAATTTTGATCACGTTAATGCTTCCTGCTGAACAAAAAGTGTACTTTAACTGTGCATATAAGTGCATTTTACTGTAACCTTTTAACTGTATACTTCTCAATTATTTAAATAATCTAATATCTAATTTAACATCACTATTGACAACAGTTTTTACATATGTAGTAGTGTTGTTACCTCTTCGGCATATGCTCTGCCTATTCCATCTGACCCTCCAGTGACCACTGAAACAGAGGAAATATTCAATATTAGACTTAAAATCATAAACTAGAAGGTATGAATAATAATCTTATATTCTGTGTTACTAATTCACTTGTGAACAAATGTGATTGACTGTTCAATCTGCGAAAAAGTATCTATATTTTTTACAGTATAAATAACTAACCTTCACATTAAAAAAAAGCGTTTAAATCAAGCATATCCAGAACATGTTAGTCTCTGTTTCCTGTCACTCTCTCTGAGAATCTCACACACTTCAGATGAAAGGCAGTCAGTGTCTGTTTGTTTCAACAGCACGTTCTTGAACAGACTGTGTGTACTCACCAATTCACTGAACAAATAGGGAGCATGGGTGGTGCATGTGTGTGAAAAGTCATCTTCTGTGAATGTCTGTGTAACACAGTTCATAGTACAGAAAAAAAAAGGAGGAGGGAACCGGCGAACATTTAAACAATTTAATAAAATAAACCCTCGCGGACAACTGCCGCACACAAAACAAGAAATAAATTCCAGGCCTGGTCCTCTCTTGTCTTACATTTTCGTCACTCCTCCTTTTGTCCCTCCGGAGCTGCTCCGTGAGACTCGAGACCTGTGAGTGGCGCAGGTGTTGCGCATTATCATTAACTCCACCGGCCTCGCTCTGTTCCCACGGCTCTCAGCCCCGCCCCACTCGTCACATACCCCCATCGCCCCTTGCAGACCGGGGGGTACTCCCGAGACTGCGCTCTACTCCCCCCTCCCCCCGATCACGGCGGCCACGGCATACCTGGGGGTAAGGACAGACAGACGAGGCGAGAGAAAAGGGGACGGAAGTATGAGGAGAGACAGAGACGAGAGAGGGGAGAGAGGGAAAAAAAATAAAAATCTTTTTCCGGTTCCCAGACACACTGCCGCTTGGCCCTCCACCAGCTGGGTAAACTCTTCCGCGATGCCTGGCAGCGGCACTGGATAGCCCTCAGTGGATGGCCCGACACTCCTCCGCGTTCGTGGCCGATGGCAGCAGGCGCTGGCCTCAGGCAAACAGCGGTGACTTCTCCACTCCCTTACAGACGCCTGCCATCTCTCCACATCCCAGGCAGCCAGCAGCGAGTTCGCAGATTCACCACAGTGGCGAGGGATCTCTGGCAGTGTGTCCCTCCTTCCTTTTGGGTTTCGGCACCAATGTAACACAGTTCTTTGTACGGGAGGAAGGAGGAGGGAACTAGCGAACAATTAAACAATTGAATAAAATAAACCAACACAAAATGAAGGTAAAGTGTGACTGCTGCACACAAAATAAAGTCCAGGCCTGGTCCTCTCTAGTCTTACACTGTCGTCACTCCTCCTTTTATCCTTCCAGAGCTCCTCCATGGAACTCGACTGGTCCTCTCTCGTCTTACACCACGCTTCATCCTTCCAGAGCTCCTTCATGCTTCGTTAGCTCAGCTCTCAGCTCCGCCCCACTCGTCACAGTCTAGAACCGCATCTTCTCTCCACCACTGTTAGTTCATCTGAGAAGTTCATGGGAGTACTGAAGAAAAGGGGTGGTGGAGGGTCAGTGGCATGACCAGTGTATAATATAGAGGAAATGATGTAATATGTAATTACGGCCTTTCATGCTTTCATTACTTTTGCAGACTAGAAAGGTTTGAACTAATGTCTGTGTTGTCCTCTGTGTGGGAAAATGGCTTTTTTGTGTCTTTCTTTCTTGTTTCCCATGCTTCCGTTCTTTGTGTCAGTGTTCTTGGCGTACAAGAAGTACAAGTAGTACCCTGCTTTAGATCTCAGTGAGATCTCAGGATAACCTAAATATTTTGAATGTCTCAAATGTTAACAATTCGGTCTTAAGCTGGCTTGTCTCAACTTTTACAATGTATTATATAAGTACAATTGTAATAAATACTATTAATATATACATGTTATATTATTTAATATACCCAAGCTATGTACTAATAATGAACATCTATATTTATATGAACTAATGATAAGAATGATTAATAAATTATGTATTAAAAAAATGTATTGCTTCTTAGAATTTTTGGGGGACCCTAGTGGTCCCTGAGGGTCCCTTAATAGAAATCATGCTCCGTGGGGCCCCAAGGCTGCATTTATTTGATTAATAATAAAATAAAACTGGTATATCAAAATATTTAATAAAATAATTAACTGTTTTCTTTTTTAATATATTTTAAAATATTCGGCAAAGTGATGGCAAAGCTGAGTTTTTAACCAGTCATTTCTCCAGTCTTCAGTGTTACATGATCCTTTAGAAACCTAATATGTCTCTAGTATAAGAATGCAAATCTTACAGCATTCTATAATGCACTCATACTGGCTAAATCAACTGGAATATACACAAAAACTTACAAAATTCTGCATGATTATTTATAGTGAAAGGAATAGCAGATGTACTGTGTCTAAACATGCTAGAAAACACCCCCTGCAAAGGGACATTGTTATGCATGGACTCTCTCTCTCACACACACACACACACTTTTTCATAGCCTTAAAGAGAAAGAATAGTTGCAGGAGGAGAAAAAAGTAATGTTAATTTGATTTCAAATGAACAGGAACAACCATTCAAAGTTAAGAAGAAAAAAAAAAAAAGGAGTAATAACTTCCTGGAACATACTGTTCTAATTGCCTTTTGTTCTCTGCCACTCTCAGTGCCGGAATGGAATGGAAAGGAAGCTTGGGAAAAAGTGGCTGGAATTGTTGTTTTTTGTTGTTGCTGAACTTGTATACTCAGTATGATTTCAAGAAAGCCATAAGTAGGGTCTCTCTTTTGCCAACAACAAAAAACACTGTTTAGGAAACCAAGACACTTTGAGAGGGACCAATTAAAATGAGATGAGAACCTTGTTCCTGGGCCAAACGGTGGAACAAAACCAAGGTGGTGATGATTTGTAGGAAGGCTACATGGTTCACTGCTTTAAATCCACTGTATTCAACCAGGGTTCTCTCAAGGTACAGCAGGGGGTCAGTTCAGAAGATATAATAAACATTGCAGTATCTGCTTAAATCATGACATTTACTTTTTCAAAATAATCTTTTAAGCAATATTTAATATAGTAACGTGAAATAGTGCTCTTAATGAACGTTATTATAAAGGGTTACCAACAAAATCCAGCTTTTTTATTTTTAGCTTATATGTCAAAAGTTTAACATTGCTACTTTCTATCTTATTATTTATTTATTAATAATTTATTTCATGCATTTATTATTATTTTCTTTATATATTTGCAGAAATCTTTCAAGTAAAAAAAGGCTGATTTATATAAAAAAATGCATGCTCAACACAAAAATGGAAATAAATGTTGTTGTGTATCTCATGTGCATTTCTTCAGAGGAGTGGTGAAAAGTGTCTGGGGGAGGGGAGAGGAGATTTTGGGGAAGAGTATTATGAGAGAGTACTAATTTCCCTCCAAAAACCAGGACAGCACAAGTCCCAGTCAAGACGAAGATAATCTCAATGAGCGTCATGACGGCTTTTCTCAAGGCTTAAAGTGAGTCCTTCCTGCTATCTTGGCCCCTCTTTTTACTGCCACGTTTCTCTTATTCTCTCATTTAATCTGACCACAAGCTTCAAAACCCAGTGCTGACAGCGCCCTCAGCCAATCAGAATCTTCTCTGCCCATTCTCACCAGCACAGAATTCACATTCCTCTTTTTTTTTTGTGTGTGTGTCTGTTGTGGCATTTAGTATGAGTAAGATAACCTATTGTAATCCAAATCCCAGAGTGAAGGGAATTTAAGTGACTTACAGAATGTTCTTAAATCCTTTCACTGCTACCTTGATCTTACAAAACTGATTTTAAATTTCTTCATGGTGGTGTCCCTGCATGCTTTGCATACTACCCCCCCTCCCCCCAGTTTATCTTAAAAATGTTTCGGTTAATTATATTTTATTTCATGTGAATATGCCTGTATATGCATTTTAACTGTATTTTGCACTGTTTTAATGTAGTACAATAAACAAAGAGAAATAATCTGGTGAAACAATTACCAGTATTACATAATTGAGATTAAGGGTGGGCGATACCTGTACCATTATAGACACCATTAGCTGGTAGAAATTTGTCAACCGTTATAGATTTTGGACTATCGTCTTTACCACGGTTACACACTCATGTGACATTGCTGTGCTACGTGGTAATGAAAACCTACCATTTGCACACGTTTTTAAGCATTATGGTTTAAAAAAAAAATGCAATCAGCAGTGAAAAAGAACTCCTGAAGACGGTGCACATAGAGCGCAGGAGTATTGAACTGTTATTTTTGCCGCTTTATAGGCCTTGAATAATAAAATACACACACTTGTATGTGTCAGGCAGGAGCCTGTGCAAGTATCCTCGTAAACACAGTAGGTCTTAAGTGAAAGCAAACAGCTGAGAAAGAAAACACATGTGTAACTGTATATTGGATCTGGACAGTTCTTAAAGTGACAGCAGTCTAAAATTCCTGTTGTCTGTCATTCACTTTAATCAAACAACAAAAGAGAGAAAATCTCTCTGCTCTTGACTAAATAACTTTTGTAACTTTATTAAAAGAAATATATATTTTAATGTACACAGGGACAATATGCAGTTTTTATACATTTGATTACACAATGTAGCATTTCTTTTTTACTGTAGAGACCTAAAACTATAAAGACCTTATTAAAAGCAAAAATAACTATATCATGATATCAGTTTTTTAAACTTTTATGCAGCATTTTCTGTTGTTTTAATTTTTGACAAAGTTTAGTAGATTTTTTATTAAATCATGGCTATATAGGTTTTATTTAATCATTCATTTATTTTAGTATTAGTTATTTTAGCACAGGTTAATCAAGTTAAGTCAAGTTAAATCAAGTAAAAAATTACAATGAGAAATTTAAAATTGTTTTTTTTTTTAATATTTTATCTCAGTTAACATTTATTTCAAGTAACAAAAAAGTTTTTTATTGTTTCAGTTTCAGCTGTATTGCACAAATTTACTTTTTTAACAGTAATAAGGCATGTTTTCGCAAAAAAGAGGATTTTACAGTTTATGAATTCAAATCTGGGTGATGATATAGTGAAGGATAATATTTTATTGATAATTCATTAGTAAGACCATCCAGACTCACCTATTTGTATCCACACTTACCTTTTTCAAGGGAAGACAGAAAGGTAATAATAATGACTGATCATGTCATCTTTTTACTCTAAATGTGCATTAAGCTCACTTAAGCTATCTTATTTGTTGACATTTTGCTTTCACAATTATTGATCTTGTGAAGAAAAGTCAACATCCGCTCTTTATTTCATCATCATCACACTAATGACAATTCTCGTAGTCTCGTGAGCCTTGTCTAGCACATTTGTCTGGCACTGCAGTGTTGAACTCTCTGGTATTTAAGCAGCTCTAGCGCTATCTAGTGGATAAAAAAATCATGCCACAGCCCAACGTATAAAACTTGTTACCTTACTCCATTATCTTTATTGACAGAAATGTAAGATGGACTATGCAAGTAAGCTGAAATGTAAACTCACTCATGTATTAACTGAATTATAGCTTTGCAGATTAAAGTTTTATAGAAGGGCTCTGTCTGTCCACTCAGGATCAGCTCGAACTGAATGAATGTCTTCTGCCTAATAACTCAATCCCTAGTAACCGGTTTGTTATTAGTGAGATGGAGACGTTTAAAATCTTCATTTATTTGTATTTATTTATTTGATTTAAGAGATTTTTGCTGGCCAGGCATTCAAGACGTCCTAAATCAATATTTGCATGTGGGCATGAAACAGCAGAGGGCGCTGTTCACCAAGTTTGAGATTTTTTTTGGTCCTCTTAAACGCACTTGCATATGCATGTGGACGAAAGCGCTCAATACAACGATCAAATAAATTGCCACTAAATCTGGAATATATAGGCATATCCTTCAGAATATCGCATCACAAATAATCTCTTAAAGCAGCACTGAAGAAATAACATGTCTGATTATGTATAAGTTGTATATCAAAGGCACGTACTTCAGTAGTACAGAGAAACGTTTCCTATTTATTCCTAATAATTATTCCTCGAAATAATTATTTCTAAGTGTTAATATTCTGGTGCTATATATGTCTAGGATGAACTCGGTGAACTTGCAAGGTGTCTCGTGTAGCTGTGCCCGAATCGTAATCTCTTGAACCACAAGACTGGTCTGAACGACTCGTTAACGAAAATAAATCATTTAAAATATTAGAATGAATAGAACGTATTATCAGTTATATTAAATCAGTATTTAATACAATAAAATATATCTAGGTTCTAAATGAGCTTAATGTTTTGATGCGAGGAATCTCAGATAAAACTACAACGGTTCCTGGCATATATTACACGCTCTACTTGTTCAGTTCGAGCTGCCTTAATAAAACATATTTGGACGTTATAGCGTGTAATATACCAGGGACCACTTGATTATGGGCATTAAATAATCGCCGAATCGTTTTAATATTTTCTCCCCAAAATGAATCATTAAAAGAACCGATACGCAAAAGGAGTCGTGTTTCCTATCACTAGCCTCGTGTGGCGCGCATGTGTGGTGCGCGCGCGAATGCTGTTACGTAACGGTACGTATGCAGATAACTACCTACCCACTTTCTGAGACATAAAACATAAATTTTACGAATAAAGTAACGCTACCTAATTTATTCGTATCCTAATCCAGCTTCATTACGGATAAGAATCGATCTCTCGTCACGTGGCCGGTGGCCCCAACAACACTGCCTCTTTAAAGGTTTCCTCAGGAAAAACAATGACCTCGTGCACCCACCAGAATACATTTCTGTAACAGCCATATATAAAATATCCCATAATAAACCTAACTAGCCCATTTGCGCAAATCCGCTGCCATTTGGTTGATACTTGAGCTGAAGGGGGACAGGACGGGTTTGTCTCCACTCGTTCTTCCCATTTTTCCTCCCCCGTGCACGGAAAGCTCCCTGCCCCCGATCCCTCAGGCGCCCGGATGCACACCAGCAGCAGCAGCAGCAGCAGTTAGTCAGTCGGTCAGTCAGGACAAACATGGTCGCCGGAGCTCGAGGAAGCGTTTAGGAATCTCCGCGCTGAAATTCGTCTCATTGAGCCGAGGTCTCTTACACTGATCCCCGAAGCACGTTGAAGCCTCTCTTCTCGGTGAGTAAGAGCGGTGTCATTGACCGCTGTCATGCCGTCGATACTTCGTCAATAGATTAACGCTAGACTCACGCGACAGGGAATATTTTCAGAACAGCGCGTTCTGGAATAGGAAAAGGCCCGCGCTTTACTTTGTTAACGTGATCTTGTCTTTGAGACGTGATGATATTGTCTTTTAAAGTGAATGCATATTAAGGATGGACTACGTGATTTTTCTCGGTAAGATTTGTGCGAGTCAAATGGTATTTAATGATATTAACCGCTTTGTATTAAGCACGGAGCTCGTTTTGTATCACAGCGCTTGGTAAGTTGCTTTAATTTGAATTTATGTATTTTGTTAAAGGTCGGACTAGTCTGGTAAGAGCCTGTCGAGACACAGCAACGGGCACGCTGCGGTGATTTGAGCCATACACGTGATTGTCTGTTGTAGCATTTTGTATCGTAGGAGCACTAATATTTACTATAAACTCATTTTACACGAGCCACAACAGAATGTAGCACATAGATGCAGTTTATAGTAACACGTTTATAATAACACGCGAGCAGTAGTGCCTCGTGCCACATCTGTAATCACAGCTGTGGTAAAAATTCACTACCATAGACAGGGACTGTGATCTCATAGTAATTAATTAGAAAGTAACAATAAATATTTAAGCTTGTAAAAGATAAGTGAGACTCTATTAAGTTGTATAAAACGGTCACCACATAATACCTATTTTAAGGACCGATATTTTCATTAAAACACTGATTTATTTGTGAAATAAAGGAAATTCTTTGACTAGAAGTTACAGTCCCTGTTATAAAGTAACGTTGCTATGCAACAAACTTAAACTTTTATTTTAACTGAGCTTTGATATGACGAAGATGTTACTGTCTACCTTATTTTGCAACATGGAAGGTAAGGTATTTTCATTGAATGTTTGAGACTTTGGATTAATTTTCGCTGGTAAAATAATAATAAATGAGTAATATGATAACTAATAACTGTGCAATATCAAGCAGCATAACTGACTAAAATGTTTTTTTTTTTTTATTATTATTATTATTTTTTTTTACAGGTAAAATAATTAGAAGAGAATGACATTTAAAGTTTTGCGCATTCAGATAACAAATCGCCTCACCCGCTCTTATGTTTAAAAATAAGGTGCGCAACAGTGGCCATCCACTTTTTTCAGCATCCTTGGTTCTGCAAGTGTTTTTCCTATAGGGATTTATTAAAGTTTTTTTTAATGTTTTAGAAAGTTTTAATGTGGTGTATATCAAAATTTTAAAATCAAAATTTGTAATAAAAAAGTTTTAAAAAATTAGACAAAAGGGTTTTTCAATTTGAAATGGTTAATTGGTTATTCTAGCCCAGGTAAATGGAATCCTGTATGATCATGTTTACGCTGCTCATAATTTACCTGGGGTTAACAATTAATCCTGGGTATTCATAAACTGACATTTCACACTACATTCCGAAACTCCTGGTTAACGTTCATTTTTGCGGTGTCAGTGTCCTTAATTGGAAGAATGACACAGAATGTGATGTGCTAACACAATGGCTCTAGTATTGCTCATTCTCATGTTATATACTGCAGAGAGTATTTTTAAGTTTTCCAGAGTTGTCTTTTCGTTAGAATATAAAAACTATATAGAATAAAGCAGTATCTTATTCACTCCGATTTACGTTGTTTTCATCACCATTTGACATTTTTCCACCCCAACGCTATAACGACTTCATGCAGAACAATTTTTCTGTGAATGTCCAAAACACATGGATAGTAGGTAAGGGATTGGGTGTCTGTTTCTGAAATTCACTACACGACTTTTAAAGCAGTCATCGGATGCCCATTTTCTGCAAGTTGATATGACTTTTTAGGGTCTTAATGAAAAGTCTAACATACTTTGGTAAAAATTTCTCAATGGTAGTGTAAAACATAACACTTTTTACCTTGTCAAAAACAGCTCTGTTCACAGCAAGCCATTTTGGTGCATGTCCCTCTAAATGCTAATGAGCGCTGCTCACCCCACCCCTCTCTTTCGTGGGGTGACGACGAGCCATTCTCATGAAACTGTAAACATTAGCTGCTGAACTTGCTAACTAGCACAATAATTAGGAAAGGCGATTTGCAAAGATTTATATATATAAAAAAAACCTATACTCACTTCTGTAGGTGAGGCTGGATCATGAATGATTCGCACGAACATAGACACATTTAGTAGATTGGGGGCGCATTCCCTTCAGAAATAAAAGTAATTCACTGTGTCTTCAGTGGCTCAGATGTCTGAAATAAATGGCAACGGCTATGTTCATTATTTCATCCAACAATAAAACACCTCATTCGCTTAGGAGACATTCTTGTCTACATTTGCTCCGGTGTCGAAACAACAGTGGACTGTTCACAGTTCACTCAGGGAAGGCTAAAACGGCCATGTCAGTCAACAGTCGTGGGAGGGGCCTGTGCAGAACTACATCACTCTGCCAAGAATCTCAGAACAGCCTGATCTGAGAAAGTGATCATTATTATTGGGGATTTCAAAAAAAAAAAGCACTAGATTTTTGGGTAGATTTTTATTATTATAGGGTGGATGTGTACACACACTGCCGACACATGTTTATGTTCAAACAACATGTAAAAGTAAAATGTTGCATCTGAAGATCTCTTTAAAATCTGAACAGATATATTTAATACACTAGACATTATACACTTACTGACTTCCTAAACAGTCACAGAGGAAAAACTGGCTATCATACACTATCAGTTGTTCCAATCACAACAAGCGCACACAGAAATGTGCGCCTTTGTAGCTAGGAGACACGTTACAAATGAAAACAGTGTGTTCTAAAATCGGAAAATATCAGACATACACTACGCAATTTTCTATGTGATCTGTCAACTCAGATCTGCATATTGTCTCTGACTTCCAGCAACTAGTGTCAACTTGTCCAGACTGTAAATTGGGCCAAAAATCTGGGCAAAAGTCATGTATTGTATTCCAGCCTTAACCGTGACATTCTAACCCCGCATAGTTTCACACTGTACAAGTTCGGCACCGCAATGCAGGGTTTACACAGCAAAAGGATGAAAAGCAGTGCGTACCCCATTTCTGAGTTACAAGTGTGAAATGTACTTTTACACAAGGTTAAAAGCGGGGTTTAAAACTGAAGATTTAACAAAACCACCAATTAACAGCCTCGATTCTCACAGTAGGTCTGTCTTTGACAGTTTATATGTTATTGTTAAAAAAGCAATTCTCCTATAGATAAGATAAATGGGATTTTTACTTCTGGAACCTGTGTGTTGCATTCTGTATCCTTGAATATAATATGGCTGCTGTGTTGACCAGTCAATATCCAGGATCGATCCTTTATGTTATACTGCGTAACTTATACTTCAGGTAAAATGGCTAGTTAATTCAATTAAAGCTGAAGACCATAATGGACAAATAATATGGTCGACTGTGTAAACGTGTGAAACTCCCTTCCCCATCTCCTACTGTATGTATTGATATATAATCATATCATAGGCATGTACAATTTGCAGTTGGTGTTCAACCTGATCTTGGTTGGAATATATAGTATGATAGATGAATCAGCAAAAAAGACTTTGATATGGTTCATTTAAATGGTATTCAAATATCTTGGAAGCCTTTCATGCTCACATCTTCCTCACAGTGCTGATATCATTTAGTGGTATATCAGATTTCAGTCCTTTTATGGACTTACAAAACAGACTTCATCTGCCATTGAGGTCACACACTTATCCACAGTTTTGAATGTGCAGAATGATGAATAATAATCATTGAATGCATAAAAAAATAGATTATTATATTTTTAATAAACATGTATGTAAATGTTTATACACAGATGCAGAGATTAGTTTAAAACCTGTATTTCATGCTAGAGCATCGTGTGCAGCAGCATGTGCTGTGTGTACGTATTGTGATAGGATCAGACAGCAACAGTCACTTAGTGTTTATGTAGCCAGGCCTGCATCAGATAAGTGTTTGCTGAGTTGTTGAACTTACTAAAAAAAGAAATGGTCAGGTTCAAACCAATTTGCCCGTTTTTGGTCTTAGCGATTTATGAGTTTATTAAAAAGAAACATAGTAGACATTAAGTAATGCAAAGCGAATAAACAGTTTGAATTTTAAAGCCAGTTAAAATCTTATAGATGGGTGGTCGCTTTTCACAATCACCACACCACATTTTTATGTCTAATGCCGAATTTACACTGCAAAGGAGGCACAGACGCACTTCTGAAGTGGCATTGAAGTGTCTGTACACAGACTGTTTAATGCTGCTCCGAAGTGGCATTCTGCCGAATTTACACTAGTGGGATGAGGTGAGTGAGGTCAGTCTTAATTTGATTTGTTTTATATGCTTCATTATGTTTTTACACTGAATTTTAAGATGGCACAGAGCAACCTTGATTTGGCTGTGAAAAGACACCTTAAAAGATTATAGGCTACTTAGAAAAATGCTACACTGCAAAGATGGTGCAGAAACACTTCCGAAGTGGCATTTAGGTGTCTTTACACAGACTCTTTAATACTATTCAGAGGAGACAAATGTGCATTTACAGTTATGGTATGAAGTCTGTTTTATTTTTTGCCAAAGTCCATTTAATTTTTTCTGGCTTTAATGTTTAATTTTTTTCTACACAGTTTTAATGGTTAAATTAAATGTTAATAATCAAGCATCTTTGTTTTTTTGTTTTTTTCTGGCTTTAATGTTTAATTTTTCTTAAATATTCCTTTAAATATTTTTAATTTTTATTCAGAAATCTAGCATTGTATTTCATATATTTCTGTCACAGCTAAATACTTTTATTTTTTTTCTGGTAAAGTTTCTCTTTTCATAATGTGTATGGTTTATATTTTTTTATGATTTGTAAAGTTTTTATTTGTATTTGTTGTAAGAAATGGTAAAATGCTCATGTGCAGTTCTAGAGATTGTTCTTGTGTTCATGCAATGTTTGTAGTAAATTGTTTGTAGTAAATGAATCCATTAGAACATGCAACTTTTATTTTGACAGTCTCTGCTGTAATATTCACAAGTTTATCTGTTTTGTATAAGTGTATATACTTTTGATGTATCCTTCCAAAATTTGGTCCAAAATGCTGCGTTATGTGCAGATTTTTTGTTATTTTGTTTTGTTCACGTTTATTTTTTGTTTTGATTTCGTGATTTTTTTAAAGTTAATTGACAGGTTATATTAGGGCCCTAATTTACAATTCCATGACATTGTGTCTTATTGCATAGATTTTTGGTTAGGTCTTTTTTAATTTAATGTGGCTTTTATACAAGGTCTTTTTTCACTGAATTTTAAACGATACCGAGGGCAGAGGTGGTGGGTTAGAGGATGCATAAAAAATGCTGTAAGGGAGATTTATTTACACAGGTCCTTCTCAAAAAAATTAGCATATTGTGAAAAAGTTCATTATTTTTTAAATAGTCTTTAAAAAAACTTTCTATTTTAGATCATTGCACACCAACTGCTAGGTCCATATCATGTTTTGATACTGAATGATTTTGGCATACGGCTCATGAAAACCCAAAATTCCTATCTCAAAAAATTAGCATATCATGAAAACTAAACGAGCTATTAACCTAATCATCTTTTGACTCTAATCCTTCCAAAAGTTAGCTTTTAAAAACTCCCCGTGTTCATTCTGCGTTATACAGTAAGACTGCCGACCTATGTTTCCAGAAGGCCATTGACACCCTGTAAGACACTAGAATAGGCTGTTCCCAGAGTGCTGTATCAAGAACCTCAGTTCACGTTGGGAAGGAAAAAGTTGCAACGAAATCATAGGGACCCTGAGGAAGATTGTGGAGAAGGAATTCCAGACCTGGGGGGACCTGCGGAAAACTGAGTCTGGAGTAGAAACATCCAGAGCCACCGTGCATACTTTGAACCGAGGGCAGAGCGGACCTGGTACAGAGAACAGCACTTGTTGAGCTGGTCCAAAGTAATTTAATTTTGTGCATTCGGAAATCAAGGTGCCAGAGTCTGGAGGAAGACAAGGTCTTTTTTCACTGAATTTTAAGCAAGAAAGTCAGTGAGTCTGGGGTGCCATGTAACTGGTGGCTCTAAAAAGGGTCAAGCAGCTAGCCAGAGATTTTTTCCACCTGCTGAACATTTTGGAGATGAATTTCGTTATCAAATACCCTATAAGTGCCAAAAAAGATGGTTTTATTTATTACTTTCAATTGTGCCAACTGTTATTAATTGAAACCCCATAGAGAATCTGTGGGATATTGTGAAGAGAAAGTTGAGAGACGCAAGACCCAACACTTTTTTTGCATGCTGGGATAAACCTCAGCAATGCCACAGGCTTGTATAATGAAGCAGATCATTTATGCAAAATATTACTACCATAGTATTGATGGTACTGTATTATTTGTTTGTGGTTGTATTTTTTTGGTAGTGAGAAGGACCTGTATGTTTATGGTAGTATGATTGTGTTAGACCTTTAATTAAGAAATGAATTCTAAAAGACCTGAAATATTTCCCCGTTGCAATGAATCTAAAATATGGCAATATTTTTTCACATGGTAGTATGATTTTCTTTAATTAAGAAATGAGACAGTTTCCCTCTGAGCTTTGACCATTCCATGTTCCCCGTTGCTCTTCTCACAGTACTTTTCATACGTTCCATGTTCCCAATGCCAGTCCCTCGACAAGACAGCCTTGTATTTTGCTCTTCGGTTGGTATTCTCAAAGGAAGGCAAGTTGCCCATTAACCATGCCCATTGCAGCACTAAAGGAACAATAAGTCATTGATATGTCTGAGGAACTGCTGGGAGGTGCTCTTTAAACACAATGGCTAATTCTCTGTAAAGCGACATGACAGTGTTGTGAAGATATCATCAGATGTTATGGGACTCTTTGTAGCAGAACATTGTGGCTAAACTCCTACCTAAGAGACATTTAAACAAAAACACATGACATAAGAGGGAGGAAAGGAGGTGACCACATTAATCTCTCATTGTTTATGAAATAGCGACGTTCTGAAATGTTTTTAAACAAAACGTTTTTTGACTTTTTGCTTCTCGAAGTGAAGTCATTGACTCCACTAAGCTATCATGAGGATGAATTGGTTTTTAAATGAAGTGCCGTGGCACAATTTATGACCAGGTTAAGTGGCGTTAAGAGTTTGGTTGTTGTTACAAAATGAAATGCCTAAAATGCACATGGTTGCTTCTTGTTTAGGTTTTGAGTAACTCTGATTACGCCCTCCAATAAATTAGATGGAGGAATCCACAAAGCCTCACCCTGAACTGTTGTTTACTTAAGGAAACTGGAGGAAGAACAGAAACACCCTGTACATGCCCTACTCACCATCAAACAAGTCTGTGCTTTGCCAGTATGTACTTTATTGTGTGTTAAGAACTGAAGAGGGTTTGTTTTCTCTTTTAGTCACATGGAAATACATGGCTGCTTGTTGTTGTCTGGCTGTCACTCCTCGGCAACTGGCACCAGTCCCAGATGACACTATAGGACTGCTTGCACACTGGGGTAATGGGTGAAAATTCGGACCTGTCAGTAAATGGTGCACAGGTCTATCATGTGTCTGTCGTCACTGAATCTTTCAGTATTGAGATTGCACAATTGTTAAAAAAAAAAAAAAATATCTGACTGACTCACTGGGATAAAATACAGATCTATATCCAAAGCACTGTAGTGGCTGTAGTTCTCATTTCTCTTGACATGTTAGGGTAATATACTAAGACAGGTCGGCAGTAGCCACAGGCTGCCTCTAGTGCACTAGATGTTGCTGCAGGCACACTGTCACCGTGCCGTTAGAACATAATTTTGGCAAATGTGTCAAAATATCACTGAAATGACCGGGAGACTTACAGATGTTTTCAAGAGAGAGCTCTTCCCTCCTTCAGGGTAAAAGCAAGAATGTTTGAAATAAAGCTCACATCTGAAGGAACGGGAAAAAAACAAAAAAAAAACAACAGATAAACATCATTTTGTTAAAGTTAAAGACACCATGAAATAAGAATGTAAATTCTGGGGCTGTGTGCCTGTTAGATTTAAGGCAGAATTTAAGCGTATACTCCCAAAAAATGACTAAACTTTAAATATGTAATAATAAAAGTACATTTCTGTCAGAAAAAGTAATTATTATAATATTATTAAAAATTTGTGCTGTCAAACGATTAATTATTATTAATCGCATCCAAAATCAAAGTTCTTGTTTACATAAAATATGTATGTGTACTGTGTTTATTTACAAACCCGATTCAAAAAAAGTTGGGACACTGTACAAATTGTGAGTAAAAAAGGAATGGAATAATTTACTAATATCATGAACTTATATTTTATTCACAACAGAATATAGATAATATATCAAATGTTGAAAGTGAGACATTTTGAAATGTCATGCCAAATATTGGCTCATTTTGGATTTCATGAGAGCTACACATTCCAAAAAAGTTGGGACAGGTAGCAATAAGAGGCCGGAAAAGTTAAATGTACATATAAGGAACAGCTGGAGGACCACGTTGCAACTTATTAGGTCAATTGGCAACATGATTGGGAATAAAAAGTGCCTCTCAGAGTGGCAGTGTCTTGCAGAAGTCAAGATGGGCAGAGGATCACCAATTCCCCCAATGCTGCGGCGAAAAATAGGAGTTCAAAATTTGAAGTTCTTTTTGGAAAACTGGGACACCACGTCATCCGGACTAAAGAGGACAAGGACAACCCAAGTTGTTATCAGCGCTCAGTTCAGAAGCCTGCCTCTCTGATGGTATGGGGTTGCATGAGTGCGTGTGGCATGGGCAGCTTACACATCTGGAAAGGCACCATCAATACTGAAAGGTATATCCAAGTTCTAGAACAACATATGCTCCCATCCAGACGTCGTCTCTTTCAGGGAAGACCTTGCATATTCCAACATGACAATGCCAGACCACACACTGCATCAATTACAACATCATGGCTGCGTAGAAGAAGGATCCGGGTACTGAAATGGCCAGCCTGCAGTCCAGATCTTTCACCCATAGAAAACATTTGGTGGATCATAAAGAGTAAGATGCGACAAAGAAGACCTAAGACAGTTGAGCAACTCGAAGCCTGTATTAGACAAGAATGGGACAACATTCCTATTCCTAAACTTGAGCAACTTGTCCCCTCAGTCCCCTGACGTTTGCAGACTGTTATAAAAAGAAGAGGGGATGCCACACAGTGGTAAACATGGCCTTGTCCCAACTTTTTGGAGATGTGTTGATGCCATGAAATTTAAAATCAACTTATTTTGAATAAAATATTTAAATTTGAAACTTCCACATCATTGCATTCTGTTTTTATTCACAATTTGTACAGTGTCCCAACTTTTTTGGAATCGGGTTTGTATTATGTATGTATAAATACACACACTGGCATGTATATAATTAAGAAACATATGTTATGTTTATATATTAAATGTATTTATATAAAATATAAATTATATAACTATATACATGTAAATCCATGTAAATATTTTCAAAATATATACTGTATGTGTGTGTATTTATATATACATAATTAATATACACAGTACACACACATATGTAAACAAAAGCATTTATTTTGGATGCGATTAATCATTTGACAGCACTAATAAAAATACATATATTATAATAGTTACTCTTTATTTTAAGGTCCAATTATCGCTATTTAACAAACCATTAACTATGACTTTTGCCTTAAACTCCTAATTTGCTGCTTATTAATAGTTATTGAGGTAGTTGTTGAGTTTAGGTGTTGGGAAGGATTAGGGATTATTAATAGTTATTGAGGTAGTTGTTGAGTTTAGGTGTTGGGAAGGATTAGGTAATAGACATGCTAATAAGCAATTGTTAATAGTTGTTGAGTTTAGGTGTTGGGAAGGATTAGGGATGTAGAATAAATTTGCTGAGATTGACACCTAATCAAGGTCAAAACTTTTAGATATCAATCTCCATTTGGGATGGACATTGGTTATGATAATCTTTGGTATCTCTTTGAAGGAACGAGTAAAACAGCTCCATATTTTTTTACAGAATAGGAAAGTTTGTTGTGCATAAGCCTCATTAAAACTGTATGTTTCTTAAAAGTAGTACATATATAGGCTACTATGCCACTTTTTAATATTGATTTTAACCTATTAATAAGACTAATTTTCTTTATTGCAAATTCTGAACAGTTATCAGACACCTAGATGCTTTGAATTGAAGCCCCACAAAAATTATCTGAATAAACTGCATTTTTGCATTATTAGTTTTTTTGGCTTGTTTGTTTTTTTATTTATTTTTTTTTTCATTATTATTATAAGTTCTTAAAAAACTATACGGATCACTGCATTTCAGCCATGACTAGAAAAAACAAAAATCATGGTTCATGGCTGTGGAAAAAAAGGGACAGGCCATTTGTATTCCTGTTTTAATAGTAAATACGGCAGCACAGGAAGGAACCTGCACTTATCAAAGCCATTTCATGGGGCCTTTAATGACAAATGAATAGGTATATTAGTAGCATAAGGCCTTTTGTATGGCCTTTACTAACCAGTCACAGGTCTTAATTTGGACATTTATCGCACTGCGAGCAGTGTGTTTGCATGCCATTTAACAGCGTAACACCTAAGCTTTCCAAAGCGCTCAAGCTGGGAAACATGAATGGGAGCTTCCAAAATAATATTTTGCATAAACCATCCACCAACCAGCACTTATTATTCATGCCAACACCACACAGACATTAGAGTGCCCATCTAAAAATATCAACTTACTGCTTGGCACTCGAGGAGGAGTAGTGTGCACTCAAGAGGGTGTCTGTGTGCATTTTGTTCCTGTGAGGGTGTTTTGTATGTATTACAGTTGATGATAGAATATGTGCACGGACAGCTGGTTGCTCTTTTCTCTGAACGGCCTCATGTGTCACGACTATTTCCAGCACCCTAGGGTCAGCTTAGGAAGTGAGCACCCTGCTATCAGTGCAAAAGCTGATATTGGCAGACATCCGAAACCATCAGTGTGTGTGCGGGGGTTATAATATAGTGGAGCGTCATTGTTGATTTTGAGCACTACTTTGATGTAGGATGCTGTCAAGAGCTTAATATATGAAGTCTGAAAGCGTGAACATCAGGGTTGTGAATCTTTGACTGATTTGATTCATGATATTCTGTTTGATTTAGAATTTTAAATTCAAGTTTAAATTTTAAATTAAATTCAGAACAATTAAAACTTAGGATGCCAGTTCATTATTTATTTTACATGCCACTTGCCACCTCCTCCTCTGATTGATGCAGTTCAATTGGCAGGATTTTTAATTGCATTAAAATGGATAAAACAAACAAAAAAACGTATAATTTCATGTCTATGAAAAATTGGAATGTCATATATTTTGGTATTTGGAGTCATATCAGTTATTAAATGGCTGATAATTAAGATTTGTAGTGGTTGATGGTTGTTCAATCATACATGTTAATTTCCTTTTATTTTTATTCACATTAGCTTTGCCAGCTAAACCTTATTTAAAGTTTATATATAAACACACTATGTAATCTTTAATTTAACACAGTTAAATGTAATCTTTAGCAAATCTCAAAATTAATATTTTTAATATTTCCTAATTCTACAGAGTGTATGTTATAATTTACTTTTAACATTTATAATGGCTGATTTAAGTTTTTATTCTATTTATTTATTACGTTTTTTTTTTTTTATATTTTAATAAAGTCCATAATGGAATACATACTGTACAATATCAGTATCAGTCATAATTTTAAAATAAATGCATCCCTATTGACAAATGAAACTGGCCAGTAATCTGTAATGTCATGTTATCTGACACAGTGGACACTGTAAACATTGTAAACACACTGGCTATTATTCTGTGGTTTTCAGTCTCTTTCCTCAGCTCAACAAAGGAAGAGAAAGACAAGTTGTTTTATTGCATTCTGCATGTCATTTGCTTGTTTACGGATTTCTATTTGCAGATCACCCATATATTATCTTCCATGATGCCCGAGACCACACAGATTTGTTTTGAGTAGCTTGGTGCCACAGGACAAGTTGATAAAAGTGTTGTGTTCTGAAACACTGCGTGATGTGCTGCCGGTTCTGCGGTTAGTCTGTGAGTCAGGGCTGTGTAGATGGGAGAGCGATGAGTTCCACAATTGCTTATGACAATGTCTGACAGGCTGTCATCCCCTTCTGACTGCGCATGTTGGAGAGAGTGTTCCTGTAACTGCAGCTATCACCTATAGCTACTGTCTCAGCAGTGGATGAACGATTGTTACTGGAGGTTTGGCTATTTTGAGGATGGAGAGATGGACGACCTGAGGGTGAGTCGATCGGCTCGGGGCTGCAGGCATCCCTCAAGTGTCTGTGGCGTGGAGCAGTCTGTAATGTGCTGGAGAGGGTTAGTCGCTCTTCATGTTCTCTGGCTTTTGTTTTTGTCTGAGTGTTCAGAGCAAGAGAGGTGGGTTGTGAAGGAGGGGGCACATGATAATGATATCATCATCCTGAAAGCACTGATTGTTCCAAACACTGCAAGAAAGAAAGACAGAAAAACAAAAATGAAAGGGAGGCTTCAGTAAAGTAAAGGCTTCTGCATGTATGGCAGTCTTGGAGTTTCCTATGGATTTTATATATAAACTCAGCAAAAAAGAAACGTCCTCTCACATTCAACTGCTTTTATTCCCAGCAAATTTTTATCACAAATTTTAGTAAGTTCATCAACTGATGCATAAACTGAACAGGTTTGACAGACATTTGATGAACAGAAAGGTAAAAACTAGTTATTGGACAAATGGAGGGTCAGTTTCAAAAGTGGCAGTGAGTATCTTGTGTGGACAGCAGCAGCATCCTTATGGACTAGATTTGCCAGTTCTTGCTGTGACATGTTACTGTACTCTTCCACCAAGGCACTTGTGAGTTCCTGGACATTTCTGGGGTGACGCATACATAGATACATGTGGTTTGCCACTCCAAGGTTGATCAGCTGTCGTTCCTGTCTTCCTGTAGCACTGTCTAACGCGTCTTACATTACCGATGTTGCAGTTTATTGCTCTTGACACATCTGCAGTCCTCATGCCTCTCTGCAGCAAGACTATGGCTTGTTCATACAGGTGATCAGGAACCCTAGGCATCTTCTGATGTTTTTCAGAGTCTTTAAAATAAAAGGGTTCTTTAATGTTATTATAACAGTGACGTTTAAATTCTGCCCGTAAACCTTTAGTGACTTAAAGGGATAGTTGACCCAAAAATTAAAATTCTGTCATTAATTACTCACCCTTGTGTCGTTCCAAACCCATAATACCTTTGTTCATCTTCGGAACACAAATTAAGATATTTTTGGTGAAATCTGAGAGCTTTCTGACCCTGCATAGACAGCATGCCATAGACGCCTTGTTTACGTACACAGGAAAGCATGTGCATGTGTTATGGTACTCTACATAATGGCAGAAGATGTTAACTCGGGGGAGAGGAATTGTTAAATAAAGTTGTTATTTTGTTTTCTTTGCGCACAAAAAGTATTCTCGTAGCTTCATAAAATTAAGGTTGAATCACAGATGTCACATGGACTGTTTTAATGATGTCCTTACTATATTTCTGAGCCTGGGAACATTTCAGTTGTGTTGCTGTCTATGGAGGGTCAGAAAGCTCTCGGATTTCATCAGAAATATCTTAATTTGTGTTCTGAAGATGAACAAAGGTTAGGGATGCACCGATACCACTTTTTTGGAGTACGAGTACGAGTACGAGTACTTGCATTTCAGTACTCGCCGATACCGATACCGAGTACTTAATAAAAAAAAACATGATTTCAATTTACAGGTAACAGCTTTAGTCATATAAATTTAACCAAAAACAAGGGACTAGTTTGGAATTAAGAACATTTATTTAAAATGAAAAGCATGTTGTATGCAAAATATTACAGAATAAATAATTATAAAAAAAAAAATTAAACAGTGACAGTGCAACTCAAGTATTTTTTTCAGTTTGTTGTAAACTCTGCCGCTTTGGACAACACAAGGGGCATTAATAAACATCTTTGCTATTTAGTGCACAATATTTGAATAAACTAACAACATCCACCAACATAGAACTGCGGCAGATAGTGCAACTGAGGTAGGTATTAACATCAAGTCTAAGACGACTCACTTAATGGAGCCTATTTAGAAAAAGTGAGTGGCAGGTTTTTTTTTAAGAAAAGTAGCTTTTCTGCATTATCAGCAGTCAGCCTGTTTCTGTTTTCATCTATAATGTGTGTGACACTGAGCTAAAAAGCCTTTCACTTTCCACACTGCTACATGGGGCTGAGAGGTATTTCTGGGCCATTTTAGCCAAAGTGGGGAACCTAATTTTGTTGACACCCCAGTACTTCAGAGGACTGTCTTCACGAGGGCTTGGGGCCTCTCCGAGGTATGTGTCGAGCTCAATGGCAGCACCTGCTACCAGCGGCTGTGCTGCCTGGGGCTGCTCCTTAGCGATTTCTTCAAATACAGTGTCCAGACTGCTGCTAGTGCTGGCCTGGGCCTTGAGGAACAGTTTAGCAGGAGGTTCTGCAGCTTCTGCCTGACTCTCCTCTGCCTCAGCTCTGGACATCATCTGCAGCTCCTGCTTCAGGTGCAGCTTGGCCTCCGGAGCAGTGTTGTTGGAGAAGAAGCGATCTTTATACCTGAACAAAATTCATGAATGTATTAATATGTGGAAAAATAGGACAGATTTTAGTTTCCCCTAAACCACTGTCATAAATGCCAGCCATTTGGCTTTCTGGTAGTAATAAGGGAAATATATTTCATATTATATATATTGCATACATTTGTATTTGTGTATTTTAGTTGTATTTTTTTTATTGTGTATTTAGTACAAAAATATAATATTATATTTCAGATGGAAATTAATCTTCCATTTAGTACTGTAGTTTATCATAATAGCACACAGACTTTACCTTGGGTCAAGTATGGTGGAGATGAAGTACAGTGGATTGGTCTCGACGTCACTGAAGCGCTTCTTGACAGCTTCCAGTAAGGTTGCTTTCATTGTCTTGACACCGTGGTCCTCGTCTGTTTCTCTGTTTAGAAGTCTCACTAGCACAGTCACAGCTGGGATGACATCAGAGGCTAGTGCGTCGTAGCTGCTCACTTTTTTAGTTAGTTCCTCAAAGGGGGCGAGGATGCAACAGTCTTCTCCATAGCAGCCCATTGGTGAGCGGTGAGATAGCCAGGGAGTTCATGCTCGGACACATACACCCCCAGCACTCGCTTTTGCTCAATGAGGGACTGGAGCATGTAATACGTGCTGTTCCAGCGTGTCTGTACGTACTGCTGCAGTCTCTTTATTGGCTGGTTGAGCTGTCCCTGAATGTCCTCGAGGCGGGAGTAGGCTAAGGCAGAATGTTTAAAATGCCCAACTATTTTCCGCCCCACTGCTGCTATAGCATCAGCTATGCTCCTCTGTGCTAATAAGCCCTCGTGAACAGCCAGTTGGAGCGTGTCTGCGACACACGGCAGACTTGGGAGCCCTGCGTCATTCATGGCTTTAATCATGTTTTTGGCATTGTCACGAAGCACAACATGTACTGATGTTTTAGGTATACCCCATGTCTGGAGCATTTCCTCAAACACATGCGTTATAGCCTGGCTGGTGTGCGAGCCGCGGAATTGTTTTTGCATGTAATATGGCTCGTTGCGGCGTGAAACTCTCGTCTATCCACTGGGAGGTTAGGCTAATTAGCGACACGGGGCTAACACTGTCCAAATATCCGTGGTGAAACTAAACGCAGAGGAGGCTTGCAGTAGGCTGCAGCCGGGGCGGGGCCTGGGGGCGGGCACTCGGCGCCTTTGATTAACCCCTTACACGCCGCTCAAACATAGACATTTCTCAGACCGTGGTATCGGTCTCCGGTATCGGGGGACTTTTAACGAGTACGAGTACTTTAGAAAATGTGGTATCGAGGCCGATACCAGATACCGGTATCGGTATCGGTGCATCCCTAACAAAGGTCTTACGGATTTGGAACAACATGAGGGTGAGTGGTTAATGACAGATTAAAATTTTGGGGTGAACTATCCCTTTAAGGACTTATCCACAGGTGCATGAACATTAATTGTTTATGGTTCATTGAACTAGCATTAAAACATTATCTAAACTCTTTTCAATAAATTACAATAAATCTATAAAACTTATTTGGACTTTAACAAATTATCTTTAAAATACAGCATTCTGAAAAAGGGATGTTTCTTTTTTGTTGAGTTTATATATAGCTATTTTTGCACATTTTCTTTATAAAGATACATTCTTCACACAGCTAAATTATATTTAGAAGTAAAATATAATATATAGATATATAAATGTATAGCTCTAGAATAATTTTCAAAATAAATATTGAATTATGAATGTAAAAGTTATGATATTAAAATTATATACTTAGAATCACACACACACACACACAAAAAAAATATATATCGGAAATATATATATATATATATATAAATGTATCTCTCAGACACACACACATTTATATATATATATATATATATATATATATATATATATATATATATATATATATATATATATATATAATTATTAATTTAAAAGATCTTTATCCAATAATCCAAGTGACTGAAAAGTCATGCAAAAATAATGCAAATTCATTGGTGTGGGAGCCCTACATAATAAGATTATGAAACCAGATGCGATTTTATTGTTCACTGTGGAGGAGATTACTGTGAGACACATTCATCCTTCAGTCATTCCAGCCATTCTAGGGACCTAAAATGCAAATGAACAGCTGCAATTATGTCTATGTACAACACATCTTTTTTCGTCTTTTAGGTTATTCTTGTATTGTCAAATTAATAATAACTGATATTATTATTACTAATAGTACTATTATGATTTCGTTTTGGTTGTTTGTTTTGTTAAAATGTTTTGTTAAAATATACAGTGTATATGTAATAAATCTTATTTTTTTTGGCATAACCTGTGTTTTCCCCCATACAAATTACATGCATACCATTGACTTCCTTTCATCTGTTGTGCCATGGGAGTTTGCATATCCCATAATATTGACATATTTAACAATAACTGTGTTTGTCTGTTGCTCCACCCTGAGGAGATATAATTCTGTGGTGTTTTTATTTTTTTGTAAATTTTCCTCTTCCATGTGGTTATGTGTGTTTATTTGATGCTACATTCCTTTAGAGAGACATAATGCAGATATAAGGGAGCCAGCAGTCAGTGTATACACCACTGAATGTCCTTGGTATGACTGCATGCCTTTCCCTGACTGTTAGAAATGATTCACCCACCCCTCCTCTTCTCTCTTCATTCTGATTGGCTTGATCTCCCCCGTCACTCCTTCTTCCCATGCAGCATTAGCCAATCAGATCCACCTCTCCCATTGAAAGCGTGTATGATTGGCTGGCTGGCCTATGATGCTGCTGCCTCTCTTTAAGAAGCAGTCTAGACTGCAGTGACAGGTTTTTCAATGAGAATCGAGCTGCTGTTGTCCCGCAACACGTCTGACTTTCATCTGGCAGTTCCTTATGCTACATTTTACAGAACATTGTGATCTTTTCTTTGTCTGAATCCATTCACCGCCGGTCTCATTGCTCCTCTTTCACTGACATAAGTCAGCACATCAGCTGGGCATTTTCCCATCATTTTATTCATAATCCCTCATGGTTAATCGGTTCATCTCCCATTTTTCCTATTATTTTCAGACCCCACTTTACAAAAAAGAGGGAAAACTCTGAGCACTGCATAGCCTGAAGGTGAGTACACTTGATTAGAGTTTAGAGTGCTGCAGTCATTACTGATACATTGACTGCACTCTCTCCTTTCTTCTTGTGTCGTGTCTAATGCAACAGGTTCTGTATGTACCTCATATATTGGACAGGGCATGTCATTGTCAAGGGGAATGCTTTGTAAAAACTTGCCAGAATACATAATGTTATTATTATTATGCATGAAAGGACCCCACACATCTCTCTTCCTGTGTTTAGCAATCAAAGTATCAGCTGAATGCCTTTAATATTCAGATTATTTAGTGTTATGGTAATATTCTTCTCCCAGTGCTTGCTTTGTGCCTTAGGGGTTTATAGTGTTGTATATCCCACAGTGTCATAACTTGAATTTTATGGATTGTTTTTGTACATCCATGTAAATCTATTAAATGCATAATGAACATTTGAGCCTAGAGGGTTTAATAGAGTTTTTGCACCCTATGGTGTTTGATGTATGTATCCTTGGCAATTTAAGTTTGTGTATATGTTTTATGTTGTTGCTGTTGATATATGGGCCCTTAAAGAGACAGTACCCTCTATGGACACATTGGCAATTGAATCGCCATTGGCTAGTAAATTTTAGAGTTTACTCGCCAGACTGATATATATATATATATATATATATATATATATATATATATATATATATATATATATATAAAAAATAAATGTTTGGAAAATGGGACAGTTTTTTAAATATCTGAAAGTACACTCAACATCAGTCAGTCAAGCATTATAATATGATAATCAAGTATTATTTAATGACAGAATTTTTGTAATTGGAATTAAAACTTGATAACCATGTTTGAATGCATATTAGTCATTTTAACTGAACATTTTAACTGGCCTGATGGTGGTGCTTTTTTGGTTATTCAGTTTTTCTGTAAAAAACAAATTGGAAAAAACTAACAAAAATACTGATAAGATAATAATGATGCGAATTCTACTCATAAGAACTATAAAACAAACTAAGGATTACTAAGGATTAATGAGCTGCTGGATTTATGAATATTTATCAGGTTTTGTGCGTTCACTTGAATTGATTTGCTGAAATCAAAACAGGAAAGATAATAGATGAGCGCCAGCCACTGAGATTGCCGTTTGAGCATTAGCTCCGCCCACTACCGGAAAACCCGGCATTTCTTAAAAGCTGAAGAATTCCAAAGGAACACCGTTATTTTGACAGGAAAATACAACAAAGAATATTGTTTACATGTAGCGTGTCAATTCTCTCTCTCTTTCTCTCTCTCTCGTTGCATGTGTGTGAGAGAAAGCCACGGCGAGTCGTGCGCATTCACACCAGAGTTTATGGTACATCAAATACAGGTGCGTTGCACATCCATTGAGATGAACTGAAAAATAGCACAGATCGCTTGACGGAGAGTGAACCTCTGAAGCGCTCAGAGTGTTCGGCGAGTGAAAATATATCTGTGCTAAACTTATACTTAGCCTCCAGCTCACACACTGGCGAGTAAAAGCTGAGAATTTATTAGCCACTGGCTAATATTAGACATAATTTAGTCGACCAGAGTGAAGATTTAGTCCCATATGCGAGTGATTTACTGGCAATGTAGAGGGTTGTTCACCCAAAAATATACATTCTGTCATCATTTACGTAAATAAAAAAATTTACCCTAACATTTACCTTAATTTTTGGATGAACAGTTCTTTTACGTATTTGTTGAAATGTTGTGATTTTTTTTGTTTCGAACTGAGTGAATTTCTCACATTTAAGGTCAAACATATAAATTAATCTTGAAATAATTATGCAGATTATTGTTGATATCAGTTTAATCTCTTTGAATAAGGTGATCGTTTTCTCCTAACAGGAATCAGTTCAACTATAGTATGAAAAATGGGCTTTGACAAGAGCTGTCAGCAAATGAATCGCTAAATCTGTTACACAGATTGCTAAAGAGCTGAAGGGCCAAAAACCAATAGACCTCAAATTTCCAAGAGCAACAGAAGCGTCTAATTTCATCCAAATTGTCTCAGCTTATCGCCCTGTCCTGATGTCACATGGCTGTATCAGTATTTTGGCTTTGCATCAATTTTGCCAAAATGTGTCGTAACATTATAAGTTCTCAAATGCAGACCTCTTTAAAATCCAGTGCTGCTATTTAGTATGCATGAGTCTCAAAAGTGCTTTATTTCCTGAAAAACCAGCAGGCATTGCTTGAATGTGTTATAATATCTCCTTTAGAAGTTGACTGACGTGTGTGTGTATATATATATAAAACGTATACACTACCGTTCAAAAGTTGGGAGTCGGTCCAATTTTTTTTTAATGGTTTTTGAAAGACATATCTTATGCCCACCAAGGCTGTGTTAATTTAACAAAAATACAGCAAAATAGTAACATTGTTAGATTATTACAAATTAAAAGTACTGTTTTTCTATTTTAAGACTATCCTTTTTAAATAAAGTCAACAACCATGTGATGTTTGATACGTGAGGTGGTAACATTCATGTGACTCTTGCACACAACAGTACCTTGAGCATGTATTAGTCTGGCTTTCCCTCTGTTTACATTTAATTCCCTTTAAACAACAGGCTTAGTGAAGTAGAAGAATGTGCTGTTGTCCCCCCTCCGACTTGACTTTTGTATCACTGAGCAGTGATTTTCACCCTCTGCATTGCAGGTTTGGCCTGTGATGAGGACGCTCTGTAATTTTACAGGTGATGGTTTTGAGTCACTATACGGTCGTTTACTGTGTCTTTGTAATGCTTTAAAGTCCATTCAGTCATCAGCTGGTGACTGATGCTCTAAATACCGTACTATCCCCCCGCGGTATGGGATCAGTCGTTCCGATAAACAGGACTGATCAGATTTCACCAAGCACATAGTGGCCCATTTACAGACCTGCCGTTTTCCAGTGAATTTGACCCACTAAGATTCTTAGAGTGGGCAAAGCAGGAAGCATGGAGGCTGTAAGCGGGTATTAGGGGCTGTGACTCTGCAGTGATGCACAGTGCAGCTGCAGCACGACTAGCTGTACTGCTTCGGCTCAGTGGGAGACTCGAACCTGAAACCAAGCCAAGAAGCCGAGAGGAGGTGTGAAGCAGGAGTGATCGTTTTGTGGTGCTTACTGCGCTGTTACATACTGTTATGAATGTGCACTGGGTTAGTCACGTTTTGTACTGGTCACTCCTGAACGCTTCGCCCTTGCTGTCATAGTGTAAAGTGGCCAGTTAATGTAAGTGCTCAAGTGTTTTTTTGTCTGTTTTGTGTAATGTTATTTCTTTTATTTCAAACCTTTATTTTTATTTAATCATTATATTGTGCACTTTAATTAAATATATAGCAACTTTTCATACTAGTTAAACAAAAAAATGTCTATATTTCACCTCTGAAAAATGCTGGTTTTGGCATGTCTCACTTCAAAGTTCTTGACTTTTTTCGACTCTCTCCAACGATTAAAGTCATACAGTAACGTCATAATATCGTCATAATCTTCCCATAATCTGTTGAAATATTCATTTCATTGTAGTCAAACAAATTTGTGATTATTAATCCTGTTACCACATGATTTTCCCCCCTTTTCCAAACAATGTAACATTCTTCTACTACAGTTTTATTTGGACTCTTTTACAGCATGGCAGGAAGACAAGTTTGTCAAGGTGTCAAGTTTGTCATGTTCAACCTTCTGCCCTGTTACTTAAGTTATTGTGTGGCAAAAAAATATTAAACAAATAGTTTTCTTTGTTTTCTGGAAAATAACTACTAACCAACATTTAGTTCCTAGCTTGCTAGCCCTTCCTGAGTGGCTAATCTTCAACCCTGTTGCTTATTCTTTGTTTATTTATTTATTTTTTTTAATTAAGAATTTTTGTGAATTCATTCGCTATTTTTATTAGGACAAAGCACAGAAGCAGTGTTTTAAGATGTATTTAGATGTGTCCTAAAGGTTTTTCTAAGCACCACCTTTTTTGACCATTTATTGAAGTTTATTGTTGTTGTTGTTTTACTTTATTTTATGCTGTTTATGTGAAAATGTATGTTATGTGAAAATTATCAAACAAATATTTTTTCTTAAATTTATAGAAAATGAATACAAACCTGAGTCCAAACCTATAGTTTTCAACCCTGTTAGTCATTCAGCCATTTTTTTATATTGGTTTTTGTCATTTATTTCACTTTTATTTTTTGTTTATTAAAAAAAAAAAAAAAAAAAAACGGTTCAGTGTTTTCAACAGTAAGCCTATTAAGATCCCAGGGTTTGATTTCTTGAAGCTGACAATCAACATCATCAGAAGGATAAGCACCTCCTTTTATTGACCATTTGTTGTTTTCTGTTGACTTTCTAGCTTCCCAATCCTGTATTTTAGTTATTTTATTTTCCCAGCTTTAATGTTCCTTGATGTCACCAACACCTGTCCTTCCAAACTAGGGTACATTATGTGATCTACAGTATAAGGACGGCTCAAATACTGTCTAATGATGTCCTGGTTTCTTTTGTTTTGACAGCTGAAGGCATCTTTGTGGACAGGATACTTCGAGGGGCAAACAATGGAATGCTCTCTCCTGCCTACACTGCTCAGCACTCTACAGACTGAGGTTAAACGGCTTAGTTAGCAGTGTGCCTCTCCCCCAAGAACTCTTTTAGCCTGGGGAAAGTTGGGAGAAAAACAGGCAAAGGAGAATTTCCTTCATAGTACAGCACCTTACTCCAGTTCTTTGTAGTTGCTTGCTTGGGATTCATTTGGAAGCTTTGCGTGAACAAAAGCCAAGATGGATTTGGAACCGTACCTGTGGATGGTCGTGCTTGGCTTCATTATAGCCTTCATCCTGGCATTTTCAGTGGGGGCCAATGATGTGGCAAACTCGTTTGGCACAGCGGTCGGGTCAGGGGTGGTGACACTACGTCAGGCCTGCATCCTGGCTTCCATATTCGAGACCCTTGGCTCCATACTACTCGGTGCCAAGGTCGGGGAAACCATTCGGAAGGGAATTATAGATGTCAATTTATACAATGAGACAGTGCCGATACTGATGGCGGGAGAGGTCAGCGCCATGGTCGGTAAGTAACGGCTCATTTAAAGTTGAAACCTCAATGTTTCATTTTGAAGATTAATGATGGAGAAGCTTAGTGAGGCATTCGTTTATTCCCGGTAGGCTGCAAGATTCTGGGAGTCATGATCACTAGTTTTAGAGCGAGTTGTAATAGGGTATGTTAGCTGAAGTCTGAGTTAAAAAAAATTTCACTTTTAGAGTAAAAACTGTAAATTTAAAAAAATTCAATTCAAAGAACTTCATGGATGGTTTAAAAAAACTGTTGTTGTTTTTAATATTACTGGCTTTAATATTTAATATTATGTATGGCTACATTGCAATATTTTTAATAGTATACCGTCTAGAGTCTGTATTAAAGACAGAAAAGGGACATATGGCTGGAAGACTTTTTTTTTTTTTGTTGCTCCACCTCCCACTCATATTCCTGTCTTTTTCAGGGTCTGCGGTTTGGCAGCTCATTGCCTCTTTTCTGAAGTTGCCTGTTTCTGGAACTCATTGCATTGTGGGATCTACTATTGGCTTCTCCATGGTTGCCATTGGCACTAAAGGAGTGCAGTGGATGCAGTTAGTCAAAATTGGTAAGAAAAAAAATCCATTATGCAATCCATTATTTATTTTACTGTGGTAGTTTTTTGCACGCCAGAAAATTTTAAATCTCCATGGTTGCCATAACTGTGGTAGTTTTTTGAGGTCAGGATTTTTTTGAATTTTTTTTTTTTTTAATTCATTGTTGATGTCCTGTGTCCTAATTAATGTTCCGCTACTTTTCAAAAGTTTGGCATCAGTAAGAAAGAAAGAAATTCTTTTATTCAGCAAGTGTGCATTAAATGGATCAAAAGTGATAGTAAGGGGGGTGTGTAATGTTACAAAAGACTTCCAATTAAAATACTGTTCTTTTGAGCTGTATATTCATCAAAACAATCCTGAAAAAATTGTCACAAATATATTAAGCAACAAAACTGTTTTCAACACTGATAATAAATGTTTCTTGAACATCAATTCAGCTTATTAGAATGATTTCTGGAGGATCATGTGACTCTGAAGACTGAAAATTCAGCTTTGCCATCAAAGGAATAAATTACATTTTAAAATACATTGAAATAGAACTTGATTATTTTTAATTGGAATAATATTACACAGTATTTTGTTTTTATTGTATTTTTAATCACATAAATGCAGCCTTGGTGAGCTAAAGAAACTAAAAAATCTTACCAACCCCAAGCATTTGAATGGTAGTGTATGTGTCTGTGTATTGTTCCTCTGGAGTGACATTATCTCATTTTTGTTGTCGATATACTTGTAACAGAGATGTGTAATTTGTTTAACGTTGCCTGTTGGCCTTTGTGCCTCTAGCAGCATAATGCATCATTATATTGGTACGCTATTGATTTAGTAATTGCTGTTTATTTGATGCAGTTGCCTCATGGTTCATCTCCCCTCTGCTGTCTGGTCTCATGTCTGGTCTGCTTTTCTTCATCATCAGATATTTCATTCTTAACAAGGTGAGTCATGGGTCGACTATTACACCTGTCTTTCATCACCTTATTTCAGTGATCTCACTTCAACAAATTTTGACATCAAAATGGGAGAAAAAAAAACAGATCAAAGTGCTCAGACAGGCTTTAAGTGTTTTGCGCTTTTGATTCAGACATCCAATATAAACATCCAAGAGACATTCGCCCAGTCCTTCAGTATACCAGTCCATCACCGGTCCTCATAAGACCTCACATGTTCCCATTATATTTACTGTTTAACATGCATTCAGCTATTTCAAGTAACTGTGCCTGTGGCTGTGTTTATATTGCATGACAATAGCTCATCCGTGATGGCTCAGCAACCGCTGTGTCAACAGCAAAATATAAGGAAATATACAGTAATCCAAAAAGGATGACAAATCATAAAACAGTAACAAAACATAAACATTGTCCATGCTTCTTGCAAGTCTTCTGAAGCCATATAATTGCTTTGTGCATGAATATACAGAAATTAGTGGTCAAACTGATTAATCGCATCTAAAATAAAAGTTTGTGTTCGCATAATATATGTGTGTATGTACTGTATATGTATTAAAGAAATATTTACGTTTTTTTTGTTTGTTTGTTAATGAATGTTACACTGAATGTTTTCTGCTCTGCAAAGCTCTAAAATAGACAAGCTTTTTTTGTTGTTGTTGTCATTTTGTAGCTTTACCCAGCTTTCACTTTGTGGAAAAGAGCAGCTTGGACATTCTGCCTAATATCTCTTTTTGTGTTTCACAATTAAAACAGAGTTGGAATGATATGAGGATGAATAAATGATAATCAAATCTTATTTTGGGAGGTAAACTGTCCCTTTAAGAGAGTATTTAGCCTAAATCAGTGTTGTTACTGCTAAAACTTAAAAGAAAATTAGAAATATTGCCTTAGTAACTCACTGAATTAAATTAAAGCTGAAGTACTAAAATGATTAAAAAGAAAAAAAAAAGCTGAACAGCAATATTAAAAATGTTAATAAAATTAAACACAAAATCACTAAAACTTCGAAATTAAAATGAAGATTGGAAATATAAAAATAAAAGCTCATTCAAAATATGAATAAAATATAATTATATATAAATAAAACTAAACTAAAATAAAATGAAAATGCTATGTCTAAATTATAATCAACAGTTTTTCATTTTTATGCTGGAAAATATTGCATCTACCTTTACCAAAGTATAAATGTAACATTGGATGTGTTTTATCCTTATTCGTGACATCTGTGTGGTGTATACAGTACAGAGTTTAAGCTCTTTCTGTGATCTGTCCATTACAGGATGACCCTGTTCCCAATGGTCTCCGTGCTTTGCCCCTCTTCTATGCGTCAACCATCGGAATCAACGCATTCTCCATCATGTACACTGGAGCTCCCTGTAAGACTATTTTGAATTGATAACAGACGTCCTTGATCAGACATGACTTTGTTGTCACTGAATAAGTGTCACTGAATAGGCCATGTGCACAATATTGTTTTAAGGGTTTCCATCTAAAATAAATTTTCTTTCAAGATTAGTTCACTGGATTGTTTTTAAATCTCACAGTTAAGTGTATTTATGTGTGTGATCGTGTCACGCTCTTTCTTTATATTGCAGTACTGGGCTTGGGGATGCTCCCCGTCTGGGCTATTGCCCTCATTACCTTGGCTGGTGCTCTGGTATGTGCCGTTCTGGTCTGGATTTTTGTTTGCCCCTGGATGAGAAGGAAAATTGCAAGTACGTTCTGTCCTTATCCCTCCCGCAGACTCGTGGCTTTAGGTGTTTTTAATGTCTGCATTAGATCCCTGTGTAACGTTTATCCTAAATTTTCTACTTCTTTTTCCAATTAGGAATCAATTGTCTAAGGACAGTTGTGATTACTAACTGCATTTGCAGAAATTGTGTGATCCATGTGTTTTTGCTCTTGACATCTGGCCATTAAGCTAAATGTTATTTCTAATCTAGCTTTGGAAAAAAATCAAAGATGTGACTCAGCATGAGGCATCTTCACCAGCTCAGGAGGGGAAGGATTTGCCAAACATCTGCTTTGCTCTGCTGGGGCGCTCTGTAATGTAAAGACTATCTTTTGCTGGCTCTGGCTTGTGGGCTCATGTTGTGTTCGAATGACGCTGAGAGAAATGAAAAGCAAATAAACTGAAACTGTTTATTTGAGAACATCACTGTTTTTTCAGATGAGTCTCACGGACCTTGTGCAGTCGATGCACCTTTCTCAGCTGCCCACGTGTTTTGATTGAGAGAAGTGTCTTAATGAAATGAATCACTAATGAAATGTAACGTTAAAGCACTGCTTTCACTCACAGATCAGCGCTTTAAATTGTTGCATGCTTTATTTAATTTGTTTTCAGAACAAGGGTCTATTTCATTGTGCGGTTTCCCATGGGAGACATTCCAGTTGTAGGAATCTGATTTATTTGGCTTTTAGGCTACTGACAAGTGTCAGTTCTATGAGTAATGCTGAAATTAGCATTAAATATGTGGGGCACTAATTTAAAGTGCTTGTTGTTGTTCATTATCACTGCTCAATTTAAAAGAGCCAGTTGTAATCGTACTGATAGCACAGTTTTCACGCATGGATTATCCATGTTTATAAGTGATTATGTTTGCTTGATTATATTATTCTTACTGTAATCTTTTTAATGCTGCTTTTCATATTCAGCTTTTCACCAGTTTCACAAAGCTTGCCTACTTCCCATCATCTGCTTGGCAAATAACATTTATGTTGCTTAGGGATGCACTGATATGAAAATGTAATAAACCAATAAGTGAAAATTCTGTATTATTTTGTTGAAAATGTCACTAACATTGCATGTTTGGGGTAGTGTGTGTATATATATATTTATTTATTTTTTTATTTTTTTATTTTTTGTAGAAAAAAATTAATACTATTATTCAGTGAGGATGCATTAAATCGATTAATTAAAAATGAAAGTAAAGACATTTATAATGTTAAAAAAGATTTTTATATCACATGAATACTGTTCTTTTTACAACTTTCTACTCATCAAAAAACCCTAAAAAATAGATTCACAGTTTCCACCAAAATATTAAGCTTTCAACAAAATGATAAAATATAAGAAATGTTTGTTGAGCATCAAATTGACATACTAGAATGATTTCTGAAGGATCACGTGACTCTGAAGAATGGAGTAATGATACTGAAAATGCAGATTTGCATCACAGGAATAAATTAAATTTTATAATACTGTATATTCAAATAGAAAACATTTTAAATTGTAATATTTTGCAATATTACAGTTTTACTGTACTTTTAATCAAGTAAATGCAGCCTTGATGAGCATTAAAAATGTTTCTTAAAAGCATTAGAAATCCAAAAAACCCCAAACTATTTAAAATTAAACTAAAACCAGTCATTGCTGATTGAGGTGCATTAGTTTATTATATCAAAATGAATTTAATACATCTTAACATTAAAATGTCCAATATGAGAAATTTATATTTAATGTGCTAAAGATTAGATTTAAAAGTGTTAGTACATTTTGTTGCTTTTAAAGATTAACTTTGAGACCATTAGATTACTGCAAAGGTAAAATAATGTAAAAATGTAAAATATACTGAAAATAAGATGATCCTCAATTAAATATCCAATATGGATTGATAGGATAACTAAAAAATAAAATAAAAATAAAATAAAAAATGGTCAATAACCAATATGATACTGATATATCATGTATCCCTTGATCTCTAATATATGATTTTCAGTTCAATGGTTTCCTACTTTTTTTTTCCCCCAAACCAGGTCGGCTGAAGAAAGAGCATGCTCTTTCCCGCATCTCTGATGAGAGTTTGGATAAAATCCCTGAGGAGGAAGAGGAAGCTCCTGTGTTTAAAGAGCTTCCAGGTGCAAAAAGCATCAACGATGCTGTGCTGCCCCTGACAGAGGAGTCCACAGGAGAGCTGAACAGCCTGGCTAATGGAGGCACCGTCCTGCCCCATGGCAGAGTGTATGGTACGTTAAAAGACTTGTTTTGTTTTAAATGGGTACCATCTGATCAGAATATCCTATGCTGACCTCATGTGTTTACTTCATTTTTTTTCTATCAGGTCGCACTAACTCCATGACCAACGGCTGTCTCAAGTCACCCGTGTCCAATGGGGCCTTCAGCTTTGATGGACACATGCGCAGCGACGGCCAGGTCTATCACACCGTTCACAAGGATTCTGGTCTCTACAAGGACCTCCTACACAAGATCCACCTGGGCCGCCTGGAAGACGAGCGCAGCGGCTCGCGTCCCGACAACAGCTACCGTCACCTCCGCCGCAACAACAGCTATACATGTTACACAGCAGCCATCTGTGGCATGCCGGTGCAGCCCCTGATGCGGACGGAGTCCAGCGCCCCTCCTCCGGAGGACAGCGAGAAGCTAGTGGGCGACACTGTCTTTTATTCGAAGAAGCGATTGCGCTATGACAGCTATTCCAGCTACTGTAATGCAGTTGCGGAGGCTGAGATTGAAGCGGAGGAAGGTGATGTGGATGTGAAGTTGGCAGCAGATAAAAGGGAGCCCCGGGTCCCTGTTGAAGCGGTGCTGGAGGAATGTGTTGATGAGGACAAGGAGGAGAAGGACAAGCCGCAAATCTTCCTGCTCTTCCACTTCCTGCAAATCCTCACCGCCTGTTTCGGATCGTTTGCGCATGGTGGGAATGATGTCAGGTATGCCACTTTATTTGTTCGTCTTTTTTTGTTTCTAAACCAAGATTCTTTTTCCTATGACATTTTTTTATTTTTATGTGCAAGTGTTTAGGTATGCTTTTGAGAACCTTTAGTATTTTCTTTTTTAGTATTTTTGTTTTTTAGCATGCTTTGTAATCATCGAGTTTAGAATAAGACCTACTGTAGTATTTGCACCATTTTTTCACATTCCACAGCATTAGTGTGTCCTGAGAACAAGCCCTCAGTTCAGTGTCACGGATCTGGTTCACGGCTCTAGAGATGATCTGGCACATAACCAGACTTCTAAAACTGTTAAGACCAAAGTGAGACGTGGCCATTAGTTTAGGCTAACTTCAGCTGCTTAATGCTTTAACAGTTAAAATCTTTAAATTGGTTTTGTTAGTGACATAATTTGATTATTGTTTGTATTTAGTTTGAAGTTTAAACAAAATTCAAAGTTCTCCCTCAGAAAAAAATAAAGTATAAAAGCTGTCACTAGGGCAGTACCTTTTCAAAACGTACAAATATAGACCATATGTATACCAATATTTGTTATGTACTTTTAGTGATTAACAGTTTTATTGATTCTCAAGCAAATTTCAGAATAGAATACAGTAACTCTGTTCAGATTCAACATTTTACCCCGTCCCATCCTAAACTAATTCCCAACTACAGCTTTGAGGTCACAACTTGGCTATAATTAAATACAATTAAAACATCCTTCAGTATACAATGATGAGAAAATTAATTAAATAAAAACAATAAATAAAATGAATAAATGAAATCCAATCTATAACACCTCAGATTTACACTGTCGCAATCAGTATATTTCTCACACACAACTATTACTGTCCCATTTACAAATAGGTTAAGTACTTGGACCATTTTTTATAGTATAGGTATATGTTTCTCGGGCATCAAATCAGAATATTAGAATGATTTCTGAAGAATCATGTGACACTGAAGACTGGAGTAATAACTGCTGAAACTTCAGCTTTGCCATCGGAGGAAGTTATCTTTTCATTTTCATGATACATTTTGGGGTGAAGTTAAAGTGATAAGTTGATTTAAAGACCAAATGGCTTTATCCCTATACACTTTATATCATAACCTTGTTGTAGTCACTTCCCCTGTGAACATGCTTGTTTTTATCTTTTCTTCAGTAATGCAATTGGTCCTTTGGTGGCCCTGTGGATGATTTATGACCAGGGTGGGGTGATGCAGGATGCGGCCACACCGGTCTGGCTGCTATTCTATGGAGGCATCGGAATCTGTGCCGGACTGTGGGTTTGGGGTCGACGTGTCATTCAAACAATGGGCAAAGACCTCACACCCATCACCCCCTCCAGGTGAGATCAGCCTGTTGGCGGAGAGCATGTTGTTTGTGCATGATAATGGATGCATGTGCTCCTGTTGCATGCAGATGTGATGATTAATCCACAGTAAGAAGTCTTCTTAAGCCCAGTGCACATGTACACTGTACAATTTTGGCAATAATTGTGAATCTCACTGGCATTATAGCATTCAATCTAACAAGCAGCAATTGAAAAAGCCAGAAAAATTGCACAGTGTACAGTGGGCTTAAGATAAGTGGCCTCTTACTGTAAACCCATAACAAAACACACATTTTTTCTCCTTCTTGTTTATTTCTGACAATACAAAAGGTGTCTTTCTTTTTCTGTAGCAAGTGGAAAATTGTAGAAGTGGAGGTTTTTGGTGTAAAAACTGACAGAACTAAAACCTTCAACTTGGTCCTACACCAGTGCTGAGGTGTAATTGTAGACTACAGAAACGGAGCATGTGATTTGGCAGCAGGGTTATAACAGTTTATCTGATATTGAAATCTTGCTAGATTAGTTTATTTTATCGGCTTTTCTCCTCTCTCGTTTGGGTACTTGCCCTCAATCCCTGTTTGTATTACCACCAAAAATTGTGTTAAATGTCACTGTAGAATGACCTTAATTGAAAATTTTAGCACACTTTAGAATCAAGGCAGTTTATAGATACCGGTCACTGTTTTGCCCTCTCAGCTCAGAACTGCCTGGGTTTGCTAAATTTAGCAAGACACTTGTGCACACGGCCTCAGCGACCTTACGTTCTCTTAGTAACAAGACAAACTGTCAAAAACAAATGAGCTCGAGCTGATAATCAGAACAAAGGCTTACCGCCCTATAAAAAGAAATCTCGTCATTTGTTCTGAGAAAGCAAGCTGCAGATCATTTTTTAAGGGATGCTTGTTAGGAAATCATGATTACTAAACTCTGATACACTGAAACGTAACTCAAACACAACTCAAAAATCCAAAACCAAAATTATTTTAAATGAGTCTTTGAAATAACCAAGTAAAAGATTTTAGTGTGATAATATGTTTCTGTTGATGTCTAAGCTCCAAAATTGTAAAAAAATAAATTAAAATAAATTAAATATTGTACTTCAAAATTATTATAATATTGAACTATTATTTATCAATGTGAATCTCACCCCACACAGACTTTTAAGTGGGAACATTACTTTTTTACTGTCAATAATTAATTCATCATCATTTCAACTTTCTCTGGATTCAATTAAACCTGGCACAGTTTTTTTTTTCCATATAAAGTATACCATGGACCACAAAACCAGTCTTAAGTGTCAGTTTTTCAAAATTGAGATTTATACATCATCTGAAAGCTGAATAAAAAAATATATATGGTTTATTAGGATTGGACAGTATTTGGCTGAGATGCAACTATTTGAAAATCTGGAATCTGAGGGTGCAAAAAAAAATTCAATATTGAGAAAGTCGCCTTTAAATTTGTCCAAATGAAGTTCTTAGCAATGCATATTACTAATCAAACACTAAGTTTTGATACATTTACGGTAATAAATTTACAAAATATCTTCATGGAACATGAATGGATCTTTACTTAATATTCTAATGATTTTTGGCATAAAAGAAAAATCGATAATTTTGACCCATACAATGTGTTTTTGGCTATTGGTACAAATATACCCCAGTGACTTAAGACTGGTTTTGTGGTGCAGGGTCACATATGTAAATAGATGGTAAAGTAAGCAGTTGGCTTACATCGAACTATAACTACCCAGAACAATGTATTATAGTGGCAAATTGTAATCAGAAAATATTAAATTATAGTAATAGTGTAGTAAAAAAAAAAAAAAAAAAAAAAAACTCAAACTTTAACAAAAATGAAATTCATGAAAGTTAATTGGATTATTATTTTAAAAAAAAAAATTCTAAAGACAAACTTTTAACAAGATTTAACAAAAATAATTAAATTATTTTTATTTACTGGAACAATTTTCCTTTTTTCGATGTGTGTGCCTGAACAGGGTCACTCTACAATCCTGCATGACAATCAGTCTATAGTAATAAGTGTGCTGCATCAGGTGCCCCTGTTCCCAGTCCCATGCTCTCATATAGCACACAGAAATAACAATCTACATGACCTCAGCATCTGTTAGTTTGCTCATTGGTGTTTGATGTTTGTTTATTTTTTTTTATTTATTTATTTTTTCCATAGGAACAATGTAAGGGAATAGTGAACTCCATGCAGTATACTACTTTATTTTAGGGCTGGACGATATGAGCAAAAATTCATATCTCTGTATTTTTTGGCTGATTTGCAGTACACGGTATATATCTCGGTATTTTGTATTTGGATTAAACAAACAAATAAAGTGAAAGTATCCATGTAAGCATGTGTTATGAGCAAAAAAGGGTTAAAATCACATTACATTCTAACATTGTTACTTTTAAAGCAGAAGTTACATTTACTAAACTAAAAATGGAAAATAATAATAAGGCACAGATTAGTTGAGTAAAAAGGCTATTTTATTACCCCATTAGAGTCACTTTACAGTTAGTGCTATCATACAAATACACTTACTTATAGCTTTAAAATTCTACATGTGTCACATTTATTGTCCAACAACAAATATTTTAGTCAGAGTTACTGCGCTCCTATTTCATTGTGCTCTTGTCTGTTTGGTGCGCATGTGCACGGTGGCACTCGTTCTAAATGAAGTCTGTGTTGTTTAACGGAGAATCGCAAAGCAAAAGCTCATGCACCTCTGACAGCAAAATGGAAATATTTCCATGGCTTTCTGACATTTACAGATGGAGAATATACCTGTGAAATGTAAGTTATGCATTTTAGGAAAACAGCACATCTCAAACACATTAAACAGTGCGAGTAGCGTCTGCAGCACACGCAGCCTTTCTGTCAGAGCATCTGATGGCCAGCGCCACTTTAAACTCAAACTATAAACTATAGGCTGCTATATCTTTTTTTAAAGCCCTTCGTATAAAGCTTGTCACATGTTTAGAACAAATTGTTTTATGCACTTTCTCCTTAGCAGTTCAGTCTGTGTCCTCCCTAGATATTTAATCAAATGCAGTCATATCAAACTAGGGTATATCAATATTATCGATATTGCTTCATAGCGTATCACTTATAAAAATATATTGTTATATCGTACAAACTCGATATACCGCCCAGCCCTAAAACTTGCTTTTTTTTGTGGAAGGTTTGTCTGCCTGTTTTTGCACAGTGCTTATCTTACTCGCATGTTTATGATGTCTGTGTGTGTTTTAAGAGGCCACAGGAGAGTTTTTCAGCACAATCACCATGTTTCCACCTGCATGCATGTACATGTGTCTACCCTATGATACACACTCACACGCACATACTGACACACTTAATAGGCTCAAGAAACCTGTCAACCTTGTCTTTGTCTTACTGCACCACCTTCATGTCCTTGTGGACTTTTTGCATGCCTGTTAAAATGTTTTTGCTCCTCCAGACCTGCATGCTGTACGTGTGCCAGCCTCTCTCAACGGCATGCATTGTCATGATTGGTTGAACTACAGGTGTAACTTATAAAGTTGTGTTTTGTTGCCCTCCCCTGCAGTGGATTCACTATTGAGCTGGCCTCAGCGATCACTGTTGTTTTGGCGTCCAATATCGGACTTCCAATCAGTACGACACACTGCAAGGTAAAGATCGGGTCAGAGCCCAGCTGGCCCCCTTAGGTTATTGTGTGCACGCCACCAGAAAGAGGAGGGAGCCGTCTGATTTTACAGGGAATGAGAGGTGCCCACATCAGCTTTCAGCAAATGATGCTATTTGTTATTGATAAATAATGACATTGATGCACAACAACTTGACACTTTCCACAAATAGGGTGCTGTCCTATTACAATAAACAGACAAATCTCATGTTCTACTCTATTGTTTCTCATAGAGTCAATGGTCTGACGGGTGTTTTGATGTGTCCTGTCTTGCAGGTCTTTACCTTCCTAAACCTTGACTGTAATCAACAGTTAAACTCATACAATCAAATGATATCATTTTATAATTATAATTAATTGTAGAAAAATCTTAATTGCTCAAAAAATGTTAATACAAGTAAATTTGCTAAATTTGTATTATTATTCAGCTCAACCATTCTATCCAGTTACCAAAGTTAAGGTATAAGAATTTTAAGTTAAGTAATTAAGTAGAATTTTTAAATATTTCAGTTCATGTGAAAAAAAAAAAGTTTATTAATAACCATTGTTGTTAATTTAACTAAAACTTTTCAAAAACATATTGAAATAAAGCTGAAATAAAGTAAGTATTAGATAAAAAGAAGAGAAATGTTGCCTTGGCAAATAACTGAAATCAACTGAATTTAAGTTGAAATAGTAAACTTATTAAAACTAAAGTAAAAATGAAAGTTAAATATGAAAAAAAAACTATTAAAAAATTCCAGAAGTGCATAACAAATTGACTTGTGCAAAAATATTAATAATTTAATATTATTTTGAAATGTTACATTTCTATTTAATGAAGCTAAATACATAATTATTACAAAATATTAGTTGTATTAAACAAATTGTTAATTTTTATTGTTAAAATAATAGGGAAATCACATAAATCAGGTTTATGTTAGATATAATTTAGACAAAATAAAAATTTTAGTAATAGGGTTGAAAAAAATCCAAACCTCACAAAGCAAATAGAAAAAGCATATCATATAAAAAGCTGCTTAAAGTACTTGAGGCACATTTCCCTTTTTTCTGAAATTGATAATGACATTTGATGTTGTTGTTTTTTAATCAAGATTACTCTGGCAGGCATCCTAGATTATCTGATCTCAGACATCCAGTTACTGATGTCATTGGCTTTGTCACTGTTTCTGATGGTCATAATGCAACTTGACTGCACACTGATGTCAATCCTGGGACAATGATGCTCTCATCAAGGATAAGACAGCACTCTCAAACCCTTCAGAAATGAAGATGAGCGCTCCCTCCTCTTCTCTCAGACGTGGCCTTGTACATACAGGATGAAATAACTCTCTTCTCTTCACAGATCTGTGTTTAAGTGATGCTTCACTACATCATCTTTGTCCCCCTCCTCATCTATCTCATAGCATGTTGCTGTGTATTTGTCTGCGTTTGCTCGGGCCGCTGGTGTCTTGCTCCATGCTATGTGTGTCTCTTACGTTTTATCTGTTGTGTTTGTCTTTGTCTTGTCATTTGTCGTCTTTTCACAGTGGATTTTGCATTGAAGTAATGAGCGCTCTAACAGTGCTCGTTGCCTCAAATGTGGGCGTTCCTATAAGCTCCACCCACTGCAAGGTATTGGTATAGTAGTGAAGCTTTGGTAGTGCTAAACTCCACCCCATAGCTTCACTAGCGTAATCACCCAACAGCCAATCAGTGCTCACCTCTGCAAACATGTAACTCCATGATTGCAGCTTTGATTCACTTATGATTCATTCTTTTTTCATCTGCTTAGTTGTTTTAAAGATAATGCATTAATTTAAGTAAGTGAGCTTTTAAAAAATACTGTGCAGTGCATACATTGTAGTCCAGACGCTAAACATGTTAACCAAATCATGCCACTTGCAGTGATTCCATTTAAAAGTAGGTAATTTCTCCTGATTAGCGTAGGTCAGCAGCCTGAACTGTTCACACTAACCTAATACTTGAAAGAAATGAGTCCAGCAAACTCATCCAGTCCAAAAAAATCAATACAAAAGCCTGTTTACTTTTTGTCGCTACACATTCCTGGAGCACAAATGAGCTGACCTCTATTTATTCTCTATTCTCTTGCGTGTGCTTTGTGATGTTTTAGTAGAGGGTTTGGGATGCTTTGTGATACAAGGGCAGTCAAGGGCTTAATGCATGTTTGGCTTCAGACTGATACCTCATTCAACTTCATGACCTCTATTCAGATGTATAAATCTTTCTAGTGCTTTAAAACCTGGATTGAGGTGAAAGGTAGAGGGCATGAGGTTCAGTTTGAATTGGGGCTGTCAAGCTAACATGGTAAATTGGTGTGGTTTAAAAAGAATAACACAAAATAATGTTATATATATTATTTTATATAATTTTATAAGTGGCTTTTTTTTTAAAGACGCTCACGACAGATGATGGAATGTATCATTTGCACGTGCTTTTGAGTCTTACAATTTTAAACATTCAATTGCTCAATTTAGTACTTGTGCACTCTGTGACTGCGAGACCCTTTCTGTGAAGCGCACGCAAATAGAGAACGCATCTGAGAGTGTGCGCCTTTGCACGTAAATGGCCAAATACATACAAAAATATGTCAAAGTGCCTGTCTTGATTAGTATTCATGTAAACAGTCGATTTATACTAAACATTGTCGGTATACAGGCTAAGTTAATGTTAACAGTTAAGATAAACAAAACTTTGTGTAACAGTTATATCCGTGCATGAGATCTTAATGAGACAGCAACCTAAATAAACCTGCTGCTCTGTCATTAATGTTTATTTATACATTGAAAACTAACCAGTGTTATTATAAAGTTAAATAGATTATTCTGTTTCTGTGGTATTTCTGTACCTGAATATTACTGTTAAATCTACCTGAAAAACGTAAAGCAGTTCATTTTAGTTGTTATGTTATTGTATTTGTTTGTGCCATTGCTTGTCATTAATCTATTCCTATTTTATTACTGATTGTTTAGTTGTCCTTTTTAGTTCAAATAAATTCAATTCAGAGTTTGAAATTTTTTTTTAAGTATCTACCTCGCAATATAAATATGTATCAACATTATAAATTGTAAAACACAAATACACTGGGTGAAGAAAAACATTTAGGTTGGATGATTGTAGTTTAAAAATATGTCTAAAAAATACCCTAACTCCCCCCTTCAAATTAAAAAACCCCCCCCCCATAAGAGCCACGTAAAGGGGGAATTCCCCCCCCCCCCATTTTCCAAAATGAAATTCAAGCCCTGATATATATATAGATATTTATAAAATTTGGTCCCAAACTGGCTTTAAATACTTTTATTAATTTTAGTGTTTTACAATTTTTTTTTAAATGTAGAATTACTGTAGAAATTTAGTAATTCTACTTTAATTACTACTTTGGTAAATAAAGTTTAAGTTTAGATTTTCATCTAATGTTTGTATTTTATTTTAGCTTTATTTCAAAAATGAAAATATTTTTAATAGTTTTAGTTTTAAGTTAACAACAACACTGCTAATGACTGACGGCTTAGTTTAGGCTAATTTTCAACCCTGTTGCCCATTAAAGCGTAAAATTTTTTTTAATGTTTCCTATTTTTAAGTTTTGTTTTTAATCATGTTTAATTTATGTTTTTCCCATCAAAATATGGAAAGTACACAAATAAGCAAATGTTGGTAAACAGGGTTGCATTCAAGGCTTTTGTCTGCTATAATAATGTAATGAATTGTCTTACATTGGGGACTTTTCTGGTGAAATATTGATTTGATTAATTCACCCGCATATCTGCAAATAATTCATAATTTGTAATCAGTTGACAGCCCTAGTTTGGGTGTTAGTTATCAGCATTACTATTGCGAGCATGTCATGTCTTTGTGTCCCAGCATCCAAAATATGAATTGGCAGGCCGTTAATGTTCCAATGAGCTTTGTCCAGTAAAGCCACTCATAAAATGGGAACATTGCAGCAATGGAGGAGTCACATCTTCATCAGGTTTATGTTGATTACAGCCTCAAAAAATAGATCTTGTTTGCTAAACAAACTCACAGAAAGGTCAGAATGTTTGTCTTGATTTCATGGATTAGTCATGGCTCAAGCATCTTACATGATGTCTGAGTAGATCAAGGGGGTTAAATCATTGGAGAATTAAAGGCCTGAAGTCTTTTATTCTCTGTTGTTGACTTTGGGTTGACTTTTGCTCCAGAATTAGCCCCCCCGTGACGGAGGCTTCGGTTACACTGACCGTATAAGAAGAGCCAGATCGCTCTTGTATCTAGAACAGCACCTGTCACCAGAACCCCTGAGTCACACAGCATGTATGGAAATGTTACTCCTCCTGCTGCCCTGTGTTAGGCAGGACGTGACATGACTTTGCCTCTCAAGCTAAAGGAGAACATGACTAATGCGGTGCAGGATAATGGTTTTGTTAAAAGCACTGGACATACTACACCTTAACTATATCCTTCTTCAGTGTGCAGACAACGATGACCCAGATTTTATAAGGAAAAGAACGCTTGATTTCAAACCTTGCAGTACTTTGTGTTCTCTGACTAACCCCTCCCCAGATGTTTGCACAATTTATCAAATCCATGTATTTTGTTATTTCATGACTAACCCCTCCCCAGATGTTTGCACAATTTATCAAATCCATGTATTTTGTTATTTCAGTAGAGATATTATGCTCACGACCCTATGAAATCAAAATTCGGATATGCCTATGTCTGTTAGCTTCGAGCCCATGTAGATTTTAGTTTAGCCCACAATTTTGTTTAGTTAAATGCTCTCTTGGGTGATTTATCAAATATGTCCAGTATATTCCCTAAATATTTGCAGTGGTGATTTAGAAAAATTAAGAAACATGTCAGTCGTCCTCCTACCACCTACTGATATGAATATCTGCAATGATTTTAAAAAAAGAAACATGGTGAATATTGCAATGACTTCCTGCTTCAACAGAAGATTGAAGCAGGACAGAAACCTATGCTTGTGATTTCATGGGGTCGTAAAAAAACCTTTATAGGGATAACAAAATACATTCCATAAAGATTGTATCCCTAGTTCCACCCTGAAAAATGAAATCCACATTTTATTGTGTGCATATTTTTGTATGTTGCTACTGCTGATTTAGCCTTTGCTGTTGGTGCAGGTGGGCTCAGTGGTGGCGGTGGGCTGGATCCGCTCCAAGAAGGCTGTGGACTGGCGTCTCTTCCGGAACATCTTCCTGGCCTGGTTTGTGACCGTCCCTGTAGCAGGCCTCTTCAGCGCTGCTGTCATGGCCCTGTTTGTCTACGGCATACTGCCTTACGTTTGAGGTGGAAAATGGGGAAGAGAGGGAGGTATAGGAAGGTAATGACGAAAAAATAAAACCGAGACACAGACAGAAAAAAAAAATCAAGATATAAGATGTAAGCCAGAAGGTGTGGAGAGTCTTCAAATGCTGCCTGGAAAAGCATCCAGAATCCTTTGACTTAAATAACCTTAATCTTGTCAAGAGTATTTATTTCCGTTTCATTTTTCTATTGTTTTGTTGACGTGTTACCATGAACCGTAAAATCTTTGACTCGTGATTTCAAATGGTACATTTTCAAAGTTCCAAAAAATAGCTCTCGTACATTTGTGGTCCTACGTGTTCGAAGGAGTAAACAGATGGAGAACAAAAAAAAAAAATCCATACATGAAGAATGGGACGCGAAAATTGGTTTTATGGCACAATTCAAAGTATATTGGCACAAAATATAGCTACTAACTACTCTTGGGCCTCTAAATGTAATGTTTTCAAATGTATCATGTGTGGCTTTATTCCCATTCACTGAAACATCAAACCTCTACATAAATGACACTGAGAAGCATTCTGCTGTTTAAAACCTACATTAGCTGCATTGCTAAAATCATACCTCAGTCATCAACCCTCTATGCCACATAAAAGACAAGTGATAAAACTGTGCTATCTCATAATACGTAAAATATTATAAGATGAATCATTTTTGTAGTGGTTAATGTGTATGAATTCCCTGTTCTTTTATCGTTGTATTTATTTTTAGACATGTTACCATTCATACCTTTTTAAAAACACTAGAGGTGTGAATACTAAATCATATTTTGAACTATGTATGCTACTATAATTTCTACTGTGTATATATTCAGCTATGGATTTTAGATTTTGAGTTTTGTCTTATTTCGTGGTCTTATATTTTTACATTTAAGGAGACTTTAGACCAGGTTTGGTAGTTGCATGAAAAGTATGCTTTCCAAGCATATGGAAAAATATCAAATATTAAAAAAATGATTTTACTTTATGACAAGACACTACATCCATAATCCTGTCAGAGTACATCAAAAATAATTCTCCCTTTGCCTACCCTAAAAGATCCTCATATCAGTGAAAACTAAAGCATTTTCCATCATTTAAAGATATAGATATTAAATGAGGAGCTGGCTAGGAGTCATATCTGAGGTATTACCTTTGAAACTTTATGTGATTCACCTTTTGTATACATATCAATAGGTGATTTTTATCTCTTTTTGGAAGATTAATAGCCAAAGATTGTGATGATCAAGTTTAATTGCCATACACTTTGACAGTGTTTGTAATTACAATCTAAACGATATCCAAACAAAAGTAACCGGTTTGTCTCTGTATTGTGCATAGTATATAAAGGATGCTAGTAGTTCGGTCTAGCAATAATATATAATATTCTTAAAGCCCAACAGATAATGCCAATATAAATACCTGTATGTGCCGGAACAGCCAAAATCACTTGGGGTGAACCCATAAAACCAGCACAAACACACAAACATGTGTCACACATATGATATATTGAGAGGCAGTGTTAGACCTAAATCAAATCAGCATCAAGATACTTGATCCAGCCTCACTGATAAAGCCTTCAGTTCTAATATCACATTGAGCTTTATCAGAAGAGGAGTTTGTTTAACATCAGGTCAGTATGTGTATTCAGTGGCACAAATGTGTCATATAATGAAAGGTCAATATGTAACGACCTATTCCATGACACCACAAGAAACCAAAAAGTCTCATGATTTCAGTCCAGGCTCACATCAAATGATCATGTGATATCAGGTGAACTGGGCTTAGATGTTTGTCAGACACTGTTGTAATCTGCCTCGGGATAGTCACCAGATTTGGAAACTGTACAAACATGTGGCTTTGAACCAATGCAAAGTGTTGCTGTTTCTTTCTTTTTCCTTTTTTTGTGTATTTTGTTTTTATTTTTCATCGAGAACAAATCTATGCTTATATGGCCATTTGCCTTGTTGTGCTTTACTGTTTGTTGGATACAGTAACTTCAGTACTGTGGTGTTTACATTGTAATCATATTGTAGAATAACTCATCGCAGTTGCCTAAAAATGCCAATCAACTAACTATTAATCACAAATTAAATATGAAATAACCAGGCATAGTGCAAAGGTGTTTCATGGCATTTTGTGTTTAGCGGTGTGAATCATGATGATCCTGTGTTACATCACACTGCTATATGTAGTACACAACTTTACATGGTGGATATGATTAAAAATAATAATAATAAAAGAAATGAATAGATATAAATTTCATTAAACTATATTTTTCTACATATATATGTTCTACCTGGGTGGTGACTTCTCACATGGAGAGTAAACTGTGCTCCTGAGCAGTGATTATGTTGAAGTACCAGTAACTATAAGAAGAAAATTCAGTGCTGAATACCACTGAGCAATTTCTAAAATATGGTTATATCACAAAAGAGTCTAAAAAGTTCAGACAGGGGATCATTGGTTCCATATATCCATTGGTTTTTTTTTTTTTCTCGCCCAGGGATGTCTCTCCCTTGTGTGAGAGAGTGGTTGAGAGTTTTTCATGATTATTTTTTGAAAAGTAAGGCTGAATAACTTTGTAATTTTGTTTCCCTGAAATGCAATATTGAGCTGCCAGAATGAGGTCAATCAAACCTCCACCAGCAGTGGCGATAACACCGTTTAGAGTCAGACAGGGACACAGCAAGATTCAGTAAAACTTTTTACTAACCTGCATCAACCTGGCGAGATAATCTGCCTTTCTGCTATTGGTTTGCTTTTTAACGGCATGCTAGCGAAATCTTTCACATGCGCAGTAAAAAACATTCTTTATGCAAATACACGAACGCAGACGCTTGGCGCTCTTGTTTTGGTCTCGCGCTTACAAACCTCAATACTCCAAGAGTGATTATATTGAGTTTTTAAATGTATCTGACGTTAAACTAAACGTGTTAATAAAACTTGTGTTAATAAATTGTTGCTGTGTCATTACAGTAGTTGATCCACAAGTAATTACGCTATTTTGACATATTTTGAGAATTCTGAGAGTTGCATCGAATTTAGGAATCGCGTTTAAGTTCAGGTATTTGTGTAAGCGAACATGAGGCTGCTGTAGTTTGGCCACAGAGTTAGTTTTGAGTTACATATTCAAAGAATGGCATGTGCGCCACTACTATACTAAATCACAGTCAGAAACATCAAAGCCATTCTGTGTTTTTAGATGGACATGTTATGATTGGACAAATACAAAGAGATCGCTATGTAAGACTTACAGAATCTAAATCATCCATATCCACATCCAGTGTGTTGATAAAAGATTTCATAACTGTTCTTGACAGCCTAGTGACATTCTCCCATAGTGTACTAATATCATTTATTAAGTTTTCATGTTCTTATCTGCGCTAGAAAATAGAATGTAGCCTAATCCTCTGCTGATTGCCTGCTGTGTGTCGTCTCTAATGCTATGCTGTTTCAGTCTGGTACCATCTTAAGACAGGGCTTTAGTTTTAACAAAAAAAACCCATATCTGCATATGTACTGTATTGCTGTTTCCTTTCATTTTGGATTTTTTTTTTTTTTTTTTTTTTTTTGTGAAAGTTGTCTGCATTTTAACTAATTAAATTATGGGAATTAAAATTACAAAGAATAACAATCTGCTGATCTCCTGTTTTAATTTGGTGATTAAGGATTTGTAGTTGAAGATGTGGATTTTTTTTCTTGCAACACAGCAACCAGTGGTGCGAGTTTGGTGTGGGACCAAACCACTAGAAGATGGGGGGGGGGGGGGGGGGGGGGGGTCTATTAAAAAAAGAATAATAAAAATTTGTAGAAATACCCTATGCAAAGATATATTTGACAGCCATTAATCATTTTTCAGACAACAAAAGTATACAATGACAGGGATTATTGAGATTAAGTGGGTCTAATCTAATCTATACCAGTGTCCCAGTCAATTTGAATGGGGCAATACTGAAATATCTTCTGAAATTCACATTTAAATAACACTTTAAATCAGCAACAAAATGTTCCATATACATGGTGGCCACCTTATGTGGAATGAAACATCTTTTTCAAGGCCACTGAAATAACTGGAGTCTTTATTTTATTGTGAGTGAAAACTTTTTAAATATGTTTATCAAAAGTGCCATTTTTTTGCCAACATGGAAAAAATACTCCTGTTACACACTTCTATTAATTGTTTAATAAATAACAATAAACTAAAAAGTAGGCAGACTAAATTTATTCAATGACAATTAAAAGATAAAGCCTTCACTCTTTCTGAATGCTTTTAGTAAGTTTAGTAATCAAATAGTGCTGTCAAATGATTAATTGCATCTAAAATAAAAGTTTTTGTTTACATGATATGTGTTTGTGTGCTGTATAGCCTGTATTTATTATGTCTATACAAATACACACACATGTATATATTTAAGAAAAATATGTTAAATATATTTATATATGATATTTATATGAATATAAATATATACATGTTAATATTTTCAAAATATATGCTGTATGTGTGTGTCTATCTATACATAATAAATACACACAGTACACACACGTATATTATGTAAACGAAAACTTTTATTTTGGATGCGATTAATTGCGATTAATCATTTGACAGGAATTTAATTAAAACATTTTAGTTTTAAATTTACAGAGCACCTAAAGAGATATAGTTATGGGAAAATTAGTTGGGAGGAAAAAAATATACTTGCACATTTTCATAAGAAACTTGCAAAATTTCTCTAACAAAATTTAGTTTTAAATTGTAGTTTTAAATTTATTCGCCAAAAAGATTAAAAGATTTAAAATGGAATAGTTCAGAGAAATGTGGAAATCAAACAGATGTCTCACAAAAACACATTGTAGAGAATGCAAAAGTTTCTCGGAAGAACAGATTTTTTTTGTTCGTTTTTTTGAGAAAGTTTCATAAGGGACGAAAAAAGATTTCCCATCACCATGTGCCCTCAAGGCTCCTATCAAATCCTATTTGAGATCTCAGATGTTTTTGCCAGGTTATCCTCATTCTAGAGGTAAACACTTCAGATTTCTTCTGAAATACAGAATGATAGCTTCAGGTAATAAATCAACATTCTCCAAAAAAAAAAAAAAAAAAAAGGTCTGCAGTATTCACATTGATTTATTCCACCTCAAGTTGCACTAAAAACAAAAAAATTGAAAAAGTCAAAGATCTCCTCTACCAGTGCTCTTTTTGACACCCATGAGCCTTGACCATCTCAGGCGTTGGAGATTGTGTTCTGGAGGGTCTGTGATCTGAGACGTTACGAACATGACTAATGCTGCCTGATTTAGGAGCGTCTGAGTTCTCCGGCAGTACCTCGCTCTGACTACACAGCCTCAGAGCCTGAGAGATAAACACATCCAGGTCAAAATGTTCTTCCCCGGAAGGATCCATCTGTGAGGGCTCTTCATCGTTTACACAGCGTATGGAGGAAGACGGGTAATTTGATGAACTGTGATGAGGCGAGGAAGGAGAAGAGGGCAGCAGAGACGGAGGAGCACTGAAGAACGGGTTAGGACTCCTCCTGCTGTCGTAAGGGCTGGACAGTTGCAAAGCCGCTGGGATTTGCCTGTGAGAATGAGGCAGCATTGTAGGAGACAGCGGCTGAGGAGGAGAACATGGGGAGGTGAGAGCTTCTTGAGGAGAACCGGGTGAGTGGAGCCCAGACTGCGTGCTCTCCACCCAGCGCGAGATCTCCTGGAACAGATCTCCAGGCTCGGCGAGAAGCTTCTCCATGCTTCCACCTCTCGGAGCAGACATGCTGTTATGCCTCCAGTGAGACAGGTCCAGTATTAGCTTGGGTTCAGAGTAGTGCTGCGGCTTTCCTTCCCGCCACGCGATCTTATCCAGGTAGGACGGAGAGCCCACTTTGTAATCGCAGGAGCGGCCGCAGTCTAGGTCCGTGAACTGGCCGCAGACGCGCTCCAGAGACGAGTGCGACTGCTCCAGGAAGCGCTCTGCGGAGCTGCTGTGGGAGTGTTTGCGAGGGTCTACCTGAGCCTCCTCGATGTGGGCCACTGAACTCGCTCGTGGATCTCTTTGAACTTCTTCGTCTTCCGCCTCTCCCAGTTCAGAGATGCTCTGCATGCAGCCGCACTGCTCCAGCTGCGGCCAATAAGCATCTGATGACTGACTCCCTTCATACCTGGAAAAAAAATGCATACAATTTTAGCACACATATGAACATTTTTTTACAATTTACAACGAGGTGCATATTAGCAATTAGTCAGAGTGTTATTTAAAAGAATAGTTTAGGTTAAAAACACCTCAATCTCTTTTTCCAGTTTTTTTTAAATTGCATTAATTGAATTTAAGTTACATTTTATAATGTAAGGAACTGTACCACCAGCATAAACAATCAAAGATAAATTATATTAATAACTTTTATTAAAACAAGCATTATTAAATACGATTTGCAAACTATACTTCATCTTTTATACTTTTGTGTAATTATTTACTGGATTAACATTAAAAATACATTAAAGATTGCAGTACTGTTCAAAAGTTTACGGTCACTAAAAATAAAATGTATACTTTTATTTAGCAAAGACCTTACATTGATCAAAAGTGATTTCTATTTCACATTAAATCTTTTCTTTTTTTTAACTTTCTATTCATAAAAGAATCCTGAAAAAAAGTATCATGTTTTCCCAAAAAAAAAAAAAATTAGGCAGCACATCGTTTCAACATTGTTTCTTGTGCATCAAATCCACAAATTAGAATGATTTATAAAGGATCATGTGACACTAAAAACTGGAGTAATGATGCTAAAAATTCAGCTTTGATCACAGGTATAAATTATAGGTTGAAAAATATCAAAATAGAAAAACCTTTTACTTGGTGAACAAATCAGATTTAAAACAGAAATAACTTTTTATCGACCAACAGTTAACAAGCTTGGTGTTGACTAATGTGATTAAATTAATCAAGCTTGTCTATGCTATCAAATATTTGAACTTCTATCCAGACCAATGTAATTGCATTACTTTAAGCACAGATTTTATGTTTGCAAACAAAGAAAAGAGTCAAACTGGCGGTAATGAAGCCCATCTGTGGCACAGACATTCATTTCTTTTTAACAGCCGCATCTATACACTTGGTCAAAATAATTTCACATTTCAAAAGTTCATTTCTGTCGCTGATCTTTGGCCTCAGCTAACAAGCTTGTTCAGCTCCCACTGCTGGCTGTGATCAGTAATGGAAGAGCTTCTGTCAGATGAGCCCATATGGCCGCATAGAGGACAACAAAGACATTCTATGAGATATAATTATGCAGAGGTTTAATAAGTTTCTATCTGAACAGCATTCTACATCACTGATAGCTCCTCGGGGCATTTCAGTACCCATCTGTGTAAACTGCCTTTTACATGACCCTTGTTTTCACTCTTCTAACGTTTATGTATCCACAAACTTTTAACAATCAAACTTTCATCATTAAAGAAGTATCAAAGGACGAATACAGACTTTAATTTGTTCTCCAAAACTTAATCTTTTTTTCTTGGTTTCATTATGCTCTAGTACTGCATTTTATTAGGTCCACAAAAGTTTTGTTTGTTTATTTTCTTTTTAAAGTTCTTTTTAAAGTATTACACATTGTACCCACAGGTTAACAAACCCATTTCTTTGCTTAACACATATATGATGGTAAAATGCTTAATAATAACAAAAAAACACAACATAATATGTGTTCATAATATGTCCTGGTATACATTTTAACATATTTTTGGGCTTTGTACTGTACATAATTCAGAGAACAAGTTTTTTCCCCTTTTTGCTGTGGAGAGCCTCAGAAAGAAATAATATCCACAATTCTTAGTGAGTAATCTTCATATCAAAGTCATATCATTAAAAAAAAAAAAAAAAAAATTACGAGAAATATGTTTGTTGCCAAGAAGCAACATTGAGTGACAGTGGAACATTTGCTGCAGAATATATATTTCCATTATCATACAGAAAATTCAGCTTGGCCACTACAGAAGTAAATAACATTAAAATATAATAAATAAATAAAAATCACAATTTTAAACTGTAATAATATTTCATAAACCCTAATGTTTTTACTGTACTGCTGATTAAATATATAGCTTCTTCTGAAAAATATTTATAAAAATGCTACTTTTGAACAGTAGTATCTAAATTATTTCTTTTTAATTATTCTTCTTATTATTAATTAATTTATTTAGTTTTTAAAATAATTTTTTTAACAAGGTGCTAGAAATATGATTTTTTTAACATTTAATTTATAATACACGCACTAAAATAATTATTCAAAATGGTAGGAATGTGGATTGTACTTTATTTTACACTTAATTTATGAAATCAAAATTAAGTTTGCACAGCTATACAGATTACATTCTTTATAAAAGATCAAGAGTGTTTTTAAAACGGTCACAGATCTGTGTCAGCATCACTGGAACTGGAACAAATGCCCTTGAACTCTGGGTGTTGGGAAGTCTGAGATGCCCGTGTGTGACATGCGAGCGCTGTACCTGTCCCAGTGGGAGCTGAGCGCGTGACCGTGCTCGGTGACCAGATTGTCCTCCAGCTCGTCCTCTATGCGAAAAGGCTGCAAGGAGACAGGCTCATCCTGAGGACACGAGTATCTCTGCAGGTATGGATGAGACAGAGCCGCTTCTGCTGTCAGCCGGTCCATGGGATTAAAGGTGAGGATACACTCCAGGAAATCAACGGCTGAAATGTGGAGTCAGTGAATAATGCTGTTGATGTATCACAGTATCATATATTTAAAAATAAATATGCTCAGCTTACCTTTGTCCTCCACCTCTGGCAATAGTTTTCTGAGTGACCTCTTGACCTCCCACCCTTGACCTACAAAACAGGGCATGACCTTCAGCAGTTCTTGTCTGTCCTCCTCTCTAATAACAGGCACGGTGTCCAAAATCAGCTGCATCTGCTCCAGTTCATGAGCACCTAGAGAAGAGAAACAAACAGAGAGGCGTCACAACTTTGTCCGATACCTTAATGTTATTATTAATACAGTTTTTTATATTCTTGACAATGCATTCTTTGTTGAATGTATTGATGCTTCGGCAGTATTGCATGCACAGGAATCATGCTAAGGTACCACTGTGAAATTAAAAAAGAAATCGATTGGTGTATCAGGTCTCAACGTCTATTTTTATTTTATCACCTATAGCCACTAGAGGACGCTTTAAGACTAGTCTGGATAATGAAGATTGACGTTCTTGTTTTTCAAGCGAGCCCACAAGATCTATACAAAACCAGTAGAGCAACAGAAACGCTAATGACGAGCCTTTGCTGTTCTAGTCTCACCTGCAAACAGCATGCGTCCTGTGAGCATCTCAGCCAGAATGCAGCCTGCGGCCCACATGTCAATTGCTTTAGTGTAGTTATTTGGAGACAGCAGCAGTCTTGGTGAACGGTACCATTTAGTGACCATTCCTTCTGACAGATATCCCTGCAGAGAAAACAAAATGCCATCCATATATAACATACATAACTATTAAATGGTGTACTTAACATGATTATCGTTTTTGGAGGTAGACAGCCTTAAAAATAAAATTGTGAATGTCCAAGATTCCTCATTTGAACACCAAATTAATAAACCTTATAAAAACCTAATATAATTTATATAAATATATATTATAATGATTATTGTACATACATGTATATACTGTATTTAAAAATAAATGCAGTCATATTATTTAGATTTTTACTTTTAATGCATTTTAAAATGTACATTTATTTTTGTGCTGGCAAAGCTGATTTTTTTTTTCATGAACCTTCAGAAATCATTATAATATGCTGATTTGATACTATTATTATTATCTGTTTTGACAACAGCTGTGAATTTTTTTAATATTTATGTGATTCCTATATATATATAATCCTTGATAAATAGAATGTTTTAAAGAACAGCATTTATTTGAAAAATAAAACCTTTTTCATCTAAATCTAATTTAGTAAATGCAAACGTGTTGTATAAATATAAAAAGTAGGGTGTAAAAAAAGCCGTGTGAGTCAGCATCAGTGTAAAGTCTGATGAGAAGCAGCTGATGTACAGTAACCCTATGACTCCCAATACCCCCTCCTACAATCTCCTCCAGCTCATCCTTCCTGCCGTCCTTCATCCTTTCCTCTTCTTTCTCACCTCCCACTCTCCCCCTGGGCCCAGGTGATGAATTATTTGTGAGATTTTAGCAGGCAGCCTCAGTAGGGTGGATCTGAAGGGTGATGGTGACACAAACGAGAATGATATTTACATATCTTGCTTACAAAGAGAGCCTTTGTCTTCTCATTGGAGCTGATTCACTAAGACCTTTGAAACCATTCACAAGCCAGACGAACAAAGACTGAAAATGAGCAATAATAAGAAAAAACGGCATAAATCAGACATCTTGACCAACGAATGTCTGTGACGCTGGTTTTGTGCTGTCAAGAACTGTCAGTGCAACTTACACGCTGAGAAGGGCTTGACACTGAGGATTTCCTGCTGTCAACATCTCACATTTCACTGGCTAAAAATCAACAAATATGATAAATAAAACTTTTTAGAAATTGTAACATTAATATTTTAATGTTTAAAATATTAAATACATTATATTTAAATATTTAATACGTTAATATTATTTTCATTTTATTATATTTATATATAAATACTGTAATGTATAATTAAAGGTTACCAATAATACTATACAATAACTGAGCACCAAATCAGCATATTGATATTCAGTAAATTCAGCTTCGCTATCACAGGAATAAATTTCATTATAAAATATGTTAAAATAATTAATATATATATATTTTAGAATAAAATAATAATACAAAAATATTTTAAATTGTAGTAATATTTTTTAAAAGATGTCTTTCTAAAACTTTAAGAACACTGTAATTATTGTTATGAATTTTAATTATTTCAAACTTTTAACAGTAGTGTAATATCTAAAAATCTGTATTCATTTGGTTTTTCAAGTTACCAAAGCAATCTTAAGTTAAATCTGTTACAAAGGCAATCATAAGTCATTAAGAAATATAATAAAGCTTACAGTATGTTCTCTTATAATCAATGGCGTATCTGTTTAAAATTGCTGCTTACCCTGGTCAAGCCATCTTAAAAGAGCTACTGAACAGGACAATGGGCCCACTGGTTCCTTATTTAAATTCTAGAAGATGTTCAGTCTCCACATCATCTTTATTCTTCATGTGGTATTGAAGGAGTATAACCATCTGGGGCCCTCTCAGTTGCCTGCCTGCACTACTAGCATATGTGGATCCAGATGCTTCTGTGAATCCAAAGTCCACTTATTTGCGATCCTCTTGATTTGGGAACTGAATGTTCCCTCCATGCTGAGAGGGGAACAGACGCTCTCAGCACTGAGTGGCAGAGTTGCAGGAACTCGCTCTGTGAATGGGTGAAAGGAACTACTGCCCTTAATTCACTGAAGCTCACTACACACTCAGAGGTACAATGAAACACTGATGAGTCTTTAGACTAATACAACCAGGAGTATCACACACCTATATTTTACAGGGGCACAGGTGGCAGTCCAGGCTCATTTGGTATCCTTGGTATATGAGACATGACAGAGATATAAGTGTATTTTTCTCATAAAAGTAACTGTATATAGTAGTAGTGGGCGATATACAAGTATATATTGAACGGGAGATATTTTTGCTGCTTTATAAGCCTTGAACGGTTCAACAAACACACTTGTATGTGTCAATATGCCCGTCTTTGCAAATATCCTCATAAACACAGTAGGTCTTAAGTGAAAGCAAACAGCTGAGAAATAAAACACATGTGTAACAGTATACTGGATCTGGGCAGCTCTTAAAGTGACAGCAGTCTAATATTCCTGCTGTCAAACATGTTATTCAAACAACAAAAGAGAAAAAATCTCTCACTGCTCTTTACTAAATCACTTTGGTAACTTTAATAATTAGTTGTATATATCATCATTTATGTATTTAGTTTAGAAATTGGAGATTTTTTAGTAATTTTATTAGTTAATAATATTTATTTTTTTTTTATTTTTTATTCGAATTTTTTTATATTGAGTGTCTTTTTTATCTAGTTTGTTCTGCTGTTTTTATTTTGTCTTAACGAACTTTTTTATCTTGATTGTTATTGAGTTTTTTAGGCTTGTATTAGTAATTTGTTATATTGACACTGATAACAAGAATTATGAAATTTCTATGGCATCAAAAGTTTTGATACCATAAAGACCTTGTGTAAAGCAAAAATAACTATATCGTGATTTGTGATATATATCATTACCGTGAAATAAAATTACTCATATCATGACAAGATTTAGGTATATCGTCCACAAAGTATAGGTCATGTAAAGTTAAAAGTTAAAACTTAAAATTTATGTGTATGATTGCATTTGATTTTTTTGTTTTTCTTAAAACTTAATTTATTTTCTAAATTTGTAAAATATACCAACTCAGTTCCCTTCAAATGAGTGTTGCCATGTCAACTAGCTATAAGTGACTTTTGGCTTGGTTTTCATTGGTTGGTTATTCACATACACTACAATTCAAAAGTTCAGGTTTATTATACTTAAAAATACTTTTTTTTTTTTTTCAACAAGATGCATTTTTTATCAAAAGAGACAGTAAACATTTAAAATGTTACAAAATATTTATATTTCAAATATATGCTGTTCTTTCTTTCTACTCATCAAATAACCATGGAAAAAGAAATATATCATGGTTTTCATACAAATATTAAGTTATTTTAAGTAATAATAAGTAATAATCAATATTATCAACATGGATAATAATATAAGAGTTTTTTGAGCACCAAATCAGCATTAGTTGTTTATTTCTTTCTTTTATTTTACTAGGACTGATACTAAGTTTAGCAAGATCTGGCAACACTACAGGTTTACACACAGGTATTGTATACCAGCAGCACATATTCCACTTATTTTTCCTAATCAGAAAATTTCTGCTGAATACATCATGTCTATTGTTTTATAGTTAAACATACAGAAAACCTTTCTTGCTAAAAAATTTCTTGCCTAAATGTTTGTGCAATAAGTGTGGCTAAAGTGTCCAAACACTTTTTGAAGCCACTGAAAAGACAGCAGCTTTGACATTTTGATAATATATGCATATTTTGAGTGACATGAGAGCACAGGGATGCTGCTCTTATAGAGTCTGCAATCTCAGCTATCAGTGCATGGCATTTTAAACAGAATAGACTTACTATAATTTCCTGGGCTATTTTTATTCTAGCTGTTCCTTCAATCCCAAACTGTTACTACCCCCCTTCCCTGATCATTCACCCCACCTTGTTCTGTCTGACACAAAGCTCTCCATTCATGCCGTTCTCCCGGTCTGCTAGTATTACACAGTGAGCTCTGCTAAATAATACAGAAGCACAATGAGACAGTAAAGTGCCACATTAATATTTCAGCTCCCATAACATCAAGATAATTGTTCATAATTATTGTGAAACGCAATAGTATAATGTTAAAGTTTGAACGCGTCTTTGAGCAGTGCACGGAAATATGAAGTAACTATAGATTGTAGATGTTCTTATATTGATGTAAGGCCACCAGGATCAAGCAGGCAATAGTATCTGCATCAAACAAACCATTATGCCCCAAAAATGCTCTCTTAACTTCAAAAAAAATCTTTTATCAATCAACAGGTCTTAATTGAAAGCATGAGTTTAGTCTAAGACCGAAAAACAATAAGTCAAAGAATTTTCTAAACTACATTGACTGCTTTAAAATTACTTACATATGCATAATAATATAGGAAATTGTTAAACCTCATGTAGTATAGCAGATACTAGTGCTTAAAGGCATACTTCACCACCAAAAAATGTAAATATTGTATAAAAACTTACTCACACCCGTGTCGTTCCAAACTTGTTCGCAAGAAGACATTTTGAAGAAGAATTTTGAAGAAGTTTCAGTTTCAGCTTTGGAATAACATTAGGTTGAGTAAATGATGACAGAATTTTTTGGGTGAACTATCCCTTTAAGATTCATTTGTAGCTGCCTAGACTTATGACAATGAAAACCATCAAAAGATTGATTGAAAGCAGATAATCTAAAGTACTTCTGTTCCTAAGAAGGTTACAGTGAAGATGAAGCTGTAAATGGATTAATATGTCATTATCTTAACAGCCTGCAGCTCATGATAATTGATAGGAAATGTGATTCTGCTAATCAAGGCCAGACTGTAACTGCAGGGTGAACCACAGTGAAAGCTCACATGACAGTACTATACTTACTAACATCCAAAAGTACCCCAAAATAAACTAAAATAACCAATTCTTCACAGTATTACTCAGTGTGAGCCACACTCTTACAAAAAGTAGTGGCGGTACCATTACCTTATACTTTCGTATATACTGTACTTGGTAACCTAATAATTACCCTGGTATTTACAATGTACTTCAAAGAATACCCTGCAACATTTCCAAAAATATGGTATTGTCATAGTACATATACAAAAAAATAAATAAATAAAATTCCACCAAAACTGCATAGTGTAATCCAAGACTACTTAATAAACACCTCGATCAGCTTTGATAGGATCAATACTGACTTATTTTGACCAATAACAATACAAATTATTTTCATGTTTAAGTTACCAATAGCTAATGCAGAACTGATTTGTAATTATTGTTATATTTCTATAACTCAATTATCTTCAAACCACAGCAATAAAAACATATGTATTAATTAGTATTATTTTTATTTATTTTGATTTTAGTTTTTTTTTTGCGCAGTGACACCTGCCCAGCTGCTGTGACTCTTACCTTGTGTGAGTAATGTGGGTCGACAATGCGAGCCAGACCGAAGTCTCCAATCTTCAGCAGCATTTGCTCAGTGTTGATAAAGATGTTCGCTGGCTTGAGGTCACGGTGCAGCACGTTGGCCGAGTGGATGAACTTGAGCCCGCGAAGCAGCTGATAAAAGAGTAGGGTGGCATGTTCTGCTGGCAACGGCCCTTGCTCCAGTAACCGTGCCAGGTCAGTTTCCATACACTCTTGCACAATGTAAATCGCTGACACATGGGTCAGGTCACGCGGTAAAGGGTGACCGGACGGCCCCAACACGTCATACACCCGGACGATGTTCTCATGCTGCAGGCGGCGGGTGATCTTCACCTCTCTCAGAGCATGTTTTACGCTGACGGCATCTCGCATGACCAGCTTCTTGACTGCCACACGCAGGCCGCTGCGCCTGTCCACCGCAGAGAGGACGAGGCCAGACGCTCCCGTGCCAAGAGGACGCAGATCCTGGTAATGTCCCCCCAGGTCAAAGCCATATCGGAATTGGGATGTATTCTGCCAAGCCATACCTTAGAGAAGGGCAATTGGGCATTGCCTGCAAGAGGCTGCAGAGAGTGAGGAGAATGATAAAGGACCAAATAATGCAATATTCTATTACAAAAAACACAAGATTATTTTTATTACAATCTACAATTCAAATCACAGCTGCATTATGCAAAAATTAACCCTTCGTCTCGAAGAGAGAGATCTTAAATCCCAGCTACACACTATCAAAGCAATGGGGGCACAGTCCTGGGTGGAATACAACTCAACACCCTGGTACAGGGCAAGTGTTTCCATAGCAACATCCCAAAGTCAGTCAGCGCCTGCTGCACACAGCAAACACTCTAAAACAGAGTCTCCCAGGATTCATCTCTACCCCAAAAACACTCCATGTTATATTCAAAGTCAGTTACACTCCTGCACTAGAGTTGGAGGTTCTCTGATGTCTGACTTTAACATTAGCTGCAGGTGAGTTTCATTTATAATCTAAGAGCTTTCACTTGCCGTCTCCGGCTCCAGGCTGTCCTGTTCCCTCCATGCTCCTCACGCAGCTATGTGTCATGCTTCTTATTCATTCCCTTTCATGGAGAAAAGGAAAGAGAGGAGACAGAGAGCAGATGTATCATTAGATACTGATCACAATTACAATAAAAACAGGAACGGGTTTGGTTTAGAAATACTACCAAATGCACATTTTTACATTCATAGTTTTTAAAATTGGTGGTTTTCTACATTGTTATACAAAACATGCATCTCATTTAAAAACTGTTTCTTGTTTTCCAACTCAGTTGGTTAAAATGAACTCCTTTGCCTTTAGCTGTCTCTTAGAGCGCAACAGTGCCCACACACCCTTTCAGTGGTGTGAAAAGGTTTTTCTCCCATTCATTTTTCCCATAGGGATTTTAAAAAAATTATTATCCATTAACTAAACAAGCCAGCTATGTAGGAGCGAATCAAAACATTACACACTTTGATTTGAAGCAAAAAAATATTTGAAAATTGGACAAAAGCACAAAGGTACAAGACATTCTACTACAATCCCACCGCAAAAAAAGGACAGCAAATGACAATCAAATTAAAAAGATGGAAAAATAAATGGGGAATAAAATATAAAAATATTTCTTTAAAGATGTTAATTGCATATATAGAAACAACATATTTTATTTTATACATATGTGTATATATATATACACAATTTTGAGAGCCTAGGGAGACTAACTCGATTCTGTCATTCGCAGTACCTCATGGGAGTGAGTGGGTGGATACAACTTATTTGTATCAGTTTCTGACTGGTGGAGATTACTTTGCAGAATCCTGGGTACAGTAATATAGTTTTTCATTCAGCTGTTAAACACAATTATTTAAAAGAATAAATTTGAAAAATAAAATTGTCAAAATAGATTGAGCAGACTGACGGCTTCAACAAAAGCATATAATAGTCTTGAATATCTTTAAACAATATGACTGTGTTTAAAGTTAAATAAGTTAGCATTAAAATCAATTGTCCTATGGAAAAAATGAATGGAATTTTTACTTCCGCAACCGACTGTTGCACTACTTTTTTACTCTGTACTGACTATTGGCCTGAATGCATGCGACTGTAGCTTCTCCACAACCAAGCTGTTTGTTTATATATATATATTTTTTATAGTTTTTTTCTTTTTCTCTCATACTACACACCTCCATGTAATAGACATTGGCCATTGCTTGTTTAGTTTAGATGTATTGTATATGCTTTGTAAAGAGCACTGATTAAAAGTGTTATATTATCTAAACTTTAGTAGGCTATTATTATATATAGTAACTCGTCAATTTGCATAACAGGTCATGTGATGTCAACATGCTATCACCCATAAGAGGATGGACCCGTTCCTGTAGAATAAAAAGCTTCTCCCGAACACATATATGTTGAGAGTACCTATCTCTTATTATAATTTATTGACTTCAAAAAAATGCTGAGTACACGGAAGAATCTAGAAACCAATGGACCAGACCGGGTGAGCCAAACTTTATAAATAATGCATATGACTATGGCGCTGACTGTGCAAGCGGATGCAATTTACTGTTGAACGTTCAAAACAAAATGTATACATTTATTCTGCTTAATGATGTTATTGTTCATATTTATGATAACATGAAGTAACAAAAACGGAGAACTTGTTAAGCCAGTGAATGAAGGCTAGAAAGCACAAATGAAGCTGTGAGTCCAGCTGAACACACAATAGGCAGCGCTGCATTCATTCGCCTTTGTGTGACAATAGTAACGCCTGTATTTGGCTCTGAAATTGAACGGATACATACACAAACCCGTGCGCATTATAGTACAGAATAACAGCTGTTTCACTCGTAAGTGTATTCAGAAGTGACAAAAGAGCCTACACACGTATGAAACATAGTATAAATTCCGATTTTGACAACACAGTCTTCTTATCTTCCGGCCCATCCGCGGAGAAAACTACAAAGACAGCGATGCTCCTGGAGCTCTTACCGTCGCCTGCCTTCGTCGGCTGCTCCACGGGTTTGATCTATTTGTGTTGGAAAATAGAAAAACAAACCCAGTTTTCCATCGGGAAAGTGGTGTTTTCGTAGTTCAGAGTTTGTTATGGAATCTTGGCTCTGCTGCAGTCCGGTAGATGGAGGTTTTAGTCTGTCAGTTTTCTGCTGCTGCCGTGAGGAATTTTCCGTGTGTTATCAGAGAATAATATTAGATCTTACCCTCGATAGTGTCAGCGGGAGAAACCGCCGAGAGAGCGTTCCTTTGAGACACACTGCATTTGTTCGGCTGCCAGTGTCCCTTTTTCACTGTGGATCTACAAGCTTTTCTTTGCCAAAACTCGTTGGTGCCCCCTCGATGACGTCACGCCATCCCAGTCCATCAGACACCTGCGCGCTCGTGCAGGACAAACATCCAGTGCTCTGGCATCAGTTCTGCAGGTGTCTTAGCTGCTCAGGGCATCTGTTTTTGACATCTAAGTACTTCACTCCATGGTCTCACTATTTTTCAAAGACATTTTTTTTTTGATAAAAAACATTACTAGGTGCAGACACTAAATGCGGACGAGTCCTTTTTGGCTATGTATATAGTAAAACTTTTTTATTATTATTATTTGTAGGCTATTTCATAGCAAAGATTGTACACTGTAAATGTTGCCAAACAAAAAATACAGTAAAACAAACTTTATTACATTACTAGGCTGACAAGACAGTTCATGCATTTTCACTTATATTTATATTATTTGTGTAATCAATACAATTATAATATAAAAATAACATATAAATTATAAATGTATTATATAAATATATACATGTAAATATTATCAAAATATATACTGTATGTGCGTGTTTTATATATACATAATAAATATACACAGTACACACACACATATTATGTAAACAAAAACTTTTTATACAGTGAAACTTAATTGGTTAACTTTGTTACTTTATATGATTAATTTCTCTCTCTCTCTCTCTCTCTCTCTCTCTCTCTCTCTCTCTCTCTCTCTCTCTCTCTCTCTCTCTGTGTGTGTGTGTGTGTGTGTGGTCCTGGTAAACCCTACATTATGGAGACAAAATGTCCTCATAAAGATGTCAATATCCGAAATCCTTGTACTTGTGGATATTTTTTTGGTCCCCATAAGGAAATGAGGAAACAAGCTTATAAATTATACAGAATGAAGTTTGCATAAAGTTTCCTGTAAGGGGTAGGTTTAGGTGTACAGTTGTGTAGGGTTATACAGTTTGTACAGTATAAAAACCATTATGCCTATGAAATGTCCCCATAAAACATGGAAATCCACTGTGTGTGTGTGTGTGTGTGTGTGTGTGTGTGTGTGTGTGTGTGTGTACCTTACTGAAATACTGTGATTAAAAAGACTGATGTAATTTCCTCAAATAATGTTAAACATTCAACTGTTTATTTAAATATTATTTCCTTTCAAATGAATAACTATCAACAAATATTGTAGTAACTGACACCGTCATTTCCTGAGAACAATGCATCAGTTTATTTTCTAGCTCTCAGCTACATTAGCATGCTGCTAGCATCGATGAAATATGTATCAGAATGGTTTTCAATTCATTCTGATCACCATTTATCTTTTTTTCTCAGGATAAAGTGAACCGAGGTGTCTGTGATTAGGTCTTGAGCTCTGCTGCTTTGTTTTGTACTTGCACAATCTCACTTCTCTCGCCCTCATTCTGTTTATGTGCCTTCAGCTCCTTGATAAATGCTTAAAGAACTTCCACTACTGACAAAAAGCAGAGCAGTTCCTGGAAGGAAAATGAGCACCTCGGTTCCGGCAGTGCTGAGATGCAGAGATGCAGTATCTTTGGATTCCTCAGCAGGAGAGACAGTGTGTTTGGCTGCCCTCCAAACGCTTCATCCTGACTGAGGTCAGCTTACTGCACTGAGAGTCAGTAGTGAGAGGAGGAAATTAGATAAATGAAGAGCTCGTCTACATTTCCTCTGTCCAAACACCTGAGTCAGCATTGTGAGAGTAAGAGGAGCAAAAAAAAAAAAAAAATTTTGGATATGGATACACATGTAGCAGTGTGTACATTTCTGAAAAAACAAATAAAAATAACCAAAGGCAGTATGTTGGGTTTAATTACTTCCTCTTATATTATGCATATGCTTATCACTGATCATTTATATTGTTAAATTATACTTAAGCTTTTATTCAAAGTAAAATAATTCAACTGCCATGCCATATCCATTTGGGTCCTCTGAAAATTTAGTCAGTTTTGCTTTTTTCTCTTTAGCTTGCAGCGACCTCTAATGGTTACAATTGTAAACGATTTAGACTCTGACACTCATATTATTAGTATGTTTAACTTTGATTTGTTTAACAAAATAGTTTTATTCATCTGTTTCATATATATTTATAAAACACTAAATTCATCGGGGTTTGTCTCGTTTTTTTCTCTGATTAAAAACTGACAAAGCTGAATATAAGTACATTCAAATTTTTGCTGAAATAAAATGGTGTTAACGATTTTTCTCTCTCTCTCTACATGAAGAACATTTTATAGTATTGTAAACACTTGTTTATTCATTACATTCAACTTAAAGTGAAGATGAATATTTGAAAACACTGCTTAACACTACAAAGTAAGGGACAGTTTGTTCATTTTAAGGGTGTCAAGATGGTTTCCTCAATTCAGGAATTCAATACATTTTGTGATGTTTGCAAACAAAGAAAAGAAAAAAAGAAAGTGGGCCAACAGAGCATTTCTCATAATTACACAGTTCAGGGCTTACTTTCGTGAGTGATATCGTCACAAATGTGTCAGCTTGAGACAGATAACAACTAAAGTGTACACCCACAATTTATCTAAATTCACATGTGTATTTCCTCAGAAATGGTGTTGATGAACAACAGTCATTTGAGGATAATTATGAACATGCAATTTGGTAATCTAGAAAAATGCAGAAATACACACAGACCAGTTTATTTCCATAATTTAATATCCTTCTGTTGTGCTAAATTTTAACGAATATAATAAACACTAGACAACTATAAGACAGATATAATTTGAACAGCAGAAAAAAAATACAGTGCATGTAAACAGACAACTATAAGACTGTTATCATTTGGACAGTAGCAGCAGCACAAAAAAAAAAAAAAAACTGATTGTAATGTAGCCCACAGAAACATAAAATCCTTAAAAATTAAGTGCAACTATCAACTAAAGTTTGATCTACATTTTAAACACATTTGGTGAAGTAGTACTATATAACATTTCATTGTACTCTTGTGGGGTTAGAGACATAGACATACAGTATTTGTCAAGGGCTAGCATAAACCTGTTTGGCAGGAAAACGTTGCTAGTCAAACCTACTTAAGAATGTCACATGGTTTTCAGACACCTCTTTGTTCAGCATTTTTCTGACCACACACCTGTGTGGTTCCTTGACCACACACCTGTGTGGTTGCTTTAAGATTTGTTTTTTTTTTTTTTAAACTAAATTTTTGGAATACTGCCACACCTTCAAACCTCTGTTGTTTATGGTGCTATTGAGGCTATGTTTAGCTGCACAGTATCGAGAATGTAGACTGTCCCAAGAGAGGGATTCAGGAGATTTTACTATCACGCGTACAGAGGCTGATAGTCATTCCTCTTGCTTCTGCAGGTAATGACACAGATGCTGAGCATCCCAAACAGCTGAAAAAGACACAAAACAAGTTGCTGTACATTCATTGTCTGATAAACAAGGATGAGGATGAGGCTAAAATGAGCTGATGTACCTTAATGATGGCAAATCCCAGGATGACCAACATTGCATAACTAAGCACATCCTGAAGCATCTGCTCCAGTTTAGCTTCACATCCCTGTAGGAACATCAAAATACAGAGATTTTTTTCCCCCCACACACACAAAAAAAAAATCTTAAAAAACTAATTACATAATTTTAATATGATATGCTGATCTGAATACAAGTGTTGTAACTAAAAAAAAAAAAAAAAAAAAAACCTGCAAAAAAATAAAGCATGCATATTAGATGAAAAACAAGTGAAAATAAGCTTAAGTACTAAAATTCCAAAAAGTGAATTAAAAAAAAGCTAAAAAAAAAAGAAAAAGAAACCCAAAAAATTTAAAATGAACTAAAAATATAAAAATAAAAGCTAATTCAAAATATAAAATACTATAATAGCATATAAATAATACTAAAATAACTGAATAAAATAATGCACAATATCAGAATATCAAACACAATATCAAACCTGTGTGTTCAGAAGATCTAGTCGGGTGAGTTGGCCAGTGCATTGTGTAGCATTTGCTTTGCAGCAGGAATGTGGCACAGAGTTGTTATGTTGGCCATACCATGGTATTGCAGTCCAGTCTGTGATATTATTCACCCCACAGCACTCCAACTGGAAATGAAAAAGTAAAGAAGGAAGAGGGGAGAATAAAGATAATGAGAATCCTTCATGCATCTATTGCGTCTGTCATTTCCTGTGCAACCAAATTTTTTATATTTTTTTTCAGCCTTACTTGAGATTGCAAGTAATCCACTGCATGGGATTCAGTGTTCACACCGTCATACACTTGAAAGACGCTGTTCATTGACTTTTCTAGGTCACCTTTAATCTGTAAACATCATAAGAAACAATTTCCAATGATTCATATTTCTACATCTTGTACATATTATTCATTATTTATCTGAGAGTGACTTACTCTTCCCTTGTAGATGAAGCCAAACACCAAAGCGGTCACCTCAGCTGCGAAGATTATCATGATGAGGATAAGAAACTAAATGCAAATTCAGAGAAAAGTATACAATATTAAAAATGATGAAATGAGTACTACCCCAGAAGCTTTCAAGAAGGAATAGAAACCACCACATGGTCCATTTTCGATTAAATAAACTGAAACAAAGCCTTTGGGCACAAAAGGTACACAGACAGATGGCCCATACTTACAAAGCCTAAACCAACTTTGGACTCCCTCAGAGTTGCACAGCAGCCAACGATCCCGATGACAAACATGACCACAGCCACACCGATTATAATGGCTGCTGGGATGACAGAGTACTTATCAGACACGAAGTCTTCAAAGCTGTTGTAGCTCTTTATCACATAAGAGCCAACATATGCGAGGGCCGCTCCAGCAGCCTGGAGAGGAAAAAAACAAACACACAACAACAGGTGGGTCAAAGACATGATACTCTGATGTATTTATTTGTTCCAAAATACATTAAAAATTATTCTGAAAAACTTTATTAAAAGGTAAGGTTAGTTAAAGTCATGTGGGCCAACTCCCCGAAAACATTATTTAAGTTTTTATTAATTCGTGACATTTGTAAGGATAAAAGAAAAATAATGATAAAGACGTGTACACTCGCATGTATTTAATGTGAAAGAAGAACAACATATGTTATGAGTTTTTACTTCTACTACACAACATGACATTTTAAAGCAGTGGTGCTCAACCACTGTTATTAGTTATTAAATGCATATAATTTTCTAGAAAGTTTAATTTTTTTGACATTCTTTTTTGAAAATCAAACTATTTGGCAAAACTTTTTTTTTTTTTTTTAAAGATTGTTGAAATGAGAAAGCATCACAAAGTAACATGCTTCTCTGAATTTCCAGTTCAGTTCCATAATAACAATACGTTCATCATCTTTCACATGTCATAAGGTGCCATTTCATAACAAGCACATTTTGGAATTCCGGGTGATGAATGACTAGCGCATGATCTGTTTCTTCAGTAGTCAGTCACAATGCACAGTCACAAGACTATGAGTAACCTTTTCCTGCCTTCTAATCTTTTCTGGAATGCTAGTCTTGTGCCTCAGCTTGAGCGGAAGCAGCACAGCAAAGCAGAAACCCTTGAGGTATGAGGGTACACATGACAATGGCAATACATCAGCTTTCCATAAGACAAAGACGCTACAATAAGAACTATCAGTTCCAGATTTTGTTACTTACTAGACTATTGTTAGAGAAAGAAATGAAAACTGTCTCACAAAACCACAAGTGCATGATGTCCAAAAGGGCCCCTAAAGGCCTTAACCTTAAAAAGAAAAATCTTGATTTCTGTGAATTTTAGCAATGGCTGGCTATATGTAAAGGGAAATATTAAAATGGCTATGCAGAAGAGTTTTTTTTTTTTTTTCCCTGCCTACTGAAGCCTAAAATGAGTAGCGGCACTATACCAAATTTTTCATTGAAATCAATTTATAAGCTTTGACAGTTACATCCACTCTGATGTAAGCAAGTGTTAAAGGCTGCAAACAACACAAGCTCTTTCATATGGTTTTCTTAAGTGTGTAAACAAAGAGCAAACAAATGACTCACCCTAAATTAAATTACGTTTTAGAGAAGAGCTCGCTGTCAGAAGCAAGTTACTCTGACTAAACATTCATTTAGTGTCTGGAGGAGGGGAAACAACCTCTGAATGAATACAAACTATTGTGATGCTTATAAAGGACCCTTCTTCCTATAAATAGTAATCAACTAACAGCAAAAACAGCAGTAATGGTTTGTAAACCTCTTAGGGTACATTTATATCTTTCTATGACAACATACAACAGAAATGATGTTAAAAAGAACAACACAAACTTACCCAAAATATTAAACTGAGAAATAGAAGAACTGTTTTAGATGTTAGAATTCCGCAATCCATGTCTGTAGCTGAGTGATGAGCGCGCAAACTGTGAATGTTTCGGATTTGTGACGTTTAATTTCCTCGTGTTCTTTATAGTTGAGTTTGTCAGTCAGTCACATGTTCCTCTCAAGCTTTAGGATCGGACACCCCCAGGTCCTAAACACCGTAGATCTACATGGTTTATAGGCAAGGGTTTCATTTATTTCTAAATATCTAAATAATATAAATTTCATCATATATATATATATATATATATATATATATATATATATATATATATATATATATATATATATATGAAGACTTTGGTTCCAAAACGCAATAAATCAATTTGAGTAAAAAGGTTTGAAAGTGGCAAGATGAAAACCACTATTTTCTGTTTCAAACTTCCACATAACGTCTTTAGGTTGTAATAAGATTCAAAATTCAAATCCAGATTTTGATTTTCAAAGATTTATTATATATTTTTTTTTTTTTAATTTTCACAAAATGCAATAAATCCACAATTCGTTTTATTTTTGTTTGTTTGTTTGTTTACATTGAATCAATATAAAAGTTATTTTACATATTGAAACTGTTGAAAATACACAACATGAGTTGAACCACATATGACAGCCTCTGAACTTGGTCAATTCTAATCTTATATACAGGTACTGGACTAAAAATTCATTCAATCAGTCATCGCTCCCAAAATTAATTCAACTGGTCATCTTGTAAATGCTATAAATTAATTACAACAATAAAATAAAATTTCATCATGAACATACTGTACATGAACAACATCATCACATTAAACCACAGAAATTCCAAAATTATATTTCCCTTACATTCAACTAGCTACCAAAAGTGCATTAGTCTTTGCCATGCTACATTCATTTAGTTGACTAGTGCTATACACTGTATTGACTAAAACATTAATGGCATTAATAAAAACACTTACAATGACAAGCTATGCAACAGGCATAATCGAATGTGACTCATCTGCGATTATGAACACGATATTGCATAACTTGTCAGTGAACTAAGGCTCTGTGTATTAAATGCCAGTCCATCTGAAAGCAGTCGATGGAGATTTATCACAAAACTGGCTTTACTGACGAGATGCGCATGACAATCACATGTGATTTATCATGCAGTCCTTGTTTGTTGATCACAAAGAACAAAGTAGATGAGGAAAACTAGGAAGCACACACACACACACACACACTGTGATTTATCATGCAGTACTTACACACACACACACATACATATACGCCTGTTTTCAAATAAAAATAAAGAAACAAATTACAAACCATAAGACAAATATAATCGATACAAATTAAATATTAAATACACTCGTTTTTCTAATAGGTTTAACATGTATACATGCATTTAACATCTTTTGTTGTTTGATTAACATTAATGATACAGACAGGTAGGCTATTTAATTATGCTGCTGTCCCTTTAAGACCGAATGAATGTAATATACACATATTCGGTTTTCACCTGTTTTTATACAGTCTGTGGTTTTCACCCACCTGTACGTTCACTTAAGCCATAACCGACTGTATTTATGTGAGATACTTCACGCGATGGACATTTTGACAGCAGTGTGTGAATTTGACAATTAAGGTACAAGGAGAACTGATTGAAGAACTGGGATCCGAGAGAGCGCTTCTGTGTGTCATTCAGCTTGATTCCGCCTGTCCCGCCTTCAAGTTAATCGATAACGAATTGTGATTGGATGGTAATTTTGTTCTACGTCAAGCTTAGTTACCTTTGATTAGTCTCTTATCGCGTGACAGAACACTTCTACTACTTGCACTGATCACCCAGTCGGAAAGAAATTTTGAATTACGGGACAAAACATGATTTTTTTCCAAATAAGTTGGGACACTAAAAGATGAAACACGGTACTGTCCCGGGAAAAACGTGACGTCTGGTCACCCTTGTGATAGAGCACTGATAATAATAAGAGCAGTTTACTTTAAGCTTTTGAGTTATTTTTATTATGCTATAAACCTTTGAATGTAAATGTATCAAGACAATATCTAAAGTAGTATAACTTAATATTTAAAGCAGTGTAACTTTTGACACTGCATTTCACAGTTTTTTTTTTTTTTTTTAATTGAACTGGTACAGATCACTAGCAAAAGTGGGACATGTCAGCTTGAGGTTGTCAAGCTTGTTTTTGTAGCATGGTAACTGGTTTGTTAATGATACAAGGTTGCCTGCTTTTAATTTGTTTACACATCAGCTTTGAAATTTCAGTTTGGAGGACAGAATTCATAATTACAGTAGCACCAGCTGGGCTATAAAGTTTTGATACCTTAATGCACAGTACACTTGCGAAAGCCTCACACTATGTTGAACTTTGCCAAACACAAAATGTTGAGAATTGCACTGGCTTATTAATGAAGATGCTCAGTGCATACAGAGCCTTTTTTGAAGCACATTAACACAGCACAGGGTTTTAATTTTAGTTGATCACAAAACCTCTCACAAACTGAGCATGTTTGATTTAAAAGTAGTAAAATAATTTACGCTTATGTAACCCTCAGACATCTCTGAACCTGCAAAACAACCAAAAGGGTCCTTTTAGGTCATTTATCATCGAACTGACATGGCATCAGAGATAAGGTTTCAGCAGTCTGAGTACACCCTTCTGGTGTGTTCTCCAGTAGATCAAACTGTAAGAAGTAAAATGCTTTTATGAATTAAACTAATATGATTTTAACATTATTTGACATTTTAAATGCCAGCCACATAAACACAATGGATGTAATGAGTGACATCTAATAGCCTCAGATCTCAGACAGTCACACCTGATATATCTGAAAGTGTTAGCATCTAAATAAAATTTAAAAAATACTTTAAAAATATAATGTAACATTGTTATCAGAGTTCTAATAACATTTATTCATTGTGTCAGTGTTTTTGTAGGGCCATAATTTGCTAAAAGTAACAAAAAAGAAAATGTGTTTTAGTCAGTTAAAACTGCATTATTTGTTGAAAAACTCTGCAAAATATTATATTTTTAAATTCATGATAATATTAAATATGGTCCAATCTCACAGAACAATTGCACACGATGAGCAAATAATCTTTTTAAAAGCATGCAATTATAAAAAGTCTAGAAACTGTTCAGTCTTAAAACAGAATGACACATTGATTATTCACATTTGCAAACTGAAAACAAGTTTTAACTGTATTAATACAATGCTACGCACAATTCAAATGTTATTGTGGCACTTTTTTATATTTTCTGGCTGTCAGTCCGGGTCGTAATATTATTTTAAAAAACAGAAAACATACTCTTTCTATTGGTCGGAAAACACAAATAAATGCGGCTCATAAAAAGGCGCTGAAATCATGATTAGTAGAGTCTACACGGTTCTCATGGGGACTATTTTAAATGCACGCCCCCGCCCCCCAGCTCAGTCTCATCAGACATCTCCTTCCAGCTGACGTCCCAGCTCAAATAAGCTGTCAGTCATGTCCACAGCCGCTCCATCAGCCCCATCTTCTGCTACTAAAGCGCCAAGACGAAGGTCCAAGGCCAAGAAGTCAGGAGCCAGCAGCGTGTCTGATCTGATCCTCAAGGCCTTGTCATCTTCAAAGCAGCGCGGTGGCGTCTCTCTGGTCGCTCTGAAGAAAGCTCTGGCTGCCAGTGGTTATGATGTTGTAAGAAACAACTCGCGCATCAAACTGGCAGTAAAGCGACTGGTGGCCAGCGGTCGCCTGATTCAAACCAAAGGCACTGGAGCATCTGGATCATTTAAGATCGGCTCGAAAGCTGCTACAAAGCCTAAGAAGCCAAAGGCGAAGAGGGCAAAGAGAAAGACGGCGAAGAAACCCGCTGGGGCAAAGAAATCACCCAAGAAGAGAAGGAGAAGTTTGAGAAGTCCTGAAAAAGCCAGCGAGACAGCCGCGGTCAAGAAGACCAAAAAACCCAAGAGAGCCAAACGAAGAGCTTCCAAAACAAGCAAAGCAAAAACGACCAAAAAGTAATTGACAGGATAATGACTGTTGTTCATACTTTTCAAAGGATTCTTGCATTCTTTTAATGCTTTGTAAAAATAAAAGAATTCTTAATTAACAAAACCCTTTTTTGTCTCTTGATGCATTCAACTTGGTTATTTTATTAGTAGCCTAATACTATTTTATTTTATTTTACTCTATTATTTTTACACACTAAATTAAATTTACTACGTTTAAACACATTTTGTTTACAACAGACCAAAGTTTAAAAAATATATTTTATATTATTTTAACGTAAGCAAGAAATATAAAAGGGCAAGTAATAGCCTGCCAACAGATGGGTAGGTATTACGCTTAGTTACCCAGTTTCTTTAATATCATTTTTATAGTGTAAAGTGACGCGTGTAAATACGCACGAGCTTTATACAGGTTATTCCACTAGATGGCGTTATCTGAAAAGCATTAGACTGCTGAGTGCTTTTAGTCGTCCTTGTTTAGACACGAGGGTTAGGGCACTAGGGCTGGTGTTCAAATATCACTATCTAGTGAAATAACCAGTATAAAACTCGTGTGTAATTACGTCACTTATTCCTTAAAAAAAAAAAAAAAACTTTCTCATAAAGTGGAAACCATAATATAATAAATGGGTTTTCCCTCTATAACTTCCTAATTGGTTCCTTATGGATAAGAAGTAAGATAATTGGAGTAGTCATTAAGATAAGATAATTGGAGTTTAGATATTGGGCAGGGTTAGAATATGGTCATGCAGAATAAGGCACTGGTGCTTTTTTACTACTAATAAACAGTCAATGTATGCTAATAATCAGTAGTAGTTAATAATGAATAGTGATCCATAATCAAAAATGTTACCAAAACTGTTTGCCATAAATGTAAATTCCCAACCAAGTTAAAAATGATTTAAATCGTACTTTTGACCTGCAATAAGATACACTATCTCTCATCTGCTTATCTATAGAAAACAATACTAATAACTGACAGTAAAAATGTAAATGCAAACATAACAGTATAAAAATAGCAACCAGCAGTACAACAACACTAAAATAAGTTTAACATTAACCAGAAAAATGTATTTAAACTTTGGTGAAACCCGGAAAGGAATTTATTTTTGAGCCTATAGGGAGTTTCCTATGTTTTTCCCCCAGTGTGTTTCTTGTTTTAGAAGAAAAATAAGACTAAAATAAAATCAGATGTTAATAACATGTTTTTCTGAAACTTGTTCTGAAAGAGTGTTACTAGCAGCTTTTCCATGTGTTGTATTTTAATTGATAAAAACTGTAAGCTAGCCAAACAAACTTTTCTTAGAAGCACTCACACAATAATAATAAAAATATTAATAATAATAATAATAATAATAATAAACATAGGTAGAGTATAATGAAGCATAACATTTCATAACCATAATTATTACAACATAATATAAAACATAACAAAAGTTATATAAATAAAAATATAATTAAAAGGTATATCAAAGGAAGTCAGTGTGTGGAAATTAATGAGGAAGTGTTACTGTAAGTACACAAAGCAACTTAATGTTATAAACATATGATATCATGTTCTAGGGATTCTGTTTGTTATAATTAATAGATTGCATATAATAAATACATAAATATTAATTAATTATATTTAATATTTATTTTTATTTCAAAATTGATTGCAATGCAGCCTTGAAGTTATATTCTTTTTGAGTCAAGATGTGACATTTCATCCTTTATAAGCTGTACAGACTTGTACGTTATCAAACATGAACTTTGGTGCTTGCATGTGTTTGCGTTTCCGCTTTCTTCCATATATAAGTGTGTGTGAGAACAGAAGTTAGTGAATTGTGACTGCACCTTAAGCCAAGAAGACCAAGACAAACTTCAGAAGAACTATCTGTAAGACTGTTGTTTTTATTACTTAAATTTGTGAAGAACTATCTGTAAGACTGTTGTTTTTATTAATTAGAATTTATTTGTAAGTTTATTGTGCATACAATTTTTTATGCACATAGATTGCATGGAATATTTGTACTTTTAATTGGTGTTTTTAAAACCTAACCTATAACCTAAAATCTTTATGGTGAAAAAATGCCCACTGCCAACTCATTGTACATATGTACAGCAGGCAAATAGCAAGGCTCTTTATAATGCTATCTACAAGATCTTTAATATCTTATAGCCTAAATTAAGCTTTAACATCAAAGAAAAAAGAAAAAAGGCAAAAACTACAATAAATATATTAACATACTTATGTGTAAGACTTGCTGAAACAGAAACAGTATACAGGTAGTTGTTATACTGAGATGAGTTTTTTTTGTCATCTTGTAAAAAATGATCAGAACGATCTATCACTATGTGTGTATTTTTGTGTTATTTTCCACAGGTGACAAGGTTCGTGGGTGTGACAGCATCTGCCTGGGAACTGAATGTTAAAACGCAAGCTGAAGGTTCTTTTGTCTGTTTGTGTCTCTGAGGTAGCCAATCCATATTACTGCGAAGTAGTGTGAAACACGCATCTGTTGATCATGGAGTCGAGAGCCTTCTGTATACTGATGCTCTGCTGTTTTATCAATGTCTGCAACCTTCATCCTCTCAACATTCGTCCCAGTAATGGACTTAATTTGTGCCGAAAAAACTCAAGTCTACCAGCACTGGAGGTTCTACCAGGAGGAGGCTGGGATAATCTGCGCAACATAGACATGGGCCTGGTGATGAATCTGAGCTATTCCCAGTGTCAGACCACAGAAGACGGTGTCTATCTCATTCCAGATGAAGTCTTTGTCATTCCACAGAAAGTGAGTGGAGTGGAAACAAACTCTGAGATCATCACGTCATGGCTGGAACAAAAAAGCTTTTCTTCTAAATCAATCAATGCAGAGGTTTCCTTCTTATCGGTGCTCAATGCTAAATTTTCCACCGAAAAGCCAGCGTATGAAAACTCACCAAGTGAAGGAGAGTTCTGTGACAGCACGAGTACAAGTAAGTACAAAAGTAAAAAAAGAAGCTTGATCAGAGCTCTATGGACAAGCAGGGTGAATGCAGAATTTAAGTACTTCTAAGAAAAAATGTCATTTTAAAAAGCCTATACTACAGCAACATAAAATCTAAACACCAGTTCTAATACCAAAATATAATCAGACATTTTTTTTTTTTTTTTTACACTTTTTCATCAGATTTTATGAGCATCTAAATACAAATAAACAAACAAACAAACAAACAAATAATTATCAATTAAAACATATGATGGAACATTGTAAAATGCAATGCTGATCGTAAATGTTTTGTTCTTTTTTTTCATATTATTAAATAATTATTTCCCAGGTTCGTAACCATCTGTACACAGTAAAGGCGTATCCTGAACTTCACTCTGGACTCCCGGCCTTTGCTCGACACAGGGCCGGGAAATTGCAGATGCTATTGAAAACAATCAGTCAAGCAACATATCTGTCAGAGAAACTCATTCTTGATTAATCACAAGTGTTGATGCTGGAGCCACTTTGGTGCAAGATCTATTTAACAGTCAAAAATGTCTTATGTATCTAACAGTCAGTCAGATGTGTCTTCTGTTTCTGCATCAGCAGGACTTAACTTTTTAAACAAAGTCCGGTTTGTTATTGGTTCCAGTACATCCCATGGAACCTCTGAAACCAGCGGTAATGAGGGTAATATCACATATTCTTTAACTGAGAGCCATGGAGGAGCTTTATTCTACCCAGGCATCACTCTGCAGAAGTGGCAAGAGAGTACACTCAATAATCTGGTGGCTATTGACCGCTCTGGGCTACCGATTCACTATTTTCTGAATCCATCAACATTCCCAGACCTCCCAGTACCAACAGTAAATAAAATGGCTTCATCAGTTAGTCAGGCTGCAGAGCAATACTATAAAGTAAATACTATTCCAGGGTGTATAAATCCAGATTATTCAAATTTTATCTTTATTTCAAATTTAGAGCAAATGTAGATGTCTTGTGTTGTTAGGGTCAAGAATCTTAGCTTTGGTGGCGTTTATCAACGATGCACTCCACTGACATCAGATGGAAATGTTATTTGTGATGAAACAGCACAGAAAAAACCAGCTACTGGTGATTATTCTTGCCCTCAGCAGTACAGCACAACCCTGTTACACTCTGAGACAGTAGAACGAGGTTATAATCATTATGAATGCCACAGCTACTGTCACAAATGTGGTTTCTTATGGTTGTCTACTTGTTGTGACCAAACATGTTGGAATGTTAACCATGTCAGTCAAGCAAAAGTTGAAACTTACTGGTGTTCCTCAACTTAGAAAACCCCCGAGTTCTCTGGATCTATTTAGACCAGGAATGCAAAACCAACTGACCAAATCTAATAGCTGTCCTCCAAACTACTTTCCCCAACACTTCTTGTCTAATGGCATGATGGTTTGTCTGAGCAATGATTATGAGGCCGGAACAAGATTCTCTGTGCCTTTTGCTGGTTTCTTCAGCTGCCAATCTGGCAACCCTCTTGCAAAGGGTCAATCTTGCTGTCCGCCTCAGTTCAGCCAACATCTTGCCACTGTTAGTGATGGCTGTCCGATATTGTACTGTGTCCAGTCTGGTGTGTTCAGTGGTGGTCAGTTAATGCCTATCCGCCTCCCACCATTCACAAGCCCACCCATGGTCAGCATGATTGCAACAAACACTGTAGCTGTAATGACAGAAGGTGATCGTTCTTGGGTGAGAGTTGGAGAAACTAAGATGTGGAGACTGGCAAAGCCTGGTGAAATTAATCAAATGGCATCAATGTTTGACACATCATCTTCTCAGATGTCCGGAGGAGAAAAAGCTGGTGTAGCCATTGGTGTAATGGTTCTGGTTGCTCTTGTGATTGCAGGAACAGTGTTTATAATGAAAAGAAGAAAGAGGTTTTCTGCCATCAGGTTAAGGAGAGGGTATGAAGAGATTCATACCGAGGTACTATCATAACATTTTTTTGAAAGATGACTGTTTAGAAATGTATAATGTTATGATAATGAATATGATAAGGCATAGAAATAGTTGGCAGCAGCAGTAACAGTTACAGCAGTTATACTAGTAGTGATCTCAGTCAGCTAACAAGCATTGGAATAAATCTGAAATGTTTTTGTTGACATTGTCACAAAAAAATTCAACAAATAATAATTAAATAAATAAATGATTCATTTTGAGCCTGATTGGGAGAGTTGTGTAGTGTAAAGTGACTGTATAATTACACACAAGCTTTATACAGGTTATTCCACTAGATGGTGTTATCTATAAAGCAGTACACTTTAGCCTTCCTTCAGTTTAGACTGGACTTTAAATATATCTGCTTCTCAAGTATCACTATTGTATAAAGCTTGTGCATAATTAGACACCTGTTCATTAAAGGAAAATGCTCATGCAAGAACGCAATTATTTCATACATCAATATGTCTGAACTTCAAGCAACTGTTAAAGAAATTCTGAAATTAATAAACAAAATTAGAGTTTTTCTTAGAACGGTAAACTAAAAAGATGTAAAATGTTAAAATGATTTGGTTTAAAGGTTAAATTAAGTTACAAAAATGTTTATTTGTTTGAGTAGAAATAAAAATTCTTGTATGAAATTATTACTTTAATATTTATATATTTTTTATATTTTTATATTTATAATATTATTCACTTAAACTATTTCCATGAAAGCACATTCTTGTGATAACAGTTATAGTGAAAGTAAATCATTGCATGTCTGGCTGCAGGAAACACACCATCATTGAAATCTGTAAACAAATTCTACAACATTCTGTTTAATATTTCCTGAGGAATGCATGCATTGAAAAGATGTATAACTTGAGTAATACAACAAGGCACATTGGATAAAATGTCTGAAAAATGGGTAAATGTATTTGCATTAATCAATTTGGCAGACTTGGTTTTTCCTAACCAAATTATAACTTATCAAGTAATACTTTTGAGTACTTTGTTCTCTTTGACCACAAATAGATACACTTACTTTCACATCTTCCATCTGGTTATCTATAGACTACAATACTATTAACTGTAAGTGAAAATTAACACACAGTAATAACACTATAAATATATCAAAAAGCAGTATTAAACGGTAAAATAATAGTTAAACATTAATCTGCAAAATGTATTCATACTGTGGTGCAACCTGGAACAGATTTATTATATTTGAACCTTGGGAATTTCTTTTTTTTTTTTTTATGTGTTTTTTTGTTTTGTTTGTTTTATGAGTAAAAATAGCTATGGTATATAGCTATTAATTAAATAATGCAAGCTAGCCAAACAAACTTCTCTTAAAAGCACACTGTTGTAATGTAGGAAGGATATTTCAAACTTGTTACATAATACAGTCAAACTTTGGCCAAGGTATTAAAGAAACTAGTGTATAACAATTTCATAATCATCGTAATAAAGTTTGCTGCCAACAGACTTTAACTTTGGTACACAGCCAAAGGCAAAACGTCATGTGTGCTTGTATTGTGCTTGTGTTTGCATTCATATAAAAGGAGGTCAAGGGTGTGCAAATTATTGAGGAAGTAGGCTACACAATAGACTTTAAACACTTTGGATTCTGCAATGAATATCATAAATTTATGCTAACATGTTCGAGGGATTCTGTTTGTTATAAATAATACATTATAATAACATATTCAATATATTAAAAACATAATATTTCATATTCCCACAATATTGCAAAAACCATGCAGCCTTGGAGTCTCAACTCTTTTTGAGTCAAGTGTTGATATTTGATCCTCTGTTGGTTAACTTTTGCTGTACAAATTTGTCGCTCATCAAACATTAACTTTGGCACAAAGGGGAAGATGAAATTTCTTCTTGCACGTGCTTGTGTTTCCGCTTTTTTGTTTTGTTTTGTTTTTTTTACATTTATATGCATGTATATGTATACGTTACGTTAAAAAGTGTAGTATGATTGCACCTTAAGCCAAGAAGACCAGGACAATCTTCAGAAGAACTATCTGTAAAACAGTGTTTTTTTTATTACTTAACCAGAATTTAAAAAAAAAGAGTCATGGTTTTTGTACTTGTTATTTTCATGCTCATACTGAGCTTACATGGAATATTTGTACTTTTACTAAAAACCAATCAAATATTAGTCAAGGCTTGATCAAAATTTGGATGGCAATTTCTTTCAGTGGTAATCGGATTAAAATAGTAAGTTATATAAATAACTTAATGCCACACTTAAATTGGTTTAATATATATGTAGGTCAGTATGTTTGACGTTCAATTTACATCAAATCAATGTCATGTTTTTGACGTCAGTTTGATTTGAATATTTGACTGTTTTTGATGTCAGTTGATGTCAATTTTATGTCTTTTCAACATCAATTGCCCATATGTTATAAAACAAGGGATGCACAAATAAATAAATAACTTGTGTGTATGACTTGCTGAGACAGAAACAGTAACGGTTACACTAAGAGCAGTGTTCTGTCATTGTGAATCTGGCCATCCCAATGTGAATATTTTGGTTTGTCTTAATCATTCTCTACAGGTGATGAGGTTTGTGGGTGCTACAGCATCTGCCTGAAGAAATACATATTTGTCAACTGCCTTTATTCAGCATGGTCATGGATCTTTTTGTGCATTCTCTTATGAGAAAGGAGCCACTCATCATGTCTAAACAGCAGTAGGGCTTATTTTCATGGTTTCGTCCCACATACCTGCACTGTCAATATTCATTTGACAACTGTTAGACTGAGCTTGTACTGAGTACAGTATGTCACTGAATGGGCAGACCAGAGTGCTTTAAAAGTATAGTGTCCCTAAATATAGAAAGTTGCTAAAACTCATGGTTCTTTATCAGTTTGACCCAGTTCTATAAGTGGTGCTTTTAAGGTGGCTTTGAGCATTCAAAAGTACTTTTTGGACCCTTCAACCAATAACTTCTGCTGTATAATTTAATAAATTATGGCCTTGAGAAATTTACATTTAAAGAATGTAAATATCACATATCATATTCTTGGCTAAATACACAGAATACAAAGCTCAATGCTAAATGGTTTGCAATGTTGTGGAAATACAGTAGATTGTATATTAATGTTGTGAATTTAATATTAATTGTTATTTAAGATTTGTTATTTGTTAGAAGAAAAAAAAACAGAAGCCCTTCTGCATGTCATCATATCCTGCTCACTATATATGGATTACTGTATCTAAGTACATAAGCATAAAACTGTGCCACCGCGTGATAAAAAGTGATGATGAAAATGAAACCTTTTAGAGGCATTTCATCTGTATACCCACAGCAATTTCTAAATGTTTCTCATGCCGAAGAGGATTTGAAAAGGCCTGTGAATACAATGCTCTAAATCAAGAAGCAGCAAACAATCTCATTTCCTCTTGTTTAAAAGTGAATGGTTAAAAAAAATAAAAAATACCCTCCTATATCATCAAAAAAATACAGGACGTTATGAAGACCCATAAAATTAGAGGAATTGTACAGATACATTTACCAAAGAATAGGCTATAATGCACAACAAAAATATTTGTTTCATTCTGTTTATTAAACTGTCTTTCAGCTGAAGGTTAAAACATAGGTTGAAGGTTCTTTCATCTGTTTGTGACTCCAAGGTAGCCAGTCAATGAAGAGGAAGTTCATAGTCTCATGACTTTATTTTCTGAAGGATGTGAAACAGAAGTGGCTTTATTGAGGAACTTACTAAATTCTTAAATCTGCCAGATATAATTATTGAAGGTCACATCGCTGCAAAGTAGCGTGGAACACGCATCTGTTGATCATGAAGTCGAGAGCCTTCTGTCTGCTGATGCTCTGCTGTTTTATCAATGTCTGCAACCTTCATCCTCTCAACATTCGTCCCAGTAATGGACTTCGTTTGTGCCGCAAAAACTCAAGTCTACCAGCACTGGAGGTTCTACCAGGAGGAGGCTGGGATAATCTGCGCAACATAGACATGGGCCGGGTGATGAATCTGAGCTATTCCCAGTGTCAGACCACAGAAGACGGTGTCTATTTCATTCCAGATGAAGTCTTTGTTATTCCACAGAAAGTGAGTGGAGTGGAAACAAACTCTGAGATCATCATGACATGGCTGGAACAAAAAAGCTCAACTTCAAGCTCCATCAATGCAGATGTTTCTTTTTATTCAGTGCTCAATGCAAAATTCTCCACAGAAAACCAGCGTATGAAAACCCACCAAGTGAAAGACAGCTCTGTTACGGCACGAGTTCAAGTAGGTACAAAAATAAAAAATGTCATATTGACAATTCTATGTACTATATAGACAAGCAGGATGAATACAGAATTTTTAAGTATTTCTAAAAATTATTTTATGAGCATCTAAAATGATAATGAAAAAAAAATACAATTATCATTTAAAACAAAAGATGGAATATTTTAAATTGCAATGCTGATAGTCAATGCTTGGTTCATTTTCTCATATTACCAAAAAATTTTTTCTCAGGTTCGTAACCATCTGTACACAGTAAAGGCGTATCCTGACTTCACTCTGGACTCCCGCTTTGCTCGACAGGCCGAGGAAATTGCAGATGCTATTGAAAACAATCAAACTCGTCAAGCAACATATCTGTCAGAGAAACTCATTCTTGATTATGGCACCCATGTCATCACAAGTGTTGATGCTGGAGCCACTTTGGTGCAAGAGGACTATTTAAAAATGTCTTATGTATCTAACAGTCAGTCAGACATGTCTTCTGTTACTGCTTCAGCAGGATTTAACTTTTTTGACAAGGTTAAATTTGATATCGGTGGCAATACATCCAATGGAGCCTCTAAAACCAGCGGTTATCAGGGTAATATCACATATTCGTTAATTCAGAGCCATGGAGGAGCTTTATTCTACCCAGGCATAACTCTGCAGAAGTGGCAAGAGAGTACGCTCAATAATCTGGTGGCTATTGACCGCTCTGGGCTACCGATTCAATATTTTCTGAATCCAACAACATTCCCAGACCTCCCAGTACCAACAGTAAATAAAATGGCTTCATCAGTTCGTAAGGCTGCAGAGCAATACTATAAAGTAAATACTATTCCAGGTTGTGTAAATCCAGATTCTAAAAATTTCAACTTTCAAGCAAATGTAGATGTGGTGCGTTTTCTTGTGAGGGTCCAGTCACCAATCTTAGCTTTGGTGGCGTTTATCAACGATGCACTCCACTGACATCAGATGGAAATGCTATTTGTGATGAAACAGCACAGAAAAACCCAGCTACTGGTGATTATTCTTGCCCTCAGCAGTACAGCACAACCCTGTTACGCTCTGAGACAGTAGAACGAGGTTATAATCATTATGAATGCCACAGCTACTGTCACAAATGTGGTTTCTTATGGTTGTCTACTTGTTGTGACCAAACATGTGGTGATGCTTACCGTGTTCGTCGTGCAAAAGTTGAAACTTACTGGTGTTCCTCAACTCAGAAAACCCCAGAGTATTCTGGATATCTTTTTGGAGGTCTATTTAGACCAGGAATGCAAAACCCACTGACCAAATCTAATAGCTGTCCTCCAAACTACTTTCCCCAACACTTCTTGTCTAATGGCATGATGGTTTGTCTGAGCAATGATTATGAGGCCGGAACAAGATTCTCTGTGCCTTTTGCTGGTTTCTTCAGCTGTCAATCTGGCAACCCTCTTGCAAAGGGTCAAAATCGCTGTCCACCTCAGTTCAGCCAACATCTTGCTGCCATTAGTGATGGCTGTCAGATATTGTACTGTGTCCAGTCTGGTGTGTTCACTGGTGGTGAGTTAAAGCCTATCCGCCTCCCACCATTCACAAGACCACCCATGGTCAGCATGATTGCAACAAACACAGTAGCTGTAATGACAGAAGGTGATCGTTCTTGGGTGAGAGTTGGAGAAACTAAGATGTGGAGACTGGCAAAGCCTGGTGAAATTAATCAAATGGCATCAATGTTTGACACATCATCTTCTCAGATGTCCGGAGGAGAAAAAGCTGGTCTAGCCATTGGTGTAATGGTTCTGGTTGCTCTTGCGATTGCAGGAACAGTGTTTATGAAAAGGAGAAAGAGGTTTTCTGCCACCAGTTTGAGCAGAGGGTACGAAGAGATTCATAGCGAGGGTGAAAACGAGAGCAGAATAGAGATTCAGAGAGAACAACCAAATGAGAATTCTAATGAAAATCCCACTCAACCCTTACTATCATAACAATCTTTTTAAGATGACTGTTCAGAGATTTACAGTTATGATTTATAATGTTATAATGAATATAATTAGACATAGAAATAGTTGGCAGCAGCATTAACAGTAACATTTACAGCAGTTATACTAGTAGTGATCTCAGTCAGTAACCATTCTTTAAAGGCAACTTTGTACATTTGTTTTAGAACTAACAATCCAAGCATTGGAATAAATAAAAAAAAAAATTATTTTTGTTACCTGAATGTCATAAAAACATAAAAAAAAAAATATTCAGTGTGAGGAAAGACTGTACAGCAAATGTTTCAGTAGTCTATTTTACAGATTGTTGTGAAATAAGAATACTCTGAAAACAAATTAGGTTTAGAGCAGATCAGGGAAAATACATATGGGTTTTAAATAAAACATGATTTTCTACTGTCTTATTTTACTGATATATGTGTATGTCTCTCTTTTTGAATTTTTGTCACTAATAAAGAGTTCTTAAAGATATGCTGAGAAAATGTCATTAACTTAAACATGCAATACGTTCAGGAAACTGACTTAACCTTGTGAATAAAAAGGACATAAAATCCTGGGGCCTCATGTATAAACGTTGCCTACGCACAAAATGGGGATAGAAATATGCGTATGCTGTTTTTCACGCACGTATCTGGATTCATAAAAAATAAACTTGGTGTAAATATGTGCGCTATGTACGGATGCTCTTCACTGTGCGTACACACTCTTGGAGTGAGAAAAGCAATGAAGAAAACAAGGATTTTAAACAGTTTTCATTTCGATATACACATTTCCATTAAATATTCTACTCTCACTAATGGAGATAAGCACTAAAATTAGCCTACATAACTTCATTACGCAGAAGTTAAACCAAAACTATATAAATTAAGACATATTTGTAGTGTTTTAATGACAGCGAGGAGTGCAACCGTAGCTGCAAGTAGGTGTTGATGGCGTCTACACATTATGAAAAATACCACTGTATTTGAAGAATTCAGCTTGAAAAAAAAGAAAAAATGCGTCTTTCCTTTTTAAAACACTTTGTCAGTGATGTACCAAATCAGACAATTGCATTTACACTGAAATTGGTTTCCACTAAAAATAGCTAAAAGATGTTCACCTTTACAGAAAAACTGCATACATTTAATTTGATTTGAATTGTTTAAAACAATTGAAATATTATTTGGCCAGTGGAAAAGAATGCGGTCAACTATGTTCTAAAATAGGCTATTTATCTGAGAACTAAACAGTTTTGTTTTTATGGATATTTTGATATATTTTAGCAAGTGTGGAATAAAAAATAATGTGACACAAATGGCATTTAGTCTGTATCTCATATTTCCTTCTACGTCTTGTACCTTTGACGGTGTTAAACATGGTGTCATGTGGATGGGAATATGCATGGAAATTATATGCAGATGAGGTTATGCATCATAAAACTAGACGTTGTAAGCTCCATATATGGTTATTTTGGGTAGGAGAAGGTATGGAGATGCACGTACGCACAATCTTCTCCTTACTGGGATTTATAAAGGGATTTTTGTGCAGATTCTGGCGTACGCATGGTTTTATAAATCTGAAAACTTTTGTTGTAGCTTTTGTGTGTACGTACACTTTTAGGATTAAATCTACGTAAAGTTTTATACATGAGGCCCCTGGTGAGTTTAAATGACTAAATTTATAATTGTACTGGTTGCTTTCTTGGTAGGAACTACAAGACAAAAACTAACTTTAACAATAGCCGAGCCAAAAGAGCCGAATCTCTGAAAAGAGTCGAACTTCCCATACCTAGGCAACATTCTAATCCGTTCCTCAATAATTTTTTTGAACAGATTAATTGTTGACTTATAATTAACAAAAAAAAAAAAAAAAAAAAAAATATTTACTATACTTGAAGGTAAAATGGCATCATAAAGATTTGCATGTGCAGGGTAATATTTGTGGAAGTGTACATAAGACTGTAAGCGTAAATTAAATTTGCATGCACAAGAGAAGCTTTGTAAAGGTGTAAATTGTGTCTCAAGCACAAGAAAAAATATTTGCAGCATTTTACTGTTATTCGTATAAGTGTAATTCATGTATTGTGAAACTGCAGCTTTATGCTAACGCAAAATAAATATGATCTGCATGCTTCTGACTTCCTTTTTTCCGCGCTTACACTTTTGGCACGTTGTTTTCGCTAAAAGATGGTCAAAAGCACTGGAAGCCTGTAAACATTTAATTTGATTTGATTTGTTTAAAACAATTGAAATATTATTTGGCCAGTGGAAAAAAATCCGGTCAACTATGTTCTAAAATAGCCTATTTATCTGAGAACTAAACAGTTTTGTTTTAATGGATATTTTGATATATTTATTCAAGTGGAATAAAAAATAATGTGACACAAATGGCATTTAGTCTGTATCTCATATTTCCTTCTACGTCTTGTACCTTTGACGGTGTTAAACATGGTGTCATGTGGTTGGGAATATGCATGGATGGAAATTATATGCAGATGAGGTTATGCATCATAAAATAGACTTGTAAGCTCCATATATGGTTATTTTGGGTAGGAGAAGGTATGGAGATGCACGAGACGCATAATCTTCCCCTCACTGGGATTTATAAATGGATTTTTGTGCAGATTCTGGCGTGCGCATGGTTTTATAAATCTGAAAACTTTTTTTGTAGCTTTTGTGTGTACGTACACTTTTAGGATTAAATCTACGTAAAGTTTTATACATGAGGCCCCTGGTGAGTTTAAATGACTAAATTTATAATTGTACTGGTATCTTTCTTGGTAGGAACTACAAGACAAACACTGTAACAATATAAGAATATCATTATTAATCTCCAAATCCCAGTTAATTGTCTTCCTAAGGGAAACTCCAGCCCAAAATAATTTTTTTTTCATTAATCACTTACCCCCATGTCGTTCCAAACCCGTTAAATTTTCATTCGCCTTCGGAACACAATTTAAGATATTTTGGATGAAAACCAGGAGGCTTGTGACTGTCCCATTGACTGGCAAGTAAATTACACTTTCAAGGTCGAAAGAGAAAGTATGTTTCTTTGTGTCGGCTGTGACAGAGGAGAGTGTGTTGTTTTTGTTTTGATATTATTTTCTAAAATGGGGCTACAGTGATGTGGAGAGACACAGAGGAGACAAATTGTTGAATAAAGTAATTATTTTTGTTTTCTTCGCATACAAATTTATTCTCGTTGCTTCATAACATTACGGTTGAACCACTGATGGCAGATGGACTATTCTGACAATGTCTTTCATACTTTTCTGGGCCTTGACAGTGTATTTTACTTGGCAGTCTATGGGACAGTCACAAGGCTCCCGGTTTTCAACCAAAATATCTTAAATTGTGTTCTGAAGACAAATTAAGCTTTTACGGGTTTGGAACGACATGGGGGTAAATGATTAATGACAAAATTTAAATTTTGGGGTGGAGTAACCCTTTAAGTTCTTTCATACTCAAGGTGGAGCCAACTATCTACTCTAACTTGCTTTTGCATGACATGAAAGCACGTGATAGCACTGCTAGTGTTGACTTTGGGGAAAGTCGTGGCCTAGTGGTTAGAGAGTTTGACTCCTAACCCTAAGGTTGTGGGTTCGAGTCTCGGGCCGGCAATACCACGACCAAGGCACCGAATCCCCAACTGCTTCCCGGGTGCCGCAGCATAAATGGCTGCCCACTGCTCCGGGTAAATGTTCACTGCTGTGTGTGTGTTCACTGCTGTGTGTGTGCACTTTGGATGGGTTAAATGCAGAGCACAAATTCTGAGGAGAAATCACATCAGCACATCCAAGCTAAGCCATATGAATGCCAACCTGCACTAAAGACTAAAGTGTCTTAATGTTAAGACTTTTGCCTTTATTTATTTGTTTGCTGTGGTTCTGTGTTTAATTGTTAGTATCTGTGTATGTATAATGTAAAAAAAAAAAAAAAAAAAAAAAAAAAAACAACAACAACATAAAAATAAGGCTTTTATGAAAACACTGAATAAAAAATTGCTTACCAACCCACAAATCATCCACAATTGCTAAACTGGGCTAAAATAGAAGGCTCAGAGTCATACTAATTAAAGAGACATTTGGGAGCCGTAAGAGCCGGCTCTTCTAAGGGAGCCGAGCCAAAAGAGCCGAATCTTTGAAAAGAGTCGACCTTCCCATACCTAGGCAACACTCTAATCCGTTGCTTCAATATTTTTTTTGAACAGATTAATTTGTTGACTTATAATTAACAAAAAAAAAAAAATAATACTATGAAGGTAAAATGGCATAATTAAGATTTTAATGTTTTGGGTAGTGTTTTTGTAAGTTTGTGTAAGTGTATGTAAGAGTGTATTTGTTTTTTATGTTTGAGAGAAGCTATTCACAAGAGAAGCTTGTGTAAATCGTGTCTCAAGCACAAGAAAAAATATTTGCAGCATTTTACTGTTATTCGTATAAGTGTAATTCATGTATTGTGAAACTGCAGCTTTATGCTAACGCAAAATAAATATGATCTGCATGCTTCTGACTTCCTTTTTTCCGCGCTTACACTTTTGGCACGTTTTTTTCGCTAAAAGATGGTAAAAAGCACTGGAAGCCTGTAAACATTTAATTTGATTTGAATTGTTTAAAACAATTGAAATATTATTTGGCCAGTGGAAAAGATCCGGTCAACTATGTTGTTCTAAAATAGCCTATTTATCTGAGAACTAAACAGTTTTGTTTTAATGGATATTTTGATATATTTATTCAAGTGGAATAAAAAATAATGTGACACAAATGGCATTTAGTCTGTATCTCATATTTCCTTCTACGTCTTGTACCTTTGACAGTGTTAAACAAGGTGTCACGTGGATGGGAATATGCATGGAAATGATATGCAGATGAGGTTATGGATCATAAAACTAGATGTTGTAAGCTCCATATATAGGAGAAGGTGTGGAGATGCACGTACGCATAATCTTCCCCTCACTGGGATTTATAAATGGATTTTTGTGCAGATTCTGGCGTGCGCATGGTTTTATAAATCTGAAAACTTTTGTTGTAGCTTTTGTTTGTACGTACACTTTTAGGATGAAATCTACATAAAGTTTTATACATGAGGCCCCTGGTGAGTTTAAATGACTAAATTTATAATTGTACTGGTTGCTTTCTTGGTAGGAACTACAAGACAAAAACTTTAACAATAGCCGAGCCAAAAGAGCCGAATCTCTGAAAAGAGTCGACCTTCCCATACCTAGGCAACACTCTAATCCGTTGCCTCAATATTTTTTTTGAACAGATTAATTTGTTGACTTATAATTAACAAAAAAAAAAAAAAAAAAAAAATACTATGAAGGTAAAATGGCATCATAAAGATTTGCATGTGCAGGGTAATATTTGTGGAAGTGTACATAAGACTGTAAGCGTAAATTAAATTTGCATGCACAAGAGAAGCTTTGTAAGGTGTAAATTGTGTCGCCTCAAGCACACAAGAAAAAATATTTGCAGCATTCATTTTACTGTTATTCGTATAAGTGTAATTCATGTATTGTGAAACTGCAGCTTTATGCTAACGCAAAATAAATATGATCTGCATGCTTCTGACTTCCTTTTTTCCGCGCTTACACTTTTGGCACGTTGTTTTCGCTAAAAGATGGTCAAAAGCACTGGAAGCCTGTAAACAGTAATTTGCAAGCAAAAACAACAGTTTAAAGAACTGCAAAACGGATTGACTGCGTAGAACCAATCTGTATGTGTAAAAAAAACAAACTGTTGCAAATCTCTAAATGACTTGTTGTGCATGTGGGGCAAAAAGTTTCCAAAATAATATGATATGTACAGCTCCGTCTTTCTTTTCTCTGCGCTTACAATTTTAGCAAGATTCTCTCACTGACTGAAGTTTGCAAGCGTGAGGGGGAGGGCAGGTCCACCACCTTCTTGTAGCCAATCAAATGAGCCTCTCGCTGACTCTCCATTTACTCTTATTTGATTGGTTCAATAAACACATCATATGCCAAGACATTTATTTTCATTTAATTCAGGATCGCTCTTGCTAAGGGAATGGTACATTTAACTTGCACATACAGTAAAAAAAAATAAAAAATAAAATAAATTAAAAAATACTTTAATTAAAACATGTTCCTTTGATAAGCTGTGTTCCTTTAGGCTACACTCCCATGTGTTCATACTGAATTGCGAGCCAGTGTTAACATTATTTGCTTTGGTTTGGCTTTACTTTGAAATTTCATAATCTGCTCACACCACTGACCTGATGTTAAACTTTATAATCAAAACGATGTTATGTGACAATGCTCAACATTATGGTATCAGAGTGCTACACTTTGTAAAACCTTTTCCTATGCCAATAAAGCTACTTAAATATGAATTTGTTGATTTTACATGTCATTTTCATTTCAATCATTTCATGTTTCTATTTATGGTATTTAACACTCAATTGTATATTTTGAAATTTCAGTATTGATTATGATTACTTTTATATGACTGATGAAGCTATTATATGAAGCAGGAATGAATAACAAACTGCTTTCTTTGTGTCCAGATTTGACTAATGCAAAAAAACTTGGATAAATATGTCTTTAATAATGTCTAAATATATATCCAAATTCAAGTAGCTAATTTTGTGGGAATCCAAAGTTCCCAGCCAACATGCAGCCATGTTTATATGTTTATATAGAGAGAGCTAAACACCCATCTAGTGGTTACACGATAGTATTACAGATGATAAATGGTGAATAAGTTAGAGATGAATATTTAAATAAATATTCTAATAATAAAATCCCCTTAAATTACAACATGTTAAAAAATATATATATTACTGTTGGTTCTGTTGGTTCAATTATTATTGAATCAAATTTGTGTAAAAAAAAATTGATCAGTAGAGAGGTGAAATTATGCATGTATTTGGCTAGTGCTGATACTAGATCTTCTTTAAGTATCATCAAAATGAAAATATAATATTACAATAAATTAATATATCATATAGCCTGCTGAGGAGGAGAAGGAACCTACACAGCTCGAAATTCAGTATTAACACATAGCCTAATGGTACACAACTTATAAAATATCATGTATTAATTAAGTTTTTTTTTTTACTGTATGTGCAAGTTAAAAGAATCATTCCCGTAGCAAGAACGATCCTGAATTAAATAAAGATAAATGTCTTGGCATTTGATGTGTTTATTGAACCAATCAAATAAGAGTAAATGGAGCGAGAGGCTCATATGATTGGCTACAAGAAGGTGGTGGACCTGCCCTCCCCCTCACGCTTGCAAAACTCAGTCAGTGAGAGAATCGTGCTAAAATTGTAAGCGCAGGGAAAAGAAAGACGGAGCTGTACATATCGGATTATTTCGGGAACTTTTTGCCTCACATGCACAACAAGTCATTTAGACATTTGCAACAGTTTGTTTTTTTTACACATACAGATTGGTTCTACGCAGTCAATCCATTTTGCAGTTCTTTAAACTGTTGTTTTCGCTTGCAAATCACTGTTCACAGGCCTGCAGTGCTTTTGACCGTCTTTTAGAGAAAACAACGTGCCAAAAGTGTAAGCGCGGAAAGATGGAAGTCAGAAGCATGCAGATCATATTTATTTTGCGTTAGCATGAAGCTGCAGTTTCACAATACATGAATTACACTTACGAATAACAGTAAAATGCTGCAAATATTTTTTTCTTGTGCTTGAGACACGATTTACACCTTTACAAAGCTTCTCTTGCGCATGCAAATTTAATTTACGATTACAGTCTTACGTACACTTCCACAAATATTACCCTGCACATGCAAATCTTTATGACGTCATTTTACCTTCATAGTAAAACATAAAAACAAAAATGAGCAATTTAGGCTTCACCTATCCTGGAAGGATTGTCCTCGTCAGCCCTCCTCTATCACCGTTGCTATGTGACAGAGTGCTAATCGGGAACCTCTGGTGTCGCAATTAGGAAATCCTGCGAACGCGGAGCGTCCTTCATGCACTTCGGAGGCATGGCCTTCGAAGTCTGTGCCCTTTGAAGTGTGTGTTCACTTAACTCTGAGACACAGCTAATAAATGGTGTTCCTGATCTGCTCAACGGCACTTCCTCTGTTGGAACGTTGTTTCTCCAGAGAAATCTTTTGCTCCAACTCTTTTTGTTTGTTCTTTACCCCATTGGATTATTGTTTGTGTTTATAATTACTTAAATCCCTAGACTTTGGTGTTTTTGTTTCTGTAACCAATTGCTTTTTCTTTTTAATACCGCACTGAATTTTATGTATACTCATTTTCTATTTTTAACTGTTTTAAATCAATTTTAAATTAATTTCTAAATAATTTTAAAAGTTTTTAAGTTCCCTGTTTTATTGTTGTGATTTTTTTATGATTATTTTACTTCCTTTTATATAAAGCACTTTGAATTACCATTGTGTATGAAATGTGCTATATAAATAAATTTGCCTTGCATTGCCTTGCCTAAATAATTAATCTTGCAACTGAAATATTCATTCGTATGTGTGATCCTCTTTATGTTACGGACGGGAACAATGTACAATCCTTCTTAAAGAGGATCACAACAATAAATACTTCCTGTCTTGATACCTGTCTTAAGGACTATTTTGGTAAGGGGAAAATGATTTCCTGCATATACACACCCTCCAGTCCTCCCAAAATACCTGTGACATCTACAATCAAAAGTTTATGGGAGGAAAAATTAGGATCAGAGATTTCGAATGAGATATGGGTAGATAGTCTGGAAGAAATTAACAGGTGTTGGGTGTTCCAAAAACTCCAGACATTGTCTCATTCAGTTCAAAATCTTGCATAGATCACATTATTCTAAAACAGAACTATCCAGAATATTTCCCAAAATGTGACAAATGCAAGACAGCCCACACAAGCCTGCTTCATTCACTAGTCTTCAAGACTTTTGGTGTAAGATTTTCAATGTTATCTCTGAAATCACTCATTTACCTATTGAACCAGATTAGTTTTTAATTGTGTTTGGGGTTTCAAGCCATGAGCTTAGTTTGTCCAAGTCTCAACAACAGTTCCTTTCTTATGGACTTTTAACGGCCAAAAAACAGATTTAAACTTTAAATACCTTATAAATGGTTCCCATGTTTTAACAAATGGAACGGTATACGCTTTAGGTGAAGTGTCTTTGTGAGTTCGTTGAGCCACAGCTGGAAAGGGGGAGGCGATTTATTTTTCCAAAAAGTTAAAATCTGTTTTTTTTTTGGGGCGTAAAAAGTCCGTAAGAAAGGAATTGTTGCTGAGACTTGGATAAACTAAGTTCATGGCTTGAAACCCCAAGCCAAAGGGGGGGGGGGGGGGGGGCGGGGGGGGGCAGAAGAGACTTGGAGGAAGGGGATGTTGACTCAATTTGAGCGAGATCTAATGCCAATTCCCTATTGACTGTTTTTAGCAGTTTGGTGTTGGTGGTGGGTGGGTGGGGAGTTGTTCTTGTTCTGTATTAAGAATTTTCTGTATGTTGTAATAGGCAAATGTTTACATTTCTCTATGTTTACTTAGGTGGTATGTGCTGTAAAATATATGTCTCATATGTATGTGTATACCCTATAATCGCAAGAGGAAAGATAACCATTTTGTTTAATTTTGTATGGATAAGGAAAATGTGGAGGATCTTTTGATCTTTGCCAAGACTAATAAGAAAAAAAAAATGGTTGGATGTGGCACAGCCCAACCTACAAAATTTACCACCAGAGGCCACTGCAGCACACACAGAGGAGTTCGACCTCACTCTCTGCAAAGGATGCCATACTATACTGTATTTTGCAATAATAATATATATATATAATTATATACAGTATATATATATATATAGAGAGAGAGAGAGAGAGAGAGAGAGAGAGAGAGAGAGAGAGAGAGAGAGAGAGAGAGAGAGACCCACCATTCGGGATCACAGCCATTTGACTACTTAAATATGAATAAACCTCCCTAAACAATAAATACCATGTAAAAGAATAGATTCATAAGAATATATTCACAATAATAATTCACAATAATAATACAAATATTTATGCATTTCCTAGCAGCAAGAGTGGTAGAAAATGCATTATAGGCCTATCCATAGATCAGCAGTATAGCTCATATACATAATATATATTTGTAGAAACAAATCCTATTTCATCCATCCCCATTGTCTCATGTGTTTAATCCTTTACTTTCACTGGTGTTGTAACTGTTATTTCATATATAAGTATCTAGTCTAATGTTGCATACTAAATTCTACAGTATCTCATTAATTAGATTTTTAAATTTTTTTTTGGTTCATAAACCAACTTCCAAAATGATGACAACTTTTAAAACTGTTTCAAGATTACATTTTTGACACTTAATATGAAAACTTAATGCTTTCTGAAGTGCACGCCCCTTGTGACTATAAGGCAGTCATTCTGAAGAGCACTGCATTCTCACAGACACACCAGATGATCATGGAGTCTAGAGCATTTTGTCTGATGCTCTGCTGTTTTATCAATGTCTGCAACCTTCATCCGATTATTCGTCCCAGTAATGGACTCAGTGAGTGTCATAAAAAATCATCTTTACCAGCGCTGGAGGTTCTACCAGGAGGAGGCTGGGATAATCTGCGCAACATAGACATGGGCCGGGTGATGAATCTGAGCTATTCCCAGTGTCAGACCACAGAAGACGGTGTCTATTTCATTCCAGATGAAGTCTTTGTCATTCCACAGAAAGTGAGCGGAGTGGGAACAAACTCTGAGATCATCACGTCATGGCTGGAACCAAAAAGCTCAACTTCAAGCTCCATCAATGCAGATGCTTCCTTTCTTTCAGTGCTCAATGGAAAATTCTCAGAAGAAAACCGACGCATTAAATCCCACCAAGTGAGAGAGTGTTCTGTAACATCACAGGTTCAGGTTTGTAGAAACTACTGTAGCTATATTCATATTGCTGCTGTATTCTCCTTTATTCAGATAGGAATATTAATACGAAAATCTTTAATGTCACCTTTAAAAAGCATGTAATCACATACAGTATATATGTATTTTAGGTACAATATAGATGTTTAATGACACATTGTTCTCCTTCAATTCTTAGAATATTTTTTTTAGGTATGTATATCAGTATAACTTTACTGTATGTTCCCATGTAATTTTTTTTTTTTTTTTTACAAAACTTTGTCTTGTACTTCTTTCAGGTCCGTAACCATCTGTACACAGTAAAGGCATATCCTGACTTCACTCTGGACTCCCGCTTTGCTCAACGGGCAAATAAAATTGCAGCAGCTATTGAAAACAATCAAATACGTCTAGCAAATTACTTGTCAGAGAAACTCATTCTTGATTATGGCACCCATGTCATCACAAGTGTTGATGCTGGTGCCACTTTGGTGCAAGAGGACTATTTAAAAAAGACATATTTTTCAAAGGTTCAGTCAGATATGTCTTCTGTTTCTGTAGCAGCAGGCTTAAACTTTTTTGACAAACTTAAATTTGATATTAGAAGCGAAGTATCCCAAGAAAATAGTAATCTCCAAAGTTATCAGGGTAACATTACATATTCTTTAACTGAGAGCCATGGAGGAGCATTATTCTACCCAGGCATCACTCTGCAGAAGTGGCAAGAGAGTACGCTCAATAATCTGGTTGCTATTGACCGCTCTGGGCTACCCATTCACTTTTTTCTCAATCCATCAACATTCCCAGACCTCCCTGCACCAACAGTAAACAAAATTGCTTTATCAGTTCGTAAGGCTGCAGAGCAATACTATAAAGTAAATACTATTCCAGGTTGTGTAAATCCGGATTCCAAAAACTTCGACTTTCAGGCAAATGTAGATGATGCATCTTGTGAGGGTCCAGTCACCAATCTTAGCTTTGGTGGCATTTACCAACAATGCACTCCATTAACATTAGATGGAAGTACCATCTGTGATAAGACAGCACAGAAAAACCCAGCTACTGGTGATTATTCTTGCCCTCCACTTTACTATCCCACCTTATTACACACTGAAACAATAGAACGAGGTTATAATAATTATGAGTGTTCCAAAGACTGTGACAATTGTGGTTTCTTATGGTTGTCTACTTGTTGTGACCAAACATGTGGTGATGCTTACCGTGTTCGTCGTGCAAAACTTGAAACTTACTGGTGTTCCTCAACTCAGAAAATCCCTGAGTTCTCTGGATATCTTTTTGGAGGTCTATTTGGACCAGGCATGCAAAACCCGTTGACCAAATCTAATAGCTGTCCTCCAAACTACTTTACCCAACATTTTTTGTCTAATGGCATGATGGTTTGTATAAGCACTGATTATAAGACTGGAACAAGATTATCTGTGCCTTTTGCTGGTTTCTTCAGCTGCCAATCTGGCAACCCTCTTGCAAAGAATCAATCTTGCTGTCCACCTCAGTTCAGCCAACATCTTGCTGCCATTAGTGATGGCTGTCAGATATTGTACTGTGTCCAGTCCGTAGTGTTCACTGGTGGTGAGTTAAAGCCTATCCGCCTTCCACCATTCATAAGACCACCACTGTTTGATATGATTGTGACAAATACTGTAGCTGTAATGACAGAAGGTCATCGTTCTTGGGTGAGAGTTGGAGAAACTGAGATGTGGAGACTGGCAAAGCCTGGAGAAATTAATCAAATGGCACCAGTGTCTGATGCATCATCTTCTTCTCAGATGTCTGGAGGAGAAAAGGCTGGTGTAGTCATTGGTGTAATGGTTCTGGTTGTTCTTGTGGTTGCAGTGTTTATAATGAAAAGGAGAAGGATGTCTTCTGCAGAGCTCTGAACTTGTTCAAGAAACAAAAACAAAAACTGGAAATGAACAAAATTTTTGCCATGCAGGAATAGAAACAGAAACTAAATCAAATGTAACAGTTCAGAACATAAATGCTTATTTGAAATGGGCATTAACATAAAGTTTTTTTATTGTTCTGTTTAGTATTTTAATTTTTTAATCAACCAATCATGAATTCAAATAGTATGGCCTATGCAAATGTGATGTTGGATAAAACTCTGTTTTTTTTTTTTTTGTGCAAATGAAATCATACTTTAAGCTTTGATATTTTACAATTGACTATGCATTAAATTTTGCTTAAGCATATTATAATATTATAAAATATAATAGAATTATAATAAAATATTATAATAATTACAATTACAGTAAAGGTTACACAACTTTAGCAAAACATTTCCTTAAAATGTTTGTTAAATGTTTTCCTTTAAAATGTAAATGTGTGATCAGAAAAAGCAGGAGGATATGATTATGCATATTTTGCATACCCTGAGTTTTTATCTTATTTTTGTGTTTACTGCAATGTATATTTGTTTAGATATGTCTAGATACTTTGAAAAATAAAGTTGCTTTGAAATGAAGCTGGTAAAATGTTTTCAATAATTAAAATGCAACAAAGTCAGCTTAAAGGGGTCATATGACGTTGCTAAAAAGAACATTATGTTGTGTATTTGGTGTAATGCAATGTGTTTATGAGGTTTAAGGTAAAAAAAAAAAACCCACATTATTTTCCACATAATGTACATTATTGTTGTTTCTCTATGCCCCACCTTTCTGAAACGGTCGATTTTTACAAAGCTCATTTTTCTGAAAAGCGAGGTGTACGCTGATTGGCCAGCTATCCAGTGCCTTGTGATTGGCCGAATACCCCAAGTGTGTGATGGAAATGTTACCCCCCTTACCATACTGTGATGCTGTGTCCCGGCGTGACAAAAACAATAAAACCCATTATAAACAAGGCATTTGTTGCATCAAGTGGGGACATAATTATGGATTATAATGACTTATACTGTCTTTTTACGCATTGCGTATCGCGCTGCGTAAACATAAAACCATGTCTGCATTTGTGATTGGAGAAACGACAAACAAAAAGCGCTACTCTACACTGCTCAAAACTTGCGTTTGACTCATCAGTGGCAAATTCTTTAAATATGAAAACATACTTACAGGCTGTGAGTCAGAAGTGCCAGACTGTCCTTGCAAGGTTGTAACTGCCCCACTTTATAGAAACAGACACCGGCATTGTAGGCTACTCTCCCAGGAAACATCTGAATATTTGGGGCTGAACTGGTCTGGAACAGTGTTGTAAATACAACTTAACCACCGATTTCGGTTGTGTCCTCTTTTGGAAGTAGTTTTGCTTTCACAGTGAAACACACAGCGTCTCCACAACATGGTGGCGGTGGCAACAGGAAGAATAAAAGTTGTGCCTTTTTTCTTTGCATGAACATTTGTGTGACATTATGCAAATCTTCCCATATCGTGACATAGAGATGTGGGGGCGTGTTAGAATGAGCCATTTTAGGGAGGTGTGGTCGACTCTTAACTTTTATAAAGAATATCTCTTTGAATTTGAGACTTTAGTCTTTGCAACTTTACAGATCTTCTTCATGCACCACGAGCTTGTAACACTCCAAAAAGAAAGGAAAAATTTAAATCGCATCATACGACCCCTTTAAACAGTTTAAAGTTGAATAATTTTTCGTTGTTATAAGCATAATTGAAAAAGAAAATCCTTAATTTTCTATAACAGACTGAAGGAAATAAAGGTTTTGGTCTCTCAGATGAATCTCCAAACATTTTGTCCAAACATATCTACCCCAAAGTCCAGTGCATTTTATGCACACTTCACAACTTCCAAGTCCAGTGTACTAAACAAACAAATTGAAGAAACAGTGATATACTGTACTGATATTAAATGTCAACCTTCCTATTTAATCACTGGTGGCATCATATGTTGGAGAGAGCAAAATTTTACATCAATTACATCAGATGAGCAGAACTTGTGAGCATTTCACACATGTCTACTAACCATGTGTCTCTGAAGGAGACATGTATAGTCTACATTCCAGGTTTTTGGACCTATAGGTAAGCTCAGATTCTATTCCTGCCATATAGTCATTGCTCAAACAGTTGAGCTTGTGTTGTTCATGTACTCTTGTTTTTGACCCATCACACAGGATGTGGTGATGCTTCAGGAAGAAAAACATCTGCATAAATACACAGATTGTATAGTGGTAGAACACACACATCAATCTGGAACATGCTATTATACTGGTGATGAATTAATTTCTTAAAAGCAGCCCTTATGAAAAGCTTTGTGACGAGTACCACAATAATCCATTCACATTTTGATTGGTCTGTTCTCCTTGTCCACTTTTTTCACTTTTCTTCACACTTGCCATGTTTTAGCTGGACGTGACAAAGTGACCATTGCAAATCATTTGAACTTTGTGTCAGTACATCATAAATAGAACGAGGCATCAGTTTACCCAAATACCAGTCAGGGATTTGTTGTGTCATGTGCCAAGTATAGGCAGCATCACTGATTATAATGGGTTCTATTGTATTTTGTCACATCGTTCCGTGCCTCTGACATCTGGTGTAGACATGATGTCAGTCTAATGTCACTGTCTAATGCTGTGTTTGAATTTTGATGCCACATTATTTGAAATTAGCATGCGTCAAACATTTTTCTCTTATGGGCCGGATGAAGTGGCCCGCCTATTGAGGAACCATGCTTTAGGGTCTTCATGACATGTCTGCAAAATACTTTGGTTAAAATTCCTCAGTGGTCGTGTAAAACAACACCGTTTACCTTGTCAAAAACAGTTTCCTGTTTCGATGCATGTCTCTTCAAATGAGCTACTGCTCAACCCACCCTTCTCTTCTGTGTTTTGTGTATTCAGTGGCACATTACCATCTTAAACTTAATCCACTTCCTCCTTATTTCCTCTGATGTTTAGAGAAAATGAAGACTCTTACGTTCACTTTTACATCCAACTTCAAAACACCTGCATTGCTTATGAGACATTATTGTCACCAGAGATGGGCACAAATACATCAAAAAAGTAATTTGTTACAAATTACAAATACAAGCTTATGGAAAGTATTTAATTAAAATACAAAAATACTGGTTTGAGAAATGTATTTAAAATATGTATTTATTATTTGAAAATACAAAAATACTAATGATATTTACATGCAATCATTTGAAGAACAAGAGACAATGCCATTACATTTAGTAATACTGGAGTAAGATCAACATATAAGAAAAAGAGAAGTGATTTCCCCTTCTAGAACAACTTATAAACACATTCTTCAACCCTAACACTAGACCATATGTGATTCTTGACCACAAAACCAGTCAAAAGGGTAATTTTATTGAAATCGAGATTTATACATCATCTTAAATAGGCTGAATAAATAAGCTTTCCATTGATATATGGTTTGTAAGATAGGACAATACTTGGCTGAGAAACCAAAATCTGGAATCTGAGGGTGCAAAAATATAAAAATATTGAGAAAATTGCCTTTGAAATTCTCCAAATTAAGTCCTTAGCAACGCATATTTCAAATAAAAAATTAAGTTTTGATATATTTACAGTAGGAAATTTACAAAATATCTTCATGGAACATGATCTTTACTGAATATCCTAATGATTTTTGACAAAATATTTTTTTTTTTTTTGACCCATACAATGTATTGTTGGCTATTGCTACAAATATACTCATGCTACTTATGTTTTGTGGTCCAGGGTCACATATATCCTATATAATGATTCATATTTCTTCTATAGTTTGCAGATGACACAACAGTCATCGGGGAGTCATTCTGGGAGTCTCAAAAAAAAAGAGACTCCCAGAAACCAATTCATTTTATTTTTATTTTTATTTTTATTTGGTTGTTGTTGTTTTTTGTTTTCCCTTCTTTGCTCATTGACAATCAGATTTTGTTGTCATTCCACTGATCTTCATTTCTGTTGTTGTGTCTTTTTCTGGAAAGAAAAACAATTCAGAATCAGAATCAGAAAGAGCTTTATTGCCAAGTATGCTTGCGCATACAAGGAATTTGTTTTAGTGACATAAGCTTCCAGTACACAGAGACAACACACAAAAAAAAAACAACAACAAAAAAAACAATCGAAAAATAAATAAATTGTATGAACAGTTGTGCTATAAATGATAAAATGGAATAAAATAGAGTGAGAGTGAGTGGGAAATATTTAACTGTTCATGAGGTAGATTGCCTGGGGGAAGAAACTGTTCTTGTGCCTGGCTGTCCTGGTATTTGCGGCTCTGAAGCACCGCCCAGATGGCAAAAGTTCAAAAGGGGATAACTTGGATGTGAGGGATCCAGAGTGATTTTCTGAGCCCTTTTCCTCACTCTGGATGCATGCAGGTCTTGAAGGGTGGGCAGGGGAGCACCAATAATCCTTTTAGCAGTCTGAACCATTCTCAGTAGTCTTCTGGTGTCTGATTTTGTAGCTAACCCAAACCAGACAGTTATTGAAGTGCACAGGACAGACTCAATGATGGCTGAGTAGAACTGTTTTAGCAGCTCCTGTGGCAGGTTAAACTTCCTCAGCTGGCAAAGGAAGTACAACCTTTGTTGGGCCTTTTTAACAATGGAGTAAATGTGATTGTCCCACTTCAGGTCCTGAGAGATGGTGGTTCCCAGGAATCTGAATGACTCCACTGCAGCCACAGTGCTGTCTATGATGGTGAGTGGGAGGAGTGCAGGGGATTTCTCCTTAAGTCCACTATCATCTGCACTGTTTTGAGCGTGTTCAGCTACAGGTTGTTAAGACTGCACCAGACAGCTAGATGCTCAATCTCTTGTCTGTAAGCAGACTCGTAACTGTGCTGGATGAGACCGATGACTGTTGTGTCATCTGCAAACTTCAGGAGCTTGACAGAGGGGTCTTTAGAGGTGCAGTCGTTGGTGTACAGGGAGAAGAGCAGTGGGGAGAGAAAACATCCCAGAGGGGGAGGTCATTCCACCAGCCGGGCACAGTCCAGGAAAAGGTCCGTGAGAGTGATTTTGAACCTCTTTGGGATGGTGCCGCAAGGCGCCGTTCACTTGCAGAACGCAAGCTTCTGGAGGGCGCATGAGTTTGAACTAGTGAGTTTAGGTATATTGGTGCCTTGCCAGTGGTCGTCTTATAGGCAAGCATCAGTACCTTAAATCTGATGCAAGCGGCTACTGGTAGCCAGTGTAACCTGATGAGGAGAGGAGTAACGTGAACTTTTTTTGGCTCATTGAAAACATCCCTCGCTGCTGCATTCTGGATCAGTTGTAGAGGCTTGATAGTACATGCAGGAAGGCCCGCCAGAAGAGCATTACAATAGTCCAGTCTGGAGAGAACAAGAGCTTGGACAAGAAGTTGGGTGGCTTGCTCTGACAGGAAGGGTCTAATCTTCCTAATGTTGTATAAGGCAAATCTGCAGGACTGGGTTGTTATAGCAATATGGTCTGTGAAGCTTAACTGATGATCCATCACAACTCCTAGGGTTCTGGCTGCCCTGGAAGGAGTTATGGTTGACGAACCCAGCTGTATAGAGTAGTTGTGATGTAACGATGGGTTAGCTGGAACCACCAGCAGTTCTGTCTTAGTAAGGTTGAGCTGAAGGTGATGGTCATTCATCCAGCTAGAAATGTCACTCAGACAGGCTGCAATGCAAGCAGCTACCGTCGGATCATCTGGTTGGAATGAGAAGTAGAGTTGAGTGTCATCAGCATAGCAGTGATAGGAAAAGCCATGGTTCTGAATAACAGATCCTAATGACATCATGTAGATGGAGAAGAGAAGTGGTCCAAGTACTGAGCCTTGAGGAACCCCAGTAGCAAGAAGTTGTGACTTAGAAACTTCACCCCTCCAAGACACCCTGAAGGATATATTAAAATATACTGCAGTTAGCTTAAAGTTGATCTTAAGCATATAATCTTAAGCACTTAACATACTTGAACTTCTTCCAAAATGACACATTTATTATGCACTTACTATAGTATAATAAAAATGTAATAAGACATATTATATTATATATTAGTACAACTTAAAGGGTCAAAGCAATGTTGAAAAATTCAACACACTAACAAGAAACTCATTGTTCTTGCCATTAAACATGTTTATTAAAAGTATTATTTACAAAAGATATATACAGATATAAATATACAGTTGAGATCAAACGTTTACATACATCTTGCAGAATCTTACATTTTGGACAAGATGATGAAATGTGAAAATTAAGGTTTAGTTTTAAGGTTAAGGTTACTCTTGCCCTGAACAAGTTATTTCACATAATATGCATTTACTGTACATAAAGGCTAAGTGTATAGGCTAAGTGGCTCTTCTACTCCATTGTCAAGGATTTGAAGCGTGAAGTGTGCATTGCTACAGTCTCAAATTTTTCAGGTCATGTGAACTGGGTACACAAGTATTCTGGAATGTGCAATTTATTGAGCTTGTCCTGGAACTGCTTCAGCTCCTCTAACACACTGTCAAAAAGAAGCTCCAAGTATGGCTCCAAATACCACGACTGAGGTGCCCTTGAGCAAGACACCGAACCCCCAACTGCTCCCCGGGCGCCGCAGCATAAATGGCTGCCCACTGCTCCGGGTGTGTGTTCACTGCTGTGTGTTTGTGTTCACTGCTGTGTGTGTGCACTTTGGATGGGTTAAATGCAGAGCACGAATTCCGAGTATGGGTCACCATACTTGGCTGTATGTCACATCACTTTCACTTTTTTTCACTTTCGCATGTGCCATCTTAGCAGTCCAGTAGCAGTTGTGGCTTGTTCTCTTGCACTGTTTTCGTTGTAGTGCATAGCTGCCAGTTGCGATCTAAGGTGAGAATGTATGCAGTAACATACTGCAGGTCATTTGATACTTAATTCACTTGCAAATGAAAACATACCTGCACAACATCCCGACAAAAAAAAATGCCACACTCTTTGGCACAAACCGAATGAGCAGACAGTGGAACGACTCAAGTGAGGAAGTCTGGTGGTCACCACTTAGATTTTCTAGGTCCCTAAGCAGTCTTGAAGCCAGGATTATGTCGCAGAGCTTCTCACATGCAGCAGTACCTAGTGAAAAAATAGTCAACTTACATCAACAGACAACAAATGATGCTTCAGGGCAAGAAATGTACAATAGTAGAATTGAAATGTAATCATTTAAATTTGATCTAACAAAAAACATATCTGTATATCTGTTTATTCTTATTTGGTCACTGCCTTGCTTGGTCTCCAACAAGTGGTTCATGGAGGCATTTGGTAAACTCCCCATCATGCTCATGAATGTTCTGCACATGATTTGCAACAGATTTCCACTTGGCCACAATTTCACAGCCTCTAGATGAAATGGCTCCACACCAGTACCGATGGTTGACAATGCTCTTTTTCCAAGCACCAACTTCTGTGCAACTCTTCAGATTAGCTATCTGGTGAATTTTTTTGGCCACACCTAAAGAATACAAAAGTTAAAAAAAAAAAAATCAGATGATTGACACTGAATTGATACTGAAATATATATATACAATTTCTACTCTTTATCTTGGTCACAATTTACATCCTGAAACACACCTTTTGCCATGTGCCACGCATCAAACTTGTGCACAACACCTGGTCTGCTGTCCTTGAGAAACTTTATGACAGATGGATGCCTATCTGTGACAAGTATTTGAATGCGGACCCCTCTCTCCTCCAGCTGTCTTAGGCATCGTTCCAAGCCATCCTTTTCCATGCGCTGACTGTTTACGACATCATTGCTCTGAAAGAAGATAACATCATTTTGTTTTATTTTAAACTGTTAATGAAATCATAAAGTTTGTCTGAATCATGACATACATATCAATGTTAGCAATAAAATTACATTCATATGCACACATACTTGAATAAGCTAGATGCCCCCCCCCCACCCCCCCCATGAACTGGACACAAAAAGGACAGACAGTCATACTTCAATTGACAGAGAGGTTTCATCGATGTGAAACAATGAAACTGTCTTACCTTTACCACTTGCAAAAAGGACGCTCCACTAAAAATTACAGCTGCAGCAAGCTGAACATTTCCAGTTTGTAAGTTTGTGACATACAGTATGGCTGACTTGTCCAAGTGTAATGATGTTCACAGTGTCTGCAATCTTGGATCACACACACAAGTGTTCCCACAGTCTTTATGTGCACCACACAGTTTCTGGTGCAGACAGGACACTTCCTGAAGAGCTTGATAGGTTTTCCTCAAACAATGAACTTCCTCATTTTGTAATGTGGGATTTCAATCACTGTGCTAAAATACAGCATAATAAAAAGCATGAGAATTAAACAATGTCAGAGCCCAATGTACATTAGTTAATCAGCTGAATGAAATTACGTAACTGTAGTAAGTAAATAAAAAAAAATACATAATATATACTCAGTAACCCACCTCTCTTCATAGATACTGTGATTTGTCACATCTGGATGAAAAGTGATGTCATCTGTAGCCTCTCTTCTACGCCTTTTTACAGGTGTTGAAACAGCTAGAGGGCCATCCTCAAATGAGGTATTCAACATGATAGTACTGCAGCTAATATGTTTAGTATGTTGCTTCATTTGAGTGCCTAATGACAAGAATCAATAAAAGAAATTGAACCTTTCATTCGTTAACATTTGATAACTATAGGTTAACAAAAGAAGAAAGATTCATTCTTACACTTGCTTCTTCGCTCTGGCTTCCTAGCACGCTGTGTTGATACATGATGCTTGACCGGTGAATCATCATCTGTTTGGCATGACACATCTTTTTGGAGCACTTCTGTCTGAGTCCCCACCTTGCCACACAACATACGCTCCAAAGACAACTGCAATTGTTTTACAAACATTTAGCAACAACAAAGTACCAAGTAGTACAAAAAGACACAAAGTACTATACGTACAGTATTATATACCCAGGGCCGGGGCCTTGAAAAATACTTAAAAACCAACTCTGAGCATGCCCGATAATAAAAATTAAGGAATGTTGTTGAAGATAAAATCATATAATATGAATTCAAACGTGAAAAACAGCGAAGATTAAGGCAAACACGTATCTAATTTGTGCTGACTGTAGAGAGGACAGAAACTGGAACGGCATCTTTCTTCAAAAAAAGACGATCTGCAAAACCAGTTTGCACTAGTCCCCAATTCACAAAACTGTCCGGTTAAAAATGTTCCTTACAAACATATTTTCTGTGTGTTTTTGTAGGACACTGCAAACCAGCAGCATGCAGCCAAACTTCAGCTATGGTCGTGTCATGGGGAAACAAAAACAACACTTTTGTGCTGTTGCACTGAACAAAGGCACAAACACGAGCCATGATTCTAACGAGTGACACGAGTGCTACTTTCCAATGCATAAATACTGGGATAGCTCATGCAAATCATGGCAGTTATTGGATTAGACGAGTCCTTTGTCATGTATAATGTTATATTGCTCATTGGGAGCTCAACCCAATGACGTAAATGCGTAATGTGCAGCCACGCAGCCAATGAGCACTCAAATGACTCGGGTTTACGTCACATGCCTTGAACGCAACTTTTTAAACTGGATGAACGAAATGGTCCCAAAAAGCGGAAAAATGACCAGTTTCCACTTTATAACATATTTTGTGACAGCTATTATGGTTTTAAGCAATGTGCAACATGTATATATATGTTAACATCTCAAAAAATTTGTTTTGGGGTTTCATGACCCTTTAAGTGTGTTTCTTTTTTTTCTGGGGATATAACTGGGTAAGGTCTAGTAATTGCACAATCTGTGCATTTATGCAGCGGCTTATTCTTCCTGTGGCATGGCCACATCCTGTGTGATGGGTGACAAACAAGTGTACGAACAACATAAGATCAAATAAACAAATGTATAACTAGATGATTTGATGGCTTGTTTGAGCAAGGAGTGCAAGGCAAGAACAGAATCTGAGCTTTTTGAGGTTTCTTTAGCTGCTAGTCTTGCAACCATTTTGCAAAATGCTCATTTTGTTATTCTCCTCAGTTCAACCAGCACCTTGATGGACTGATGTAGGTCATGAGGCACAATGTCAATCTACAATTTTTCTCCTTTCCAAAATGCTTACATTATTTTTCATCTAACATTTAAATATTTTTAAATATGCTTTTATTAACAATTTGACAACTTGTGCTTTGCATGCTTTGTAACAAATAGATTTTTATCTCTTCAAATTTTATTTTACTGATATTTGTAAAAGTTGTTTTCTCGGCTTTGAGGCCATATTTATTGCATGTTATTACTTTACCATAGGTTAGGGGTTAGGTTATTCATGCAACAATACTTATTACTGTAATAGTTTCCATTAAGAATTCCGGTAACACTTTATTTTAAGGTCTCTTAACTAGTTGCTTATTAGCATACATATTACTAGAATATTAGCCATTTATAAGTAGTAATTAAGCACATATTAATGCCTTATTGTACATGAACTTATTCTACATCCCTAATCCTACCCAATACCTAAAATTAACAACTACATTACTAACTATTAATAAGTAGCAAATTAGGAATTTATTGAGGGAAAAGTCATAGTTAAGAGTGAATAAGTGTTCCCTATTCTAAAGTGTTACCAGAATTTCCTATATGATAAGAACTTTAAGAACCTACTTAATGTTTTAATGTTACTTTGTAAAAGATTAACTACTATACTAAATGTAATATGATTTCTTCCTTTATGTCCAGTGTTTGCATATTTCCAGGGGTGTAGCCATAATTTCAGAAGTGAGGGTAACAGAAATGTCAAACGTAATGCCATTTTTTTCTGACATTTGTCTAACTGACAGGTTTTATTGTTTTCTTATCTCTTAGTTGTAATTGTTAGACAATAACCATTTAATTTCATTATGTAATCTGTAGACCAGATGTTTAGATGTTTTTTTTTTTTTTATGTCAGTAGAGGAGAGGTTTCACTACACTGAATAAACAGTTTTTTTTGAGGAAACCACTAATTTTATGAATCGACAGCCTATCGGCTAATCTTTAACATGTTTTACACTAAAGAATTGTTTTGGATTGAACTATTTTTAGAGTTTACACCAAAAAAAAAAAAAAAAAAAAAAAAAAAAAAAAAAAAAAAAACAAAAAAAAAAACAAAAAAAAAAAAAAATAAATATATATAAAAATATATATATATATTATATATATATATATATATATATAATATATATATATATATATATATATATATATCTATATATATATAAGAGAAGTCAGACTTTTGTCGACAGGTGGGATTTAGCTTATGGCACTTCTCAAACATTTCTATGGTATCTGTAAACAGCAATTGAATGTAGCACAACTCTGTGTAACGAAAGTTTTGGATGAAACCAAGTGCAGTTTTATTTAGCAGAGTGTAATCCAAAATACAAACAAATGAAGCATTTACTTGAAACAAACTTGACTTGAAACAGACTTGACTTGGCATGGCATAAACAGACTAGACCAGAAACAGACTTGGCATAAACAGAAACACAACTCACTGACAACAGGTTACACAGTTCAAAGTTAGACAATAAACTAGGGATGGCTGACACAAAACTGAAGTTTCAACATGGTGTCAAGATCCCGAAGCTCAGATGATTCGAAACACTGTTCCGAAATGTGATTCCAATCACCTATGTCACGTGACCAAGTCAAATCAAGCATCGGGGCATTTCACAAGTATTTCGAGATCTGAATGTGTGTTTGATTGATAAAGTCAGGAACAAACCACACAATCACACATCTCCCACAAAGTATAACAGTGGAGTTAATGCAGGAGAACAATTAATATTAAAATATATAAATATATATATATATATAATATATATATATATATATATATATATATAAACATGTCAGACGTTGTGGCTTGATGTCTTTTATTAATGTTCATTTTTTTATGACCAAAATGACGCCCAGGATTCGAACCTAAGGTGACAGGTTCTGACAACATGACAGTCTAGCACACTAACAACTTCCCCAACTTCCAATAATTCATCAGTTTGCTTAACAGATTCGTTGTCAATGCAGTTTTAGAGCAATACTCGAAAATTACCACTAGGTGTCACCGTAGAGACAGGTGTCATATTGTTCTGAAGCCATGGCACATTTGCTTCGACTTTCAGTGTTTCACGAAGCCTCGTTCTGCCCACCACTACAAGGAACAAAGCCAACATGAGGGCTACTTATACCAAACAAAGAAGGTCACATAACAAAATCCAACCAATGAGAAACAAGACACATGACTAAGACAACCAATGAGAACATGTCACATGAACCAAGGAACCAATCAGATCATAACACAAAGACGAAGGTAGAACATGACATGATCACATGAGCAGCGAGGAACACAAAGCTAAAAGGCTTGTTCGAGATGAAATACACTAGCCTGCCACTGGCTGGTGAGAGAAGTTACTTGCAAAAAAAAAAGAAAAAAAAGACGTCAAGTGTGAACATAGCCTAAGAGTCCTAACTTCTTCTGAAGTTCTCCCTAGCTTGTCCTAGAGTTCTGTCTGTGAGACAGGACTTTATATCTTAAGACAATAGGGCTACACAAACAACAGATACTGTCAGGACCTCCCGAGGAGTACTGTTCTTTTGTTATTCTAAATGTATGGTCCATTTGGTTCACACCTTTACAGATAGTTCCTGTTGACTGCACCTGGAGTGGAGTCACAATGTAAATGCATTGGACTAAAGATACACATGATCTTTCAATTTGCTCTGCTTAACTTCATCAGAAATGAAAAGCATTGTTGTGCTTTGCCTAATATAAATGCTATCAAATGTTATCACCCCAGGAAAGATCCTCCGTGATGGTAACTCCCAGGAGCTGTGGACTCTCTCCACAACCTAATCTTTGATCATTACAGGACTGTGGGTGATCTTTTTAGTGGTCCTAAAGTCCACAATTTCTTTGGTCTTTCTGATATTTTTAGACCAAGTTGTTTGTATTACACCATGCTGTCAGGTTCTGAACCTCCTCCCTATATGCAACTTCACTGGTGTTTGTTATGAGCCCAATGACAGTTGTGTCATCTGCAAATTTAAATGTGAAAAAAAAAAAAATGTGACATGACATACAGCCAAGTATGGTGAACCATACTCCGAATTCATGCTCTGCATTTAACCCATCCAAAGTGGACACACACAGCAGTGAACACAAACACACAAAGTGAACACACACCTGGAGCAGTGGGCAGCCATTTATGCTGCGGTGCCCGGGGAGCAGTTGGGGGTTCGGTGCCTTGCTCAAGGGCACCTCAGTCGTGCTATTGCCAGCCCAAGACTTGAACCCACAACCTAAGGGTTGGGAGTCAAACTCTCTAACCATTAGGCCACGACTTCCCCGTTTCACCAGAATATTAGAGTTGTGGGTAGCTTAACAATCATGGGTGAAAAGTGCACAAAGGAGGGGACTTGGTACACACCCTTGTGGTACACCAGTACTCAAAATTAAGGTACAGGAGGTATACTTATCTAACCGCACTGACTGGGGGCGGTTGGTAAGAAAGTCCAATAACCAGCTGCATGTGGGGGAAGTTAATTCTAGAGCATTAAGTTTGTTAATCAGCTGGTTTGGTACGATGGTGTTAAATGCCAAGCTGTAATCAACAAAGAGCATCCTGATGTATGTCTTGGGCTTTTCCATATGTGAAAGAGCAGCATGCATAGCTACATAGATGGCATCCTTAGTTGATCTATTTGCCTGATAGGCAAACTGATATTGATCTATATCAACTGGTATAGAGTCTTTGATGTGAGTGATTACTAGTCATTCAAAACATTTAGCAATGACAGGAGTGAGAGCAATCGGTCGATAGTCATTAAGACATGTTATCATGTTTTTTTAGTTTTTTTTTGGGACAGGCACGATGGTCATGGATTTTAGGCACATGGGTACTATACACGAGGAGAGGGAGAGGAAACAAACAGAAATCTTCATCAATCCGCCATTTGTAATTTAATTTTGCAGACCTAATGCCCCTCTTGAGACTAGCTCTGGCAGCTCTGTAAGCAGATATATCTCCTGATTTAAAAGCTGTGTCCCTCGCCCTGATCAACTGTTTAACTTCGTCTATCCATGGTTTCTCATTTGGATACACATCTTTTTGTCAACAGTGACGTTATCCACACATTAACTGACAACACAGATGAAGTAAATGTCTCTAAATCTGACTGTGGGAAAATACATTCCAATCTGTGTATTCAAAGCAGTCCTGGAGTTGGTTGATGGCAACTGCAGGCCAAACTTTAACTGTCTTACAAGTTGGTCTGGCACTGTTAACCAGGGCTTTATATGCAGGAACGAGAAACAAAAAGAGATGATCAGATTGTCCAAGAAGGGGACATGGTATAGCTTTATAGCTATATTTTCCCCACTTCAACTCTTGAGCTTGCATTTTCTTTTTGACATATATGATGTATTGTTATCCTATTTTTTTGTTCAACCTGATAGAAAATGTTGAATCATTATGTTGAATAATAAAGGACTACACACTAGTGCAGTGGTTCTCAACTGGTTTGGCCTTGGGACCCACATTTTCCCATGGTCGTCAAGCCACGACCCACTTTTATATATACAGTCATGGCCAAAAATATCTGCACCCTTGGTAAATATGATCAAAGAAGGCTGTGAAAATGAATCTGCATTGTTAATCCTTTTGATCTTTTATTTAAAAAAATTTAAAATGGGGGGGAAATATCATTATAAAATTAATGTTTTTCTCTAATACACATTGGCTACAATTAACGGCACCCTTTTATTCAATACTTTTTGAAACCTCCATTTGCCAGTTTAACAGCTCTAAATTTTCTTCTATAATGCCTGATGAGGTTAGAGATCACATGACAAGAGATCAGAGACCATACCTTCATCCAGAATCACTCCAGACCCTTTAGATTCACAGCTCCATGTTGGTGGTGCTTCTCTTCAGTTCACCACTCATTTTCTATAGGGTTCAGGTCAGGGGACTGGAATGGCCATGGCAGAATATTTGTTTTGTGCTCAGTGACCCATTTTTGTGTTGTTTTTGAGGTTTGTGTTTGGATTATTGTATGGTTGGAAGATCAAAACATGGCCCATTATATGAGTCAGTCACTTAGTGCTTTTTTTATCTGTTGGTATTTGATAGAATCCATGATGCCATGAATCTAAACAAGATGTCCAGGACCTCCAGCAGAAATATAGGCCCACAACATCAAAAATACAGCAGTATATTTCATTGTACACATGGGGCACGTTTTATCCCTGTGTTCACGAAACACATCTTGAGTGTTTGCTGCTAAAAAGCTAATTTTTAAGTTTCATCTGACCATAGAAGCCAGTCCCATTTGAAAGTTCCAGTCGTGTCTGATAACTGAATATACTGGAGTTTGTTTTTGGATGAGCTAGGAGAATTTTTCTTGAAACCCTCCCAAACAACATGTGGTGATGTAGGTGCTGTTTGACAATTTTTTTTTAAGGTTTTCTGACCCTGAGATTCAACTTATTTCTGCAATTCTCCAGCTGTGGTCCTTGAAGAGTCTTTAGCCACTCAAATGCTCCTTCTCACTGTGCATTAGGACGATATTGAGACAAGTCCTCTTCCACGCAGATTTATAACATTTTCTGTTGATTGGAAATTCTTAATTATTGCCCTGATGGTGGAAATGGGAATTTTCACTGCTCTAGCTCTTTTCTTAAAGCCATATTCTTTGGTTTTTCTCATTGTGATGGATGATTAAGGGAATTTGGGCTTTGTTTTCCCTCATATTTATATTTCTGTGAAACAGGAAACCTTGGATGGATAATTTCATGTTTATAATCTCCCTGGAGTGCTCAAAATTGTGAATATGAATGGGAATATACTTCTGAGATATTTTACTCATAAGAATTTCTAGGGGTGCCAATAATTGTGTCCAACGAGTATTTGAGAAAAACATTAATTTCATAATGATATTTCCCTCCATTTTAAATTCTTATTATCCAATGAAAGGTTAGATTTTTGTGATTTTTTTTAAAATAAAAGATCAAAAGGATTAACAATGCAGATTAATTTTCACAGCCTTCTTTGATCATATTTACCAAGGGTGCCTATATTTTTGGCCATGACTGCATAGGCCTATCTACAGTCTATATCTATCTATCTATCTATCTATCTATCTATCTATCTATCTATCTATCTATCTATCTATCTATCTATCTATCTATCTATCTATCTATATTAGGGCTGTCAGTCGATTAAAATTTTTAATCTAATTAATTACAGGGTGCTGCAATTAATTAATCTAATTAAATCGCAAACTAAATTTGTCTGTGAAAATACTGCCAAAAGACGATTTAAAGCTATTATTGTGTTTATTTATGCTAATGGCCTAACAAAGTATGGAACAGAAAAGATAATTTGAGAAAGATCTCAGTATTTTTTGTTCATGCATTGAAAATCACTATTGAACAAAACAGCTTCGTTACCAACAGTATTCAAAATACCTTCTTTATGATGTGCAAAAGAAAGTAAGTCATCCAGGTTTGAATACTAGGTTTGAATGGGCTACTGAATCATTGGTTCACACGATTCGTTCAAGATGCAGATTCATTTATAAACTAAAAACGGCTGTGTTGCATGGAGATGCACAATTCTGCTGTGGTTTTTAAGGTAATTTTTCATTGGCAAAATTGATCAAAAACACAATATTGTGTTTAAAATATTCCACAATATTAACTTATTTACTGAACTGTTGTAAAAAAAAAAAAAAAAAAAGGAAAAAAAAAAAAATTACATGTGCACTTGTGTTATGTCGTTTAATCATATATAAATGAGCCAAAAAAAAAAAAAAAAAAACCCTCACACAGGGGCATTTTTTGCCCCAGTATCTGGAATTTTAGGGCATAACTGCATTTATGGAGTTTCAGACATCCCACCCTGCAAAAACTCACTTCAGGGAGGTAGTACCCCATCCCAACTCACCCTAGGGCTGTTCGACAGGGTTCCCACACCTTGGTTAACTTCAAATTCAAGGACCTTTCAAGGATTTTCCAAGTCCAATACCCTCAAAATCAAGGACTTAATCAAGGTGTTTACAGATATGAAAAAGTTAGATTTAAGGCTTTAAGACCTTTTTAATACCACCTATATGAAATTTAAGACAAAACATCTAATGGAAATCACATTATTTTACATACGTATAATGTAATATTTAATTTGTTAAATATAAATATATATATATATATATATATATATATATATATATATATATATATATATATATATTATTACGATATACAGAAAACTTGTCAAATCAGCAGACAATATCCTATACAAAATATCGCCACAAAAGCACTGCATGACCAAGGGTGCGTCTCAATCAGCTCCCAAGTTTGTGAATCAGTAGATTGTGTACACAAATTCGATCACTGGTAAGTTCCCTGACTCACTGCAGGTTTTACGTGCAATGTCAACAGACAACATAGTAGAACATTACTGGAATTAATAAACAACAGGCAGGACCAATCTAATTTTTATATTCTCTTTAAACACATCGTTCTGTTACATTATCTTACAACATTTCAGCCAAATATTAATTATAAATGTTAATTATATGTGTTCATTACCTGTCTAGCGATGTGTGTTTATGTTGAAATATACTAAAAATTGGTTTGTCTATTCAAATCTTGTATCATGTGTCATATTTTTCGAGTTTACTTGTGTGGTTTTTGTTTCATGCTTCAGAAATGAGACGTTATTTCCGGTAAGGGGGCATAGTGAGTGGCAATGAGCATAGATTCGTGCGCGCGTGAATGTCATGGTAACACTTAACGTAATGTGTAAATGCATGTAACCAACATAAATCAAGCAAGCTAAAATGCATAGGCCACAAAGTGTTGGCAAAATAACACATTAGCGGACCAGAGGGAATAATATGATTTTTTTTTTTTTTCAGAAAACTTCTTGCACAATAAATTCAAGGACCTGTATCTATGTATGCTTGTTTTCAAAAACTTTCCAGGGCCTTGATTTATTTTTTTATTTTTTTCAGATTCACAAACTTTCAAGGACCCATGGGAATCCTGGTTCTATTTTGAAATTTTTGGTTCCTGGTTCTAGAATCAATGGGATTCGATTCTTTTCCGATTCTTGTTGTTTTTTTTTTTTTTAGATTGAAGGAACCTCTCTCACCATCAGTGGTGGAAAGAGTACTGAAAATTTGTACTTAAGTACAAGTACTGTTACATTACTGAAATAATACTCTATTACAAGTAAAAGTGCTGGTGTCAAAACAGTACTTAAGTAAAAGTAAAACAACTCAGAGTACTAGTTCCTTTTTGCCGGCGATATTTAATTACCAAAAAATATTCATATTAAAGATCTATGTCGATAATAGCAACTTTGAACAAAACCCACTTTTATCTTATTGACAAAGTACCTGAATTAGTGGTCATGATACAGGAATTTCTAACTTCAATACCTTGGTTGTATAGGAGTGGTTAAAGGGGTCATATTATGCTCTTTTACAAAGTCTTGATTTCATTTTGGGGGGTGTACTAGAACATGCTCTCATGCTTGGTGGTTTGAAAAACGCATTATTTTTCACAAAATTTACTTGATTACAATACCTTTCTCCCCAGCCTGGCACAAACGGCTCGACTAGTTCCGGGTTTGATGAAGGCCCGCTATTACGCCCCCATGCCTAGGGGTAGTAGGAAAAACTCTTATCAGGGGATAATAATACTAAGACTGGGTTGTGGTGATGGAATCCCAAGTACGAATCACTCCAGTCAATAATCAAACAGGTACACGATGTTAATCAGAATAAGTAATTAGATTTATTTAAAAACAACAAGTGAAACAAAGAGCATCTCTCCAGGGTGTCCCAGAGGCCAAAATAACAAACAAAACAAATCTAGAAAGAAAAGAAAGTAATAACTAACCTCGTCAAATAACAAAAGTAAAATACATTTTACTTCCCTAACTTCCTAACACAAAACAGAACCCAAAAAAGATAGCCAAAACAAAACGGCAGGACACCCCTTTGCTCCACGTTCTTAGTACACAAGGCTGAAAAGGAAAGAACATGATCAATAGCTTTTACACTACACTTGAAAGTGGCAAATTTGATCATCGGCCGGAGAAGGGATCCAGGAGCTCTCAACCCAGCCGCTTCCGAACCAACAATAAGCTCCTCGTTGAATGCCGGCAGCGTCCTTTTAAAGACCACGCCTTGTCTCCACCACCAATGGTGATCGTACATCCCATCAGCCGCATCCTATCAGATACCAGAGAGAGTAAGAGGGAGGAGACAGTACACAGACACACACACCACGACACTACAGGAAACGCAGGTCGTAACACCCCCGGACACAAAGAATCTACTTCTAGTAGATTTAATCAAAACTGAACGACCGTGAAAGGGCAACAGCAAGTACATTATCTTTGCCTTTTTTATAATGAATTTCCAGGTAAAAATCCTGGACAAAAAGTGAGCAACGCATGATCCAGTGATTCGAGTTCTTCATACGAGACAGGAAGACTAATGGGTTATGATCAGTAAATATGATCACCGGAAGGGAACTAGAACCAATGTTCACCTCAAAGTGTTGAAACACCATTAATAAGGCTAATGCCTCCTTCTCAATAGTGCTATAATTTAGTTGGTGTTTCAAAAACTTTTTTGAGAAGTACCCAAGAGGATGCTCAACTCCATTTTCATCATTCTGCAACAGGGACAGCACCAGCACCGGTAGCACTCGCATCAACATGCATTTTGAATGAACATTCATATTTTGGAGCAACCAAGACTGGAGAGCTACACAGAAGTGTTTTGACAGAATCAAATGCAGTTTGACACTCAGCAGTCCATTCAAAATTTTGCGAAGCACAAAGCATATTGGTCAAAGGCAACACAACATCTGAGAAGTTTTTACAAAACCCCCGATAATAACCAGTCATGCCCCAAAATCTTCTGAGTTCACGTTTCGTACGGGGCACTGCAAACTCCGCAATAGCTTGCACTTTTAGGGCAACAGGTCGAACTTGACCCTGTCCCACCCATTTCCCCAGGTAGGTAACAGTCGCCTTACCGAACTCGCGCTTAACTAAATTAAGTGTAAGAGATGCCTTTAGCAAGCGATCAAACACAATACTCAAAGTTTTCTGATGTTCATCCCATGTATTCGAATAAATCACGATGTCATCCAAGTAAGCCTTACAGCTATGAACCCCCTTTAGCACTTTATTCAACAAGCGCTGAAAGGTAGCCGGAGCGCTGCGCAATCCGAACGCTATCACCCTGTAATTCAAGAAATCATCTGGCGTAACAAAGGCAGATATTTTAGCCGCACGCTCCGTCAAGGGAACTTGCCAGTATCCCTTTAGCAGGTCTAATTTTGTGACGAAGCGCGCAGAGCCTACCTTGTCAATGCAATCCTCCATGAGTGGGAGGGGAAACGAATCTGGTTTCGTCACGGCATTTACTTTCCGGTAATCCGTGCAAAATCATTGTGTGCCGTCAGATTTAGGAACCAATAAACACGGTGAACTCCAGGCGCTAGATCTTGGTACTGCGAGACCATTCTCAACAAGGTACTTTACCTCAGCTTCCATGATTTTACGTTTAACGAGGTTCACTCTGTAAGCACTTTGCTTAATGGGTGAATGGTCACCTACATCAATATCATGTTCCAAAACTTGAGTACGAGTAGGGATATCTGAAAACAGTCCTAAAGAAGAATTAATTATCTTAATGATATCATTTCGCTGAGGGTCAGATAAATGTACCAGATGAGAATTTAAATTCTCCAGGACCATAGAATTATTCATTTTGTCACCCGAGACTAGGGTATTATGCAAGCTCAACCCATCTTCGTCAACATCGCTGTCAGAAACAGACACAGCCGAAGCTACAGGAAAGATAATGAAGCTTTTTGACTCCTCATTTTCCTCACGACTAACATACAACTTCAGCATATTTACGTGACACACACGGGATTTTCTCAGTCGTTAGGGAGTTTGAATAACATAATTCGTGTCACTTAGCTTCTTGTCAACGACGTACGGACCAGAAAATTTAGCTTGCAGTGCAGCACCCTGAACTGGCAATAAAACTAAAACTTTATCCCCCTCAGAGAATGAACGAACCACAGCAGTTTTGTCAAAACGTCTTTTCATTTTTGTCTGCGTACTCTCCAAAGCAGTCTGAGCCAGTTTACAAGCATCGTGCAGTCGCTCCCGAAAAGAACTGACATAATTCAGCAGATTACATCGGATCGTTGTTCAGATAGCCAGTTCTCTTTCAGCATCTTGAGTGGGCCCCTCACCGTATGCCCAAAAACCAATTCCGCCGGGCTAAACCCCAGTGACTCCTGAACGGTCTCACAGACAGCAAACATAAGTAAAGGCAGCCCTTCATCCCAATCCTTTCCTGACTCGACACAGTATTTACTCAACATGGACTTTAGGGTTTGATGAAACCTTTTGAGCGCTCCCTGCGTCTCAGGTCGGTATGGGCTGGACGTAACATGCGTAATCTTCAGCTGAGACAATACCTGTTTAAACAGTCGAGACATGAAATTAGTTCCCTGGTCTGTTTGGATCACTTTAGGAAAACCAAAAGTAGAGAAAAACGTAACCAGAGCTTTCACAACAGCTTTCGCTTTTAAGGAGCGTATAACAGTACCGCCTCTGGATAGCGAGTAGTCGTGCACATGAGTGTATGCAGATAGACATGCCCCGAACTAGTTCACAGTAACGGCCCAACACAGTCCAAGATTATTCGAGCGAAAGCCTCTCCCAAAACAGGAATAGGTTGAAGAGGTGCAGGACAGATGATTTGATTAGGTTTTCATACAACCTGGCACACGTGACACGAACGACAATACTGCACCACATCAGATTTAATACCAGGCCAGAAAAAATAACATAAGATTCGATAATACGTTTTAGTAATTCCCAAATGCCCAGCAACATTATCATGAGCTATGCTCAAAACCTGGTTGTGTAAACATTTCGGTACTACGAGCTGGTAAACCGTATCCCAACTTAAACCATCCGACCCTTGCTGGAGTCCACTTTCTCTTCAACACGTCACTGTCCCAAAAATATCCCACTAATTTACCTTCAATGTCCGTAAGAGTTACCGCCCTTTCCCTGCAGCACAATAAAGAAGGGTCTTTCTGCTGTTCAGCAGGGATCAGAATCTTGTCAGCAGACAGCGGCAACTCAGTGGACTCCATTTCAGCACCACTACTCATAGACAGCGCCTCAGGGTCGGGCAACTCAGATGTTACCACAGAACTCTCAGCTTTCGCTCTACCCTCGGTGGCCATGAAGGTATCTGAAAGGAACACTATAAAAAAAAAGAATAAAGAAAAAACAACCAGTGCCAAATACACAAACGAAAACACAACAAAATAAGATAGACCCTAATCTCTCCATATGACAATAACACTATCATGTAGTTTGTTTCAAGCTTTGAGTCCATAAATTATGCGTTCCCTCACTGTCTGATCAGCTCTTCACCTGCTGCAGCGGCGCTTTTCCTGGTTCAGATATCATGGCTGTTATTGGTCCCTTTACGATCGGATATTTTTATTGGCTACTGGAGTACCGTCAAAAGTTTGAATATCAATTCAAATTGTGGGTGTACTCAGTGTAATGAGTGGGGATGTTTAGTCCACAAGGAGGCAGTAATGGATTGTATAAAGTCAAGTGCATTTTCTAAGGAAGGGTGTGGCAATTTGTATATGATAAATGTTTCACGTGGAATAAAGACGCCAGCACCAGTAATTCATTATTATATTGGTTTCTTGTCTGGTTATTGAATAATACATGGTGGAGTGGGGTTTCAAGAATGCCATGGACGCAATTAAACCACCAGGCCCTTTGAAGTTGTGTGGAAATGTTGACGCAAATTGGAGGACTTTTAAGCAACAGTTTACGCTGTATGTTTTAGCTATTGCCCAACCAGAAGCTGCAGATGAATGGAAGATTGCTATGTTACTTACTATTGCTGGAGTAGACGCTGTGGAAGTATACAATACCTTAAATTTTGAAGATGAGGCAGATAAGAAGAAACTGGATAAGGTATTGGAAAAATTTGATGCTCATTGCTTGTAAAAGAAGAATAAGACATATGAGCGATATGTATTTCGAACGCGACTGCAGCATGAAGGAGAGGCTTTTGATTGCTTTCTTACCAATCTTAAGATAAAGGCAAAAACCTGTAATTTTAATGAATTAAGAGATTCCATGATTCGTGATCAGATTGTTTTTGGCATATGTGACAAGAAAGTCTGAGAAAGATTGTTACGAGAGTCTGAACTCACCCTGGATAATGCTGTTGAATTGTGCCAGTCCAGCGAATAAGCAAGTGATGCAGTTTGATGTTTCTTCAGCAACGTCCTCTCCGAATGCAGCCACAGCCATCGATGACATATCTTTCAGAGACAAGAAACGAGGTAATGCAAGAAGCTTTAAAAGCACTGAAAACGAAACATTTCTTCGTAAATGTTGTGGGAATAAACATAAGTTCAGACAATGTTCAGCATTTGGTAAACAATGTTTCCTAAATGTAATGGCCTGAACCACTTTGCAAAAATGTTCTTGTCAAAAGAATTTAAAACGGAACACAGAGTACATGTCATGGAGGATATAGATGATAGTGATACCTTGAGTGATTCCTTTTATGTGCAGATGGTTTCTGAAGAGGATGCAGCTCCAGGCGGGGCAAAAGGTGTCTCTATTGAGCATTCTGTGTGGTCCTCTAAGTGGATTGTTCCTCTTGTTAGTGGTTGCTTTTATGTTCGGGGCAAAAGGTCACTGGAACTTAATAACATTAGAGATGTGAAAGCATTGAAAGAAACCCCCCGGATTCAAAAACGCACAGTTCCCCTTAAAGCGTATCATGGGTTTGTTGTAGGTACAAGTCAAAGGAAGACACCATGGTTCCCAATGGCCTCTTCTTGTTTGTTGTGGTTCGGAATGAAATTGATTTTATGATTCTGCTATTTGTCTACAAAGCTCTTAACAACTTAGCCCCTAATTATCTCTCCGATTTACTCACCATTTACAATCCGGCTAGGTCACTCAGATCCCAAGATGGCCATCTTCTCTGAATACCACGGTCCCGCCTGCAATGCAGGGGAGACAGAGCCTTCGCAGTAGCTGGTCCTAAGCTATGGAATAGCCTGCCACTACTTGTCAGAACTGCCTCCACGTTAACCGAATTCAAATCCAGGTTAAAAACGCATCTTTTTTTTTTTTCTTTTGATTTTTAATTTATGTTTTTTTTTTTTGTTTCTTTTATTTTATTGTATTTTATTTTTATTAACTTTGTACAGCACTTTGGTTTGGAAAGGTTGGGTTTAATTTTGATTTTGTTTTTAAAATTTAAAATTGAAATTGAAATACATGCTCCTCGGCGTGTTCCTGTCCCTCTGCAAGAGCCCTTGAAGCAAGAATTGGATCGTATGATTCAATTAGGAGTCATTCAAAGGATGGAACAACCAACTGATTGGGTAAAATCCATCACATGTGTGAAAAAACCTAATGGGGAATTGATCGTATGATTCAATTAGGAGTCATTCAAAGGATGGAACAACCAACTGATTGCTATCAGTACCCACATTTGGGAAGAGATTCTTAGTGAAATTTCAGGGGGGACAATTTTTTAGTAATTGAAGGACGCATCCCAGTGTTTCTGGCAATATATTCAACTGATCTTCTGAGAGGTAGTAAATATTGCACATTTAAGCGACTTATTAAGATGATGGTTTTCTTCGTCTTCCATTTGGGATTAAGTCAGCCCCTGAAAATTTTTCTGTTCGCGCAATGGAAACACTTTTTGAAGTAACTTGAGTTGGTTTTGTGTATATATTGATGATCTTGTGCGCAGTGGGGGTCCACTCCTTGAACACCCATGATCAGCGACTATTAAAACTGGTGGAAAGAATTATCGCACATGATTAAAGTTGAACAAGAAAGAGTGTCCTGTTTGGAGTCACAAAGATAACTTCAGAAAGGTAACACGTGTGCAGCTGCAGTGGGTCCGAGGGCCTGGAGTTGGAACGTGTGTCAGATTCAGAAACATTCAAAATGTGCAGAGCAGTGGGTCCCGAGGCCTGGAGTTTGGAATTGGTATGGTACATTTCCTAGGAAAATTTCTGCCAAATCTATCTGCCAAAACTACCCATCTGAGAGCATTGTTACAAAATGACAAAGAGTTTGTGTGGTCTTTTGTAAATGTTTAAGAATGGAAGAGGTTAAAAGAGATAACCTGACTACTTAACCTGTTCTTGATTTCTTTGATTACACCCGTCCAATTAAGACCTCTACAGATGCCTCTCAGGATGGACTAGGAGCTGTGCTTCTTCAGGCTGGTGGAGATTCCTGGAAACCTGTGGCCTATGCTTCTCAGTCCCTGACGGAAACTGAAAAAAGGTTCTCTCAAATTGAAAAGGAGACTTTGGGGGTACTATTTGGCTGTAAGAAATTCCATGGATATGTTTATGGATTACCTACTTTCACAGTAGATACCGATCATAAACCATTAATATCGATAATTCAAAAGAACTTAAATGATATGTCACCTAGAATTCAACGCATGATGATGAAATTGCAAAGATATGATTTAAATCTAGTGTATACACCTGGGAAGCATATTGTGGCTGATGCATTGTCACGAGCACCGATGTCAGAGAGCAGTCACCTCAGTGAAGAAGTGGATGGACATGTGAGTACAGTGATTTCATCTTTACCATTCTCAGATGAGATGTTAAAACTTATTGAGGAGGAAACGACTAAGGATGCTGAAGTGCAGAGAGTGATTGTTTTTCTTCAACAAGGATGGATTAAAGGCAAGTGCTCACAGTATTTCCAATGAGGGCAGAACTGAGTGTGTGTAATGGCTTGTTGCGAAACAATCGAATTGTTATTCCAGTATCAATGCATCAAGATATGCTTCTTCACATACATGAAGGGCATCTTGGTATTGAAAAATGCAAGCCACGAGACAGACAAGCTGTTTATTGGCCTGCAATTAATATGCATATTGAGGAATTAATCAGTAAGTGTGATGTCTGTTTGCGTCATCACTATAAACTGACAAAAGAACCAATGCTGATTGCTGAAGTGCCTACCCAACCATGGCAAAAAGTAGGAACTGATCTGTTCCAGTTAAATGGTAAGGATTTTTTGGTAGTTTTGATTACTATTCCAATTATCCTGAAATTGAACAGCTCTGGTATACAACAACGAGTGATGTGATTAATCCCATGAAACGGGATGTGATTTTTTCCAGGCATGGAATTACCTTCATTGTGCAAAGTGATAATGGTCCTCAGTATAGTAGTCTTGAATTCAGACTGTTTGCAGAACAGTATGGCTTTAAGCATACAACGTCGAGCCCCCTTTATCCAAAGGCAAATGGAAAAGCAGAAAAAGGGGTGCAGATTGTAAAAAAAACTGTTGAAAAAAGCAGCTGCAAGTAATTCGGATGAATATCTGGCATTGTTGAATTACCGTTCCTCCCCACTTGGTTGTGGGTTATCTCCTGCCGAACTACTGATGAACCGTTAACTGCGTGACACATTGCCAAAGTTGTCTTTTAAAAAAGAGAAAAGAAAAGTTTTGACATTGAAAGAGATGCAACATCAGAAAACAGAAATAATTTTTGATAAAGGGATCTCGGCAACTGATACCTCTTTCTGAGGATGTGGTTAGAGTTGAGGAGCCAACAAGATGGAGAAAGAAAGAAAGTGTTGTTCTAAAAGAAGAAAATCCAAGGTCATATCTTGTTCAAACAGAGAATGGGCAAGTGCTACTGAAATCGGAAGGAGTTTGCTGAAGTCTGCAGAAATCTGCAAGTCAAATATAGAACTGTCTCCCTTGGATGTGCTAACTTCTCATGAATAAATGCCCTCTGTTGCTGTGTCTCTTCCTGTTGCTGAGTCTCCTTCTGAGACTCAGCAACAGGACTAAAAAAAAAAAAAAGAAGAGATGAGAGAAATGTGGTCTTATTGTAAATGGTAAAATGGAGCAATTGATTGTTTTGGTGTTGGACTAGTGTCTAGTGTGAACTGTTAAGTAGGTAATGTTATTTATTCAAGGAAAAGGGATGTAATGAGATGTTTAGTCCACTAGGTGGCAGTAATGGATTGTATAAAGTCAAGTGCATTTGCTAAGGAGGGGTGTGGTAATTTGTATATGATGAATGTTCCACATGGAATAAAGATGCCAGCAATTCCTCATTATATTGGTTTCTTGTCTGGTTATTGAATAATACACTCAGTAACGAGCTATGATTTAAAGGTCATGTGACCTGATGACATCACAACTGGTCTACTTTGTTCACACGCATTTCCTTTCTATCATACAGGAGTCGGATTGCTAAAAAAATAACAATTGGTCTAATTTTGATAAATTTTCCCGTCATACAAATCTATTAAACTTCCTGGTCATGTGACCTGATGACATCACAACTGGTCTACTTTGTTCAAACGCATTTCCTTTCTATCATACACGAGTCGGATTGCGAAAATAAAAATTGGTCTAATTTTAATGAATTTTTCCATCATACAAATCTATTAAACTTCCTGGTCATGTGACCTGATGATGTCACACCAGCTGTAAGATCTTCACTCAATCCTGACAAATTTGAATTTTGGAAATATGATTATGTGTATTTTTGATGAATTTTTGAAATATTTAAATCTATATAACTTCCTTGGCATGTGACCATTGCCACACCCCCTGTATTATATTCATAAATATTGGTCAAACACCTCTCATGCAGTTGTTTGTGGAAATTTGTCTCAAACATATATATATATAAAAATGTATATATATTAGAATTTGTGTGTGTGTATATACCATAGACTGTATAAAAACACATACAGTCACGGCCAGAATTATTGACACCCTTGGTAAACATGAATCTGTGTTGTTAATGCTTTTGATCTTTTAATTAATTTTTTTTTTTTTTTATAAAATTTGGGTTGGGATTGATTACTTACATAGATATGATTGGTGAGTTATATATGTATTATGTATATTCCCATTCATATTTGCATTTTTTTTAGCACACCAGGGTGACTAGGAGCATGAAATTATCCATCTATGGCTTCCTGTTTCACAGAATTATAAATATGGGTCCCACTTTATATTGTGTACCTAATACCTTTGTACTTAATGTAACTAGATGTGTACACAGTATATAACCACAGTGTAAGTACACATTGGTATCTACAGCTCTAATGTTTGTGTAACTACACATATGTAACAACCCACTGAATGGTATGTGTAAGTACAAATGTGTTACAGGATGGTATGTGTAAGTACAAATGTGTTACAGGACATTGGTAACAACCCTTTTTGTTAATGAAAGTTCAAATGTTAAAGAAAGCGTACACTTTATATTAGATTTATCATGTAATTACTCTGATGTTACACAGCAGTGGGCAGTAAGTTAGGCTTTACATATAAATTGTCGTTGGTGTCCAGAATGTTACACTTTATATTAAGTGGACAGTTCCTGAGGAGTTACAATGTAAGTACACTGGTATTACATTTGTACACCAACTCCACCCCCTGGATCCTATTTCCACCCCTAAACCTACCCATCTCCACCCCTGGATCAAATGGTTCCAATTACTCTTAAACATATTGTTTTTACAAAATGGGGGGTACATCCTTTGACAGCACAGCTGGGCATTGGTATGACAGCAGTGATCTTTTTGGGACCTCTCCAAATTTAGAAGATACCATGGTTAGAGCAGACGTTCTATCGACTATCTCTATCGGTGGTCGTGGACGAAGGAAAATGAGGGATTCCGCTCCAGCAATGACTTCATTGTCAGGTAAATGTCCTAAAAAATGTTCTGGGTTAGTGTTTTAATTGTTACCTAATGTGAAAATGTGTTTTATTAGTATTTGGATATTACCAGATGGTTGCACAAACTTTTTCCAGCAGCACAAGAACACGAATATGCTGCCATTTGAGTTGGGGTGTTGGCTTCAAGTGTGATCTGAAGAAAGTGATAGAAAGACTTTTATATATTTCACACCTTTATTTAACCATTGTGCGCTGTTCAGTTAGGGTGTATAATGTGGCTGTTTGGGGTCTCTTGAGACCCCAGACAGTAAAATATGGTTTTATAACAATCATGAATTGTAACATCACTCACTTTAATGTTTTTACTACACAGTTGGTATGGTATTTTTGTTTAAACATTTTTTGTCTTAATTAAAAAAAAAAAAAAAGTATTATATGTTTATATTAAATGTTTATATAAAATAAATATGTAGTTACCTTTAAAGTATATCTACATTTCTTGCTTTCATTCATGGTGATATGAAACATGTGCCATACTTTAGTGGTAGATTTCTGCCATTTACTGGAAAACATTTAAAATTAGAATTTTAAACTAAGACACTAGATGAACATCCTGAGTGACTTTATTACACTTATATACAACCAGACATTCCAGTTTCTGTTTTGGTTTTGTGTGTGTAGATTTAAGTGTGAAGAAAGTCATAAAGTGTCATGTCATTTAGATGAAGGCAACACTATTTTTTTTTTTTTTTTTTTTAATTTAAGCAAATATCATTTGGGGTCCTGAAATACATTGAACACTGCACAGAGGTTAAAATGACCATTGCTACATAAATAAAATATCACTAAGCACAGAATTTTTTTTTTTTTGAATCCCATTTTCTTTTTTTTGAATCCTAAATGCAGAAGGTGCTTCCTTACTAAATTATACAGTTACTGTTGCTATGGACTGTGAGATAACTAACAGGCTACATCGGAAACCATTTTGTTATCAAAAAAGGTATTATTCAACTAAATCCTGTATGTATTTACCTCAAGCTGATGTGGTTCTTCATGCTTTCTTAACGACCTATAACATCTGGCCCTAATTAATTACAGGAACACTTTTTGTAAGTGAAGAAAACAAAAATAACGACTTTATTCAACAATTCCTTTGTCAACAGTCTCCTCTGTGTCTCTCCATATGATGCACTGTTTCTACATGTATTTAGCTTTGATTTGAAAGAAAACAGTGTATCCTTGTGGCACTGATGATACAGAAGAGCATACGCAGCATACGTTGGTATGGAGAGACACAGAGGAGACTGTTGACAAAGGAATTGTTGAATAAAGTCGTTATTTATGTTTTCTTCGCTTACAAAAAGTGTTCCCGTCACTTCATATAACCCAGATTGCATGTCTGATGGCAGATGGAGTATTCTGACAACAATTTTCATACCTTTTATCGAAATTTGGGTTTTTGTTTATTTGGATGTCTATGTGTGATTCGTATGCTTTTCTTTTTTTATCCTAGATATTTTAAATTTTGTTTAGTTGTCTATGGGAGATTCTATGGGCTTTGGGTTTACATGGGGGTAAGTGATTAATGACAAAATTTTCATTTTGGGGTGCAGTATCCCTTTAAGGCCAGGTACACAGAGCGACAGAGAGACGTGGGAACCGGATTTAAACGCAAGTGCATTGGTTAAGGTAGGAAGACATTCCAATATCGGTCCTCTCAGAGTGAGTCTTCTCAAAAACAGGACAAATAATCACAGAGAGGAGAAATCGCATCAGCACATCCAAGCTGTGGCATCTGAAATTTCTGAATGCCAACCTGCACTAAAGACTAAAGTGTCTTAATGTTAAGACTTTTGCCTTTATTTATTTGTTTTCTGTGGTTCTGTGTTTAATTCTGTGTAAATATGTTCAATTAAAGTTTTATTAAAATGTTAAATAATAGTATCTGTATATTTTTTTTGTAACAAAAAACAAAACAAAAAACAAAACAAAAAAACATAAAAATAAGTTTTTTATGAAAACACCAAATAAAAATTGCTTACCAACACACAAATCATTCACAATTGGCTAAAATAGAAGGCTCAGAGTGATACTAAATGAAGAGCCATTTGGGAGCCGTAAGAGCCGGCTCTTCTAAGGGAGCCGAGCCAAAACTTCCGATCCGAACTTCCCATCACTAGGCAACACTGTAATCAGTTCCTCAATAATCTTTTTGAACAAATTGATTTGTTGACTTACTCATAATAAACAAAAATGTATTGACTTAATGACGTAACCGCACTGACTGAAAAATCCCAACTAACACCTTTCTGTTTGACATTAAAATTAATTTAATTAATTATCTTATTTTTTTAATTAATTAATTAAATATATATATTTTTTTCAGGCATTTACATGGACTGTTGTAATGTTAAATTTGGTATTTTCCTCCATAAAATGTATATACTAAAATAAATAAATAAATAATACATGACATTAGTGTGTTTCCATATATCCAAAATCTTATGACTTTTCCATGCAATGTGCTAATGAGTAGGCCTATGATTTTCATTTCATAATATCCATAGTCTTACATTCAACTGCAATTAAAAAGGAATATGCTACATTTTGTCATCCACGTGTCCTGTTTGATTAATCTTGACCTTGCACTTCATCTTCAGTTCCCTCATGCGATGTCTCATGAGAACCCTCCCCCACAGCACAGCTGGTATTCACAAAAAAAAAAAAATTCTAAACAAAACCAGTCAGTGGATGAAATCTGTCCAGCACAGAAGAAAAGGGCTGACAGGAAGACACTCCCTTCGACAAATGCCACAGACTCAGTTTTCACAGTGCTTCTTTTTAGCATTAGCATTCCAGAAAGTGACTCTGACTCAGCAAAAACATTTCATGAAGAAACTGTAATTTGAAAAGAAGAACAGAGAAAGGGATTTTTCAGAAGTAGGTCAACATGGTGGTATAACACAGCTGGAACAGACTGCTGCATGAAAGCTACTTTTGGTAGGTAAAACTTGGTGAGCTGATGTTTTTTTATAACAGATAATATATTTAAAGCAGATTTCAATGCCATAAATAATGCAAACTGCATTCTGGACTTTGATAATGCAATTTCTACAATACTATTCTTACATTATTATGATTATGATTATTATTATTATTATTATTATTTAAACTTTGCATGTATATTGCCTCATAAATGGTTTTCCATCTTAGAAATAATGAAGTATTAGCATTTGAACCCTCTGCATTTTCTCTTTAGACATCATCATGGAGACAAATCATTGTGTTTTCCACATGTTTTTCTGCATTTCTCTGATCTTGACACACTGGCACAAGGGTTCAGCTTGCCATACAGGCTCTCAGGCAGAATGTGAGAAAGCTCCATTTGTGCCTGGTTACAACCTGGTGGGTGAAGGCTTTGATGTTGTCACGATGCGCCGTAAAGGTGCCTTTTTGATCAATGTCAAGTCACACATGGATAATGGCACTTGTACTGTCTGCAAGAACCGCTTTCAGGGAGGGCAGATGCAGAAACTTCCCTCGGTTGTGAGGGACTGGCGTCCCTTCAGCCGCTGCAGCAAACAGCTATCTAGTGCTCTTCATCATTCTGTCGACTCCCTAATGAAGAGTTCAACATCACTCATCAATAACAACTGGGAAATGGACCTTAGCCTGGATGACATAGGGAAGGTAATTTTTGGAGGGAGCCGTTCAGATATTGCTAAATTTGCCCAATCTCAGAATGCAATGGATAAGGCGACATTTGCCCTCCATGAGCTCAGCTGCACATATTACAGGTAATATGAGTTTATGACACATTTTGCATTGTATTTGTAATGACTTTTTAACTTCTCCACAGAATGATGACAGTCTGACCATTTCTCAGTATCTCTGAATATGCGTACAATATTGTTAGATGATTTGATAACTGAGAAAGCGCATAGGCCTACAATTAATGATTTTTATCCTGTTACATACTTTGCATTTATTTAGCGGTCTCATATCTCATCTACGGTGGGCAAATTTAAATCTAAGAATTCCTAAATAACATATAAATTAGTCCGTTAAGGATACCTTCTGTTAAGGTTTAAGATGTCAAAGTGACTAATTTCAAATGATATATCATATAATAATACACATAATAATAAAAGTTTTAAAAATATTTCAAATATAAAAAAAAATAAAATAAAAAAAAACAGCAAAAATCCATCTTCTAAACCATGTCTTTAACCAAATACACCTTGAAACCATATATTTTGTGTTTTAGAACTGGCAGGGTGGATTTTGTTGGAAATTGCATGCATACATCATTCATCGGCGAGTATCACGTCATATTCACAGACAGGACTCATTAAGTTAAACGTTTTGTGTCACAAACAATAATTGTTTGGACCATGGATCATTAAAAAGGCAGGCCTCTGGGGAATCATAAAAAAATGTTATTCATTTGTCCGCCTACTCTAATAAGATGGTGTGTACAACTCTAATCATTCATCCACACAGACAAGCAGACAGAGCCAAAGCACAACAAAAACAAAGTTATTCCACAAGATGCATGCAATTTCTTTTTTTACCTGCTAGGGAGCGCAAGGCTATATTAAGTGTAGACAAAAATAGCCTATCAGAGCAGGTGTCAACTACAAGCATAGTTGTTAACAATTTTTAAAAGAATCAATTTCTTTGGTACTGTCTTTTAAAATGCAGTGAAATTCATACATGTTGAATCCAAAGAGATACACAAAACAGAAGCTCAACTGCAGACAGTTGACCTTAGGCAACTCAGTTTTTTAACGATAAAGGGACTTGAGAATACCAGCTTGATATTATTAAAAAGTAATACATTTAAATGTATTTCAAGTTAACTCTTGTTGGCTGTTCAGAGACAGTAACATATTTGAAGGCTCATAAGATCCTAATGTAGTTTAAAGGAAGCAGCAGTGCAAGTAGCTGGTTAATTTAATATCAGTGTAATTTTTCCTTGTGAGACTTGGGATTGCGTATTATAAGGAAGATACATTATCTCAAAGATGCTTAGATTAGCATCTATTCCTCATCTGACCAAACAATTTAGTCCTAAATCACTTGAAAAGTCAGCCAAATCATGGTTTTGACTAAAAAACAAACCCAGAGCATGATTAATATAGGTACTTTCTTATCACCTCATTGATCAAATTACTGTCAAAAACACTGAAAAAGAAAACTTCATGCTAAGTACAGTTTTATTTAGAAACCACAGCCAGAATCTGCTGACAGATGACTCGTTGTTGTTCATTTGCAGTTACAGAGTTACAGACCACCCAGAGGTCAGCACTGAATTCTCAAAACACCTCCAGCGACTTCCGACACAATATGATGAGGAAACAAAACCCCTTTACCGAAGAACTATAGATACTTACGGCACTCACTACATACGTCAAGTCCATCTGGGAGGGCGAGTGAGGCGAGTCACGGCTTTTCGAACTTGTCTTGCAACCCTGAAGGGCTTCTCAGAGACTGATATCAAGAACTGCCTGAACATTGAATTAAAGATGACTTTGGGATTCCTTCCAGCTAATGCCTCACTTTCCAACAAATGCTCTCAAATTCTTAAAGATAACATGAGCATGGGATTCTACCAGGGTTTCATGACACACAAGATAGAGGTGATGGGAGGTGAAAAATACTTTCCAGACCTAGTTTTAAACCAAAGCCCAGCTGAAGTATACTCAAATTGGATGATGAGCTTGCATGACAATCCTGAAGTCATATCATATGCAATTTTCCCTCTCCATCATCTGGTGGCTGATCCTGAGGTTAGTGCCAATCTAAAAAGAGCAGTAACTGCTTATATTGAAGAGAACATGCTTTCTGTAAATCACAAAGAGAATCAAGGATGCTCACAAACACCAAATCTGGACCACAATTGCTGTCCTATGCGAGCTGCCCGTGGCAAGTTAGTAGTGTTTGTGCAGAGAGCTGCAGGCCTGAAAGCAGATCTCTTCACACGTACTGACGGTTACGTGAAAGTCTGGTACAACCTCATGTATGAGGAGACTGAGGTGGTTATGGACAATAATGATCCCGAATGGAACATCAGCTATGATTTTGGATCAATTGAGTTTGGTCATGAACTCATATTTGAGGTTTGGGACAGTGATGTCATTTATAATGACATAGTGGGGAGATGTGTGGTCAGCCCTGAACGTGGAACTCATTCACACAGCTGTAAATTAAAGAGAGGCATCCTGTATTTCACCTACAATGCATCTTGTGATGCTCATCTAACTGGACCCAGGTGTAGTAGATATTCACCAAAACCATAAGACCTTGTATTTATATAGAACAAATGATACAAAAAGAATATTAAGCATATTTATAATGAAGAATATTTATGCTTATTGCTTTTAAGATAGTTGTATAGACATGTATAGAAAAAAACACAAATAATTTTTTTTTTTTTTTTTTGTAATATATAAGTAGTATAGTGTTCAAATGAAACTTCATATTTTGAAATCTCTTGTGGAAAAAGAAGATGACTATAGAGGTTTTAGATGTTTTTTTTTCAAGACTAATAGATTTCAGAAGATTATTACTGCATTTGTTCTACTACTACAGAAATTAGTTTTGCTTTCAATGGTCTAATTCCTGTGTGTGTTTGTGGTTATGTATTGCAAAGTGAAAAGTATAAGATCTTTTCATGTTCTGTAACAGATAATTCATAAATCAAAACTGTCTACGGGTTCAATGAAGACGGTACACAATGACATTTCAATACATAAGACAGAAAATTCTGTGCTGTGTTTATCATGCCAAGGTCACTGTTAATTTCCCACGGAACACACAGTTATTAAATATAAAATAATAATAATAATATAATAATAATAAATATCTGTCAGAAATGCAAATGGAAAATGGTCTTTCATTTTGTTTAGTTGTTTTTTTCCCAGACCAAAAGCTAGACTAAGAACATCACAGAGGCCGCACAATATTCTCCAAACAGGTATCCAAAAGAAAACAGAGGTTAGACACAAATAGCTGTAACAAATATTCTCAAATCCTTGAAGATAACATGAGCAGGGCTTCGTGACACACAAGATAGAGTTGTTGAGGGGTGAGAAATACTTTCCATACCATTGTTTTAACCAAAGCCCAGCTAAAGCATACTCAAACTGGATGATGAGCTTGCATGTCCATCCTGATGTTATATATGCATTTTCCCAATTTATCGTCTGGAGGAGGATCCTGAGTTTAGATAGAAACTAGAAAAATGAAAACTTTAGCATTCTACCATAGCAAACAATACACAAACGGATAGGACATAAACTGAAAAATAGATGATGGTTTTAATTTCACCCAGGTGAACAAACAACACACAAAAGGAGAAGACTTCAAATAAAAAAGGCATGATGAATAGGATTAATGTGATCAGATAACATTGATTTAAGTTTGACCTCAAAAATGCTATAACGAGAGTTTGTATGTCTTTTTGAAGGATTGTCAACATTACTGTGAAATATGAAAAGAACTTTTGTGTTTTTCTAAGTTAGACTTTAAAATAATTGAGAGAAAATAAGTTTTTAAAGCTCCCCATATAGTTTAACAAATGTGTGAAAACATTGTGGAAAGATGAACATTTTTATATTTTTGAAAATGTTTTGGAAAGTTGTGGATTTTTGGGGGTTTTGTCTTTTTTTTGCCCAATATTTACTGTATTCTATCCTTTATGAAATATGTGGGTTGTGTAATATACTCTTTTGTGTTCCTCAAAAAGACGTCACCAGGGGTGCGGCCATTGCATACAGATATTGGATGTGTTGACATGAGGGTAAGTCATTCCAAATGATTACAGAAAATACTAAATTATTTTACTATATTATTCATAAAAATGTAGTAGCCTAACTTGTTAGATCAGTTCATTTGTTTATGTTTGTTTGTGTGTTAATATGGTTTGGTTTTTTTGTATTTTTTTATTGTTTTATTGGAATTACATAATTCCTTTGAAGCAAATTTGACTGACGGCTGCCCAAATCAGGACTAGGTGACAGTTTATTGAGAGTAATGTACCAACTCTCTCAATGCTACACACTTTAAAACGTTCCCTAGACATATTTATTCTGTTAATACAACTGCACCGCTATTTAATAGTGTGGTCCAGAAGGTTGTAACAACAGCCATTTGGCTACTCTCAGTATTTGTATGACTGCTTCCGCATCAATGACAGGATAATTGCTTTTCCTGTAATTTAGTCTACAGTGGTAAGGAACAAATACAAATGAGATATTTCAGGGATACGTCTTGTCGCAAATTTTGCCATTTTTAAATCTTCTTTTGTGTGTTCCTTGAAGCAGACGAATATGAGTAAATATTACATTAAAGTATTATATAGTTTTGGATGTGTTCAATATTACATTAAAGTTTTATAAATTGGTTTTTTTTTATTAAAGTTATTTGAATGTATGTCTGGTAAATACTTATTAGGGTTGTAACAACAGCAGAATTGCAACTTTTCAGTCACCCCAATTTGTATTTAAACTTGCTTTTGATTTGTAATTTTGTCACAATATTAACATTAAGTAATACGATGTGTAAACAACAAAAGATCTTTTTTTTTGTTTCATCTGGTTCAAATTAAAAGTAATACGATAAGATCTTTTTTTTGTTTCAGGTTCAGTGAAACCTCATACCCTGATTTGACAATATAAAAAAACTTACATTTGATTTGATGTATATATATATATATAATCAAAACAAATTTTCGCTCTGAGAAAAATATATTTTATTTACATTACAATGATTTAAACTTTGTATTGATTTGAACAGTATGGATAAAACACTAATCAGTAATATGTGATTTTTTTTTTGAATAGCTTAATATTCCTGATCTGTATTTTTAAAATCTTTAAAATAAAAATCTTTATTGTGTGCAAGATATCATTATTGATGTTTTGTACTCAAAAGCTGATACAATCCCTATATAATTGTTGATAATTATAATAATAATAATGATTATTATCATCATTATTATTATTATTATTTGTAGTAGTAGTAGTGGTATATTATTGTTGTTGTTGTTGATGATTATATACTGTATAAGCTAGTACTCTGTGATACTATATATGATATACAGTAGTGGCCAAAATTATTAGAACAATAGTATCTTCACCAGCTAAAAAAAGTTTTTTTTTTGTTTGTTTGTTTGTTTTAGACCTACCCAACAAGCTACCTGAAAAACTATGCACTAGTGCACCTATGGCAAAAGTTGCTTTAAACAAAAAGGATGGTTGGTAAAAATGTTTGTTTATTTATTTAGTTAAATGTTAGTTGATTGATAAAGAATATTTATGGATTTATGTTTTTGTTTTTGTCATCATTTTAATTTTACAGTTTTTTTTTTAAGTGAGTGAATAATTTATTTGGTACTGTAGCTTTGCAGGTAGGTTTCTTGAAGCACCTTGGAGACGATGCCACAGTTCTTCTGGATTTAGTCTGTCTCAGTTTGTTCTGTTTTTTTCATGTCATTCCAGACAGACTGGATGATGAGGATGAGATCAGATCTTTGTGTGGAGCACTGGCTGTTGTCAGACTCCTTGCGGAAAAACTAAAATTTCACTGGATTATTACAATTAATGACAAAATTATTGTTTAGAAATGTAAACTGATATACTGATACACTACAGCAAAAGATAAAATAACTGACTTAAAACCATTTTTATCTGGTGAAAATAACTACTAGTATTGTATTAATTTTGACCACCACTTCATTTAAAATAGGTTTCAAAACTCTCAAGTTCTACTTTCTTCCTTCTGTTAACTTTTTTTCCCCGTAATTTTTTTTAATGTTTACTGTTTTGAAATAAATCATACTGGGATGTTTGTTAAAAATGGTTGGATGTGGCACAGCCCTACCTACCTACCTACCTGCAACAACACACAGCGGTGTTCTGACCTCACTTTCTGCGAAGGATGCCATTGCTACACTGTATCTTTAGATAACAAATAATTGTTCAACTATTTTTTGTGTATACATATGTCACAAGGTGACGATCTTTAGGGGCGGAACCAAAATTTGGGAAGTTTGGTTCCGCCCGGAAGTGTTTCCGCCCGGACCGGAAAAACAGAACACCGGAATTTCCGGTAGCGCCGTAAGAAGGAAAATCAGGGAATTCGATGCAACTTGTGCCTAGTTAGGGACAGCGGTTGGTGATTGGAGGATACGCTGGACAAGGCAGTACTTAAGGCCAAGTTATTTCACAGTCTGGGCGCTCTTTCTGGTGTGTGTGAAGCACTGTGTTGTGCCCGTCTTGGTGCGCTGCTGGCGGCTGTCTAACTCTCTCTCTCCCTCAGGCTGGAATTGTATGATTGTGAAGACATCGCGAACCTTAAAGGTTGAGAAGTGAACGGATTATCGGAACGCGAACTGAGACGACGTGAAAAAGGGGATTGGAAGCGGCATTGATGTGAGTACTAAGAGCCAGTCGAAAGTGCCCTGTATATTGACCTGGCGTTGTGTAGATCTCTCCAGGAGGAGGAGGGCGCCCTACCCCTAATATAGCGTGGTGGGAGAGCCGAAGGAATACTTATTGAAGTAGTCACAACGACGACATCACTAGCTAGGCCGCATATTCCATCGCCAGATCCGAACCAAGCGAAGTGAAGGAAGACGGGTGTCCTTTTCGTACACTGAGTGTGGTGGGTGAGTCTTCATGCTGTGAAAACCTATAATTTTTGACGTGGTGCTGTATATTGCTGTGGGCTGCTGTGTATTGCCGTGTGGTCCTGTCAGATAAACCCCCGCCTTCACGCACTTCGTCGCGGGAGGACAAGGAGACTGCTGGTCCTAGCCTAGTTCAGTACAGTATATGTTGTGAGCGTGCTTCAGATCTCCGGAGATAGCACAGTACGCTGTGTCCAGCCCAGAGGTGAAAGCCATCCAAAGCAGAGTAAACTGTGCTTTGCGTCCAAGTTGATACCTGTGGAGAGGAAAGGAAAGAGAGAGTGAGTAGCACAAGGAGAAACAGAGGAAACCTGTACTTACAGTACGCTGTGTTTCAGCCCAGAGGTGAGAGCCATTCAAAGCAAACTAACTGTGCTAGTGTGCCCAAGTTGATGCCTGTGGATAGAAAAGGAGAGAGAGTGAATAACACGAGGAGGAATAGAGCGAACCCTGTACTTACAGTACGCTGTGTACAGCCAAGAGGTGAGAGCCATGCAAAGCAAACTAACTGTGCTAGTGTGCCCAAGTTGATGCCTGTGGAGAGAAAAGGAGAGAGAGTGAATAACACGAGGAGGAATAGAGCGAATCCTGTACTTACAGTACGCTGTGTCCAGCCCAGAGGTGAGAGCCATTCAAAGCAAACTAACTGTGCTATTGTGCCTAAGTTGATACCTGTGGAGAGAAAAAGGAGAGAGAGTGGGTACACACGAGGAGAGACCGAGGAAACCTGTACTTACGCCGCTGCCTGTGGAGAAAGAGAAAGCGAGTGAGCACCCAAGGAACGAACTGTGTGAACCAGTACTTACTGTGAGCTGTAATCAGCGAAGAGGTGAGAGCAAAAAACCAAGCTGAACTAACTGTGCCTGTGTGTCCCAGCCGTTGCCTGTGGAGAAAGAGAAAGAGAGTGAGCACCCAGAGAACGAACTGTGTGAACCAGTACTTACTGTGAGCTGCAATCAGCGAAGAGGTGAGAGCAAAACCAAGCCGAATTAACTGTGCCTTTGTGTCCCAGCCGTTGCCTGTGGAGGAAGAGAAAGAGAGTGAGCACCCCGAGAACGAAAACTGTGTGAACCAGTACTTACCGTGAGCTGTATTCAGCAAAGAGGAGGAAGAAGGAGGGCGCTACGGATACCTAAGACTCAGGCCGGGGCCCGAGTCCCACGCCCCGGATCCCCGTGGCCCCCTTGGTCCCTGACCTCTTCCCGGCCATAGCCCATCTGGAGGGCCGAGTCAGAGTTTAGTTTTAATTGCCCTTTCCCTATTCCCCAAGCTATTTTTTAAATATTAAAATAAAGATTGTTTTATCACTTACTTGTTCTCGTGTTGTTTGGCCATTGGGTTGGCTTTGGGGGACCTCCTCGAGGTGGAAGTTGAGAAGGGGGGGTGGCTTAGTCAAAGCATAGCCAGCCCCTGGGTGTGACAGATTTGGCGTAGTCGGCAGGGTTTCCACCTCGAGTTGAGTAACCAAGGTCGTCCAATGACCGACAACGCGGGGCCTTCAGCCCAACCCCGTGCCATGCCCGTTTTTATGGGGAGCCCCTGGATCCAAAAATATGGGGGGACAGAATCCGAGGTACGATTGTCTGAATGGAAGGCTCAAACTAGAGTACCTGGCCGACCTACAGGGCCTTAGTGCAGCCCAGCGGCTTCAATTTTGTGTTAAACTCCCTGGATGGAGAAGCGCGGCGAGAGGTGCATGCCGCCCCCGAAGCCGTTAGAGCCAATGCCCAAACCGTGTTCCAGTTCCTCACTGAACAGTATGGTGACCACACCCCCGTAGCTGTCCTTCGTCCCAGTTCTTCAATTGTAAGCAGGGCCCCCGCCAACCGATTAGAGCTTTCGCCCTGAGGTTGCGAGAGCATTCGCCCGACTACAGACCCGTCGGGACCACGGGTTGGGAGATGGAGAGACTCTATTGCGGGACCAGTTTCTTCTGGGGTTGAAGGAGGGTCCGGTGAGACAGAGCCTACGTATCAGTTTCGAAGGGACCCGGGTTTACGTTCGAAGATCTGAAGAAAGAGGGCACTGGCCCTGGAAGGTGATGAGACTGAGGTGAGTGGTCCCCCAGTGTGTGCGGCCGTCAGTGTCGTGAAGTAGCACCCAGCACAACCCGGAGGCCCTGACTGGAAGCAAGCACTGAAGGCTGAACTTTTGAAAGATGTCCCGCAATCAGATGTCTGAACTGTCTAAAGCCCTCGTAGGAGAATTGCGCCAAGGACGGGCGCGGGAGGAACCACGGCCGGCGCCCCCGAGACCGAGTGTACTCAGAGGGAGGCCGAGAGCCGTTCAGGCGCCCGAACCACTTTAAAAAAAACCGGCCCCGTTTTGAATGGGACGAGCAAGGGCGACCCATCTGCAACCGCTGTGGCAAACCAGGTCACTATAGCCGCCAGTGTGGGCCCCGCAGGGCGTCAGAAGGGGGTTTTTTAGGTCGGCCGGCCACTGTGGGTCGTGTGGCCGGGACCCCTCGAGAAGACCCTGGAAGAGGATATGGCGCTAGGAGCCAGATGATTGGGCGTAGCCCCGTGGCGAAGGTGAGAGTGTGCGGCAAGAAGAGCGGGCCCAGAAGAGTGGGTGCTGGTGGAGCCCCATGTGGATTGTCCACAAGTGGAAGTGGCACGAGGACTAGCGACGGTCCGGCGGGGGAGAGTCCCCTTGAGGATACGGAATTGTACACCCATACGCGGTGCAACTACATCGGCACCAACGATTAGCCCATCTGACAACGGTTACACCCCACCAAGTAAGGGAAGAGAGGGATATTAGTTTTCGTCAGGTGTGCCCCACTGTCATCGAGGTGGCCCTGACACAAGTAGACACCCCATGGGGTGGTATGGAGAGGAGTGTGCCGAGCCACCTGGCGGGTGAGTCATTACAAGGGGAGGATTTAGAGCAAGCACAGACACAGAAGTTACAGGCCCTCCTTCGGAGATGGCAGCATGTGTTCGCCACCCACGATGAAGACCTACGGATGCACCCAGGTGGTACAACATCATATACCTACCGGGGATGCAGGGGCCCAGCCGGGAGAGGGTATCGCCCAATTCCGCCCACTTTGTATACCGAGGTACGTACACTCCTGCAAGGCATGTTGAAGCAAGGAGTTGTCAGGGAAAGCAGCAGCCCGTGGGCGGCCCCCATAGTGCTGGTGCAAAAGAAGACGGGGGCTTGGAGATTCTGCGTGGACTACCGTAAGCTGAACCTCGTGACTAAGAAAGACGCTTTCCCTTTGCCACGGATCGAAGATTCGCTTGCCAGCCTCACGCAGTCGGCATGGTACTCTACCTTAGATTTGGCCAGTGGCTACTGGCAGGTGCAGGTGGCCGAAGCAGACCGGGAGAAGACTGCCTTTACCACCCCCGTTTGGACTATTTGAATGGGCCCGGATGCCTTTCGGGCTCTGTAACGCTCCGGCCACCTTCCAGCGGCTGATGCAGCGGTGCTTGGGAGGTCAGTTAATGGAGTCAGTATTAGTTTACCTGGATGATGTGATTGTCTACTCCCCAGATTTTGATTCACACCTGAGGCACCTCGAGGAAGTCTTTTCGGGCCATGGAGAAGTACGGATTGAAACTACAGCCCAATAAGTGTCACTTACTACGGAGAGAAGTCAACTTTCTGGGCCACGTGGTCAGTGCGGCTGGAGTGTCCGTAGATCCTGGAAAGGTATCGGCCGTGAAGGACTGGAAGGCCCCGAGGACAGTGAGGCAAGTGCGATCCTTTTTAGGATTTGTGGGATACTATAGGCGTTTCATAAAGGACTTTTCAAAAATTGCTAAAAACCCCTTAATCAGTTGCTGGTTGGCACAGGTCGTAACCGGGGCCGGGGGTCGCCCAACGTAGACTGGGATGCAAATTGTGAGTCGGCGTTCCAGACATTGAAGCAGGAGCTGCTACAGGCCCCTATCTTGGCATACGCAGATTTCGCAAAACCATTCCTTTTGTATACAGATGCCAGCAATCTCGGGCTGGGAGCGGTGTTGGCTCAACGGCAGGACGGAGTCGAGAGGGTCATCGCGTACGCCAGCCGGAGCCTCCACCCAGCCGAGAGGAACGATGCGAACTATAGTTCTTTCAAATTGGAGCTGCTGGCGTTGAAGTGGGCCCTAAGTGAGAAATTTAAAGACTACCTCTGGGGTGCCAAGGTGACGATCATTACAGACAATAACCCATTAGTACACTTACAGACGGCGAAGCTGGGAGCCGTGGAGCAGCGGTGGGTGGCCCAACTGGCCAACTTTGACTATCAACTACAGTACCGACCAGGGCGTGAACACACGAACGAGGACGTCCTCTCAAGGCTGCCCGAAGCGGAAAGCCCCGGAGGGGCCAGCCCGGAGGAGGGCTATATGGTAGGAGCAGTAGAGGCACCAGGCAGCAGACAAGAGGCCGTGCCTGAGAACTGGGGATGGGATCCCCGTCGGTGGAGGGAGAGACAGGCCAGGGATCAAGATGTGCGGCTGGTAAGAGAATGGCTGGGAACAGGGCCGACGGCTGACGCCAGCGGAGAGGTTAGCCCAGACGGATACTGGGAGGAGGCTGCTGGGGCAATGGGACAGGCTGGAGCTGAGAGATGGCGTTCTGTGCAGAAGGGTCAGTGACCCGAAGTTGGGCGAAGAAGTACGCCAGATCGTGGTACCCGCAGATGAGGTAACGGCGTTAGTTTCGGCGTACCACAACCAGTTGGGGCACCAGGGACAGGAGAGGACCGTGTCCCTGCTTAGGAGATTCTTCTTTTGGCCCGGGCTAGAGGCATCGGTGCACGCCCTAATTCAAGCTTGCCCGAGATGCATATTGTTTAAGTCCAGACGGGAGGTCCGAGCGCCAGTGGTACCCATCCATGCGAAGGCCCCCCTTCATATCATGGCTATGGACTTCTTGACACTGGGTCGACCACGAGATCGCTACCAGAACATCTTGGTAATAACGGATTTGTTCACAAAGTACGCTTGGGCTATCCCCACCCTCGACCAGACTGCAACCCACCACCGCTACAGTTTTATGGCGGGCCGTCTTCCAGACGTTCGGATGCCCGGAGTTTCTGCACTCCGATCAAGGAGCCAACTTTGAGTCCAGGGTAATTAGAGAACTATGCCAGTTGTACGGTTGCACGAAAACTCACACCACTTCGTATCATCCTCAGGGGAACGGCGGCTGTGAGAGATTCAATCAGACCCTATTGGGGCTGCTGGGGACCTTGGACCAACAACGGCAGGACGATTGGGTGAGTGCCTTGCCAAAAACCTCCTACAGGCCTATAACAACAGTATACATAGTACTACGGGTTACGCCCCCACTTACCTGATGTTTGGCAGACACATACGAATGCCTACTGACCTGGTCCTAGGAGTGACAGCCGACCAAGAGGAAGCAAGTGTAATGGAGTGGGTGGGGCGCCATCACCAGCGCTTGCATTTCGCCTACGAGCAGGTGTCGAAAAGGATACAGACGGCAGGAGAGAAAAGTAAGCGGTTGTATGATCGGACTGCTAGAGAAGCCCCTCTACTGCCAGGAGAGAGGGTGTTGGTGAGAGATAATCGGCGGCAGGGGAAGGGGAAACTGAGTGACCGTTGGGAGGCCACCCCTTATGTAGTCTGCCGGCAGCAGAGGCCGGGACAGCCGGTCTATACCATCCGGCCAGAAGGGAAGTCAGGCCCCGACCGTGTGGTGCACCGGAACATGATTCGCCCATGCCCTAACTACCCCGAAGCCGTGGAAGAAGTCCCCACGGAACCTGTACCAGCGGCCCCCTGGATTGAAGGTTGGGCTGTGGTACCAGGGAGACCCGTGGTGGCACCACCCCCCGATCGCCCCGAGAGAACCAGAAGCAGCCCCTGAACAAGCTGAGCCCGATTCACCAGTGAGACGATCCCAGCGAGAGAACCGAGGCCGACCCCCTGCCCGCTATGGGGAGTGGACAGCCCGAGGACGTTCTAGGGACTAGAACGGATTGGCGGGGGAGGATGTCACAAGGTGACGATCTTTAGGGGCGGAACCAAAATTTGGGAAGTTTGGTTCCGCCCGGAAGTGTTTCCGCCCGGACCGGAAAAACAGAACACCGGAATTTCCGGTAGCGCCGTAAGAAGGAAAATCAGGGAATTCGATGCACCTGTGCCTAGTTAGGGACAGCGGTTGGTGATTGGAGGATACGCTGGACAAGGCAGTACTTAAGGCCAAGTTATTTCACAGTCTGGGCGCTCTTTCTGGTGTGTGTGAAGCACTGTGTTGTGCCCGTCTTGGTGCGCTGCTGGCGGCTGTCTAACTCTCTCTCTCCCTCAGGCTGGAATTGTATGATTGTGAAGACATCGCGAACCTTAAAGGTTGAGAAGTGAACGGATTATACGGCGAACTGAGACGACGTGAAAAAGGGGATTGGAAGCGGCATTGATGTGAGTACTAAGAGCCAGTCGAAAGTGCCCTGTATATTGACCTGGCGTTGTGTAGATCTCTCCAGGAGGAGGAGGGCGGCCCTACCCCTAATATAGCGTGGTGGGAGAGCCGAAGGAATACTTATTGAAGTAGTCACAACGACGACATCACTAGCTAGGCCGCATATTCCATCGCCAGATCCGAACCAAGCGAAGTGAAGGAAGACGGGTGTCCTTTTCGTACACTGAGTGTGGTGGGTGAGTCTTCATGCTGTGAAAACCTATAATTTTGACGTGGTGCTGTATATTGCTGTGGGCTGCTGTGTATTGCCGTGTGTCCTGTCAGATAAACCCCCGCCTTCACGCACTTCGTCGCGGGAGGACAAGGAGACTGCTGGTCCTAGCCTAGTTCAGTACAGTATATGTTGTGAGCGTGCTTCAGATCTCCGGAGATAGCACAGTACGCTGTGTCCAGCCCAGAGGTGAAAGCCATCCAAAGCAGAGTAACTGTGCTTTGCGTCCAAGTTGATACCTGTGGAGAGAAAAGGAAAGAGAGAGTGAGTAACACAAGGAGAAACAGAGGAAACCTGTACTTACAGTACGCTGCGTTCAGCCCAGAGGTGAGAGCCATTCAAAGCAAACTAACTGTGCTATTGTGCCCAAGTTGATACCTGTGGAGAGAAAAGGAGAGAGAGTGAATAACACGAGGAGGAATAGAGCGAACCCTGTACTTACAGTACGCTGTGTCCAGCCCAGAGGTGAGAGCCATTCAAAGCAAAATAACTGTGCTAGCTGTGCCCAAGTTGATGCCTGTGGATAGAAAAGGAGAGAGAGTGAATAACACGAGGAGGAATAGAGCGAACCCTGTACTTACAGTACGCTGTGTCCAGCCCAGAGGTGAGAGCCATTCAAAGCAAACTAACTGTGCTATTGTGCCTAAGTTGATACCTGTGGAGAGAAAAGGAGAGAGAGTGGGTAACACGAGGAGAGGCCGAGGAAACCTGTACTTACGCCGCTGCCTGTGGAGAAAGAGAAAGCGAGTGAGCACCCAAGGAACGAACTGTGTGAACCAGTACTTACTGTGAGCTGTAATCAGCGAAGAGGTGAGAGCAAAACCAAGCTGAACTAACTGTGCCTGTGTGTCCCAGCCGTTGCCTGTGGAGAAAGAGAAAGAGAGTGAGCACCCAGAGAACGAACTGTGTGAACCAGTACTTACTGTGAGCTGCAATCAGCGAAGAGGTGAGAGCAAAACCAAGCCGAATTAACTGTGCCTTTGTGTCCCAGCCGTTGCCTGTGGAGGAAGAGAAAGAGAGTGAGCACCCCGAGAACGAACTGTGTGAACCAGTACTTACCGTGAGCTGTATTCAGCGAAGAGGAGGAAGAAGGAGGGCGCTACGGATACCTAAGACTCAGGCCGGGGCCCGGGTCCCACGCCCCGGATCCCCGTGGCCCCCTTGCTCCCTGACCTCTTCCCGGCCATAGCCCATCTGGAGGGCCGAGTCAGAGTTTAGTTTTAATTGCCCTTTCCCTATTCCCCAAGCTATTTTTAATATTTAAATAAAGATTGTTTTATCACTTACTTGTTCTCGGTGTTGTTTGGCCATTGGGTTGGCTTTGGGGACCTCCTCGAGGTGGAAGTTGAGAAGGGGTGTGGCTTAGTCAAAGCATAGCCAGCCCCTGGGTGTGACACATATATATATAGAGAGAGAATACAATATTTGTGTGTGTGTGTGTGTGTGTGTGTGCGCGCACGCATGTGTGTAAGTATATTACGTGTATATCTGAAATTTTCTTCTAAAATTTTTATTTTTCTCAGGCTCCTATGTGTAAATTCAATAATTTGTAAGTTCTTGTTCTTGTTGGCTGTTCAGAAAAAATAATGTCAGGGCTTATAAAATCCTGTTATAGTTAAACCAAACTTTAAAAGCAAGCTGCAGCAGCTTACAAGTAATTAATTTAATATCAGTGCATCTTTACCTTGTGAGATTAAGGATTGTGTATTATTGAGGAAGAGATATAATATAAAAAATGCTTAGATTCGCATTTAATCCTCATCTGACCAAACAATTTAGTCGTAAACACTTGAAAATTCAGCCAAATCATGGTTTTATATGAAAAACAGACCCAGAACATTCTTTAATAAGTACTTTCTTATCACCAGCATTAACCAAATAACTGTCAAAAAACACTGAAAAACAAAGCGTCAGGCAAATTACAGTTTTATTTTGAAACCCCACTCAGAATCTGCTGACAGATAACTTCATTTTGTTGATCACTGGTTCGAGTAAATTAGAATTACCAAGGGTTCACACAAAACAAGGGGAGCTAGCTATTATGCTGCCCACAGTTGGAACCAGCTTCCAGAAGAAATCAGATGTGCTTAAACATTAGCCACATTTAAAGGCGGATCACAGCTTTTCAATCTTGTCTTGCAACCCTGAAAGGCTTCTGAGAGGCTGATATCAAGAATTGAATGGTTTTCGAGTTCCATCCAGCTAATGCCATGCTTTTCAACAAATGCTCTCAAATTTAATCTCAAAGATAACATAGGCACGAGACTCTATGACGGCTTCATGACACACAAGATTGAGGTGTTGGGAGGTGAGAAATACTTTCCAGACCTAGAAACACAAGATTTCTCAAGACCGATTTTTGAAGGGGACACAAATAATACAGCTAAAATTGTACTTGTAGGAAATGTATACACAGAGGAAAACCTTACTACTATTAGTGCAGCAGGGAGACAGTGTCAAATTTAACCTGATCTCATATAAGTATGTATAATTAGTATGCCAAAAACGCATTTTCATGAAACCAGGCTCGCCAAATTAGACGACAAGCGGTTACTGAGATACTGTCATGTATCACGTGAGCTGTACAAGCTAATAAAATAATTGCAAAATGAATGTTTCATGTTCATTTATTTTGACAAGTGATCTTGTATTGTAGTGTGATAATGAGCCTTAATACATCAAAAGCAAAAAAATATACAATTCCTTTGTTGTCTCATCTGTTCTTCAGGTGACTGCAAAACGATTTCACATTGGACACGCACATGAGTTATGTAAGGAATAATTGACAATGGGCCGTGTAAAAGCTAGACGAACATCCAACTAAAGCTTTCTAGAAAGTTTCATTAACAATGTATAGTGTTTTTCTTAGAACATTATTCATAACTTTTAACAAACGTTCCATTAACAATAATGGAAGAACATTCTGACCTTGAAAGAACTTTGAGAAAATGAGTCAAAGTTCTAAGAATGCTCCCTAGTAGCTGGGTTTGTATTATGTTTTTGGTCAGCACAGTCGGAGGGGAGCACCTGCCTCACCTTTTCAAATGAGCTCTCCAATTAGTAGAAGTAATGTCACTAAGGCCAACATTATGGCACTGAGATGTGAAAGTATTAAAAGAGATGCCTCTGCTTGTTCACATCCTGTTTGAGGTTAGAATATAGGGCTGCATTCCGCTTCCTCTTTTTTCTCCTTGGGGGAATCCCTGCTGCCATTTTGAAGTAAGTTCCACTGCGTGAAGTGGACAAGAGATGTTTATATGGACAGACCCTCAATTTTGACCGAGGGAGTGAGTCTACGTTATATGTACACTTAAGGTCGAGTCAAAGACCACAATGCAACACAATTGTGCAAGGGTTCTACCAGTAGAGGGCACTCGTGGAATATAATCAATGGCATATATCTGAGTCAAAGAGATGGAGGGAATTAGCGAGGGATGGGCATAAAAAAATGAACTGGCAAGCAGTCTATAACTTGTGAGGATCATGTGACTGACTGTTTGCTAAGGGATCATCCAAAATGCCAGGAATAATTTCAAACTGCAGAATTTCCAGGTCAGAAAAAGGGATGTTCTATCACTTAGTGGCAGGTTACACAACACCCATGAGAACCACAGCTGATATTACTGAACTGACTGAATGACAACCCTGGAGACTTGTCAATACCATAGACTGGTCAATACATAGAAAAGATGGTGTCGATTGTACCTTACCAATTCGAGCCGAAGTCTGATGATGAAACGGTTGAAGTGGCTGATTGACAAGAGACTGATTCGCAAGCACGACCGGAGCAGGACGTTTCTCAGTGGTAATTAAGTGTCAAGTGTTAACAAGTTTGTGGTTATTATAAGATGTGATGAAAAAAATCTACTCTCACAGCATCGGATACAGCGTCTTAAAAAAAATAAATACTGAATTGAGTGCAGTGCCACATATTTTTACCCCTAAGCCCTGAATCTCATTAATTAAGGTGGCTTGACAAAGCCAACTTACTGAAATCATATTTAAACTTCTTCTTCTGCGACCAAATTTTCAAATGTATCTCCTCCTAGAGTTTTAAAGCTACAACCACCAAACTCAGACTGGTCTGACTCGGGTGGCTATATCTGTTATAACTGATCCGGGTTACGGTTTTCGTAAACCAGACTATCAAAACCACCTAAAATCCCATAGACTTTCATTGAGGGGCTCACAATATTAAAACTGACCGATTTTCCAAAAGGCTTCGTTGAATAAACGTGAGCATGTACTGCACATTTAAAAAACAAAACGAGGCGCGGCTGTTTTTATATCACTGTATTTCTGAAGGAAGACTGTCTTTAATTAGTCTATTAAATTTTTGATGCCATTTTCATTTCTTCCTGAGTGTTGTGTTATTGATTTAGAATTGTTTGTGAGCTCAGCGCTGCTTTGTGTACAGCAGTTACTGGGGAAACCTCTGTTTCTCCTGCTTTAAAGCACCTCCTGCTGGCAGAGAATGAATTAGCATTTTCAGTAAATCTGATTTAGGCAGCAAACATATTTGGCTTGTTATCAAAAATAATCTACTCTAGAGGGATTACTTAGCTTTTGTTAATGATTCTATTTGGAAGTCTAGCGGAAGTTAAGGCAACAAAAGCGTGCATGTGCAGTAACGTTTGTTTATGTTGTTGAAGTTGAAACCGTCTATAGCAAAGCTTAATAACTACTATACTGAAAAAACAGCTAAAACCAGAGTAAGCTGATTGACTGCTTTGACTGGTATCCCAAGCTGGTTTTAAAGGGGGTTTAGACACTTTTTTTTTAGCAGTCCAGGCTGGTCTTAGCTGATTTTTAGTTTTTTTTTTTTTTACTGAATCAACTGGCTTTAGTTGGATTAGCTTAGAAACATGCTAACAACATGCTAGTAACTTGATAATCATGCTTGAAAAATGCTAGTTATTTGCTTATCATGCTAACAACATGCTAGTGACATGCTAACCATGCTAGAAACATGCAAGTAACTTGGTAATCATGCTAAAAAAAGGCTAACACCATGCTAATAATGTGCTAATCATGCTAGAAACATGGTAACAACTTGTTAAACATGCTAGCATCATGCTAGAATCATGCTAATCATGATAGAATCATGCTAGTAACATGCTGATTATGCTAAAATCATCCTAGCAACATGTTAGTAACTTCCTAATCCTGTTAACAACATATTAGTAACTTGTTAATAATGCTAGAAACATGTTAACAAAATGCTAGTAACTTGCTAATCAGGCTAGAAACATACTAGCAACTTGTTTAACATACTAGAAACATGCTAGAGTCATGTTAACATGCTAGTGACCTGATAATCATGCTAGTAACATGTTACTCATCCTAGAATCATGCTAACAACATGCTAATAACTTGTTAATAATATTAGAAACATGCTGGCAACATGCTTGTAACTTTGTTAATCATGTTAGTAACATGCTAGTAAACTTGCTAATCATGCTAACATGCTAGTAACTTGTTAATAATGCTAGAAAATGCTACCAAAATGTTAGTTACTTGTTAATCATGTTAACAAAATGCTAGTAACATGCTAATCATGCTAGAAATGTGCAAGTAACTTGCTAATCGTGTTAAAAAAGGGTAACACCATGCTGGTAACGTGCGTGCTATTCATGTTAGAAACATGCTAGCAACTTGTTAAACATGATAGAAACATGCTAGCATCATAATAGTAACATGCTAATCATGCTAGAAACATGCTAACAACATGCTAATAAGGTTAGAAACATGTTAGTAACCCGCTAATCATGATAAGAAAATGTTAACACCATGCTAGTAACATGCTAATCATGTTAGAATCATGCTAGTAACATGTTAATCATGCTAGAATCATGCTAGCAACATATTAGTAACTTGTTAATTATGATAACAACATGCTAGAAACATGCTAGTAACTTGTTAATCATGCTTGTCACATCCTAACATGTTAGAAACATGCTAGTAAAATGCTAATCATGCTAGAAACATGTTAACTGTGCTAGCAACATGCTAGTCATACTAGAAACAACCTAGCAACCACCCCAGGTACCCGTTTTATACTTATCTGTTTTTCTGATAGACTGTATTGCCTTGAAAACATTCAAACTTTAATTTTTAAAACTATTTTAACTTTCAAAGTACTTCAGACTGAAAACTTTCAGACTGCAACCTTTTAAAACATTTTTAAACTTTCTAGCTAGGCTTTTTCAAGCCAACTTACAGTTTGTGTAAAAACTTTTTAATCTAGTCTTGAACTTGTACTTCATCCTCACTCCCTTATGGAAAGTCTTGTGAGAACCCTCCCCCACTGCACAGCTGAAAAAAAAAAATCCAAATTAAACCATTCATTGGTTTGAAGAAAAGACCTAAAAGGAAGACATTCCTTGCCAAATGCCACGTTTCCACAAGGCGTGTCTTTTTTTAGCATTAACAGGATGCCAGAAAGTGACATTACAGCAATAGAATTTCATGAAGACAAAGAGATAAAAACAGAGAAAAGGACTTTTATGAGGTATATCAATATTGTGGTGTAAGCTTTAACAGACTGTTGCATGAAATCTACTCGGTGGGTAAGATTGATGAGCTGATATTTTAAACAGTTTACATATTTTAGCAGATTTCAGTGCTTCAATAAATAAATCCATAATTAAATGAATGCTTTCCTTTACCGTAATATTCTAAATATTAAAATATCAATATTTTTATGACCACAAAAACAAGACTATTTAAACTCTGCATGCATATTTATATTTTTCCATCTTAGAACAAATGAAATAATACATGTGATTCCTCTGGATATTCCCTTTAGACATCATCATGAAGACATATCCGTGTGTTTTCCCCATGTTTCTCTGCATTTCTCTGATCTTGACACACTGGGACACAAGTTCAGCTTGCCACATAGGCTCTCATGATGAATGTGAACAAGCCCCATTTGTGCCTGGTTACAACCTGGCAGGTGAAGGCTTTGATGTTGTCAGGATGCGCCGTAAAGGTGCCTTTTTGATCAATGTGACATCATACATGGTCAGCGGCACTTGTACAGTCTGCAAGAACCGCTTTCAGGGAGGGCAGATGCAGAAACTTCCCTCGGTTGTGAGGGACTGGCGTTCCTTCAGCCGTTGTAGCAATCAGCTTTCTAGTGCTCTTCATCATTCTGTTGACTCCCTAATGAAGAGTTCATTGTCACTCATCAATAAATGGGAAATTGACCTTAGCCTGGATGACATAGGAAGGGCAATTTTGGGAGGAAGCCATTCAGATATTGCTAAATTTGCCAAATCTCAGAATGCAATGGATAAAGCAACATTTACCCTCCATGAGCTCAGCTGCACATATTACAGGTAAGTCCATGAGTTCATGACTCCTCTATGTTTTGTGTAGCAGTGGGCCAAAAGAACAACGGACTGTGAAGACCAGACTATCTCTCAATATCTCTGAACATGCACATGCAACTTTTCTAGATCATTAGGATAATTGTATAAAAGTGACTACATGGATCTATGTCCAAAACATAGAGTAATGTATAAATTAGGTATTACCACATGATTTTTCATGAACTCTTATTGTAAAGTGATACCCAAAATATCTTATGCATTCTTGGTACTGTACCAAGATGTGACCATTGGGAAATCCTCTTTAGCGCTGTATGTGTCAGGTGCAAAATATATTTGAACACTTAAAGCCACACTTAGGGTAAGTTTACATGACAACATGATAAAAATTGAAAAGTTTGTCCTTTGCGTTTATCGAGAGGTCAAAAAAAATCTGTTTACACGGATCTGCAAAAATGACTTAAAATGCTCTATTATGCACCTGGCCAGTAATTGGCAATGATACTTTTAAAGAAACACCATAAACATGTACAAGATGTCACCATTTTCACAACTTTTAATTTATGTGTTTTAGAGGAAGACTTGCAATTTGAAATAAAACACCCCCTTGGAAATGTCTGATTCAGGGGTGTCAGACTCGGCTGTTGTAGGGTCACTGTCCTGCAGAGTTTAGCTCCAACACACCTATGTTTAGTTTTCAAGTAAATCTAAAGACCTTGATTAGCTGCCACATGTGTTTAATTAGAGCTGGAGCTGAAGGGCTGTGCGTCTCCAGGAACTGAGTTTGACATCTTTGGTTTAATAAATTGCATGGATAACAAAATGTCGAAACAAGTGAAATCTACACACAATTAAAGCAAATAAGTACTTTCCTCGTTCCTTTGACTAAATTGGGTTAAACAACCCTGAAAACCAAACATAAGGAAGTTTTATTTTAAAAACCACACTTACAGAATGCTAACACATAACTACTTATTTTTTTTTTCCATTTGCAGTTACAGAGTTACAGACCACCCAGAGCTCAGCACTGATTTCTCAAAACACCTCCAGCGACTTCCGACACAATATGATGAGGAAACAAAACCCCTTTACCGAAGAACTATAGATACTTACGGCACTCACTACATACGTCAAGTCCATCTGGGAGGGCGAGTGAGGCGAGTCACGGCTTTTCGAACTTGTCTTGCAACCCTGAAGGGCTTCTCAGAGACTGATATCAAGAACTGCCTGAACATTGAATTAAAGATGATTTTGGGATTCCTTCCTGCTAATGCCTCACTTTCCAACAAATGCTCTCAAATTCTTAAAGATAACATAGGCATGGGACTCTACCAGGGTTTCATGACACACAAGATAGAGGTGCTGGGAGGTGAGAAATACTTTCCAGACCTAGTTTTAAACAAAAGCCCAGCTGAAGCATACTCAAACTGGATTATGAGCTTGCATGACAATCCTGATGTTCTATCATATGCAATTTTCCCACTTCATCGTCTGGTGGCTGATCCTGAGGTTAGTGCCAATCTGAAGACTGCAATAACAGAGTATATAGAAGAAAACATGCTTTCTGTAGATCAAAAGGAGAATCAGGGATGCTCACAAACACCAAATCTAGACCACAACTGCTGTCCTATGCTAGCCGGCCGTGGCACGTTAGTAGTGCTTGTTCTAGGTGCCACAGGAATGAATGAAGATTACTTCTCAGCCACTGATGGTTTTGTGAAAATCTGGTACAATGGTATATATAAGCAGACTGAGGTGGTTATGAATGATAATAATCCAGATTGGGACACCCTTTTTAATTTTAGATCAATTGAGTTTGGTCATGAACTCATATTTGAGGTTTGGGACAGTGATGTAAAATATGATGATTTTGTGGGGAGATGTGTGGTCAGACCTGAACATGGAACTCATATTCACAGATGTCCGTTACAGAGAGGCATCTTTTATTTCGCCTACCATGCTTTTTGTGATGCTCACTTGACAGGCCCATGGTGTAGAAGATATTCACCACAAACCTAAGACCTACATTGCAAGGAATGTTTCTGCATATTACTTTTAAATAATTAAATGTAGTGCATTTATGGAAAATAGGGTTACATTTGCAAACTCTCACGTTTTTATTATTAATTAGGATTCCAAGCAGCAAACGTGCTTGAACCCTATGTGTTTGTAAGGATTTTCTTATTAACAGGGGTCAAGTCCTCTCTTTTAATAGTGTTTTCTTTCTTTTTTTATTATTATTCATCTTCCACCATGGAAGTCTATGGTAGCCCATAGCTCATATTTCAAACCCTCTAGTGCCACAACAGCTCAAAATGTAACTTTTTAGAATTAATACTTTTGAACCATAAGGGCTAGGATTATTTTTTTTGTTTGTTTGTTTAAGTTTATTTTAAGTTTTTCAAATTTAAAAATTATTCTTCAAATTCCTTCTAGACCGTTGCTCTTGTCTTCAAAAAAAAAAAAAAAAAAAAAAAAAAAATTATATATATATATATATATCATAAATGACAGACCATGCTGACAAATAGTTATGGAATTCAAGTAGATTATTCTTGAGGCTGTATCTCCACAATGCTTTCGTGTATTGAGACAGAACCTGGTAACTGTCATCATAAGCATGACGTGATAGTACATCCATCACCAATGCCACCTAGTTGTCAGGAAATATGAAAGAAATTATATTTTTTACTCAACTTCTGAGCTGTTTGGCCAAACGCAATCACAAGATAACATTTACATACATACATTTATATGCCTGCAGTATTTACAGGATTATTACAATCCATTTTATTGTCATGTATCACAATGCAGTTAATAAAAATAATTGCAACTCAAATTAACGTTTCATGTTCATTTGTTTTCACAAGTAATCTTGTATTTTATTGTGAGCAGTTCATTAAAAGCAAAAATATACAATTCCTTTAAATGTTATCTGAGTTGTAATGCATCTGTTCTTCAGGTGACAGAAATTTGAGTGACTAGGGTGTGTACTTTACTTACAAGATTGATAGCCTACTATCAGAGACAAGTCATACTTCTCCAATACTTCCATAGATCCTCTTCTTAATATTACTTATTCATCATTGGCATTAAAATATGTCCCAAAAACTTTCAAACTGCTCATTTGATACCATCAACTACAACACACTTTTGAATAGTCTCAAAAATCATGTTGGCATTAGTGGAATTGCATTGACATGGTTCAAATCGTACTTATCCGAGCATCATCAATCTGTAGCAGTAAATCAAACTGTATCATCATAAGTTCAGTATGGCTCAATTCTAAGACTTTGCTTTTCACCCTGTACATGCTACCCTTGGGAAATAAGGGCATGCTGATGATACTTTGTTCCACATTTCTTCACAGCCTGATAAACCAATTCACAAAAACGGAGGACATTGTTTAAAAAATAAATAAATAAATAAATAAATAAATAAATAATAATATTAATTCTGAAGACTAGCAATTTCTTATAGAAGACCCTCTAACACTTGATGGCTGTCAAGTCTACATTCTCAGTTCGGAACTTGCGTGTGCTATTTGAAAGCAATCTTTAATTAGAAAGCCACATTTCTAACATTCGTGAAACTGCATTTTTCAGTCTTAAAAATACATTGTGACATGCTCTCAATGTCAAATGCATAACAGTTAATTCATGCATCAACAACCAGGATTATTGTAATGCTGTACTGGGTGGTTGCCCTGAAGGCTTAAACTCCAGCTGGTCCAAACCACAGCAGCTAGAAATCTTGAGGCTTACATAAAAAGCCCTTAATGATTTAACTCCTCAGAACCTGAGCAAGCTCTTGTCACATTATAGTGATTTCTGTCCCCTGCAATTTTAAAATTCAGGCCAGTTGAAAATACTAGAATATCAAAAATGATTGCAAGTGGTAGATACTTTTCCTAGCATCGTTCAAAAGGCACGCACAGTCCATCCATTTAAATCTAGTTTAAGCACTCATCTCTTTAACCTGGCATATACATAATATACTATCATATTTCAATAATTCAAATCCCTTAAAGGATTGTTAGGCTGCATAAATTGGGTCAACAGGAACTGGTTACACTTCCCGTGTAACATAGTGTACTTGTTACATCATAAGTGGAGTCGCATCTTTGTGATAGGACGATTGATAGAGGCTCTGATGCAGTTTTCAAAGCACTACTGTATCACACAGTGTGCCGATGCTTGTATTGAAATGACAAAATACCATGTGATTGATGATGTTTGAAGCTTTAGAACGTCATGCAGTATCGGAAGGTCAGGACAGCTGGAAAAATCGGCGCTTCGCATGACTCTTGTGTTTGACTTTACATTGACTTGGTTGTGTGTACACTTGGGATTCAGTAGAATAGTTTAGAATAACCTCAAAACCAGACAGAAACTGAATGCATGTCACACCTCTATTGCAACAGATCATGTTCTATAGCTGGGGTCTCAAGAGATCCCGAACAGCTCACCAAAAATATATTTGCTTCTACTCACGTCAATTATTAATTATATCACACACTTGTATATTTTATATTATCAATCAATATATGAATCTGTTGACCGGACTTCGCATCACATGACACGAGTTGGCACAGATTAAAAACTTTCAAACCATCCTCTGGGTTAAAGGGATACTCCACCCCAAAATGAAAATTTTGTCATTATTCGCTATCCGCTTATGTTGTTCCAAACCCGTAAAAGCTTTGTTCGTCTTCGGAATACAATTTAAGATATTTTGGATGAAAACCTGGAGGCCTGTCACTGTCCCATAGACTGCCAAGTAAATAACAGTGTCAAGGTCCATAAAAGGTATGAAAGTCATCGTCAGAATACTCCATCTGCCATCAGACGTGCAATCTGGGTTATATGAAGTGACGGAAAATTTTTGTAAGCGAAGAAAACAAAAATAATGACTTTATTCAATAATTCCTTTGTCAACAGTCTCCTCTGTGTCTCTCCATATCGCTGTATGCTGCGTATGCTCTTCTGTCATCCACGCCACAAGGATGTGCTGTTTCTACATGTATTTAGCTTTGATTTGAAAGAAAACATCCTTGTGGCGCGGATGATACAGAGGAATAATTCTTCGCATAGAAAAAGTGTTCCCGTCGCTTCATATAACCCAGATTGCACGTCTGATGGCAGATGGAGTATTCTGACGATGACTTTCATACCTTTTATGGACCTTGACACTGTTTTTTTACTTGGCAGTCTATGGGACAGTCACAGGCCTCCAGGTTTTCATCCAAAATATCTTAAATTGTGTTCCGAAGATGAACAGATCTTTTATGGGTCTCACTATTGCATTTATACTAGAGATGGGACGTTTGACACTGAGGCTCCGAAGCCTGTTCTACTCTGCTGAAGCAGACTGGTTTGAAAGACTGTTGAGGCTTGTATCAAATCTCAGTGATCACGTGACCAATGACGTTTGAGGCTTTATACGTCACAATGAAACACCTGAAGCGAGGTGACTGATTTGAATCTTTGGCGTGGCTTCATTCATTATAAGGAGACACAAAATGCTTGGTGTTCCCTTCCTGCCTCACAGTAACACGTTCATGTGTGGACAATGATTCTCAGAATGAAGACACAGCTGTTACTGTTACTGTTTGTGTTGAAACTGGAATCAACAAGATGTGTGAATAATTTGAAAGTGGCTGCTATAATTGCAGCTGACCACTAGATGTCACTGGTAGGATCTTTGAGGCTTTGAATCTTTTTTTGGTACAATCAGGAAAAAGCTTCAAAAGCTTCACAAGGCGTCATCTGCCCGTCGAGGCCAGCTTTAAATCCCCCCACCAAACGCTGGCATAATGCATCTCCGACATTCAAGGAAAAGGAACTGGATTAAAAGTATTATGGATGATATAAAGATATCAATCCACAATCTGATTTGTGAGATGACCTGGAATTAAATCACACCATGTTTGTTTGTGTGGCTGTCTGGTCTCTGACTGAACCTCGTTTCTCCCAAGGATTTTTTTTTCTCCATTTCTGTCACTGATAGCATTTGGGGTTCCTTGCCACTGATGCCTTTTTGCTTGCTTAGATGGGGACACTTAATATTATTGATTTGACAGCAAAGACCAGAGGTGGGACAAAGTCATTGTTATGCAAGTCACAAGTAAGTCTCAAGTCTTTTCCCTCGAGTCCCGAGTCAAGTCGAGTCAAAAATGAGGCAAGTCCCGAGTCGAGTCAAAAGTCAAAGCCAACAAGTCTCAAGTCGAGTCCAAAGTCCTACCATTTTAGTTTCGAGTCATTTCAAGTCCTCTTACCACAGAAATAAAATTTATACAAATCATGTATGTCTGTAAGATTTGTATTTATTTAAACCTCTTTTTATACAATGACATTAATCAAATACAGTAAAAAAACAGAAAATTTTAATTTTCACAAAAAATGCTTGTATTTCAACAGCATATTGCACTAGAACAATGCACAGCAGCTTCAGTCCTGTATTGACCTCATATTGCAAAACAGTTTAACTTTCAAATAGACATGGGTCCTTTTAGCCTAAACTTAGGGCTAACTTAAACATGTCATCAATAAAATCCTCACTCCTCAAAATTATCACTTCTGAAAAACTGGACCAACGTGATAATATGAGAGAGAGAGAGAGAGAGAGAGAGAGAGAGAGAGAGAAACGAAGTAAAAATGATTGAGCCTATTTTGCCGACGTTTTGCACTGGGTGGGGGCGAGGCCAACTTCACGCAGTGATTGACAGGACGGCCTGTTTCTGTCTCATGTGTGTTGGAAAGACTGAGATATACATTTGTGTTTATCCGTCTAGCAGCAAGGTAGAAATGGTAATTTAAAATGGACGTTGACATGATGTTGGCGAGGTTTTCCATCTGAGTGTGCTACACTCATGTACCTCATATAATCCGGGTTCCAAAAAACCCAATTTTAGTTAGCATGAACCAGCAAGGGAGACGTCCATTTACTGTCTCGTTGATACAGTAAATATGCAGCAGCTAGTAAGTTAAGGTACATCCGATAAGGTGCTTAGCATTCGTTCAAAATGTACCTTTCTTTGTACAACTTCAGGTGTCGAACAAACTTGGACGTTGTGGCAGCTCCATCTGTTATCTTCGACCCGCATGTTTTGCAAATTGCAACTCGTTTTTTGTCGACTACCTCATAATTTTTATAGCCAAACGAAACTATCTTTGGTATCATTTTGCCAACTGGCGCGTTGTTGCTTGTTGCTCTTCAGTGGTTGTCTTGCAATGTGCCTGCTTATGGTGCGTTCAAGTCATCTCGTATCGATTGTATTTATGAGTTGAATGCACATGAATGCCACCACAATATCGTAAATACCAGTGGGGAGCTCGGGATTTTCTTTAAGCCCCAATCTGTACGAGTTGGGGGGGGTGTCAGTGATTAACATGGCGGAATCAATGGATGCAACGTCTGTAGTTGACGGTAAATTTTAATTGAATTTCAATGTTAACTAGTCTAAAACTGTCATTTATCATGATCATCATTAATCTTGTTATAAGCAGCAAGTTAATGAATTACAACTAAAAATCCTAACATTTGTGCACCTTTAGATGAGAAATGGTTTGATTCGCAAACATTGCACATGGCTTTAACATATTTTTATCTCTCCGTTTAGCATTTTTCTATAAGCAGAGTTATTAAACCTTGCTGTAATTTCTTGCTATTCATTAAAAGAAGGTACAGCGCCATCTTGTTCCGACGAAACTGACTTGAACTCACCTCACGTCGTCAGCACGACTTCCCTCCTCGTACGTACGAAATTCCCAGGAGGACTTGAACGCACCATTTGATGCTGTCGAATCAAACCAACGTGGGACTACAGTGATTGGATGCCGTGCAGGCAGCGCGCGTGCTCTCTGCATGCATACAGGTGGTGCGCATTTTTTTTCACAGAAAGCGGCGCGGCCGTGTGTGAAAAATTTTTTCCCCCAGGTTTTCATGGGAAGTGCAAGTCTTCTCGAGTCAAAAGGCGCAAGTCCAAGTGAAGTGTCATTAATTAAAGTCCAAGTCGAGTTGCAAGTCTTTGTACATTTTGTCGAGTCGAGTCTGAAGTCATCAAATTCATGACTCGAGTCCAAGTCACATGACTCGAGTCCACACCTCTGGCAAAGACACTATTGGATTATTGGATGATAAACTGATATGATTGGCTGAATGACATCACTGTTTTTGTGTTTTTTAGTTTTAGTTTATAGATATTTATATTTTGATTGTTTTAGTTTAAATTTAATTACATTTTTGTATTTTTGGTGTTGAAAAAGTCTGAACTGAAACAATCTGTATTATATAAAGTGCTATATAAATAAAGGTGACTTCATGCTATTCCAATGTTGACAAGTTTTAATCAAACTGGTGTGCAAAAATTTTAATGGCAGTAGTACTCAAACTTGCAATACTCCTCAATCAAAAAGCTAAATTAAGAAAATGACTATTATCTTTATTTAGAAAACAATACAAGGACACATTCATTAAACAACAAAACTGTTAAAGTTATTTGCAGCAGTGCATTTAGTCTATAAGGTCAAATCTGGAACCAACTCACGAGTCCTGTGTTGGCTAAACTGAGCTGGGCAGATGAGGTACAGTCTTTCAGATGACACATATGACATAGAATTCCAGTGTGGAATATTAACATGAGTATTTCAGGTGATCCCTGAGTAAATTACCACATCGAATCAGTTTCAAGTTGCTGTGTTTGTACTTGACGAGTGGAGGGAAATGCACAAGCAAGTACCACCCTGACTTTACCATTCTTCAAGCTTCAAAGGCCCAGTGACACTTTGAGCAGCTCTGCCATTTGTTCAGTCATAACGCCGTCCTCTTCTGAACAGAGAGAAAAAGAATTAAAGAGCTTTTAGATACAAGATACATACAGTAAAACCACAACAATGAAAGTTTATATTTTAATACATTAAAGTCACTGGATTATCCAAATATAGGATTTAAACAATTATTTTAATATAAACAATTTTTCACTGACATTGCAGCAAACTGATCTTGATTATACCACTCTATACAATATAATATTTCATAATATTTCCATAATATTTCATCTGTGTATATATACACATTATACTACTGGAAGGACAGGGGTTTTTTGAGGTTCATCTTGTAAATTGTGACCTGTAGATTTGATAGAGTTTGTGTGTGTTGACACTCACCTCCATCAGTAGTCATGTCCTGTTCCAGTTTCAGCTTCTCCTGTCCCACACGGAGCATGCAGGCCTCAATCGAATCTCTGCTGATGAGCTTGATCACCTGCACTGTTCTGCAATACAAAACATTATCAGAAACGTAATTCCCTTCTTTATGGCAATCTCCATTTCCTTTTGATTATACGAACCTGGTTTGCCCCATTCGATGACAGCGGTCCTCTGCTTGTTTATCATTGAATGGATTGCAATCAATGTCATGCAGTATAACTGTGTTTGCAGAGGCGAGGTTGATTCCCTGTCCCCCAGCCCGAGTCGACAGGAGGAACACAAAGATCTCATGATTTGTATTGTATTTGTCGATGAGACCAATCCTAAAGAAGCCAACAGGGTTGAATTAGATTTGTGGAACACAAAGATCTCATGATTTGTATTGTATTTGTCGATGAGACCAATCCTAATATATATATATTATATATATATATATATACATAATATATATATACATATATACATACATACATATATATATATATATATATATATATATATATATTATATATATATATTTATATATATATATATATATATAAAAAAAAATATATAATTGGGGGAATTTTGGGATATAATAAAAAATTGATTTATATATATATATATATATATAAAAAAAAAAAAAAAATTGGGGGACATTTGGGATATCATACACAAGTGAGGGATATCTCACATGCAAATGCATTAAATGTACATAGTGGATAATGAAAAATAATATACTCTCTAAATAATTAATCAATCACATTTCACTGCTTGCATAGTGACAGTGAGGACAGTCAGTCCTGAACATCAAATCTGAAAAAGAAATCTGAATTGAGTGCAATGCAAACAAAGTGACACAAGATACTGAAGAACTTAAGAACCAAGTCACGCCCACCTTTCTGCCATAGGAGTAGAACCATCCAGTCGAACAAACTGATGGTCAAGGTGTTTGAGCAGAATCTCCACAATGTCCAGCATCATAGTGAACTGACTGAAAAGGACAACCCTATCACCCTTGAGGAAAAACAAAGTTGTTTTAAAACACACCAGCAACAATAAAACACACAAACTAAAGTCAAATGACACATGAGACTATTAAACAACATCCAGACAAACCTTTTCTTTGAGCCTGGTGAGTACTTTGGTTAAAAGTGCAAACTTTCCGGAGTCAAAAAGGAGCCCTTTCTCCAGCTGAAAACTGCTGATGGAGCTGTACTGCTTACATAAATTATGCAGCTCAAAATCAGACATCACCTCCATGTCCTCCTGGATCAGCACAGGGTCGGCATCAAAATGTGTCGGCTCCTGACATAAGCAGAACCATGTCAGCTTAACAACAGTATGCAATACAGCAGTGGTTCTCAAAGGGATAGTCTATCTGTCATCATTTACTCACTCAAGTGGTTCCAAACTTGTATGAGTTTATTTCTTCTGTTGATTTTGAAAAATGTTGGTAACTAAACAGTTGCTGGTCTCTAATTGACTTCCATAGTATGCAAAAGGGAGGAAAATAAATAAATAAAAAAACCTTCTATAGAAATAAAGTCAGTGGGGATCACAAACTATTTGGTCACCCACATTCTTCAAAAACTATTTTTGTGTGTTCAGCAGAGGAAAAAACTCATACAGTGTGAGTACATTTCACTTTCATTCTCAGAAAAAATAAGTTCCTAGGGCTGGACTCTTTTTTGTTTTAAAATGCACAGTTTAATAAGCCTCCTTTACACATTTATTTCCCAGTCCTCACCTTAAGCATGGCTTTACTCATGGCAGCCAACTTGTCACTGGTGTAGTACTGGCGGTGCAGCAATGGATGATTAGCCATCTTTCTCAGCTGCATCATCACATTGCAAAGCTCCCGCTCTGAGGACAAAGAGGAGACAGGAATTGTGGGATAGACAATCATAGTTAGAAAAATGGTTTTCAATGTTCCCATTTTGTTTTTCAGATCCTCCAGCTTAGAAGGAACATTTTCTTGTCAGCCCCTTTATAACTTGTCAGACATATATGAATACAGCATAGGCATACAAAAACACAGAGAAAAATGAATAGCACATACTCTCTCCATTCGGAGCCTTTTTGAGTCTTTTGAAAAGTTTGTCATACAGCTTCTGCTGGGCATCACTCATGGGACACATTTCAATGTTCTCCACTTTTGGTGGAAGCTGTTTCAACACCTAGAATAACATTTACAAAGTCACAATCAGGAAAAATGTATACTGGCGTTATACTGTAGTAATTTTCAATACAGAGGACTGAATGTAGATAAATTTAATTTGGTAGATCACTTTTTCTGCACGATTTTCTCATTAATGAATCAGAACAATCACAGGGAAAAAAGCATCTACCTCACTCTTGACTCGTCTCAGAATGAATGGCTTCATGATAAGTTTGGCCTGTGCAATTCTTTCTTTGTGAAAACGGCTTTCTTCCTCTGATGACCTCTGAAACCAAGCAGATGGGCAGAAAGGGAGAGCATTTTGTCTAGGTATATAATGATAACCGTATCCTCAAACTGAATAAAATATAGATACATTTTTGAAAGATGGCACGTAAAGTATCATAATTAGAAGTAATGTGTGCACTGTCTGTACCGTTGAGAACATTTTGGAGATCTGTGAGGTGCTGCTGGAGAACATGGAGGGCATGATGAAGTTCAGGAGGGACATGAGCTCCAGCAGGTTGTTCTGTAAAGGTGTTCCTGTCAGCAACAATCTGTGCTCAGCCTGTAGATGACAGCCACAAATGTACAACCAAGAGGTATAGATAAGCCAGGGCTCGACATTAAGCTTTGACATATGCCTGTCCTTCGGACAAATAAATCAGTCATTCACTTGTTTGAGTAAAAAAAAAAGTTACTTGTCCGGGGGAAAAATTTTTTTTTTTTTTAGTTGTTTTCTTTTGCCGCAAATGGAATTTATTCTGAAGCAATAGTCTCGTCAGTGCTCTTTCAGTAATCACGTTAATCAGCATATTTGTGATATTTGCCTTAAATTGATTGCTGTTACACTTTAACTTTATGAAGGACAATATTTTCCTAACCTGATTAAATGTACAAGTCACCATTTACATCAAATTCTTATGTTATCAATACATTAAGTTATAATAAGACACTATATGGTTGTTACTATTCAAATGAAATCAGTATCAACAAACTCCATCTTTTTCCACTGCAGAGGAAACATAGAAGCTGCATCGAAAGTGCCATTTAGATGTATTTACTCAGACCGTTTAATGAAGATAAGAGGTTCCATAAATTAATTTACTCAAAACTGCAAATGTAAAAATAATGTTATTAGATTAATGTTTTACTTTTTTTTTATTGACATACAAATATGAAATGTTGGAAAAATGCAATGATATTTTTTAAATATGAAATTAAATCACCAGTAGATGGTGGCAAGCCACTATCTTAATGAGGGAATCATTGATTCAACCGATTCCTTCAAATGGCTGATTCATACAATAAATGGAGCAAGTGACTTTCTTTATGAATGGCTCACTGAATCATTGACTCGTTCAAAAATGCTGAATCATTCAGTAACGTAACTGTTGTGTGTTGCTCGGAGATGTGCGACTGTTCAGCTGTGGCTTTGCTTAGAACTAGTTTTGTTAGCGAAATGGAGCAAAAACGATCGATACTGTGTCTAAAATGTAAGTCAGTTAATATTACTTGTTTATTGAACTAAAGTTGTATAAAATCAATATCACATTTACAATCGTGCTTAAAGTAGGGAAAACATCACTCTTGGTCATTTTATGTTGCATATATTATATAGAATATTTATATTTTTGTTTTTTTCTTTGTGTGTGCTGTTGCTCTTATGGTTTTGATTTCTCTGCGAGTCAGACAGGCTGCACGAGCCTCAACTGATGCGACATTGAAATGGGTCAATACATTATCTGTTATTAGTCACCGTTTACACTGAAAGTAATAAAATCAGAATCATTCTCAAAAAATGAAATGGGTCATTTGTTTGTTATTAAAGTTAAAATCAGTTACTTGTCTGGTCGGGCAAGTAAAATTCTCTTTCACTTGCCCCTTCACAAAATCCACTTGTCCCAGACAAGCGGACAAGCGTTAATGTCGAGCCCTGGATAAGCACAACTTTACTACCCTTCTCGTCATTAAGAACTTCCCAAACTAACCCAAAAGGGACAGAATGGCAGTGAACAGCATTTCCTTAAATCATATTTGCAGTATTGTTTATGACACAGAAGACTGCTTATACTGACATTGATGGCCATGAGGTGGCGGTAGCGTAGAGAGTTCATATTTTTCAGCATGTGGCCCTCATCAAACACAGCATACTTCAGCCTCAGCTTGCGAAACAGACTGCGGTCATGGTCATTCCCTATTGTGAGATTGTAACTAATACAGATGAAAGCAGAAAAGTAAAGACAAGTGTTAACACCACTGAAAACAAGTGACTCATTAATACACAAGTCAGCACAACAACATAAATACTGTAAAACAATGTACTTACGTGGATACTATGATGTTGAATTCAACTAAGCCACTGAGGATGTCTTGTCGCAAGTATCTGCGGTCTTCCACAGACCCTACAAGTATAAGCAAAAGAACAGAGCGAGGAAAAAAAGGATTCTGTATTAATATGTATTAGGGCTGTGCAATTAATCTCATACGATTGTCATGCACATCTCGTCATTAAAGCTGGTTCCGTGATTAGTAGTAAATCTCCATCACCTTCTTTCAGATGGAGTCGCATTTAAAACACAGAGCCATGGATCACTGACAAGCTACACAATATCCCGTTCATTATCGCAGGCAATAATGAATGCCATATTGCCTAATTTTCAGTGAACTATGGCTCTGTGTAAATGCCGCTCCATCTGAAAGCAGGGGATGGAGATTTAATATTAATCACGGAATCGGCTTTAATGACGAGATGTGCATGACAATTGATTGCGATTAATTGCAAAGCCCTAATATGTATTATTTTGCACTGGGTTCTAAGACCACACTGAAAATCTAGGGGGAAAAATTTAGCTTAAATCTGCTTGTCTGAAAACTAACTCACCATAGTAAATAAGAACTTTAAGACTGGGACACCAAAGACCAAGCTCACGAACCCAGTTATCTGCAAAGAGAGAAATGCATCATCTCGAGCAACACTATAGGGACAAGTTTATATGCTAATACTCCCACTGAAATAAGTGACTCTTACCCAGTGTGGATGAGGGTACGGTAATAAGATGAGGGCCTTTGATTCCTTTTTCATACAAATGAGCCAGGAAAGAGATAGCCTGAATAGTTTTACCCAGCCCCTGTGGAGAGATCAAATCACTTATAACCAATATCCGTGATAATAGTCCTTTGCTTTAAAGGAATGAGTAACCTTCTTGGATTTCACACCTTTGACCTCAATATGACAGTGACTCACCATTTCATCTGCCAGGATGCCACTCAGGTTGTGCTGGTGCAGAAGAATCAGCCACTTCAAGCCAATCAGCTGATATGGCTGGAGTTTGAAACTAAGAAGTCAAAAACAAGAAGTTTAAAAAAAAAAAAAAAAAAAAAAAAAAAAAAAAAAAAAAAAACACAGCATAACTGGATATCCCAGGCTTGTATTATGAGAATAGATAAACTTACTTGCTGTTCAGGATTTTGGGTTGCTTGATGGAGCCCATGCCTGCTTCTATGACATGGGTAACATCTTTAGTCATTTTCTTTGCAATCTTCTCACATCTTCCCATAAGGTCTCTAACCACCTGCCTCTCCTTAAGCACAACCTTGCAGCCATGTACCAGATCTATAGACAGGCCATTATCCTTGAAGAACTGCTCTTTCTGAGAGGAAGAGAAACTGAGAATTAGGACTTTTCCAACTTGAATGGTTAAAAGTTAAGTAGTTCAAAATTAATTCAACTACAACATAATTCAGAGTGACATTTAACATGGCAGCGCAGAGAGCACATTAGATTCTTACCACATCTTTCCAAGTGTTGAAAGGCCTCAGCGAAATGATCTTCCGGGCTTTTTTGATTGAGCAGCCAGATATTAGAGCAAGCTCATCTAGGGAAGCTTCTTGGAGAAACTGAATGATCTTGTCCTGGAGATTACCTGAGATGCTGTCCTCATCCTCCGAGTCCAGATCATCAGAGATACTCTCAACATCACTATCAATCTCTTCTTCATCCTCAGAGGTACTGACATCATTTAATGGCGATTCATCGCCCCTCTTCCGTTTAAATGATGTGTTTTTAAACATGCTTTTGCCGACTGCTGATTTTTGTGTTTTTGGAGAAGGCACACTAGAGACTTTTGGCACGGGAGAAGGTGCAGCCGTCAGCCATCTTGACAGGCTAGACGAGCAGTCAGGCTTTTGAGAGCTCTTGTCCTTTTTTTCCCTGGAGTGAGATGATTTTGACTTTTGTTTACTCTGATCTTCTGGTGAACTTGAATCTGAATTTAAAGTGATAAGGCATGGATGGCTTAAAGTCAGTTCATTTTCAAACTAAAATTTCTATGTGGACTAAACCTTTAGCTGTGGCTGAAATGCAGTAATAACAACCTGTTGATGAAAACACAAGCAGTGAACCCAAGGCATTCTCATAATTCCAGTCATGCTCTCTCAGGACATCCCTCAGCACCTATTAGAGAAATTGAAGACACTTAAACTCACCAGAACATTGCAATGCTTTGCATCAATATAACTTTAAACCATTTAAGCCTACCTCTTTTTCTATATCAGGCAGTTTCTTCTTCAGTTTCTTCAACAGAGCCTCCTGTCTCTCTCTGCCTGTCTCCTGACTCTCCTCCTCATCAGAATCTTCTTCCTCCTCTTCTTCAGATTCTGAATGCTAATTCAGAGTCAACAGCCATTTAAAAGTGAGTTCACCACATTAAGGAGATGTTGGGTTTAAAACATTGATTCAAATGGCTCACTTACCAAAATTTTTCTCCTCTTCTTTGGCTGATCGTTATCTTCATCTTCACTATGCCCTGCTTTGCCTTTCTGTCTGCTTGAATCTGGATATATAACAGTTTTGATTAGTTACAATATTGTATCTGAATTACAAATCATCTTATAATTAATTTGCATAAAAGAGTGCATGAAATATTGGCATTAAAAATGCAAAGACGTCTGACAGCAGAATGCAGTGACTGACCAATATTTGTCCATGCAAATAATAAAAAACGCCTCACCGTCATCGCCGTAAATCATCAAACAATGTGCTATAGCTCCCTCCAGCGTGCTGGTGCTTTCAACCACCTGTCACAATAAAAAGTGACACAACAGGATAAAATCCACAATGTTCACCCATCAAGTTGATGTTACATCAGTGAGGGACTCTTTACCTCCAGTAGATCTTTCTTGCTCTTCTGAGGGAATATTTCCATTAGTTTGATGATTTTGTCCTCCATATCCTTGCTTATCTGGTTCTTGGAAACTGATGTTGTATCCCTGTGAAATAATGACTTCTTATCACTTATTACAGACTAGATAGTGAACACTCGAACAGTTAACATCTCTCATAATGTAATCAGCAAGCTTAAAATCTCTAGAAAAAGTGTGGAACAGCAAATGTGTCCAAGAGAAGACACGCTACAGCCTCACTTCTGACAAACTCATAATCTCACTTACTTGCTCATCCTGACAACTTTGTCATCTGCAGAAACATCCTCGTATGCCTTGCCTGATGCACATCGACCATCTGTCTTTCTTTGGTGGGCTGGAACCAGTAAATTTAAGACTGAATCAAGACATTTTGCCATACAACATCTTGTGACTACATCCTGGTAACATGACAAATGCTGACAGTATGCTGTATAAGGTGTCCGATATAGTGGTAAACAAAATCAGAGAGCAGTTTTTTTCGAGAATCAGCGTCAACTCCAAAACAAAGGTGAGGAGAAAAACCTTCTCAGTAGCCACCCACACTAAAAACCTGGAAACAGGCTTAAAATTAAAGCTACAGTACAATACAAACTCGCATTCCATCTCTTGTCAACATAATAACAGATAAAAACATGCTGTTTATGTAGAAAGCACATCGGGTTTTAAGAAACATTCATTATGAAAGCTGAACAAAGCCCCGGTTGAGAAATGGCAGTTTTTACTCACCTCGTTTATTCTCCTTATCCGAGTTGGATCCGTCCGACGATTTACAGTGACTGTCTGCTGCACTGTCCCTTTGGAAACGGAACCGGTCTAGATTGAAAAAGCTCATTTCAATATCAATCTTTTTTTACCGTTAGCAGAATCCTCTGTCTCACGCGGTCTTTACTGTAACGTTACATCCGCCGGTGATGCTCGCGCTCTTGATTGTGTTCGATAATAAAAGCTTCAGGACAGCCTCATAACCCAACCGATAACGTTATCTGATAAAAAATACAACACCGAACTGCGTAAGTGAATTGACTGTTAATGTAATTAAATATTTCAGGTTTAAATGCTTCAGCGTTGAAGAATGACAGTGCCGTGAATTCTCAATACAACAAATAGCACGTTCCCGCCACCGACTGGCAACGCGTCATTTCCGCTTTTGAGCCAATAACAACACAGCGGCTTTTCCCTTTAAATTTTAAATCAGGATCATAGACTGTATAAAAACACGATTATAAATATTAAACGTCACAATTTTACAGGTCCAATTATTTAAAACATAAAGAAAGAAAAAAAGTCTAAAAATATACTAATGTATAGCATATACTTCTGAAAGAATTTGGGTTATTAAAATAATTTGGAGAAATATTTCAAAGGCAGGAGTGCATGCACATACTCCACCTGACCGTTCTTAATACGCTATTGAATTTATAGCAATATGCTAGCTTTTCAGTAAGATTATGGTGACAGAGGGAATTAACTACCTTGAAAACAGCAATAATTATAGAATAGAGATAGATAGATAGATAGATAGATAGATAGATAGATAGATAGATAGATAGATAGATAGATAGATAGATAGATACTTTTGTATTTGTTAACATTTTGACATTGCACGACATAAATTCTACATTAACATAATCACTCAGTCCATCCACAAGGTGACACACTTGTATTACAAAGCTCTTGTCTTGTCTTGACCTGTCCGTAGGGGGGTGACACTGAGTCGTTTCTGTCTAAACGAGCATAAGAATCCTTGAACAGACTGGCAACAGGTTCCCAAGACCCCTGTGAGACACTTACAAAGCTTTTGTGAGATTTTTTACCTGTTTTGTGGGAGACTGTGCATTTAGATTTTTCAAACATCACTTTCCTCTGCCATTTCTTAAACACTATTTTTATTATTTTTTTTTTATTTTTTTTTGGTAAGGTAGAAAATATTTGATTTATAAACTAACAAATGTTGTTGCAATGGATTAAAGAGAACTAACATGATTATAATCCAGTGTTTACTAACTGTGTTACAATTTCCAAACATTTCAAACATAGATCATATTTCATATTATGTCAGAACATATTTCATTCTGCAGGTCTAAAATGTAATTTGTTACTTTAATGTTGGGATTTGAGTTACTCATCTGGACAAATGTTTCAAAGTTTTAAAAACTGCAGTGCAGCCACAAATTACCAGATCAATGTTAATATATATTAGATTTTTAGCTAGATACAAGCTTTTCAATATAGGATTAATTGTGAACTCAGAGAGTGAATTATTATTTACCTTTATAAACAGTGGTATTTACAAGAAGAGTTGGCAACTCTCCACATACTACTGTAGAATCAATGTCAAAAGTACATGTACGCAGTATGCAGTCCTGGATTGTGCTGAGTATTCCATGCCGCCACTCTGTCTCCTTTTCCTTGTCACTATGGAGATTCCTATAACTTACACTAGTGCCATGTACACAATGGGCACACTGACATTGAGTTTGATCAGACTCCTGACCCTAAACAGCAGGGAACTGAATCAGGGACCCCAGTTTGTTTTACTGCAGTCTCATGGCATAAACCCCATCCGAACATTAGCAAAGTAAAGATAGTTGCAACATTAAATATTGTGTTACAATGAAAGTGTGTTGAACTGTTGTGAGGTTTATGCAAACTTCAACTATCAAAAGCTGTACAGAATGAAAGTTAGTGATGGCCAGACACCATTCGTGCTCATTCTCATCAGTTTACTGTGTCATTGGCTGACGTACGTTACATTAAGTGCCTGACATCCCTATGGAAGTTTGAAGAATTGAGCTCAAGGTTGACCTACCATCCTCGTGGACTTGTCACTTTGTCTGTCACTATCCAGTCTCCATGGCTCCCTGCTTGTCCGAGACCCGACGGCGGCAGGGAGTACCTTATCACCGTGGCAACATGTCTGCGATTTGGCTCCTTCCCACCCCCTAAAACAAAAAACCCGCCCTTTCCCAATGGCAAGATCATCACAAAATTAATTGCCATTGTCTCAATCCACATTCATTAGACATTATCCAAGAACTGTCAAATAAGGCTTGCGATTCTAGGATTGACGAAGGGCAGATTAATTATGTTGATTTATGTTTGTATAACTCTCACATACAGTTGACATGATGGTTGCCTTAGACATGTATGTATACAGTAGCACCACAATCAATGGGAAGAAAAAGGAAAATTTATTATTACGTTGCATTGATTAAGAAAGAAAATGATTGTCTATGGAGAAGAGTTTGTGGGCAATAAAAATGTTATTTTAAAATGTTTTACAATTTTATAACAAATTCTTCAATTTTTTTTTGTTTTAAAACTGCATGCATTCTTGTCTCATTAAAATAGTTATTCTGAAAAGCTTTGACCACACTAAATATGAGAGGGCCCTCTAAACATCAAAGTGCTTTCTGATAGAGTAGTGAAGTTTGCAATGCCATCCTGTCAGGTCAATGGATCATGTTTGTCAGGAATGGTACCTTCCACTATGGGAAAATGTAGGCTTGAACATACAAGTGTGTTTGTGTGTGTGTGTCTACAAGCAGTAAATGACAATGTCTCTCAGCGCCACAGCTATAGGTCCCACCCTAGCAGGTGAGGTCCAGGGTGGTGCTGCTGGGTATTTTTAATTAAATCAGCCTACAATGAGGAAGATGGAAGCGGAGGGAAGTCGGGGGGGTGGGGGTTAGTGAGGGGGATCTGACCATCTCCAGGGTAAAGGCAGTGTGGGAAGAGAATGTGCTCCTCCTTGCTGTGTCTTCTCTTTGTGTCCCGCCACTTCTTATATACTGTGGGAATTCCCAAGGAATGAGAGGTGAGGGACACACATTTGATTTGAATCCAGTCATATCATATTGCTCTTCTGATGCATGTAATGATATGATATAATTAATCCCAGTTTTTAATTTTTGAGTTCAGATCTGCTACTGAGCTATATTTGACTGAGCAGACTGACGCCATTCATTAATTTTGCATACTTAAATACTGACTTGTTGATGTTAGCAACAGACAGCTAGAATGATTTCTGTTTTGACCAGTGATTCAGCAAGTTCTCAATGAATATGTGTAACAATAATAATAATAATAAATGAATGTATTATTCAATATATGCATTAGGAATTTGGTGAATCACTGGTCAAAACAAAATGTTTAATATTTCAAATTTCTGGTATAAATTTAAAGTACAAAATATGCGTATGTGCATTGCATATTATTTTATATATTTATATGTGCATATATTTATTATTGTAATTTTATAAAATGTTTTCCCAGGTCCTATTTGTTAACATTAATAAAAGCTTTACCTAACATGAACAAACAATGAGCAATATATATATTTAAAATATTTATTAATCTTTGTTATTAGTTAAATGTAATTGTTAATTCTTCATGCTAGTTCACGTGCATAAATGTAATCAAAACAACTTTTGATTAAAAAATGTATTAGTAAATGTTGAAATTAACATATTAATAAATGCTATTAAAGAATTGTTCACTGTAAGTTCATGTTAAATAATGTAATAAACTAATGTCGACATAATAAAACTTTATTGTAAAGTGTTACCTGATTACTCTATATTAATTAAAACAATCATTGTCAGCTGCTTGATCATCACAATGTTATAGAAGTGTGATAGTGAAAAACAAGTTAAAAAAGGTAAGTTAAATAAACACACACACCACCATATTCTTTGATATTAACCGCACAGGTATAGAAACTTAAAGCTCTTGGACAAGTAATGATTGCATACAAAGCATCAAGGCCCTCGCTCTCATTATTTCCCACTGGAGGGGGGCTCTGATGGCTTGACTGGGACTGTGACGCAGGGAACACCCCTGCTGGTTTGGACTGGTGGGGTCAGTCTGAGCTGGGACGGGCCCAGTGGGGAGGTGGTGACAGTCACAGTGGAGGAGGAGTAAGGAAGAAGGGCCCCACCATGGGAGTCGATGTCTGACATGACCCTTCCCAGCGTGGCCCCTTCAAGGTCTCCAGAGGCCATCATCAGGCTTTGGACCGGTCGTCATGATTCTCAGTCTTTTTTGCCATGAGTTTTCCCTTTGTTCATTCACTTTGCAAGTGGACTTCACTGAAGTAGTGCGCCTATGTTTCTGATGTTGTCTTGAGTTTAATGGGCACCAAGCCCATTTGATCAGTATCCAAGAACTGGAACAAGATCATTCCTCTTTTTATTATTATTAAAGCATTCAATATACAAATACAATTTGGAATGTGCACCCCCGTCTGTGTCTTTGTGTCCCACCACGTTCTATAAACTGTAAGAATTACCAAGAAATAAAAGGTGAGAGACACACTAATGCCTTTAGAGATGATTGCTTTTATGATAATGATAAATAATTATTATTATTTTTCTTGGTTATAGAAACTTTAATGGAAATGTAACTTTTGAATTTCTTTGAACATTCTGAAATGAGTAGCAACATTTTAAGTTAAAAGATGAATATCCAGCTGAAGCATCTCATAAAAAAAAATAAAAAAATAAACAACAACAACAACAACAACAACAGCAGCAGCAGCAGCAGCAGCAGCAACAACAACAAAACATTCTGTGAATGATTAGTGCTAAGGTTTTATAACATATTAAAGACCAGATGAGTTTGAACAAACTTTCTATTAATATTAAAGAACATTTTTCATAACTTCGGGAGAAAGTTGCCAGAACACTCTTGAGAACATCCTCTGGGTTAACACATGCACTTTTAAATACATTCTTCAGATTTTCCCTGTATATCCATGCTAATGTTAATCATTTCACATTTAAAATCAACTTCAGAACTACATTTGACTGAGCAAATGAGGACTGACACTCAACAAACAACATTTATAAACATCATCTTGCATACTTACTGAATACTTGTTGATATCAGTTGGCACAGCTGCATGAAGAGCTAAAATTTCCACTTATCCAACATCTGGACCAGAAACACTTTTGAAGAACTCATACTTTTTTATACTTAGGAGAAAAACAGGTTTTCTACATGACTTAGTTTATACCACTGTTAAGAATTACATCAACATAACTTACATTGTAGCTGCTATTTACCATCTGATTAGTCAAACAATTTCACTTAAAAAACACTGCTCTACACTCTTAAAAAACAAAAGTTCTGAAAGGAGGTTTTAGAAGAAGATCCATTTTGGTTCCCCAAAGAACCTTTCAGTGAACAGTTCTTAAAAGAAACATTTTTTTTTCTCAGTGTGATAAACATTTAAAGAACATTTGTCCACTATAAACAACCTTTTCTGGAATGGAGGTTCATGGAACCATAGATGCCCATAAAGAACCTTTATTTTGAGGAGTGTATCTTCCCAGTATAAGTATGCATATTCTGAATGGTCCTCAGTGTGTCCTGAACATGTGTATTGTGTTGTAGCTCTGTGATGTTTCCCTGGTTTTGAGGTGTGATATTCAGTCCTGCCCACAAACCTGGGAAAGGAAGCAGCCCAGACCTATTCTTTCTTTTATCTCTCATTGACACAGAGCAAAAAAAAAAAAAAAAAGAAAAAGAAAGAAATTGATGGACATGACAGGCGTGCTCTTGTGTAACCTAAGCTTAAACCCCACCCCCTTTACCTTCATCCCATGGACCTTCCTCCCTGTCAGTGATCTGGTCAATCTCAAGGTGTGCTATGATTCTCCATGAGCACTTCCACCTCGGATACCCTTCTTCCTCCTCATCTTCCTCTTGACCTTTCTAAGTGACTCTGCTTTTCTCTCCTGATCTTTCCATACCTTTCTCTTTCTCACTCTGCTTTCTAAACCAGGGGGCTGTCTGGGCTGCTCCCACAAAGCCTCCACTGTGTCACCGGCAGCCTCTCTCCCCACGTCCCCGTCCGCTACTGTGGGAGTAGCAGAGCGTGAATCAGAAAGGAGGAGCCACTTATCTCCAGCCTGCCCCCCTCCGCCTCACCTCTCGCTCCCCCTGCCTCTCAGGCACAAAGGCTGTGCCTCTTAACAGAGCACAATGATGCTGATCTAAAAGGTTTTTGCTCCGTTCCCCCTCCCCAGCACCATCATCCTCCCCCTGCCTCCCCTCCGGTAGCGGCCCCTTCCAGCAGCATGCATGAAAAGAAAGTCTAATGGCCGCTTGTTAGCCACTCCAGTGGCTGCACTGATCCGGCTTATCTGCCCCATCGGTTGTACCCGAGATGTCTGCATGAATGTCGGTGAGATTCAGGCCAGGGTCATGTTTTCATTCGCCCAATCGGCCTCAGGGCTGATAAGACAATTTGTCAGAAAGTAATCAGAGAAGGGGGCTTCGGCCATTAAAGTTTACCGTGAGATGGAGACCTCGGAGAAGAGAGGTACCACACCTCGTATTTCTCCTCTTGCATTTTAAGTAGGCTACTTTGGGTCACAGAGTTCACAGGTTATTTTGGTTGCTTAGACATTGTACCTTTATCTTCCTCCATTTTAGCTGATTTGTATTAACACTTCTTCTTGGGGTAGTTCTGTATTCATAATTATGACCACATAGTCTAGTATATAGCATTGTAACATGTTTATATCTACCAATGTCTTTATATAGTGTGTACTGTACACATATAAATACACACACACAGAGAAAGTATTATTATTTTATACATACATACACACACATATATTACTTTTACTGTCTGCACATACATTATATTGATATGAATACCTCTTATGTACCTGAATTGTCCACCAGTCAGTAGGAATATGCAGATATAGGATCAGCAGATACTCAATATCATGGGCACACACACAAAAAAAAAAAATCAGGTCTGATCAGGACATCCCTAACTAAAACCAGATGTCTATAAGTGAAAGCCTATTTGAAGTCGATAATATATGACAAATGGATTTTTAACCAGGTGCTTATTATATGGTTGTTGAAGAGAAAATAAGAGGAAAATTTGCTTTTACTGACCGCAGATAAAAGCAATTATTAAACTAAAGGAATTAAAATGTTGGATACTACTCACATGTCTATATGTTGTGATAAAATATCAATAATATGTTTGGTTTGGTTAAATTGGTTATCCCAATTTTATAAGGACAAGAGGCAATTTTGTAACTTATTTACCACTAAAAACTGCAGATAAGTGGTGGAATAATATGTACCCATAAAGAGATAATTCACCCCAAAATGTCTATGTCATTCATTTCCAAACCTGTATGACTTTCTTTCCTCTGCAGAACACTCTGCAGAAGATATTTTGAAGAATATTGGTAACCAAACAGATTTGGTGGCACTGATTTCCAAAATATCATCTATTGTGTTCCACAGAAATCGATAAATAAGGTAAAATAGCCATAGTATATAGCACATTCTTTAAAATGGTTTTCTTTACAGCTAATGCTCTTTCTAAAGCTGGCTGGATGTGTTATTTATGCCTCTCCCTCTCACCTCCTCTCTGATCAGTATGCCTCCACTGTGGTCACTTTCCTTCTCTGGCCCTTAATCCAATCCTGCCAAGTCCCCATAGTCACAGTGGACTTTTGAATTTTCTTTTTATACCCATGTAGTGTGCTCTTAATCGTCAGTTATTGCTCGCAATCAAATTTGTGGAGAGAGGGCAAGTCTTTAGTGATGTGATTTCGCTCACCCTAACTCAATCTGCTTCCAGAGCCTTTCTTTTACACTCTCCCTTTCATCTTGCCACAAAGCGATGGCATTTTAATTTTCATTCTCGTGTTACGCTTTATTCATTTAGCGGGCTGTTTTTTCTCACCTTCCACACAGATCCAGGTTGGTATTGATCACTGGAAATGACATTATTTTCCTCAAAGGAATTGTGGAGAGTATGTTTTTCTTTGAGATTCTTTTAAGGCAGACACGTCTCTGGTTAATCTGGGCTGTGGTGAAGAAAAGACAAGCTGGTAATAAGTGTTTATGGATGTGAGAATGCTTCAATATGTGATATTGACTGTGTGCAATGTTGTTTCATGAGTGGTTTTGGTGTACAATAATTTTGTGAAACAATTTTATCAGTTGTTTATTCTTTAATGGATACAAACATTTTTACACAAGGGCAAAGAAAAAGTACCTAGACTGCAGGTTTTGCTTGATTATTTGTGCATGTTTAATTTATTAATTTTTTTTTTTTTTTTTTATTGGAAGGGAAGTCTTGTTTGATTAACAAAAGACTGTCAAATTCCCTTGTTTCATACAAAAAAAATAAATAATAATACATGATTTCTGACATTAAAACGTAACTAAGCTATTTGAAATCTCAATTAAATATGTGTGATAACTAAAGAAAGAAAAACTGACATGAATGTTTCATTCTACAAGAAGAGAGGCTTATTTTTGCAGGTTTAGTCCTCTTTTTGCAGTTAAACTTTTGCTCGTAAACATTACTATCAATTTAGTCATTCTTCCCATACCAGTCAGTCTATATTCAATCGTAGGTAAACAGTGATTGATCAGATCTTCCTTCAGCCGCATTCCCGAACATGGATGTCTGGCGTATAGCCTGTGGGATTGGGGAGGAGAGACGGGGGCAGAGACTGCATTAACAAGCTTAATGAAACATGTCAGTGTGTTATTTTCCGCCTCCTGCCTTAGTGACAGCGAGTCAAAGCCCTCCCACCAGGAAAGCCCATTGTTAGGATGCTGGATTAGCTTAAAGTCCCAGGAGTCCTGCTCCTCTTCATCTCCATCCGTCACTGTCAACACCCAAAGAGTTTTCACACACACATGCACAATCATACATTTATCTCTTGACCTTGCTGACATGCATTGCCTCTGCTCTAGCATAACATATACACTCGTAGGTGGACATTTGCCCATTAAGGCCAGCAGTGTGTTCTGTCAGGTGGTCAGTGGGTACGTCGTCTGTGGCAGCACCTCTCTGTCCATAGACAGGAATGGAGGGGGTTACAGCCCATGAGGTCAAAGTTCTTGCCATAGGTTTTCACACAGTGGGCACAGGCAGTAATTAACTAGCTGATTGACAGCAGTATGATGGAAACAGGGAAAGGAGAATAAGCCGTTGCACCGCTGCCACAACGGATAGACAGTTGGAAGGACTAGGTTCATTTTGCTGTGGACAAGAGTGACCCTCTAGATTCTGACCCTCTGTCATGAATCGTGACTACAAATTAAAATTAATCCGCATCAGTTAGGTTTAAAGCATGGGATACTATGGTGTGGGTCTCAAGCTCAGTTTTTAATGACAAATTATCATGTTTAATGGAACTGTATTTTCTCTTTAAATCATATATGCACAGAAATTGGATAAGATGTTTGGATTTAATAATATTTCATGAAGTTAAAAAAAAAAAAGCCAAAGGATTACACAGACATATGACTAAAATAATTCTAAACTTTATAAACTATCCTCCATTTCTTCTTCTTTATTAACTATCTCCCATTGCTTCTTTATAAACTATCCCCCATTCAAATTCAGTTTTAATGGTTTTCATGAACTGTTTTATAAAGGATTCTTATGTATACCATTAATAAAACGATATTAAAACCATCTATTAAAATATATATATATAATAAATAAATAAAAATATGAAATGCATAATATATGTCATGAGGATCTTTTTTTTTTATTAAGAATTATACATAATCTGAAAGCTTAATAAACAAGTTGATTGATGCCATTGATGTATTGTTTGTTAGGATAGGATAATATTTAGCTGAGATACAACTATTTGAAAATCTGGAATCTGAGGGTGCAAAAAAATCCAAATATTGAGAAAATCGCCTTAAGTTGTCCAAATGTAGTTCTTAGCAATGCATATTATTAATCAATAAAGAAGTTTTGATATATTTATGGTAGGACATTTACAAAATATTTTCATGGAACATGATCTTTACTTAATATCCTAATGATTTTTGGCATAAAATAAAAATTGATAATTTTGACCCATACAATGCATTTTTGGTTATTGCTACAAATATACCCATGCTACTTGTGACTAATTTTGTGGTCCAGGGTCACATTTGGATAAATAAAAATATATGTATTTTGATGCATAAACAAATATATAAATCCACAAATAAAAACATAATTTTATTATTTAATTGAAAGCATAAATAAATGGATAAATAACATATTTTAATGCATGCATGAATGAATGAATAAATAAATAAATAAATAAGCTTTACTTTTATGTTCTCTTGGGCAATTAAAAAAGTTTTAAAATGTAAAATTAATATATAAAAAAGTTAATGCACTTGCTGTCTGGTTTAAAGTGTGACACTACCCATAGGACTAGGGCACAGCTTGTCTATCATCTTTACATCTAACAACTGCGAGAGGGTTTGCCTCTTCCCAAGAGGTAACATAGCCCTTTTATAGTTAACATGTTCACCTTTGAAGAATACACTTAAAAGGGGAAAATCAGAGGAATTAAATGGTGCATCTCCCCCTTGATTCTGAGGGGACATTTTCTACTGCGGCACAAAGGGACAGGGATCACATTGCAGCGCTGCATTCAGTGGGTCACTTTGTTTTCAAATGGTTTTGTTAGTTGTGACACTGCAGACATCCAACACCTTCCAAGAATCTGAACCGCAAAAAGCTCTTGTTCTCTGGCGGGTAACCCAGAAACAGACACGGGGGGCTAAAGGCTGTGTCACAGTAAAAAGCTTCCCTCAGGTGATCTTCCTTACCCTCTTCCTGCCTCCAGGGCTGCGGAAGCATTTTAGCAGCTTAACACAGCCGCATAACACTTCCATTTAAAGAGAAGAGGATAAAGGGATAGTTCACTAAAAAATGAAAATTCTGTCATTAATTACTCACCCTCATGTCGTTCCAAACTGTAAGACCACCGTTTATTATCGGAACACAAATGAAGATATTTTTGATGGAATCTGACAGCTCTCTGACCCTCCCATTGACAGCAAGGGTCCTTATACGATCAACATCCAGAAATGTAGCAAGAAGATCTGTAAAATAATCCATGTTACATCAGGACTTCAACCGTAATTTTACAAACCTACGAGAATACTTTTTGTGCGAAAAAAATAAATAAAATAAAATTTGATTTTGAAGAGTATCCACTGAATGCAAACTGTGTATGCTACGTTTCTGGACGTTGATCATATAAGGACCCTTGCTGTCTATGGGAGGGTCAGAGAGCTTTAAGAATGCAACAAAAATATCTTAATTTGTGTTCCAATAATGAACAGAGGTCTTACGGGTTTGGAACAACATGAGGGTGAAGAATTTTCATTTTTGGGTGAACTAACACTTTAACACCTCCATCTCACGAGAAGAGTGTCTTACCACCGTCATCTCATGAGAAGAGTACCTTCATCTGATGTGAAGAAGTGCTTGCTGTTTCACATGTCCCACTAAAGCCTTCTTCTTGACCTCTGACATATCTGAAGACCAAAAATTCATCATTTAATCATCCTTATGTTGTACCAAACCTGTATGACTGACCTTTTTTTCGGTGGAATTTAAATGAGAAATGTGTTTTTGTCCATTCAAAATGTTTGGTTACCAAAATTCCTCAAAATATCTTCTTTTGTTGTAGAAGAAAGTCATACAGGTTTTGAACGACATGAGGGTAAGCAAATAATGACAGCATTTAAATTTTTGGTTGAACCATCCCTTTAAATTGACATTTATATTCTGACACTATGGAAATGGTTCTGTTTTATTTTTTCTAATTTAAGACACTTTTCATGACAATTTATATTACTATGCAAGTTTGTGTAAAATCTGATGATCCTGTTCTTCAGAATGATTTTATAGCATGATTGATCTTGTGAAATTAGTTCATGATTGTTTATAAAGAGTCTCCCAATCAATGCCAAAAATTCTTAAAAAACGTAATTTAAAAATTCTTCAATATAATTATCTTAAAGTCTTAAAAAATCATTTTTAAAAATACAAAGAAGACTGGTAAAACGTATTTTTTTTAAAATTATATTAGTTTCCTTGTTTTAAAATTTTTAATATCCAAAGACTTAGTTTATTTCATGTTTTAAACTGTCTTGCATGCATTATAAAAGTGGATTGTAAGTGACTTTTCCCTAAAACTAATTTATGAATGATAACAGCTGCATTCTGTTGCATAATTGAGTTTCAGAAGGTCAAAAACCTCCACAGAGCCATAATGTTTCCAAGATTATACACTGGGCAGTGAAGGTATCTTTCCAGACAGACAGACAGACAGACAGACAAACAGACAGACAGACAGAGAGACAAACAGAGAGTTTAGTGTGGGGCATGGATGCAAGCAGCAGAAAGACTATCCACCACATTAACCTTCTCTGGTCCTGCCAGAACTCTTTCTGCACTCTTCTTTCACCAAGACCCAAGGGAGGGTAACTCTGAGCCCGGACCATTCTCCGTGAGAACTTTGATTTCCTATTAGGTTCCTGCAGCGGAGGGGGGACCTGCTCGTCTCACGTTCGACGGCAGACTCTGCACAGGACAATGGCTAGCCTCGGCCTGGATACAGGCCCTTTTGTTAGCCGTGCCATTTTGTTTTTGCCCCGTCTCCCTGGCAGGGCAGAGCCTTCACATCTCACGCTTTTCCCCAATGTACACACTTTTGGTTGGGGGGAGAACAGGGAGGGGGAAGAGCTAGACTGCTTGTCTGTATACATTAAGACAGAAGAAGAGCAATGCCACTGGTAAAGGTTTTGACACTCTGCTCATCATCGCCTCATGAAGAAAGCTACAATGGTCAGTTTATCCAACATCAAAATGATGTAGATCTTAGATACTACCTGTATATATATATATATAAATATATATATATATATATATATATTATATATATATATATATATATATATATATATATATATATAATAATCTCATAACGATCTAGAGATTTCTAAAAGATGTTGATATTATGTCAATTTATGTGCTGTTTTCCTGGGATTTTGCAGTCTAATACATTTTGAATATGATTGTTCCTGCATGTCAATTGTTTAACAGTGTTTTTTGGGCCTGTTTGCATTGGCTTTCAATGTGTAGTGATTAAAAGTTGGGAAATTTGTGACTAATTGAACTACAGAGTGTCATGTATCTCATGCAGAAACATGAAATAGGGTGGGAGAGGGAGAGGAAAAAGAGGCACTGATTGACAGGTGCAGTGAGGCAGCACTGATCTGTAGAGGGGGAAGCACCCCTCAGGAGAACAGCAACTGGATGTGGATTGAGTCTGATTATGTGAAAACGAGGGATGTAGGGATAATCTGCAGGGAGGGAAGATGAGCTCAAGTATGAGAGACAGCGAGAGCTTTTCCCATGCTTACCTGGACAAACAGCTCCACAACAATCAACACAGATCCATGTGATATAGTATTCACCGCCTATCATCCTTACTTCTTCAGGACTATAAAAAAACAGGGGCTATAAAAAAATTATAATGCGGATTTATAATCAATGTTCTAATGTCAAAATATAAATTTTGTGTTACAATATACACTACAATTTAAAAGTTTGGGATGAGTAAATTTTTCTTTCTTTTTTTTTTAAAGAAATTAAAAACATTCAACAAGGATGTGTTAAATGGATAAAAAGTAATAGCAACTTATATTGTTAGAAAATATTTCTATTTTGAATAAATGCTGTTCTTTTAAATTTTTTATTCATCGAAGAATAAAAAAAATTTATTACAGGTTCCAGTATATATATATATACATATACTGTATGTGTGTGTGTGTGTGTCTGTGTGTGTGTGTGTGTGTGTGTGTGTATTAAGCAGCACAATAGTTTGAACACTGATAATAAATTTGCATATTAGAATGATTTCTGAAGGATCATGTGACATCGAAGACTGGAGTAATGGTTGATGAAAATTCAGCACTGCATCACAAAAATAAATGATATTTTAAAGTATAAAAAAGGAAACCAATATTAGAAATTGCAATAAAATTTCACAATATTACTGTTGTTTCCTCTATTTTTGAACATATATAAACTCGATTCCAAAAAAGTTGGGACACTGTACAAATTGTGAATAAAAACAGAATGCAATGATGTGGAAGTTTTTAAATTTCAATATTTTATTCAGAATGACATATCAAAGGTTTAAACTGAGTAAATGTATCATTTTAAGGGAAAAATAAGTTGATTTTAAATTTCATGGCATCAACACATCTCAAAAAAGTTGGGACAAGGCCATGTTTACCACTGTGTGTCATCCCCTCTTCTTTTTATAACAGTCTGCAAACGTCTGGGGACTGAGGAGACAAGTTGCTCAAGTTTAGGAATAGGAATGTTGTCCCATTCTTGTCTAATACAGACTTCTAGTTGCTCAACTGTCTTAGGTCTTCTTTGTCGCATCTTCCTCTTTATGATGCACCAAATGTTTTCTATTGGTGAAAGATCTGGACTGCAGGCTGGCCATTTCAGTACCCGGATCCTTCTTCTACGCAGCCATGATGTTGTTATTGATGCAGTATGTGGTCTGGCATTGTCATGTTGGAATATGCAAGGCCTTCCCTGAAAGAGACGACGTCTGGATGGGAACATATGTTGTTCTAGAACTTGGATATACCTTTCAGCATTGATGGTGCCTTTCCAGATGTGTTAGCTGCCCATGCCACACGCACTCATGCAACCCCATACCATCAGAGATGCAGGCTTCTGGACCTGAGCGCTGATAACAACTTGGGTTGTCCTTGTCCTCTTTAGTCCGGATGACATGGGGTCCCAGTTTTTTCCAAAAAGAACTTCAAATTTTGATTCCTCTGACCACAGAACAGTTTTCCACTTTGCCACAGTCCATTTTGAATGAGCCTTGGCACAAAGAAAACGCCTGCGCTTCTGGATCATGTTTAGATATGGCTTCTTTTTTTACCTCTAGAGTTTTAGCAGGCAAAGGCGAATGGCACGGTGGATTGTGTTCACCGACAATGTTTTCTGGAAGTATTCCTGAGCCCATGTTGTGATTTCCATTACAGTAGCATTCCTGTATGTGATGCAGTGCCGTCTAAGGGCTCGAAGATCACAGGCATCCAGTATGGTTTTCCGGCCTTGACCCTTACACACAGAGATTGTTCCAGATTCTCTGAATCTTTGGATGATATTATGCACTGTAGATGATGATAACTTCAAACTCTTTGCAATTTTTCTCTGAGAAACTCCTTTCTGATATTGCTCCACAAATTTTTCGCCGCAGCATTGGGAGAATTGGTGATCCTCTGCCCATCTTGACTTCTGAGAGACACTGCCACTCTGAGAGGCTCTTTTTATACCCAATCATGTTGCCAATTGACCTAATAAATTGTATAATAATAATAATAATTGGTCATCCAGCTGTTCCTTATATGTACATTTAACTTTTCCGGCCTCTTATTGCTACCTTTCCCAACTTTTTTGGAATGTGTAGCTCTCATGAAATCCAAATTGAGCCAATATTTGGCATGATATTTCAAAATGTCTCACTTTGGTCATTTGATTTGTTATTTGTTTTGTTATGTGTATTATATTTTGGTTTATGTGTTTTTTTATTTGTTTTTTTCCTTTTTTACTCACAATTTGTACAGTGTCCCAACTTTTTTGGAATCGGGTTTGTAAATACAGCCTTGATGAGCATAAGAAACTCCATTAAAAACATTATAAATCTTACTGATCACAAACTTTTGAATGGCAGTGTATATAGATAGATATAAAATATAGGTGGAAACATAATTTTCATGCAGCTCTTATCCATATAATGACAGTTACAAAAACTCCACTGTCAAGCTCCAAAAAGGAGAGAAAACTTGGTTGCACTTTATTTTACAGTACGTGTACTTACATGTACTTATAGTGTACTTATAGTGTATTTATCTAAGAAACTTCTGGTAATACAACATGGGGTAGGGTTAGGTTTAGGTTCAGGGTTAGTATCTAGTTATTACATAGTTATTGTAATTACTAAAATAAGTACATAGTATGTACTCGAGGAACAGGACTGTAAAATAAAGTGCTACCGAAAACTTTTTAAAAGGCGTCCAAAATTGTGAAATCAAAAAACTGATTTCCTCATGTTTTCATTTAGTTTACTAAAGTGAAAAATAACTGTTACAATTTTTATTCTACCAAATATTAGTATATTGTACTTCACAATAAAAAATGTTTCAAGGCAGGTTTGCACAAAACAGTGTCATACAATCAAAGCAGGCTGTAGGGAAACTCCTTAGAAAGATACAGTCTATCTATGAATGTAAGGTTGCGACGACAGTTTAAAATAAAAAAGTTTTTTTTTTTTTTTTTAAATTCATTTTCTACTGTTGTACATTTTGTAAAATCTTTTTATATTCTTTCACATTTTTCACGGACTATATAGCACCCCCTTGAGGTCCCCCAGTAGTTAACAGACTTCAGTTTTTGTGCTATGCATTGCTCTTATTGTATTGTATTTTCTTTTTTCTTTTCTTTCGAAACTTGACAGATGCAGACCCTTTAAAAAAAGATTCACATAAAAAATACAGGTTTGGAATGATGGTGAGTACATAATGGCAAGCTCCAAATCAGCAGAAAACAGCTTCAAACTTCACTGTATAGTGGCTAAAAATAACACTAAGGTTTGCTGAGTAATGTTTTGGAGGAGGTGAATCATGGGTGTCGCTAGACCCCATTTACTGGGGCATGTGCCCCAATAATTATAATGAAGTTGGTGCTGAGAGGCTTGAGTTGCTAAGAAGCCTGCTGGCTGGTTAACTAATTACTCAGCTTCTTTTGTATCATGAGTGAATCTGGGCTGTATTAATGCAACAAGGAAGTTGCTCTGTTAGTGTTGGGCACAAACTATTTAGAAAGGGGTCACGTTTTCTAAGTACACCCTGCAGGCACCAACACCCTTCCCTCCACTCCTGCGTCTCACACTCATATTGCAGGGATGCTCAAAAAAAAACCTGACCAGCTTACTGAGAAACAAGAGAACTAAGTGTGAGTGTATATCCCCGTGTTTTTAAATTAGCAGGGCAGTCTGTCAGCTTGGAACAAGCTATACATTTCAAAGAAGGTGTGCATGCTGAACTTGAATAGTGATTTTGACTGAAGGTCATTCAGCTCAGGTTTTACTCTCATTTTCTTGTAAAAGACCGAAACCTTGTGTCTACAGACTCATCTGTGATTCAGACATCTCATTTCTTCTTAGAGACAAAAGAAAAAACATTTTCTCAAACTCATTAGACATGACTCAGCCATGGTAACTCCTATCTATCTATCTATCTATCTATCTATCTATCTATCTATCTATCTATCTATCTTTCTATCTATCTATCTATCTATCTATCTATCTATCTGTCTGTCTATCTATCTATCTATCTATCTATTTATCTATTTATCTATCTATCTATCTATCTGTCTGTCTGTCTGTCTGTCTGTCTGTCTGTCTGTCTGTCGGTCGGTCGGTCGGTCGGTCGTTCGGTCGGTCTGTGTGTCTGTCTGTCTGTCTGTCTTCTACCTTTTCCATTCCTCTGTCCTGCCTGACACTGTTCGATTTGCAAAGTTGCTTTCCACAACTCTCCATTGTCAGAGGCTCCTCTCGGAGTGCTGAATAGATGAATGGAAATAGGGAGGAAAAAAGAAAAGGGGTCGGACATGTATCCCTAATTGGGAGTGGGAGGGAGAAAAGGTGGGCGGGGGGCATGGTTGTCTCTGCGTACAGCAGAAAGTGATATCCTTGTCTCCCCCAGCTTGCCCCAATCCCCTCTGCTCCACCCACAGGATACCTGAGAGTGAGGGTCTCTGGGGAACTGGACTAGGGGAGGCTTTCAGCGGCCATGAAAGGAGAGCAGAATAAAACACAAGAAAACTCCTGACAATATACAGTATCCCTCCCCTGAGCATGGCTCACAGCTGAAACACTATCTGTGCAGCCACTGTACAATGGGGGCAAGAGTCCCTTAATAGATGCGTGGCCTTCACAGGTGAGTGGGTGGGACAGCCAGTGCTCTCTAAACCTGGCAGAGTTAAATGAGTTCAAGGCAAGAGAGGTCCTTGTGCAGCACTTTAGTTTATTTGCTTTCCTTTAGGAAGAATTACAGATGTCATGGAAAGGATTTACCCCATTTATCTATCCCTTATCCTTTTTTTAAACAGTTTATACATTTTAACTTACATTTTAAAATGAATTCTTCCTATGAAAATAGTCCTAGATGTATATTTCGGATAATAATTGCAATAAATTAGACCTTCAGAATTTTGGAAGATAACAGAGAACGGCTGATCATTCATATTTATATATAATATTAATCATATACAAGTATAAATATACATACATACAAATATATTTTTAAATATATACATATATGTGTGTGTATTTTTATATATACATATTAAATATACATAGTACACACATACATAGTATGCAAACACTTTTATTTTGAATGTGATTAATCACATTTTGAATGCGCTTCATACACCAATTTTCACAAATTCACAAATAATTACAAAGAAACGGCAACTAATATTTGAATTGTGTGAAATTTTGTAGAAAGACAGAAATAGTATTTACTTACTCCAATAATCTTTATTTACAATCATTGATGAACATTTGGCTTATAGATAAAAATGATTTTATAGAGTTTCTATGATCATGAAGTTCAGAACTGCATATCGGCTCTGCCTTCAAAGAAAAACCCACACAGAGGGTCTAAGATGTGGTTTACACCACAAATCCAATCATTCTCTGTGCCTGCCCGTGTAATCTATATAAGTCAAAGAAATTCACCACTAGTTTTAAAGAAAGAATTGCCCCTCATGTTCTGAGGTGTGACTCGAAAAGTGCCTCCAGCACAATTTTTTGACCTCAACCATTCACTACCGCAGCCTCTCGTTCATCGGAAGCGGAACCGCACGCTGGACGTAACCTAACCCATGAAGAAGTTGACAAAAAGAATAAATGCACCTACAGTTTAGGTGTTTCCTATACATATGCACACACATCCATAACCTCACAATGAATGTAACTGATGCTCAAAGGGCATTGAACGTCAATATAATTGGCCTCACCATTGTATACCTTTGAATGGGACGGTTACCCAAGAAGCCTCATGTTGGTGTAGGTACGTCCACTTTGAACATTTTGCAGACACAAAAGGGCAGCTACAGGAGGAACAAAGATGTGCAGAATCACCACTGTCCTTTCAGTTTCTTTTTACAGTGTGCTGAAAGACATTGAGATGAGGTGGGCAAGGTTAGCTAACAAATGGCTAATCCTTCCAGTTTTTCTGCAGATTACTTTAACAAACTAATGTGATATATAACATCACATATATGTTTAAAAAAGACTCAAAAAGGTAGTCCAGATTCAACACGTTAAGTCCAGTCAACAGCTTTTGCGATGAATGCCGATTACCACAAAAATACATTTCAAGCAAAAAACTGGATTACAGTGAGGCACTTACAATAGAAGAGAATGGGGACAATTCATAAACACAGTTTTACATGCACTGTTTCAATAGTATTCACCTTACTTTGCAAAACTGAAAAAGCTATTTTGTGTGAAAGTGCGAGACTTGCAATTCATTAGCTGCTATACCATAAATAACTAGAAGAATAACAATGTGCTATCTGTGTTATTATTACAGTAATAAAAAAATATTTGATAACAGATGCCAATCTGCAATATCAAGCAACATAACTGACTGTTTTTGTACAGCTAAAATAACTGGTAGCAAATTACACAGGAAGACTCATATATTCACGTCACAAATGGCCGCAACTGCTCCTATTTAAAAATATGGTGGATGGACACAAGACATAAACAACAAGCATGTTAGCTTAATTTTAATGGGAAAAAAAGAAAGAAAACCAAACAAAAATAACAACTTTATTCAAAGACAGTCCTTTCCCATTACCTACAGTATCGCAACGTGCGCTCCTCTGCTCGTAAATCAGGCTCAGCACATGTTCTACGTTAGCAGCTACATGTGCATGCTTTATGATACTCTCCATAATGGCGCTAAGGTGGAGAGGAATTGTTGAATAAAGTTGTTATTTTTGTTTTCTTTGTGCACATACAGTATTCTTGTAGCTTCATAAAATTACAATTGAACATGGACCACTTTAACGACGTCCTTACTACATCTCTGGGCCTTGAATGTGATAGTTGCGTTGCTGTCTATGGAGGGTCTGAAGGCTTTCTGATTTCATCCAAAATATCTTTATTTGTGTTCCGAAGGTGAACAAAGTCTTATGGGTTTGGAACAATATGAGGGTGAGTAATTAGTGACAGAAGTTTCATTTTAGGGTGAACTATCCCTTTAAAATGGCCATAAAAATGACAAGAACAACTTTACAGCTCAAATAATTGAACAACGTTTAACAGAAGAATTAATGGATTAACAGGAGAGTTCGTTTTTCGTTTTTTCTTCTTCAGTAAAACCAATCTAAAATATTATTGTTCAGTAATATTTTTTATTTAGTATTTTGAGAGAATGTTATGGTAATAATTAATATTTATGCAATATCTATTAGCAATTTTTCCCATTGAAAATAGTACAAGATATTTTTTCTCTCATTTTTTACAATTATTTTTCAATTAATGCAGTATCTCATAAAAATAGAAAATAAGCCTTTAAAATCCATTTTTGAAGGCAGATTAGCACCTCCTGGTGAGAGCAAAGAATGGAAAACATGCAATTTCATTGTGTAACCACTAGATGCCTGTATAGGAATCTACAGAGAGGCTTTTGAATTCCCTAGATGTTTTTATACATAATTAATTACTTTTATTTTATTTGACAACTTTTTGTCAAGGTTTATATTTTTTGTTGTTTTAAATGTTGATTTAAAGCATCAGCTTGTGAATTATTATTACTACACAAAAACCATTTTGTCATACAAAACACATTTTATAAAAATGCAACAAAAATAAACAGGAATGCTTTATCAGAGCTTAATCCTTCTGGGTCTGATCTGATTTTAACCTCTTATTTCAGTTAACTGACTCATTATGGCCATATGTTTATAACCATACCAATTATTTGAGTGTGTATAATTGCGTGTGTGAGTGGATGTGTCTGTTTTGCACTTTTGATGTTTTAGAGCCCTTGCTGTCCACTTTTTTACTAAATTGTAGTTGTATTATTGATTTTATTTTTATTATTGATTTTCTATGTAAAATAAAATATTGATTTTATTTTACATAGTTGCTGTGTTACAGTCACACCAGTTCATTGGTGGGGGGTTAAAAATGTGTGTGTGTGTGTGTGTGCGTGTGCGTGTTGATTTTGCACAGATGTTTTAGAGTTTCACCCCTTCATTGCTTTGCAATTTTTTCTGCATTGTGGGGGATTTGTAGATTGTACACACAAAATTTTTCTGTATTTTAAATTATTTCGCCATTTCCTATGGTTGGTCATTTTTTGACCGAAGAACATGAATGTGACAATTTTTTTTTTTTTTTTTTTTTTTTTTACAAGGACTTAGCTTTTTCAATTCAAACTGTTTAAAAAAATGTTTTCCTTGTTTGGCAAGTTAAAAGCATTCATGAATAACATTATCTATGATTTCACAAGAATAATCCTGGCTATGTGGGTTACATTGATACGCATCATCAGAGACTGCAGACTAGTGTTCACAGGAAGCCTATGCATTATTCATACCTTCTATTGAGAGGCTCATGTGACGTTTTCTATTATTTTCCTTCCTTGCTTAGATAACAATCTTTTTTAAATTGCCACAAAGCTTTGTAAACCATGTAGTTGTGCTACATGCACAGGTGTATGCGTATGTGTCAACAAAGGCCTCTAATACATTACCTGACATTAATATTTCATAGCGTTGTCTCCATAAGCTGACATCCCAATGCTCTTGCAACAATAACTGAATGATTAACAGTTACCTGGCACAAGTCTTTCAGATCAGTGCTTACATAGCTGAGAATGATTCTCTGTCTGCACTAAAACAGTGGATTTTTTCTCCAGTTATCATCCACTTCCGCACTTCTTCTTTCCTCTCTTTTGAATGCCTTGTACACTTCACCCCCACATGCCCTCTCTCTCTTTTTCTGTCTTGCTCTTTGGTTGTTGCTACAGTCTCGAAGCAGATGGAAAGTACGGCCCAGTTTTAGCTTTTGTTCCAACGTCCCCAGAGAGTCCGAGCCCTTTCCTTGGCTCCTCCCACTCCCCTTATCTTCAATGAAATTTAGGAACCTCACTCTTCAACTAAGCATAGGAATGAGCATGTGCTATGCAGGCAGTTTACATTGTTTACTCACTTATAACACTTTATCTGATCAGTAGGCTATGCATGCAAATTCATCCAGTACTAAATGAGGTGGAAGTTGGGTTGATCTTCATGGTGGAGGTTTTTCATGACTTGTCCATCAGGTTGAAAAATGGTTGAGGAACTAGGACAGTAAAATCAAACAGTTCACCACCACCTCAAACACACCAGAAAAAAAAAAAAAAAAAAAAAAAAAATCACAGCATTGGAATGCATACAAAACTGATCTACTGTTCATGTTGTCACTGTCAAACAAAAACAGTGGAATACCTAAACATCAGGTTTGAGCCAATAGTGTGAAGTTGGGAAAGATCCAACTTTTTCTGCATACACAACATATTAATAAAGGTATTAAATGAGACACATTATTTTAACACACCATAACTGTTTCTGAATCTTCACTCAACACATATGTTGGATTTGTAAGTTATAGCATGAAGTTGAAAGGCAACACGATAGCACCATTGCGCACGAGCCTCTCAGATTCTACGAGCCCGCGCATTGCGTAAAGGAGGGGGTATTTGTTTATGTTTTTCCTTCTACGCTCTACCTCAATACTTAATGAGATGTGAAAACTCAACTCAGGCAGTCTCCCAGCTGTTGTCAGGAATACTTTATAACTTAAAAAAAAAAAAAAAAAAAGGCTGTGGGGCCACAGGTTGATATCAGATCATTTCAGTCGCCCCTGATACGGTAACATAAGGACACGCGGGGGTCAACGGACAGTTAGCTAAGTATCCACTTAAAACACGAAAATTAAAAAATGCTAAATCATTTTTTAAAACTTTTTTTTCTCTTCTCTGTAGCGTAATGCATGTTTTCCTTTATTAAAGGTTTCTGTATTAAATCAAGCAATATGTTTTAGACCATGGGTACCATAAAATCATTAGATAACCATCTTTCTCTTTTAAGGGTATTGTTGATGTAGACTAGCCTAATTCGAATTTCAAATTCAACAAATCTGAAAAAAAAAAAAAAAAAAAAAAAAAAAAAAAAAAAAAAAAAAACAAACAAACAAACAAAAACCACGAACTTCTGTCCCAGGCTTCTAGCTTAAAAAGAATTAGCCTACTCCAGAATTACATAAAATGAAATACAAAATAGAATAAAATAGTTTTATAGATAGAATATTAATGCCGCATTCGAGTCGCGGGTAAATACCAAAGCAAAAACAAAGAAACTATCAAAATGACGAATGTTTTCATGCTTGATAGCATTTTCCACGCTATTTTTGTGTTGAGGAGACAAACTGGACATATCGGTCAAAGCATTGGAATTAGCTGAGCACGACTGGACCTGACAGAGATACAAATTTATGGAAACACAGCTTAAGAATAATCACATTAAATGCGACTATAAGTGCAGGTGATAAACTTTTCAGCTAGTTTACAGTTTGGTAGGCGTCGCTACTCCCCATTTACAGGCGCGTGGTCGCGAAATTTGAGCGCGTTTGTCGTTTGAGGGTCGCATGCAACAGGACGGCACAGATGGTCGCGCGGTTCACTGAAAGATAAAGGTATTATGGAGAAGGTTGTGAATAATTTAGCGTGCTGAGCGTGTGCATGATATTGCCTATTATTCTCGAAGTTAATCTGGATAGGGATCGCAGACGCACGGCAAGTGATTGGTTAAACGCAGGGGTGGAGACACAAAAAAGCAGGTACACAGCGCACACTTTCATTAATAATTCCTGAGCAATTCCAGTGAAGTCTTTGAAGGGAGCAGACAAAAAAGTTTTGGAAAATTACTTATCCCTTTCTATTCCTAAAGGGAACTTTCTCTGTAGCCTTTATCATTGTTGAAAAGTGTTTAAAGAATAAACAAATATAATGTAGCTACTCTATTAAAATGAACATATCAACGCGTTTTTGTAATATGCATAATAATTTACCACGGTAAATTAGGTTTTAAAATGATTAAACCTCTGAAAAAGAAAAGTGGTTCATAAGGCAAAAATGTTTTTTGCAAAACGTGTTTTTAGAGGTCTTTAATTATTTCAGTTCAACAACAACAACAAAAACAACAAAGGAAGGCTATTTGTAAGCCCCCTTCATAGTTTAAGACATACGAGTGCGCGTGTTTACTTTAGTGCGTGCTGACGGGCGTGTGTGCGCGTGTGTGGCAGACTAGCGGAGAGAGTGTATAGTCTCTCGAGTCAGGTCCTGTGGGACTGCACTCGTTGCGCTCACCAGCTGACAGCGCGTGCTCCCAGGAGGACACCCAACACCCCTTGCCACGGGTCGACCAACAATTTTGTAAAAGTTAATAACGCTTCAATTACAGTTAAAACAATTCCTTCAATAAACACGAGGCTAATGATAGATAAGAAAACTATTAAAACCTATTCATACGAAAATGACATAATTCATGATGTTTGTCATGGCTCGAGGGGAGAGAAGCTGACAGTTGGCACGGGGGCTGTTGGCAGCCTGCCAGCATAAAGAAAACCTTAACGTATGCGCTAAACGCCTTAAGTGCTTCCAAACTCTGACTAAAAGAAAAGATTAACAATGAGACTAAGATCTGACTTAAAGTCCACATTTTAAGACAAGTGTAGAACGAACAGCTAAATGAAGTTTTCCTGAGAATGGGTTATGCATGCATGTGTCTGCTTCTAAAAGGTAGGATTTTCGCTCATACAAATCAAACCATGAGAAATTCGTACGAAAGTGAAAAACGTTTACGTTACGTTTTCTCCTGAGATCAGTTTGGCTTAAACCTGTGAAACACGAGCAATATTAGTAATATAGCCAGCATTTACAGTTTAGCTGTTTGACAGCTATAAGTAAAACTTCAAAAGTTTTTTAAAACAGCCTCAGAATGAACAGGCTAAATAATAATAATAAAAAAATAACAACTGATATGTAGCTACACTGGGTGAAGGCGAGATGAAGCAGGGTTATTTTTTATTTTAATTTTTTTTTAATTAAACGTGTCACTGTATACTGACTGTTTAGTGTATTGCTTTGATGTTCTGATTTTCCTGATTTTTGTGTAAATAAAATAAAAAAAAAAAACATTTTGTTGTAGTTGTATAATGTTAAATTAAGAACTTTTTTTTTTCCAAATAACCAACTTAAAAGAAGATGGTCAAAAAGGTTCTTTATCGACACTGATGGTTCCATAAATATCCTTTGACATCCATGGAGCCTTTTCATTACACAAAAGGTTTATAGTGGAAGAAAAAAAACGTATTTTTACATTATACAAATATTATTCACATTAAGAAAGTTTTTTTTTTTTCTAGGAACTGTTCAGTGTAAGGTTCTTTGTGGAACCAAAAAATATTCTTCTATGGCATCGCTACGAAAACACCCATTTTTTTATTTTTTAAACGGTGCTGCAAAAAATACTGTAGGCTACTTGACAAAAATTACATTTTGATACAACATTTTATAGGCTACAGTACGGGAAAAAAAATTTAAATTATTAATTGTTCGATCATGCCATATCATTTACAACCATAAAATGTTTCACACCTATCACTTCTCGTTAAGGGCTAAACCCAATTAAAATTAAATGACATTACATCATGCTGGTGCCCCCTTATTAGGATTTCCTTTATTTAAAAAAAAGATCTAGATTCTAGAAAAGTTATTTGATAAAATCGCAATGAAAAACTGATAACGACAATCACACAGAGACATGAGACATAATCATGTTAATTTTCCTTTTTTATTTCTACAATAAAACAAAACATACGGGTAGCAAAACTGCTCATTTTCAACAACGCAAAAAATTGACAAGGCAAATGGAAATAAATAGCTTACTTCAGCTACAGGAGCAGAACACAACTTCTTTGCATTGAAATCAAACATTAAAAACGAACGGATGTACAAAATCTAAAGGCTATATTAAATATATTCATCAAATTGGCATTAGGCTACTTCTACATAAACACAAAATTTCTTGTTCCATGACAAAACAGTGTTTCTCAAGCCTATGGCCCGTTTTTAAAGTGCACGTAAACTTTAGAAGTTGCAAACTCTTACAGGGTTCAAAATCAATCGTATCTATGAAAATAGGCCCATGACAATCACGTGTCAAAACAATTCGCGGAAGACAGTTTTATGCATGACATTCGAGCCCATGGCACTGCTGCACTCGGCAGTTCACATGGCGTAGGGGTCTGGTCAATGTCACGAGAAGGCAACTAAATCTATTGGCGTCAGACACAACAGAAACTTCATTGTCAAAAGATCATACAACAAAAGGATAAATAAAGCCACCTATTAAAAAGCCCAAATATGCGATTGACACGACTGATGGACAGTCCGGTTGGTGTTTTTTCTAAAAAGCGCGGTGCTTGGGCAGTTTCAGTTCCGACAGCTCGTCCTCGCTCTGCATCTCCAAGTGCGTTTCGTCCGAGTCACTGAAGTGCGAGTGAGGGGAAAACTCTCCGTCGCTTCGGTTCGACCGAGGCGAGTCCTTGCTGGCCTCCGAACCGGACTTGCTTGTTCCAGAGGGCGACTGGAGGTCTTGCTCCATGAAAGAGGCGAAAGTTGTGTCCTCGTACTGGTACGGATAACCCGCGCCTCTTCGGCAAACGCTCGGCGATCCTCTGGGAGAGCGGTCCTCCTCGAACACGTTGGCAGGCAGCAGGTCGCAGTTTGGCGGATCGGCTTTAGCACCGGGGCCCTGAAGCAAGTCAGACAGGGCGTTGATGTAGATCTGGGCCATCTGTAGGGTTTCGTATTTGGAGAGCTTCTTGTCATTGTCGAAGGCTGGGATGACGCTGCGCAGCTTGTCGAACGCGTGGTTCAATCCGTGCATCCTTCGCCTCTCCCGGGCATTGGCAGCCATGCGCCTCTGTTTCTGCACGACGTTGGTCGCTTTGCTGGATGGGGCCCGCTGTCTGCTCTCATCTGCAGCCACAACTCCTTTAAGTCGGCAGAGCTCGCGTATTTTGACAGGACTCTTGCTGCTCTTCCTGAAGTTGGAGGCAGAGGACACGCCTTCCGCGCTCGAGCCGTGCGAGTGCAGCAGGTATTCGGCGTGTGCCGCGCAGGTGCCAGCCTGCACGGGAGCCAGCCAGGCGCGTGGGTCACTGCTGGCCATGAGTGCCAAAGCTGGTGGGTACTCGCGCTGCTCCCCCCGCCCCAGGCTCGGATGCTGGACGTCGAGTTCAACTACCTCCCTTGTATCCGTGCTTACGCCGTCCACGTTCATTCCATCCATGTTGTTGTTTCGTGCTTTTTGGAGGAAAGTGGGTGTCTATGGAAAAGGGAACTGGATTTTTTTTTTTTTTTTTTGCCGGAGGATTTCTCTTCTTACACCTGTGGTGAAGGGGATTTCTTTACTGATGTCTCAGGGCGACTAGTCGGTTTTAAAAGCGGCACGCGCCGGGGAGCCCCCCTTCTCAAGCTGGTCGCGTGGCACTTTGACCAATAAGAGCACGCGGGGCAGGCGCGTGTAGGCGACCAATGAGAAGTCGTAGTAAACCCGAGAGAGGTTATTATGCTCAAACTTTTTTTTTTTTTTTTTTTTTTTTTTTTTTTGTAATGTTGAGCTTCAAACCTGTTTAACTAGAGAATTATTATCACAATGGGTCGTCCCACAGGACGCACTCAGAAACACGCTATGTTTAGGAAATTAGATCTAGGCCTGGTTTCATAGAGAGGGCTTAGGTTAAAACAGGATTAGGCAATAAGTCAATTAGGACATTTTAGTAGTTTTTATTAACGTGCCTTAGTGAGAGAGAGAGAGAGAGAGAGAGAGAGAGAGAGAGAGAGAGAGAGAGAGAGAGAGAGAGAGAGATTATTTGTGTGAATTTTGGTTAAGAACAAAGGCACTGACATATTTTAAGATCAGTCAGTACAAGTTTCTTTCAGTTGAAACAGCTCGGATTTACAATTTAGTCTTGGATTAGGTTTAAAATACTAAAATAAAAATTTTGTCATTAATCACTTACCCCCATGTCGTTCCAAACCCGTAAAACCTTCGTTCTTCTTCGGAAAACAATTTAAGATATTTTGGATGAAAACAGGGAGGCTTGTGACTGTCCCATAGACTGCCAAGTAAGTAATACTGTCAAGGTCCAGGAAAGTATGAAAAGCATCGTCAGAATACTCCATCTGCCATCAGTGGTTCAACCGTAATGTTATGAAGCAATGACAATACTTTTTGAACAAGAATAAAACAAAAATAACGACTTTATTCAACAATTCCTCTCCTCTGTCTCTCCTCACATCACCTTAGGGCCATTTTGGAGAATCTGAGCAGTATGCAGCCGGTGTACGCTCTGTGTCAGCCCCGCCAAAAGGATACTTATTGTAGAATAAAGTAGTTATTTTTGTTTTATTAGCATACAAAAAGTATTGCCCTCGCTTCATAACATTACGGTTGAACCACTGATTGCAGATGGAGTATTCTGACGATGCTTTTCATACTTTCCTGGACCTTGACAGTGTAAGTTACTTGGCAGTCTATGGGACAGCCTCAAGCCTCCCTGTTTTCATCCAAAATATCTTAAATTGTGTTTCGAAGACGAACGAAGCTTTTACGGGTTTGGAACTACGTGGGGGTAAGTGATTAATGACAAAATTTTCATTTTGGGGTGGAGTAGACTATCCCTTTTATCCTCGTCTGTGAAACCGGGGGCTTGTCTATAAAGTGCAACAGGAAGAAACATTTTTTTCCTCGACAGTCTTAAATGAAGTGAAAGGGGTTATCAAAACTGTTTATTTGAGAACACCGTGCTTTGAATCTGCTTGTGTCCATTAAATGCTCGTGGACAGCTGAATTTAGCGTCATTTGCTTAAAGTAAACCTTTTGTTCTATAGCTTTAAAGAAAACAATTAGCTATATTGATATATTAGGTACTGCATGCGTACAGTCGCATGGAATGAAAACGCTTTTTTTTTTGGTTTAATTTGTCAACGAAATTTAATAGGCTATTCGAGAAATTTGTTTACAAACACGTTTTATTAATTTAGACATTTATCATTAAGCTATTTCTTAGTTTACATAATCGTACTTATATAATATAATCTTACTTACAATCGTACATATTATCTAACATAATAATAAAAAAATACACTTATACAAATACTTCTCTATAGAAGAAAAAAAAAAAAAAAAAAACTCAGCTGCGCAACATGAACATTAAGCAAATAGCAATAATTCATTATTTTATTGATGCACAGTTAAACACATTCACAAATGAGTGTTAATACCAGATTGAGTTTCGTTTTCTTTTTGAACAAGTTCAAAACCTTTTGATCCGATTTAAGGAACGCCCTTTCAGCAAAAGAGCTTCCCAAAGATCAGACACTTGATCTGGAGGCGCGACAGTCCCTTGCTGTCACGAGCTTTAGAAAGAGAGCAAATACAAAAAGGGCAGTAAGATAATAATAATAAAAAAAGATAAAATTATAAATTAATTATTATTAATAATAATGTTGACGATGACGCCCTTTTCGATTGCTGATGACAAACACTTTGATTTTACTATAGAAAAAATAATAAAATATTTAAAAACCTATAATAAAATAAATGGAATCAGCTAGGCATATAAACTTAGCGTGAAACTAAGAAAAGGCATTAATATTAGAAGTTAATTAGTTATAACGTGGAAAATGTGCGGACAGCAATGTGCAGAACTTTTTGAGTACAGCTGCGTTCCCTGGTTAGTCACTGAAACAAGTAATATTTAATGTAAGGCAGTGATGCACAGGAGCTTAATTCCTGTTTTCTTGCATTAAAAACTTCACATTAATCTTTTTACATTTATTCATGAATTCATAGAGCGCAGAGGCTTGCGGACTGGCGCCTGAGCTCACCCCAACCGGAGCCTCATCCAGGCGGCTTGTGTGTCTTGGAATAGGTCCTAAAGCAAACAACAGGTTGGGATTGCTGCCGTCGATTATTAAAGTGTCCCAGGGACAATAGAGACTCAATGTTCCATTCGACACGCCTGAAGAACTCTTTGGAAAAAGGGCACAAAATGTGTCTCGATGGGGCCTGCCACCGCGATCGAGTCTGCGTGCTGCCTCTTTCATTCCTGTCTCCCGGGAAACCCAGAGATATCGCGCGCTTGATAAAAGTCGATAAAACACATCACAACGCTCCTCAACACACGAAGTATTATTATTAGTAGCCCAATAATGAATTTCACAGCTACTCCATTCATTAAATATATATATATATAATATATATATATATATATATATATATATATATATATATATATATATAGATATATCTGCTGAACGTGCTGTGTATATAACAAATATTTACATAGATAAAAGTAATAATTTATATTAAATTAATTTAATTAAAAAAATCACAAGCCTTTAATTTGATGTATTGTTTTCCATAATACATGCAACCTGAAACAATGTTCTCTGATTTTCTAAATATCAGAACAGGTGCACAGTTAAGTATGCATCTCTTTACAGCTGTGGGAAACTGAAAAGCCACAAAGGCGACATCTAGTGGACTTGCAACGCACTTACCGTAGATCAAGTGCTTATTTTCTTCAGAACTTGAGAATTTCAGCCTCAGTTATCAAAATACAAACAGCCTTTTTGCTACAGTTCGTCGTCCGATAAAAAGTGGCCAACTTTAATAGGAGTGAAATTCTAACGTTTTTCTAATTTGATTAATAAATTATCCTCTGTTTTCAAGCAGAAAATGACAGCCATATAACATGGAATTGTATATTAGTCCTTGAAGAGCCTCCATGGGTGCAATGCTATGTGCGGTAAGTGTAAGCTTTTTATCGTTTATAAAAAATGAATAAATAAAAATATATCTGATGCTTTAGAGTTTGGATTTGTATTGCATCCAATACATAGCATAAACAGACTCACGTACAAGAACTTGGCCTAATACATCTGGAACATGACAGGTTCAGGGTTTGTGGCGACAAACTCTTCAATCACTAGAGCATGACTTGAAATGATGTGGTGCCTTTCACTTTGACCTGTAGAGCATGAATCTGGTTCACAAAGTCAAAAGCCAACAGTGGCTAACCTTTGACCACAACCTTCACTATGTTCAAAGAACTTCATGTTGATGAGCTCATCCTAAGTTGGAAGGTATGAAAGAGAACTTGTTACTCTTCACATGAACCATTGTACTGTTCGGGACATTATTGTGTCTGTTTGCCATTTTTGATGATACAGACAACACAACAAAAACCACTGTAGAAAACATGTTTATTAGACAAATTATACACAGAAAGCTTTGCCACTTGTAACAGAGGCCTCAGTTTGTTCCATTTGAATAATATGCAACACATACAACAAAATAGGCCTATATTAAATACTGTACATTATAATCAGTTGAAAATGATGTAATCCTGTACAATTCTATGTATGAAATTAAAAATGTTACAGGCATAGCAGGTTTTGCATGCTTCTTTTACGGAAAAAAACCTTGCCTCCTTTTTGACAGATTTGGAAATTAAAATGAAGTCAAATGAGGAATGCCTTACTGTCAGAAACCGTGGAGAACTTCTTGTAATGTGATAGTGGCTAACTGAGCTTTATAGACTCAGATATTATACTCTATATCTTCTTTAAATCCAACAAAAAATTATCTGCATGTAAAATATACACTTTAATGTCTCTTCATTTACTCTAAATAAAAATCTTTAAACTGATACTAAATAAAATTGCTCCTATAGTCTTTCAGTAATCGTATCTTAAGAAAAGTACATCTAGAATGCTTGCGTCAAAACACTGTTGCTGTTCTCTACACACAACATTTGCGAATTAGTCAGAGGATAACAAACTGAAAGCTCATTCTAAACGACTAACATTAGTAAATATTAATACAGTTTATGTTAGTGAAAAGGATTGGATTGTTTTCTGTCCTCAGAAACGTGTTTTTTTTAAAAACTCTCACCACACCTCGATGGCCTTGTTTAAACAATTAGCACTTTAAAAAAAGTTAGATAAATAGTACCCCTTAACATTTACGAAATTAAATAGAAATATATTTCAAATAACCCCTTCAAAAGTCGCCACCGTATCAGCATTTTCAGATAGTAACAGGTTGAGGACAGACACTTGAAAAGTAAAAAAAAAAGCCCTGTCTCCTAAGGCTCATGTTAAGAATTTGTTTAAAAACCCTCTCATTCTTTGATTTCCAAAATCTGTGACGCACAGCCACGATATTGTGGCATATACAGTGAAGCTATTCTACAGAATGTTTTTCTCGAATCCTGGAGTACGGCTAGTGAATACAAACTCTTAATGGTGCAAATCAATGTAAGATGATGGCACTGAAGCAATTTCAAAACTAATCATTAAAAAAAGAGAAAACTAAAACTACAGACAGCTCTGAACACTTTTTTCTTTTTTGTTGTTAAAACTCTCTGACCAGACACATTCCACGCATTAAAGATTTGTTATACTTAAAGTCAGTAAGAGACATTTAGTAGCATTTGTTTCACCCCCCCACCCCACAGTATAATAACTTTATTATTATAATTTTTTTTATTTTTTTATTTTAAAGTTCATTAGAGTCTTTTCCACAGAGTGTCCGTTTAAAGACTCAAAGTAGATCTCAGCTTCAGGGAGATGGCAGAGAGGATGAGAGGTCTTTAGAAACACAGTCGCTCGCTGTGAAGCTTCAGAGAAAAGCAGGTTGAGTTTAGCAGCGCCATGTTGAAGGCGTCAACCAAAGCAAAATTCAGTCGATGAGTTGACAAGATTCTTCCAAACTGAGTTATTGCAGATCTGGGAAACACTTGGCAGAGTCTTTTTTTTTTTCTTCCCGAGAAAAAAAAAAAAAAAATCCAAAAAAGGTAAACATACTATCATTGCAACATTTGAATCGAATGTGGCAAACAAAAGGCAAATTCATTTAGTTCACAGAGAAAATCTCCCGACAAACCACAACGACAATAATGATCATTTTATTCCACCCTCGTCCTGTCGGCGAGTTCGGTTGGGACGAATGAGCTCCATCGCAAAGAGCAAAGCCAAGATAAAACGACAACCGAAAAGGAACATTTGTATTTACATATATCTCTTTTTTGTTTCCAACTCACAGGCCCAGGAACCCCTGCAGTCTATATGGAGGTGCCCCTGTCCGGGTCGTTGCCGTAGCTGAAGTTGGGGGCCGGGGTGTGCTGATACGGGATGCTGGACATTGTCTTGATGGGGCTGCGAAAGAAGCCGCCGTTGGGGGCCCGCTGCCGGAAGGGCCCCCCAGTCCGGTGGTCCTGCACGGGCCCGAAGGCGAAGCCGGCCGCCGCTTTGGCCGACAGGCTGCGGCTGAGAGTCTGGATCTGCTCGGGGATGAAGGTGGTGGTGGTGATGTGAGTGTTGCGGAAGTCACTAATCTGCTCCAGGGCCTGCCGGGCGGCTGGGAGGGAGTCCATGTCCAGGGGCGTCAGGTCGATGGAGGAGGTGGAGAACTGTTTGTGGGGGCTCTCATCCTCCGTGCACAAGCTGTTAACCCGGTGATGAAGGTGCTCCAGGTCGATCTCCTTATCGTCCTAGAGGAGGGGAGAACGGGAGGAGGAAATTGGAGTGGGGAGGGGTGCGGGAAGAAAATAAGGAAGGAGAGAAGAACAGGAGGAGGAGCGAAGGTTGTTACAGGATCAGAGGAGAAAAGAGGTGTAAAGTGAAGAGAAAAGGTGTGTAATCGTAAGAGCAGATACAGCGGGATGGGTTAGTGAAGCGGGGTGGCGCAAAGAGGTTAATAGGGAAACGGATGGGCGGTGGAAGAGGAGGAAGAGGAAACGCATGCAAAGAAAGGTGAGAAAAGGGAGAAGGTGGTGAGCCAGTGAGATGGGAAGGAAGTGTTCGGATGCGGTTGGGAATGGATGGAAACATCGAGAACATTTAGAAGAAGGTTGAGGGTGGGTGTCGATGGAGAATTAGCAGGCCCGATGAGGTTTTAGCATTTGCATGGTTAGCAAGACAGAAAAACAGGAGGGAGGAAGGTACAAAAAGGGAAACATACTGAGCTACGGTAATGAAAACACATCAGTCTTAACTAGTACTGTCTTTGGACTTATCGAGAACTATCAACAACATTAATGCCATTGCGTGACACATATGGATCTTTGGATATGTAGATGCAGTCTACAAAACCTTTCCACTTTCAAGCCATCTGAAAGCACGGTCGAGCTACTGTTTATTATGTTTACAGTACTAACATAATCACTAAAATATGTGGCTTGCTTAAAAAAAAAAACAGACTCACGGGGTGATGTGGGCTGACATTGTGCCTGCAGTGAGATAAATGGCCTCTGGATTTGACCAGCATAAAGCACTTTGTTGATTGCAGCCACCAGCGGCAGGCAGCTTGGCCCTGAGTAAAGAGGGGTGGAGGGGGAATCTGATCGGGCCGAAGGGGGCGGGAGGTCAGGGGGCAGCTCATAGGTACCTGTCCTACCACCACAGTTGAGGAAGGCAGGCAGTATAAAAGGGGTGTAGGAGTGAAGGGAACAGGGATTGTGGGAAGGCTGTTACATGACAGGACACATTTTTGGTGTTTTCTTGAACTAACGAGGGATCGTGTGCTTTTCGGAATATTTGTTGTGATTTGAAAATAATACCACTTTTTTTTGTGGGGCAGGGTATGATTGCTCCAAATATGAATCTAATCCAAGGCATTTAATTCTAAGATTTATAGATATGGATGTGACACTAGTGTGAAATCTTTAAACCAGAGGTTCTCAACCTTTTCAGCACAGTTACAATAGAGCTACATTCGGCATCTGTCCAACTATATGTGACATAATGTGTAACTGAATATCTGAAGGATTAGGTACACACGTATCACCTTTGTCTTCTGAAGCATGCACACAACGCAAAGACCGATTGTTGTCTAAAACTACAATTAGGCTACATTATTGAGATCTATTAGTCTGGATCTATTAGACTTCACAAAGGCCTGAGTGGTAGGATTTCAGTTTACATTACATTTTAAAGAGTCTTATTATTGCTCTAGTTTGACTAAAGGTGCATGCAAACACTTATATGTCAATATATCTTTTGAAATAACAAATACGCTTGTTTAGAAACTAAGTTTGTCAATACATTAATTATTAATGATAAGAACTCTGTATGCAGAAAAATGTCCTTATATTTGTCTTTAAAATATATTTATATTTTAAAATATATCGATTTTTCTGCCCTATTGGAAATTAAATACAAGATTTAATTACAAATCTTACAACTTTAAATATAGACATCTTAGAAATTGTATTATTAATACATATAAAAGCATCATTTGAAGTTTGCTGAGGCCCCCTAGTGGCCCCCCGATTGAGAACCACTGCTTTAAATGACTTCTTACCTGTTGCATCGACTGTATTTGGATTCTGGGTTTGAATACTGAATTAGGCACTTAGTCTGGCTATGCAACACCAGTCTAAATATTGGACAAGTTTTGCAAATGCCAGCTTGCTGGGCAAAAGCTATTTATATGGGTTGCTTCACTCCAAAGCTACACAGCTCAAATAACTGTTTGCGCTGTCATTTCTGTATTCTTTTAGCCAATTTTGCCTAGTCTCTGTACAGCTTGGCACTAATGTAGGTTTCAGATCAAAAATGAAGATTGGTATTGAAAATAGCCTATATTATTGCATTCCTGAGAAACTGTAAATCTCAAGGTTTCTGGAAATAAATGGTAACGGTCTTCCTAGTAGCACCCTGCCGGACTCTCACTCAGCAGCAAAAGTGAGACTGCTGAAGTCTGTACAAAACTTATTGTAGCGCATTTGGTGCTGGGGCGATTTCATAACCTACATGGGCTTGAGGCTTGGAGAAGTGTGGAAAGAGTGTAGAGCTCAGTGCTGGCAGAAGACAGTTCGCGACGGGATGGCGAACGTGTGCCTCAGCTTGGAGTCGAGGGGTGTTGCGCAGCATGCAGGTGACAGGTGATTGGAGGAAGGCCTGAGCGTAAGCATGATGTCAGTCTGCGGCTCATGACATGGCTCGTCTTGCCTCACAGACGGTCCGTCTGCTTGTGTCTGTGTGCGTGCGCGAGCGCGTGTGAAAGGACAGAGGTATGACCGAACACATGAGGCAGGCAGATGAGAGGATGGGGAAGAGGTTGTTTTCAGAGAGTTGGGGGAATGAGTAGAAAAAGACAACAAACAAACAGTCAGCACACAGACGTTGTTTTTTTTTTTTTTTTTTTTTTTTTGTCCAAGGAGCCAGATACCTGGAAGTGTGAGATGGTAAAAATGGCATTTTGCATTTCTCTCCCACGCCCGCTTTAACCCCTCAACACAGAGTACTTATCTATAAAACAAAATCAACAAAATAAAAGTTGTTTCAGGCTTTGACAGAAGAATAACATGACTTTTTGGTCTTTTCTGAAAAATAATCAAACATTTTCAGAGTAATGACTGACACAGAACGCTGTTTGGCGCTCGGCGGCCTCAGCTAATTATGTGCCTACATGAGGTCTAACTTTCAAATGCTCACTATTAAAGCCACTGTGAATATAATTTCAATACATTTTCTCCTTTGTATTGGATTAAAAGATGGCATCATATATTTTATTCCTTTTCCTTGCTTTCAAGATCGAAAAACAGTCGGGTATTTGAATGCAGACCTCATACTGTGGCCTAGAAACGTAGAGGCACCGCAGGACTCCAGACAGCCACAATATCAATGACACAGCAGACATCTGAGGTGAAGAACTTTTCATCATTTAGTTATTCAGGAATGATTAGGACACAAAGCTTGGCATGAGAAATGACTTATTCATACAGCAAAACCTCCGGTTCTCTGGACCGCCTGCTCGTCCTCTCTGGATTGGCAGGTGGTGCGCTTTAAAAACTTGGGTGGCAATGTGTAATTCATCACTATGAGTTTGAACTTGTTTTGACGACTTGTCGTATCGAATTATTTCAGATCAATTGCGACACCACAGAAGGAGCCGTGAAGCGAGATCACAGAGAAACAGAGGAAACAGGGACAAACTAACACCATGGCATATGCAACGTGTGTGTGCATGTGTGTGTGTGTGTCAGACACAGAGACACAAGCACAAAGTCATTCCATTGTTCTGATGTGCAATGAACTCAGTGTTAGCCAGGTGTCAAGAAATATTACAAAGAAAAGAAGCAGCAGTCAGGAAGAATTAGGAAGTACCAAGACACTAGGACACACTAAACAGAAAGTTGCATCATGCTGAAAGATGAAAGAATGGTTTTTAAGGATGTGCCAAAATGACAATTAGAAAAGACAGAAAATGACAACAAATACTGCAAAAATCAGTATTTTTGCAGTGTTTTCCAGTTAAACTTATCCAAATATCCTTAAAATAAGATAATTTTTCATGATCTTATATAATAACGTGTTATTTAATTATTTTCTGAATACATAGATAATTTTACTGGAAAAAAGTAAAACAAACAAACAAAAAAATATTTATTTAAATTTTTTTTTTTTTGCGCAGTAAAGGAATATGGATAAAACATCTACAAACTAAAGAGGTTTAATTGTAGAACCGAAAACATCTGTGACATGAGTGTGATATGTTCTAATTTTTAGTGTTTGTTTTGTCTCGGTCGCTTTTGGCATTAACACTTGTCGCTCGCTGGACCGTGCGTGTTAAAATGCGTGCTTATCAGCATGTCAGTGTGAATATTTGTATAAAGCTTTGCCAAGCTTCTACTCTGATGGAACCGTCTGGAAGAGTGCTCCGAGGAATGAGCCCAACTCAGCATGATCCAACCACTGGGGCAGAAAGGAGCGGGTTCAAGTGTGACCAGAGCCAAAGCACTCCACTCTACATGAAAAATCCTCAGAAAGAATCATCTCTGTGCTCATCTTTAACTACAGCACTATGCTAGCTTTAATTAACGACTAAACATAATTATAGTATATAAAGTTCAAGGCCCAATGTTAACTCTCTGGAGCAAAGGCCAATGGAAGGTGAATTTATAGGTTGAAAGTGTTTAAAGTGATTTTTATATTGCATTATTATTATTATTATTTAATTTATTCTTCATCCTATGCATTGCATATTTGTGACAAAGTGTAATGTATTGTGCAGCATCATACAAAAAGTATATGTAATATTATGTATATTATACAGTACCATTCAAATGTTAGATGTCAAATTTTTTTTTTGAAAGAAATTATTTTAATCACCTAAGATACATTAAAGTCATCAAGAGTGGCAATCAAGATATTTATAATGTAATATTTATATTTATTTATATTCTATTTAATAAATACTGTTCTTTTAAACTTTCTATACATCTATGAACCCTGACAAAATTAAGGTTTCTAAAAAAATATGTAATTTGATAATAATTATAAATGTTTCATCAAATCAGCTTATTAGAATGATTTCTGACAGTTCATGTTACACTGAAGTCTAAATTAATGGCTGCAGGATATTCAGCTTTGCCATCTCAGGAATAAATTCCATTTTAAAATATGTTCAAATAGAAAACAGTTATTTTAAATCGTAACAATGTTAAACTGACAGTCACCACTGATAAGCTACTCCTAAATATTGTAGAAACTTAATTTTTTGTAAAGTTGCTTTGCAATGATTTGTATCGTAAAAAGCACTATACAAATAAACTTGAATTGAATTGAATTGAATTATTACAAGTCGATTTAAACCATGTAATATCACAATTCCCCCAGCCATTTTAATTAAGTGTTAATTTGGACCTTGTTCATATGCGAGTAAAAATGAGTCATTCAAATTCTTATAAGAATTATATTTGCTATTTGTGGCATGCTGTAATCAAAAACTAAAACTACATTGAAAAAATGCTCATCTGCCATTTTTGGAAGAAACAGATGAGTTACACTAATGTCAGAGAATTATGATGACCAGCAGAGTGGACGACGGCCTTCAGAGGAACAGAGATGAAGGAGAGGGGCTCTCTCTGTGGGGTCATGAGTGGCCTGCTGCTGCCCCTGACAGATAAAAGCTGCTTCATGGCGAGAGGACGGAAGACAAGAAAAGGCCCCTGACCACTGATCAAAAGCACTACGGAGATTGTTTTTCAGGTGGAACGCTGGAGATGAAATGCTGTGTTTTTTGGCCTGTGGAGAGTCTGATGACTCGGACCAGAGGGCTGTGAGGAGAGGTCAGGTGTGTATGTTGGGGGGTGGGTGATGGGACTTGGTCGGAGTAATGAGGGAGATGGGGATGTGATATCAGGAGAGGAAACACCCACAATATGACAGCTGCAGAAGATAACAAGGAGCTATAAACTCATCAAATCAAAGAAATGCGTCAAGAGCAACATCACAAAGGTTCATTCGCAGCCATATGAATGTGTTGTCACTGTAACCAATTGTTTTCATGTAAAATGCAAGCGTTTAACTGCAGAGTGTGGGCTCATTTGTTAATTATCGTTAAATGGATGCCAAAGAACCATAGGCAAACAGTTGTAAAAACAAGAAAAACAATATGTGCAATATGTTTAAACTCTTTAATGTTATTTGATATTCACAAGATGGGATATTAAAGAAAAATTAGAGACTTGTCTTAAAGTAATTATCCAGATATATGCAGCTTTTATCAGCACATATATTTTCTGGCACCTGCTTATTTATTTATTTTTTCTCAGGAGAGCTCTATTCTAGTTAATGTGCTTGGCAGGCAATTGAACAACATTGTGTTCTTTTTGGAGAGGTTCGCTTGTTTAAGTGCGCTAACAGAAAAATTAATTTGTTGAAAAAGTGCATTGTCTGCTGTTTGTAATGCTGACTATTTCTCAATTTAAACTCTTGTCTTTTTTGTTGATGTTGCTAATATTGTCCCAAGGCTGGGTGGTCTGATGGTATATGACCAGTTGAGAATTCTGCTTAACCGTTACATCTGTGTGGCTATCAGGATTTGTTATTTACAATTAAAAATGATAAAGAAATTTATTAAGTTGCGTCTTTTATATCGGTTACCGTGGCCGAGCAACTTTGCAACTCAATATTATAGAATGATTTGAGATCACAGTTATGTATAACAGCTATTTTTCAACAGCTTCAAATGTTGCAATTTTCTTCTTATTATTATCTTTTAATTTGCAACCTTAAAATACCATATAAAAGAGAAAATTATCAAATAAGATTAAGTATCTTTAATTTGTGAAGTATAAAATCCATTGCATTATCCAAAAATTTGTATAGCCACATGGTTAATATAACAGTAATTAATATTAAAATCTATATTTTATATTTATTTTATATAACTGTTAATTATTTTTAATATATATATATTATATATATATATATATATATATATATATATATATATATATATATATATATATATATATAATATATATATATGTAAGCAGCAGTTAACTTGATATAAAATCATATTATAATAAGACTTTGGTCATACTGCTGATTTTTATGCCTTTCTTTCCTTATTGCCCTTTATTAAGTGGACATTTAAGAGGAATGTTGCTGAACTTGAATTTCAATAACAATTGGATCCCATCTGTTCTTGGGCAGTTGGAAAATCTCCCACACTCTTATGTTAATGATATAGGTTTATGATCAACCACATCCCTACATCAACTGTCAAGACTCTCACCTCCTTCGATGGCACTCTGGAGCCCTTCCTTCGTGTCCACCAGGTCTCCACAGTAGCAATAAGACAGGAGAGCACCACACCGGCTGCTAGTACAAAGAAGACCCCAGCAAAGCTGTGGATATCCAAGGCGCTGCCAGTCTTTCGAGTGCCCACAGGAGAGTACAGGTCACACGGACTGTCCCGCGGCCACCACTTCAGCTTCAGGATGTCCATGTCTCCATTCTGCTGAAGCTCCAGAATCCTGGACACGGACAAACATATAGATGATTCTTTTTAGTTTGGGCACTCAGACTACTTCAAACTACAGCTACATTATAACATTTATCCTACAATACGGATAGTAAAAAATCCATACCATGACCTATTAGTCCAAAATGGATTTCAAGAAAAATTTGGTTGTAAGTGTGATGGTGTGGATTACTGACATTGTGATGGTAATGACAGTTCACTTTTTGGAAGCCTTGGAAAGTTGATTAACTTTCAACATATGATACAAAGACAAAGAAATAGTTTTCTTTTTGAATTATTATAAACCGTTATAAATCATATATTACTGTGGTTCTCAACCAGTTGGACTCAGCAAAGCTTCAAGGGGGTCTCATTAATATATTAATACAACCTAACTAAAAAAAGAGAAAAGAGAAAATCAAAGATAATCAAAATCATATTCCACTCACCCATAACTAACTTAAATATTGTTCTTACTGAGGACTATTTGGTTCTTGAAATCTCTAATAATACAAAATAAGTCAATTAATTTCAATTTGATATATCAATGCTCCCAGTTTCTCTTAATAAAAGTAAACAGCTTTGTCAAAATTACAGCATAAATACCAACAATATTTTATATATCCAGTACAGTAATGGATTGAATAGTGAATATTGTTTTGGACAACTGGGGGCCTATACGTCAAGAAGGTTAGGAATCATAATCATGATTTATAATCATATAAACATATGAATTTGAATTTAACTTTAATGACATTTCAATTACAAATGCTTAACAATTCATTAAATATCTGAGGTCGGTATTTAATTAAAAACAATAAACCTTGAAAACCCATATTAAAATAAACTGATTAAAACAGGATTTTCCTGAACATGTGCAAAGCTGAATTTTACAAAACATTTATACAGCATGTTAAAAGTTAAAAAGTCTGGACAGACAAATTCCTGGCAATTTCTGCACATTTAAAAAGAAAAAAAGTAAGAGACACCATAAAATCCATTATAACCCCCCATCCAAAACTAGAGTATTTTTCTTCAAAACTACAGACAGAAATGTTCCCCTAGCTTAAGAATCATCCATTTGCTCAGAAATAACTTTTTAACGCTGTCTTAAGTCAGCTAAAGTAAGACAAATATGAAGCTTCATTAGATAACTAAAGTGCTGCACTCCATGCCTGGACATTTACTACCGGCCTAAATATATGCGCAATTATGCGCAATTTTATTGTGTGTCGCATTACAGAAATGGACTGCATTATGGATCGAAATTTAATGTCAGATTGTTTCATTTTTACACATTAATTGAGCGACTGAGATATGTGTAACACCCTATAAATAACCCCGAATGGTCCCAGTCTGTTCAGTGGCATCTGTTGCTGCATTGACAGACTTCTTTTCCCAACACCAGGGGGCAGTGTCTCCTCAGCAATAATGGCAGGCTGCAGCGTCTAGCTCACCATAAAATACGAGCGTGTTCTGATGTAGTGATGGTAGTTTGTACTAATGCCAGTCCAGCGGCTGCAAATGAATGATAATGAATACAGGACACAAAGGTTTAGGAGAATTTGCCTCATTGATTGGCTGATCTGTATTGCGTGGTGGTCTCTCGCCTGATTGTCTGCAGTCAGGAGTCACTGCACAGTTTCATCCCCCAAGGAGGAGACAAGCGAGCTTCCAAGAGCCCATATTCACATTCAAACTGCAGCTGCTGCAAACACTTACCCAAACATCCACGCACGCAATGAAAATGTTCAGTATTCACAGTAACACACAGGACTAGGTCATCTAAAACCCTGTTCGACATTTATTCAGAAAGCTATTCTTCATTTTTATACCCTTATCCCTGTCTCATAAAATAATGCAGGAGTAAAAAAAATGTCCTATTGCATTCAACAGATGGAGAATGACCCTTCCACGACTCACAACAAGGTGGGCCAACATTGAGAGATTTGCTTTATAGACCACTTTTTAAATGTGCCAACAACATTAAGCCACGCAACACTGCCCACATATGTTGCTTCAGAGGTTTCAAAGTGTGATAGCAGAGACCTGAAAGCACAATGAGGACAATTCAAGAGACTGCACAAAACATACCAGGGGAGCTGTGATCCAATGCCATTACAATGCCAAGTACTGTGACAGAGTAAGCAAAGATGTAATCAATGTCCCACTCGACTTTACAGGGCATTGTCCAAAATGAAAGAATAAGTTCACTCAAAAATGAAAGTTCTGTTATTTACTCGCCCTCATGTTAGAGCACTATATAAAAAATAAAAAAAAAACAGCATGGCAAATGCAGTATATTCAGGTCTCAAGAAGCCATACATTACCTTCATGTTGTTAATATTCTCAAAATAATCATGTTTTGCAAATATACATTTACATTTACATTTAATCATTTAACAGACGCTTTTATCCAAAGCGACTTACAAATGAGAACAATAGAAGCAGTCAGACCAGCGAGAGAACAAAAAAAGTATACAAGTGCCATGACAAGTCTCAGTTAGTCTACCACAGAACACGTAGCAATTTTTTTATTTTTCATTTTTTCAAGAACAGAATAGAATAGAAAAGAAAAGGTAAGTGCTAGTATTAGTTGGTCGAGTGCAGGCGAAAAAGATGTGTCTTTAGATGTTTTTTTAAAATGAGTAAAGACTCAGTTGTTCGAATTGAGATTGGGAGGTCATTCCACCAGCTGGGCACAGTCCAGAAAAAGGTCCATGAGAGTGATAAGGCACATAAGTTTGAACTAGTGAGTTTAGGTATATTGGTGCCGCGCCAGTGGTCGTCTTGTAGGCAAGCATCAGTACCTTGAATTTGATGCGAGCAGCTACTGGTAGCTGTGTAACCTGATGAGGAGAGGAGTAACGTGAGCTATTTTTGGCTCATTGAAGACAACTCTTGCTGCAGCATTCTGGATCAGTTGCAGAGGCTTGATAGAACATGCAGGAAGGCCCGCCAAGAAAGCATTACAATAGTCTAATCTGGAGACAACAAGAGCTTGGACAAGAAGCTGTGTGGCTTGCTATGACAGGAAGGGTCTGATCTTCCTAATGTTGTATAAGGCAAATCTGGAGGACCGGGGTCATTGTAGCAATATGGTCTGTGAAGTGTAACTGATGATCAATCACAACTCCTAGGTTTCTGGCTGTCCTGGAAGGAGTTATGGTCAACAAACCCAGCTGTATAGAGTAGTTGTGATGAAATGATGGGTTAGCTGGAACCACAAGCAGTTCTGTTTCAGTAAGGTTGAGCTGAAGGTGATGATCCTTCATTCAGCTAGAAATGTCTCTCAGACAGGCTGCAATGCGAGCAGCTACCATCGGATCATCTAGTTGGATTGAGAAGTAGAGTTGGGTGTCATCAGCACAGCAGTGATAAGAAAAGCCATGCTTCTGAATGACAGATACTAATGACGTCATGTAGATGGAGAAGAGAAGTGGTCCAAGCACTGAGCCTTGAGGAACCCCAGTAGCAAGAAGTTGTGACTTAGAAACCTCACCCCTCCAAGACACCCTGAAGGACCTACCTGAGAGGTAGGACTTAATCCACAGAAGTGCGTTTCCAGAGATCCCCATCTTTCTGAGGGTGGACAGGAGAATCTGGTGATTAACGGTGCCAAAAGCAGCAGACAGATCCAGCAAGATGAGTACTGAGGATTTGGAAGCTGCTCTCGCCAGTCGCAGGACTTCAGTTACCAAGAGCAGGGCAGTCTCAGTTGAGTGGCAACTTTTGAAGCCAGATTAGTTGCTGTCCAGGAGGTTGTTCTGTACAAAAAACATAGAGAGTTGGTTGAACACAACTTGCTCAAGTGTCTTTGCAATGAATGGAAGAAGGGATATCGGTCTGTAGTTTTGTAAAAGTGCTGGATTTAGAGATGGTTTCTTAAGCAGTGGGCTTAACCGAGCCTGCTTAAATGCTGTGGGAATTGTACCAGAGTGAAGCGAGGTGTTGATAATGTGAGTAAGTGAAGGTATGACTGAAGAAGAAATGGCCTGAAGGAGGTGAGTGGAGATAGGATCAAGTGGACAAGTAGTAGGATGATTGGAAAGGATAAGTTTGGTAACTTCCGTCTCTGAGAGTGGAGAGCAGGAGGAGAGAGAGTGTGTATTAGTCGTTATGAAGTTATCATCCGTCTGTGGTGTGGAGAATTGATCACTGATGGTTCTTGTCTTATTTATGAAGAAAACTACAAAGTCATCAGCTGTAAGAGTTGATGAAGGAGGAGGGGGAGGAGGACAAAGAAGAGAAGAGAAAGTTTTGAAAAGTGTGCGAGAGTCAGAACAGTTGTTAGTTTGTGAAAATAAACTAACATTATAAGTGAGCCTCAAGGAACATTAAAAGAATTACAAATAAGTTTGCCATGAGTGATTTAATGATAACTCAGCATGAGATTGGTGTAATACACTGAAAAAAGTGTAGAAACTATTTTCACTCAGAAATTGACAGTAATTACCAATTAATTACAAATAATTTGTAAGTAACACATTAAAGTAAACATGGAATTTTGAAGTAGAAAGACAAATAGTTTTTTTCTTCTACAGTTTTTGTTATAGTGTAGGAAGGATGCAGGTCGTGTATGACAGCAGTGTTGTTACAGTATTATTTCAAAATGATTATACTATTTATTAATATAAGTTTTTTCAGAATTAGCTTTTATTTTTTAGATTTTTCAAGTTTTCATTTTAAATTGGTGAATTATACAGTATATACATTTAGCCATTTTAACATTGGTGCATTTTCCAATTCGTGTTTTCATTTTCCATGGGATTAAACTACTGTGATGAATGAGTTCTGAGATGAGTTAGTCTCAGCCTCAGACGTCATGCCCATGGACCGTTGGCTGAACGTCTATTGTATATGGGACACAAAAGTGGAAACACTTCAGGAGTGTCGAAGTCATCATCAGATTGGTTGAATTCTACAGGATTTTCGCGAGATGTGTGTGTCACATTTTTTAAAATTCCACCTGGAAACAAAGGTACCGTGGCGCCAAACCCCCTCACGAAAGGAAGAATGCCGTAGTGTTTAAAACTGTGACGACAAGCACTTACCAGGATCAACTAAACGCTGGATTTTCAAAAGTATGTGAAATATTTAAAGTTCACGGCATAGAATCTTTAAAATATGTCCAAGAGTTTTACACACCGGTCTGTTATTGTGGCGGTCTGTCATTTCCACGCCTTGAAACGTGATGATGAGCGAAACAAACTGTGATTAGTTGTTTGACATGTCGGTTAAATGGCCTCATGGGCAGGCCTTGGCCAATGAAAGCTGCCATGAATTCCAGACCTTCATCTGAAGGAGAGGAGGTGTCTTGCTCTTCAGTAACAGCTATTCCTTTAAGACTTCATTTCCACTGGAGGTCACCACAGAACAACTCCTTTCACAGGCATATGGATCGGCCTACTCTTGATAAATTAGTCTGTGGCATTTATGAGTGTTTCCATGATGGATGTGTCAACTCTCGGTGGGTCAACAAGCCGTTTGCTGCTTCAGGGCTCAGATAATAGGTTACATCTGACCACACTGATGGAATGACAAGGAAGAAGCAAGCATGAATTTAAAAGAATGCCTTGTGTAACCATTCTTAAGGAGACATTTTATTCTGTTCTACTCTTCCTGTGACATCTTTCAACCTGAGTCTAAAATAAGTCTCAGCCTTCAAGGACTCCTATTAGAAAGCTTGTTTCTGACCTTGTGGTTTTCCGGAAGCTGGTCCTGGGCAAATTAACAGTCTTAGTGCTTAATGAATTAACACCCTGGTGTTTTTAACAAATGAGGAGTGGTGCGATCCACAGGAATTAACACCAGGCTCTTTTCCTGCGAGAATCAACTGTCCAGTTTTGCCCTTGAGGATACGCCACATGTTTGTCTACAGGAGTCTCAGGAGAGACATGACAGTAGACATCTCAGAGGGGACCAGATTTTACCTTGTTTGTTGAGTAGATAAGCCCACTGATGGCCATATGCTGAAAGAAAGTTTTTAACATGCTCACTTTTGCTAAACTTCTCTAGAAAAGTTTGTAACGCCATTTTTTTTTTCATCAAACACATAAAATGTTCTTCAAAAACCCCATGAAAACAAATCACCTTATGAACAAGGTCTTCTTTCTTGTATTGATGCATTTCCTACCGAAACAGGAAGTTTAGGCTTGTGATTTGTATTTAAATATTTATTATTTTATTAAATATTTTATTTAAATAGCCAAATATTTAATCTAAAAAGCATTTACAAATAAACCGACTATTAGGGCTGCCCCCTAATAGTTAACTAACCGTTAGTTGACCAGAAGACGCTTAGTCGTTCAAAATTTCGTAAGTCGCTAAATCTCAGAAAAAAAAGTCCACAGGAAGTGTCGCCACATCATGTAGTCCATGCAAATGTGGCTTATCAAGTTGCACCAACATTTCATGACTGCTAGCTCCAACATTAACCTTTAGACAAATGTGCACTACTGAAGTGTTTGTGTGGAGTATGGAAGCTGAACAGTAGTGTGCTATCTGTATGACAGTTAACTTGGAGGCACCAGTGTTCATTTGCATTTAACTTAAAATACTCCATAATTTTAGCTCATACAGATAGGAGTAATACATCTTTCGAATCTGTGAAAGGTCTACTTTTGTTTGTATGCATTACAATAACAAAAAAAGATTGTGCTTTTGTAAAATAATGAATGCAAACAGGGTGTCCAAAAAAAAGTAAAAATTAACTGAAACTCTGTTTGCCTCACAGACATGAAAAAAATTATCTACCAAATCAAATGTAAAACTAATATTTTTAGATTATGTAATTCGTATGAAAAGTGCATGTCCAGTCTTCTAGCTGTTTTTTCCAGATGCATTCATAATCATTACTAATGCGGTGTGCTGTGGCAAGTTCTATGTGCACATGAGTGCTTATAGGCTTTATGCAATTAAAGGCTTATTGAGCATTTATATGTTTTTTTTATATCATTACATTATTTTGCCAATTAGTGTAATTATATTAACACACTAACATCCAGATTAACTTTACACTATCTAAAATAAAATTTATGATATGATTTCATGAGGCTTCAAAAATGTGCACTTTTGACACTTAAAATCTGATGCTCTCCCTGCAGTCTCTCACAGAGAAACAACAGCTTCGCATCAGCAGACATTTTATTTGTTCTTTATTCCCTCTCCTCCCAAAATGGAGTGATGAATGGAGGGAAAGGTGAGTGAGGATGAGGAGAGGGAGATAAGTGGTGTGCGTGCCGAACAAGTTGTGCTTGACTGACAAGCCAGGGCAAATGCAAGCAACAAATTCACCTGTGTTTTTGTCTTTGAACTGCCATATCAGTGACCAGTCACAGTCAAGAGAGTTCAGCTGGCTGCAGTCCATGTTCAATATCGGGGGCTAAACAAAAAAAATTTGGCTCTGTTAACAGCCCAAGTCCAGATCAACCTGATTCTCCATGACAACTGGGTGATCTGGTAACTGCAACAAGCTTTTATTTAAGACCTCAGTATGACACTGAGCTTGATTCTCTGTCTCTCGGTGTGCCGGGTTGCGGTAGTGCTTCAAACTCATTTTTCTGTTCTTCGGGGATAATGCAGGTGGGGATTTGCGGTTCGCTCCTCAGGTCTGTCTGTCATGTAGTCTCCTCGCTCGCCTCTTGGGCCCTGTGCGCTGATTTGAGTGTGGACTGCTGGAGCTGTTGCTATGGCAACCAGCTGCGGCAGAAATGATCACGTTATTAGATGTCTCTGACTGCGGGGAGACAAACTACTTGATAAGAGCTGGGAAAACACGATGAGAAAAGGAACAAAAAGACAAAGCCAAGCAGTTTTTTTTTTGCCTTGGAAATACAGAAGGAATTTCTTCTCAGCTTATCAATATGAATCAGAACATCTGAGGGATGCTGAGGGATGCTAGACATTTCAAAAGATTGGGAAAGACAAATATCAGTATAATCACCACTTGTTTGATTTAATCTCTATGCCTAACATATCTATACTATATATATATATATATATATATATATATATATATATATATATATATATATATATATATATATATATATATATATACATACACACACACATTAAAGTAAGATTGAAGATGCTGTAATATTTCTAAGTCTCTACGTTCAGTGAGGGAACACTCTGGATTGCAGTGCAAGTTAAGCTGATGCTGATCACTTGTCCCTTATTTTCTGTATAAAAAAGGCAGCAAAAATCTAGGTTACAGTAATGCACTTACAATGGAAGTGAATGGGGCCAATCTGTAAATGTCAAAATAATCACTGTTTCAACAGTACAGCCACAAGACAAAAACAATACGCATGTTAACATGATTTTAGTGTGAAACAAATCCCTTGCTAACCTTTTCTGTGTAAAGTTATATCTTAGTTTCCAAGACGACGTAACATCATAAATCCATAAATATCATTCAAATTATGATTTAAACTGCTTAAATTAAAGCTCAAATAATACACAACTTGCAACAAAAGAATTAATGGAAGTGCTTTTATATACTTCACATTTCTTCTTTTAAAGGGGTCATAAAGTAAGGAAACAAAATTCCCTTGATCTTTTGAAATATGAGAGGTCACTGTACTTTAAAAAAATCCTGTAAGTTTCAGAACTTAGTCTAAAAACAGCTTATCTTGAAGTTAATCTGCCAAAACGACAGCTTGTGGAATGTATTTCTTTATGATGTAACAGTGTGGATAAACACCGCCTCTGCAGAAGATGATCAGCGCCTGCTTCTACATCACTGCCTGTTTAGCCCCGCCCCCCAATTCTACATCCCTGCCTATTTAGCTTCACCCACTGATTCACGTATGTAGTGTATAAAATAAGAGAAGCAAATGTAGGTCTACGCAAAAACCAAATAATAAAGATGGCTTCGAAGACAAGACGCTGTGCAGCACCAGGGTCTTGTTATACTGGATCTGCAGTAATGTTGCAAGTGCGAGTAACTGTTTTTATTATGTGATCACTATTACTTTGTTTGTTATTACAGATCATTTGAGTACTGAGTATTTATGCGTATGTTAACCTAAATAACAGCAGCATCCATTCATGAAGGATGTACACTGTCAAACATACACAAGTATTAGCCAATCATAACAGTGATGTTTACTTTCGAGTCTACAATCAGCCATGCCTATTCAAACAAAGCATTCTGATGAGGGGGGTCATGATGAGGGGGGTTAGAATATTACTTATATTAGTATTTTAGTTTTTTGATATTATGTTCTTGGTTGTATTATTATTGGTAATCAGAGAACAGTACAAAATAATAAAAAAGGCAGTTAAATCTTCCAAACAGGCTTCATTCACTTGTTTTGCAACAAAAAGACGGACAAGTTTTTTTTTTTTTTTTTTTTGTGGTAATCAACATTATGCCACAAATGTTGTCAATTGAGCTTAACTGGTACTGAACCCAGACTATTCCTTTAAGCTAAGGGAAAATTCACTTCAATTAGTCAATAATTAGGATAATTAAAGGTGTAATAGTATGGGATATGGGATGTGTTCAATTCCCCCGCCTCTGTTTATGTTGAATCGCTCAGGCGGTAGAAATCTGCAGTGTTAACATTGTATTTATTTACCAAGCTCAGCGCTTTCAACGGCAGAAGTGTACTGCAGCTCTGTTCTAATGATTTCTATCAGCTGGACAATGAGTCCAAAATGTCATGTGTTCCCAGCACCATTTGCTAAGGGACTGACTTTGTGTAAACAGGCGACATGTGGCCATAACCAGGCTGACATGGGTATCTGCCCTGAGGAGTATAAGCAAGCTCACATCTGTCCTGGAAATTGACTGGCACTGTGGGCTGCAAATGTCAGGTATAAGTGGCAATCGCTCTAGAGTCTGCCATTTTTAATAGGGTAATTGGTCTTCACTCTTGGTCTTCACTCCTCTAATAACCCTGCTGATGAAAACAACAAGATGCAACTAGATTTGTACATTTTATGAAGGAAATATGAGTAGTGGTAGCCTGCACAAAATGCACTGCCATGATGCTAAGGTGTTGGGCATGGTTGCCATGCTGTTATGTTGTTGCTAAGGTATTCTGAGTGGTCTTAAGAACATTGCTATGTCATTGCTAGGGTAATGGGTTCAAAACAAAACAGTCTTAATCAAAATATCAAGTCTATGATAATTTGATTCCTATATGACTAAGGAATATTTTCCACCCATCTCTTCAACCAAAATTGTTCAGGGCTGCGTTTCCCGAAACCTCCTTAACACTACATCATTCTTAAGTTGTACCTTAACCCTGTACCTTATCATTAATACGTGTCTCCCTGAAACATTCTTAGTTAAGTATACCTTTCGTTGGTCTGGACCACTCTATATCTTATAACTTTTCACAGTTCTTTACATCTCATTCTATACGAATATAATTGTTGTGCAAACTCAAAGATGGCGCTGTCTGTGGAGCCATATAGTGTATTAAAACTTATAAATTCAGCAGTTTTTAGATCTTGTTGGTCCGATTTTGTCGAGACAAATTTAGCTGCTTGTGGCTCTCCTCTTTCTCTCTTTGTCTCTTTTTCTCTGTAATAGTAGCTGTTGATTATATGTTTCTCCTGTTGCGTTTTTATTGGGTAGGTCACCAAAAACTAAAATTTGTGATTTACACCAATATGAAATGCGGCTGCTGGGCAATCGACCCTGGTTGTGGAGTAAATGAAGACACGATGAAAATGAAGACATGATAATATAAATGAACCATTCAAAGGCCAGTGCAGGTATACTGCCAGTTAGTGATATAGACTATGTTATAGGCCATTATAGGCTATATATAGGCAATATAGGCTAGGCTATAGGCCATGAGGTTGCGGGTTCGTGCACTCATTTCAAAATTATATAAAATATCCAAAGGGTTGGATTGAGTTTGCAATTCGGATAATTTTTTTAAGCCCCCATGAGTCCTTATAAATGCAATTTCAACTATTTCTGAAGTGCTTCTTGTTGGAAAGCACTCTTACCACAATGTTTTTCTGTAGGACTTGTGTAGGCCCAAGGTGTTATTTTTTCTCTCTCTTCTGTTAAAAGCTGTTAAATTATTTAGCAGTGTCTTGTGTATGTTTTATTCCTTGGTTTTTTTATGTGGTGCCCACTGGGAGGTGCTCTGGGCATATATTTTTCTTTCTTGGTTTTCTTCACTGATGTGATGTATGTTGCAAAGCAAAAGTACAAGTTTCACACAAATTAGTTGCGTTCTAACATGAAAGAGTTGTGTGTCTTTATTTAAAATCAACACTTCCTCACATAACACAGTGAAGCAGCCCATGCATAGAATGAATAATTAATTCTCTAGCCATTGATATCAACAAATTCAGCACCACCGCCATGGACAGCACCTGGTAACGTCACAAGTAAGAAGGTATATCTTAAGCAACCTTCTATGGTATAATTTGGGGGACATGTCTAGAAATGGTACACCTTTAGTTAAGGCATACCTTTTTTAGAGTCTTAGTAGCGCACTAAGAGACAGCGTTATCGAGAAACACAGCCCTGATCCTTAAAAATCAAAGTATGAGCTTTAGTAATCCAAAATAATTAAATAAATAAATAAATTAAAATTTTGTAAAATAAAAAGATGGCAACTGTTTAAACATCTCAAGACATATCAAATACAACGTGAAAGAAAGGACTCTACTTACTCTAAATGCTAAGCTTTTATTCAAAACACCTAAAATACCCTCTCTGTCGCTCTTTATTTCACACCCTTTATCTCTCTCTCTTTCCCATGCCTCCAGTGTAAACCCAACACACCAATCAATAATGTGTAATTTAGAGCTCAACCTAAGAAATAATGATTTTGCAATTGCCCATACATGCCAGATTATAAACCACATGTACTCAATAAACAATAAACTCCCTGATATTTTTGGATTGGTAGCAGACTACATCAATCTATACATTTACACACAAAAACATGTTCACACACAAACCAGTGGCGGCTGGTGATTTTCAAGAAGGGGGAAACACAAATGTCATTTATCAAAAGGCAAAACATTACTCTAAAATGCTGCTTCTCAAAATATTACTAAATAATCAACAAATATTTGACCAAGGACAGAAATGTGTTTCTACAATATTTACAAATAGCAATATGCAAGGAATTTTTTGTTACAGTAAATTTGTTACTACTTCTGATGCACTTTTCCTTTTCTAATCAAAAAAAAAAAAAAAAAAAAAAAAAAACAGTGCTCAATAAAACTGTTTTATTGTATTGACATGGCATATAAATTTGGGCTGCAGGATATTGAAAAAAAAATGCCATTGCAATATTTATCTGTGAAATATATAGAGATTTGACAAAATACAGAAATGATTACTAAATGACATGAACAGTTCTATTTAAAAATAATTAGAATAGGTAAGTATTAAAAAATATAACAATATTTGTCTAAATGTCTTTGTTTTATAAACATTAAGCTTTTACTTTGGTGGTTTTCTGGCAAATAAATACATGTGTGTTCATCTACATGTGTGCTACTGAAGATACAGTGTTTCTGTGACTCAGATTAGCTTGGTTCACAGGGAATGAACTGAGCTGCTGTGAGAGACGCTGAACACCGTATCATGAGCACTAAGTCACATTGCGATATCAATTTTATTTCGATATATCGTGCAGCCTTAATACAAATTGTAGTTTATCCAATACAAATAACGCTCATGCTGCTCTCACAGACCTGCACTAAAAGACAGCATCCAGGCTGAACCCAAAAAATGCTGTGTTTAGAGCCTTTTGATCAATCAACATCAATCTTCCTCTATTAATTAAATCTATGGTTCAGGTGGCTGCCATAAACTCCAACTGAAGAACAAATGCAGTGGGACTCTATGGGCTGGACATCTACAGAATTCTACAAAGCAGATTGCATTAAATATGTAATTTTTTCTTACTAAAAGTGAAATATTCAGAGAATTATATGTAATTTACACACAGAATATTCACGTATAGATAATTTGACAAGTTGTCAAGGTGCATCTGTGGTTCCTTTTCAGTATCCTGACAAAAATGCATGCGTTTAGTCCCATGGAAACAACAGATGGAAGATGGTGATCTGTGGTTTGGAATGGTAAAAGCTCTTTAAAATCCATAGGATTTTACAAAGAGCAACTGTACCTAGAGGAAAATGTAAATGATTAAGGTGCACTTTCACTACAGTACGGTTGCTATGTATATTCCTTTTGGTACCTTATTATCATTTCAGTGTTTTGTCAAGTTTTCCTCTTTATCTTCCCTCTGTGGGCTACTTTACTTATGCACTATGGCATGTTTGTTCAGCTACTACACTAGCATGTTCTCTCTTCAGACTCCTGGTGATGAGTAAATGCAGAGCATGTATTGACTTTACCCCAACAATGGCTCCATCACACCATGCTATCATATTTTTCTCAGTCTATCACTATACTGGTATTTCAATAGCAATAGAAATTTTTCACTCAGAGTGAGCGATTTAACATGGCGTGGATCTCTATTCAGCTCCCCATATTGTAGCAGTGAAGCGGAAAAACATGTTCCTGCTATTAAGAATCGTATGTTGATACATTTGATCTCCACTGGTGCTGTATTTACTGCCCAGAAGCACTGCCTCTTAGGTGAGGCAAAAGAGTCTTTTCACTTGAAGAATTGAGCTCAGTTGACTGGCTACATTTGAAAACCTATTATAAAACACTCTCATATAATTCTGGTAAGCAATTTCCTGTCCATTGTTTCAGAAACCATAGGAAACTTTTTAAATTGCTCTTTTAAAATTAAAGTTGATAGCTGTCCAAGACCACAACAATGACGGGGGAAAAATAAAATGTGCATGTCAATTAATAGTCTGTTTATGTTAATAAGGACCGCACACCTTTAGTGGATTTCAGGCAACACGCTGCTCAGCACATAGATGGAAATAAATAAAAAGAAATTGTGAGGCCCAACAGGGAAGTGTTTTTAAAATCATAAACGCAAGACCTATCATTAATGAATTTTAACAGGGGAGACCATGAATGTGGTTGTAACACTTTTTAAGAAGTTTGTGTGTGTGTGTGTGTGTGTGTGTGTGTGTGTGTGTGTGTGTGAAATTTAGCTCAAACTTTGGCATAATTTTCTCATACTTGTCTGCTACAAATTAGTATAATTTTTATAACTTTTAAGACTAGAAAATACAAACTTTTTGCATTTTAAGTTTTGCATATGCATTCATTTTAAACAAATTAACTTTTTTAAAGTATGTATTGTATATTTATTTTTATTATAATTTATATTAAAATTAAAATGTCATTTTTTTTTTTTTTTTTATAAAAATTACAAATATATTCTAAAACAACAAACTGGTTGAAAAATAGTAATGAACAAACACATGAAACATTTGTCCTACATGAAACACACTGTCCTATTTTGTTCCATCCTTGTAGGTCCAGTAGAATTAAATGAAGAAAGCAATGCTAAAACCCTTCCTGTATGCTTAGAAATGATAATTCGAGGTTTGTTCTTACATTTAGATGAAAGTTTTAGATAAGATTGAAATTTAAAATCCAACAAGAGAATTAAAAGATATCAATTCTGTCCTATAATAGTAAGCGGACCAAATTCTACCTCAAAATAATTATGATTTTTTTTTGTACAGTACTTTTTTTGGGACTTACTTTGAATTTCACAACTGTCTATTGTCACTCATGTATAATAATGATTTCATCCCTATACCTACTTTCTAAGTGGTTAAAATGACCACTTAATTCAGCCCATGTTACATCCATCCCTGGTCTACAATATTTGAGAATTCACAATCTCAGACTTTAAATGCCAAATTTAAATAAAAAAAATCCTTCTTGTATAACAGAAGGACCCCAGAGACGACTGGCTACATATGGATAATAAGAGTCTCATCATACAGTACCTCTGAGAGAAGATGTCCCTGTAGGGACTGCCATGCTGCATCGCGATGCCGTAGCCCCTGTCAGCCACATTGTTGCTCACGGTGTAGAGCGAGCAGTCCTCGTCATTAATGGCCACATACTCCAGCACAGCTGCATCCCACACAAATGCAAAACGCCCGTACTTCACCTAAGAGGGTGAGAAAAAAGACACACGTATGTACACAAAAGACAGGAGAGTTTTGCGAGACTTGATTGAAATCACGCTCAAAGAAAAACAGAGAGGCATCATGAGGGCGAATTCAAAACCAAATCAGATGGGAACAAACTGTCCATAAATAATTCGACCAGGTGCTGGACATATTAGCAAAAGTGGCTAGTCCACATAAAGCTGCACTGCTTATAAAAACAATCATGTCTGAATTAAAGCTGACCTATTATGCCCCTTTTCACAAGATGTAATGTAAGCCTCAGGTGTCCTCATAATGTGTCTGTGAAGTTTCAGCTCAAAATACCCCACAGAGCATTTATCATATCATTCTGAAAATGCCAATTTTGAGTGGAAGCTTTGTGCATGTCACTTTAAATACAAATGAGCTGCTGCTCCACACCCCTTTTCCAGAATAGGGCTGTGTCTTTACAGCTCTTACCTGATTTTCCCTTTTCACTTTTTCTGGGTTGGTAGGTGCACCGGGGACATTTAAGTGTTTATAGCACTTAAACAATTTTTTATTTTTTTTTTATGATAAAAAAAAGGATGTTTTAAATAACATCCTAGAAGGCCCTCACTACTCTTTTACCATGAATCGTTTATTAAGTACAGCTGAAAAGTGATGCACAAGGACATTTTACATCTTCAAACTATGTCGAGTCGCGATTTCTAAATCTGATTTCTACTGAAACAGAAAGTAAGCAGAAATGACCCTTGCTACAATATAGGTCTCTAAATACTCGTAAGATTTCCTCTTTGATTGAAAATAAACATTTCAACAGCTCCAGAAATTTATCTTAGGCTCTACGAAAGAACTGGATTCTAAAAAAGGCCTATGTTTATTCACAACTACAGACAAAAAAGATATCCTTGAACAAGTCAGGTGAAAGATGGCCTCTATCCTCTGAGAGAACATTTCAAGGTTACAAAAGCTTTGCCTAAAAAATCAATGTGCTTTTAATGAAAACCAGAGAGCTTTCTTTTTTCCAGCTCAAGTCAATCTGCGTTTCAACATCCAAGGATATATTTTATAGCGACCTCATTCTCAAATACGGTAAACTGTTCATGTAAAATATGTACTCACATTTGCGTGGGTATTTTGGTGCTAGACGAATCAGACTTTTTAGGCAGAAACATTTTAATAGCCTGCTCATGAAATTTTCAGGCATTTCAAAACAGTCTGCAACAGGACAGAGCTAGATCAGAGAGACTGCCTTCAGAGAAAATCACTATTAAATGAGTAAACATCTTATTTACTCCAAACGGCTTACCAGACATAGCGTGTAACAACAGGTCAGTCTGCTAAAGCACTAAAATGGGCTTCGAGTGGCTCCTGGCTTCAGAAAACACTGAGAATATTCTCACACTGAGAGCTTATTTTGATAAGAGCAGCAGTCATTTCACTGCAACGAATGCAGATGCAACTTCACCGCTGCACCGCGGGCTTCAACTGATAACTATCTACCTCATTCCGAGTCCCTTCAAAGGTGTCCAATATGCTTGGGTGCTTGTTTTATACTAGAGTGAAGAGCTTTACAAATGTGTCAATTACAGTTTTCAGTTATATTCACTATGTAAACATTGAGAAATGTATTTTGCTGACTCCAAAATAAAAGCATGTGCTAATATGGCTAGCACCCACCTGCATTTAAGCAGATCAAGTACTGGCTAAACATTACATCACCTAATTAATATTCATATTCAACATTCATATTTAATATTCATATAAATTAATATTCATTACGTAATGATGCATGATATATCATCAGCTACTGGGCTTGGTTTAGCTATTTGTTTTGGTTGATATTGGATATTTAACTGAAAAGATAATTTTCCCAATTTGCCATCATCTAACACTCACATCAGGTTTATCTTTAAAAACAATAATAATGTGATTCCTAAATTCATTTGTAGCATTTAGAATGATAAAAATAGTACTGAATTTAAAACCATAATAATAATAATATGATTATAAAAACAGTTAAATATCTTACAGAATGAACATATAGATGAACTAGCTTGATGTTACATCTCCTAATCAATATTCATAATGAAAAAAATAGTACTATATATATATATATATATATATATATATAAATATATATATATATATATAGTGTACTCTGAATGCTACATCTTTTTAGTAGTATGTGTTCCTATTTAATTTTTAGTTTTTTTACACAGACAAGAAAAAACCCACAAAAGATCTCACAATCTCAAACATAACAACATTAAATTGAGAAGCTGAATGAAGATTGTTCTGTTATACCGGAGGCCTTTTCTATTGATTCTAATTCAATTGAACTCAGACAGCAGAGGAAAAATTGCCCGTGGTACAACCGCAGTTGGAAAAATTGCCATAACTGCATTATAATGGGCAAGTGTCACAAAAGGTGAGTGAAAGAGAAAAACTTCTTGACCTGGAGCACATTACAGACAGGAAAGTGAAGCATGTCTCAGAGTCCTGCAGCCCTGCAGCCATAGCAATCAAAGGGGCTGTGTTTTTAATTGTGCCAAGGTAATTATTTCAGGCCATTTTCCCTAAAACAAACAATGCTCAGTGCATCCTAATCAGTACATTGTTTTTAAAGGAGGCATCAAGCACATGCCCTCATTACATTCATATTCACCCATACATATTCAGCGTTTCCTGAGTTTCCACTGAGTTAAAGTTAAAGGAACACATTGGATGCGATTGTATTGAAATGTGGTGCCCGCAACGCTCTCATGGTTTCAGTGGCTTGGGAAAATGACAACACTCTATAAAAACAGCAGGTTTCTTCTGATGTTTGGTGAGAAGTAAGCCCTATAGTATGAAACGAATCAAAGCTTTTATGAAATCAATAACTTCCAAAAGGACACAGCTGCATATTTTGACGAGGTACAGAGTTTTTTTTTCCCCTTTCTTTTCAAAACCTAGTTCATTTGAAGTTATCTAAGTGAATCATGTACACACTAATACTGCATCACCTTTATTGCGGACACACATTTAATTAGGAAAGAACAGCTCAAAGAAATATTATATCTTCCCCAGAACAGCAGTAAATGTGAGTGCTAAAAGGATATATAGATATTGCTCCAACATTATCTAAGGCACGACACATATTTCCCAAAATGCAGCATAGTTTTACTTCCTTCGCCCACGTTTGTTCAGGTGTAAGTGTAGTAGGCGTAATTTCAGATATTTTCCAAATGTGTTTGCCTGCTAGTCATCATATCCTGGGTTTTCCAACCACATATTTTTAATGTGAATTTTAAGATCATATTAAAAGTGCTGGATAGAAACACCAAGATGTGGATACAATTTACAATATGTGCAGAAAAACTTTTTAATCAGTTTTAAACATGTAAAGACTACATGTGCATAAACAATGGAAAGATGATGGATTTACTGAAATTCCTAGATGCACATCAAAAAAAAAAAAAAAAAAAAAAAAAAAACCCTGGCCTGGAAATTCTGCCTTAACATGGATGAAAACATAGCAATCCTTTCATTTGTAGCATTCATCAGACTGGTTTTGAGTTGCAGGGCAAAACATGTTGGATTTATGTGGTCAAGATGAAATATAACTGGTCATGTTTCTGTTTGAAACAGTAAGATAAATATTTTTCTATTTATTCTAAAATAAATAAACCCTTCTCTATTCTCCATCTCAGTTCTTAGCTTGAATCCCCTTAATCAGGTTCTGACTCTAAAAGGTCAAAAGCATAAGAGGCTTCAGAAACCGTGCTCTAGAGAACCCGAGGAAGTGTGGAGAGAGGTCTGCTTCATTTGATGAAGGAGGACATTCCTGCTGAGTGATCATCTCCCAGGACGACATTACTGAGAGACAATCAGCTTTGTCCTCGGCTTTCCTGCTGAGACTTCTTCAAAAGGCCTGGGCTCAAGGTCCCAGAGGCCATCTTGCCAGCCACAAGACTTTGTACAGAACAGCCTGACCTCCATTAAGGTCGGCTTCGTTCTGTTTCGAGAATTGGTCCCCAGCGATAAAGTGGGTTCTCTTTCCTTTCTAACCGAGGCACTTATTCATTAGATCCATTTATGTTTAAAAGATCCATATTCTTTCAGATTATTTTTTAACCCATGATTAATGCCTTTACCGAAACAGCCATGTATTTTCAAAAGGATCTAAAATAAAAATGTTTGTATAATTGCTACTTGCCTCAAGTGATGTTGCTGATGTTGATATATAAAAAAGCAGACAAAATTCATCAGTTTCAAATTCAAACTTTAACTGAGCTGAACTCGCTGTCACAAGAAAAAATCATGAGGAAAAAAAGAGAAAATGATATTTTAATTTATACTTTAAATTATACCTTGACTTCCTTTAGAGATGCAAAGTGGTTAGCAGTCATTTTAGGGTCTGCTTCAACCAAAGTGCTGCTTAAAAAGGATAGTTCACTAAAAAAAAAATAATTCTGTCATCATTTGAATTTGATTTCGACTATACAGCATTAATGGGGTCCAAAACAATGACTTTTATTGCATGGACAAAAATGTATATATAATATTCATTTAATTAATATATACAATATATCATTTAATTTTATCTCTCTCTCTCTCTGTGCTTCTGAGACAATATAAATGTCCAAATCTGCATGCAACAGAGAACCAGTGAAATGAATTTTACATACAGAGAGCATTGAGGAGTATCATTAATTAGCAGTTTTCAGAGATGGACAGCTGAGCAACGGTCTTCACTGGCTCTTACGTAGGGTACACTGAAAGCGCACACCCAGGTGGCCTGTGTTCGAATGTGCACTCGATATAGACAACATGGAGAGACACCAGTATGTGACAACTTCCTCTCCCATGTTTCCTCTCCTCTCTAATTGGCTTTGAGCTGTCATTAGTACTCTCTATCCTACAGAAAATGAAGGAAAAGCAATTAATAGTCCATCACAGACCATATGCAAAAGGACGCACCTCTTCCCAAAGACAGGATCTATAAGGGAGAGAGGAATAATTAGGCACAGATGTTTGAGAAACAGTCCAGGACAGCTCACTGAGCTAGAACTGAAATACTGTTGCTAATGGGATATGGCATGAATCTTTATTTTTCACTCCTATTTTTCAGTCTGTTGTTTTGCAATATTACAAATATGGTCATTAACTCCTTAAAGACTGATCTGATGTGAAGAATAATGAGGGATATTTGCAAAAACCCTGGCTTTAAAGACAGTTTACAGAGCAGTCTCTGTAGGTTGAAGAGATCTTGCTTTGCAAACCAAACCAAACCAAACCAAAACAAGCTTGTAAGATCACCTGATGCCACTTATTATTTTTTAAAGGGATAGTTCACCAAAAAACTTTACTTCCAGCATCATTTTCTCACCCTCATGTAATTTCAAACCTCAAAGAACATAAAATAAAATATTTTGAAGAAACACTGAGACATTCTTCATAATATCTTTTTTCTGTTTTCCAGAAGAAAGAAAATCACATGAGGGTAAGTAAATGAAAGTTTTTATTTTTGAATAAACTATCGCTTTACAAAACTATTGCGTAATAGATCATTTCAAAAAGTAGGAAGCACCATTCAGTAAATATAACAGCTTCCCGTATTTTTTCCCCAATATGAAAAAAGCTCATTATGTCAAAGTCACAGTTGTAACATTTTGCAGTCATATACTTGTCAATTTTTCATAATGCTCCAACACGAAAATGGCAAACAGCAGTGCGCTCAGCAGGGAGTGAACATTTGAGAGAGAATATGACGTGTAGGCTATTGATTGCTAAAACAGATGAATTATGCCTCTGACATTTAGTGGGAGTGGTGAACCAGAGAAAGAAGTATAATTCTCATTTTGTATTTTCATTTCTTATAAGAAAAGCATTGACTCTCATAGAAAATTGCTCTCCTTGGGAAAAATAATAATAATAAAAAAGAAAAGAAATGAAGGCCTATATTTAGCCTGGGCTGGTAGAAGTGCTGGTTCCTTGACAGGAGTCACCCACACTAAATCCGACCAGTACTGTATGTCACACAACTCCCTTTCCATTTAACACTGCTTTTACTCTGACTGTCTTTCCTGGCTGTATTGTCTAATCAATCAGTTTTGACACTAGTCTGTGTGTTCGTTTTTTGTCGAGTATCCATGAATCAAATTACTTCATTTGCGCTTGTTTGACAGTAAGTGGAAAACTGTTCATCCACAAATGTGTATCTGTGTGACATTAGTTTTGTTTAATCTACAATGGCAAAATATCTCTGGAAATGCAAAAAAGCACATTATAAGACATCTGAGATGTTCACATACAAGCTAAAATTCTTGCAAACAGCTCTCAAATTACTCAGTGGCTGACAGGAAGTATAAGTATGAGGGACACAACTGTTTTACACGGTTAATGACAATGGAAGCAATAAAAATCTGGCAATACAGACTTTCATTTCTCATCATATCATTTCAGATCTCTTTACTCACACACGCAGTGCTGACAAGAAAATCGCTTACATAAAGTTGTTTACATTCTGGGAAGATTGGGTGAAATGGCTAGTCAATATCGAGCAACTTACATTTTAGATAAAATACTGCCACTTATGTTTTTGTTTGCTCTGCCAACAGAAATAATTCCAAACAAAAACACAGTTAAATGAACCATTGTCTGTCTCCTGAATGAATCAGTCTGATTTTAACAAATGGTTTAGCTGTATGATTTAGTGACTCCTTCATAATGACGGCCTTTTGTCATCACCTACAGGGGCAATGATGTAACTGTAGAAAGAATCACTAAAAATATCTTAACCACTAACCAGGGTTCATACAGAAACTGCAAAATGAAATTCCAGGACTTTCAAGGACTTTTAAAGCACTACTTTTTTGGTTTTCAAGGACTAAGATCAGAGATCACAATAAAATTATTATCTTACAAATTCTAATAAATAAACATAAAACAAATTGTTACAAATAAAGTGCAGCATATGCAAAGCATGCATTGGCTGTGGCAACCTGAAAGGATACTATGGCAAAGTTGTTGCTTTCCTTATTCAAAGTGATTTTTTTTTTCATGAATATATGATTGACCTGAAGAGTAAAAGCTTTAGCATACATTTGGAAAGTTATGAGCTATATCATGCACGTAGACACTAGTGGTGTGACAGTAAACTTAGCTCACAAGATGAGACAAAATACAGATACTTGGTTTACTAGAGCTAGACAATATTTTAATATTATTTTTAAGAAACTGTCAATGACAAAATATTTGTCTCTCCAAATCAGGGTAGCGCCATTTTGGAAATTCTGAGCTGTACACAAGCAGCGTATGCTCTTCTGTATCAGCCGCGCCACAAGGATATATTTTTTACGTGTATTTACACTTTGGTTTGAAAGCAAACAGCGCATCGGCGCAACGGGGCTGACACACCCGCCTGCGTACAGCTCAGAATTGCCGAAATGGCGCTACGCTGATTTGGAGAGACACAGAGGAGAGGAATTGTTGAATAAAGTTGTTATTTTTGTTTTCTTTGTGTACAAAAAGTATTCTCGTCGCTTCATAATGTTATGGTTGAATCACTGATGGCAGATGGACTATTCTGACGATGCTTTTCATACTTTCCTGGACCTTGACACTGTTATTTATTTGGCAGTCTATGGGAGAGTCTTAAGCCTACCCGTTTTCATCCAAGATATCTTAAATTGTGTTCCGAAGACGAACAAAGCTTTTACGGGTTTGGAACGACATGGGAGTAAGTGATTAATGACAAAAATTTTCATTTTGCGGTGGAGTAACCCTTTAAGCAACCCAAACTCAACATTTTCAGAGGAAGACTTTTTGGACTGAGCTGCTGAGATGAAGACGTGCTCACAAAGCGCATCAGACTAATGTGCGTTCCTAAATAAAACCCAAACAAACAGCACATGCAATAAAAGACCGAGTGATATAATACAAGCACTATTAAATGTAAACTTTATACTGATATCGCGAGACCACTTTCAAGGAGTTATATCGGGAGATCCTGTGCACTCCCGGAAGCCAGGCGATACAGTTCTGTATTTATACCAGACATGCTGCATCATAAATTTTGTGAGAAAAGATTGTTTTTATCGAAAACAAAAATTAACACTAATTTTATATATACTGCCTTTTAAACATTTGAGTACTTTTCAAGTATCTTTTCATAAATATGGCTGTTTTCAAGGGTATTCAAGGACTTAAATTTAAAAAAGTCAAATTCAAGTACTTCAAGCACTTTAAGCACCTTGTACGAACCCTGACTAACAGACAACTGCATTTTCTGCATTCTTTGAACACTTCTCGACCAATCAGATTCCTACAGCAAGGTTCCATCTCTCCAAGTCTCTGAATGTTTGCATACAAATCTAAAATACACTGCAATGGTTAATTTAACTTTGCATTTGAGGCTATGTATAAGCTGCACTGTGCTTTTGATCATTTAGTCAAACACACCAGGGTGAGACGCAGCCTTCAAAAGAAAAGAAAAGAGGGTCTGTGCACATCCTTTTGAGCTTCCCACACAAAGGGCGAAAGATAAAGCAACTAAGACAGTCATGAGACTGCAAGTTTAGCCTCAGAGAATGTAGAGATTGATTGCAAAGAAAGTCATCTAAGCTCTCTGCAACAACACTTCTCTTCTACTCATAAAACAAATATTTAACATTACTTTAGCAATGATTCAGTTTTAAGGACAGCACTTTGCACAACTTTGTGTGACTTTTTGTAAGACATTAATTTTCAAAACCAGTGTCCTGTTCCAAAAACATAATTTCTTCCATTTCATTTACTGTGCTATAATGAGATATTGTGAACTTGCAAAAAAAATGCATTCTGTCAGAATATTAGCAGGGGCATTACCACCAGCCAAACCTTATGAAATAGCTGATCCAAAAATTAAAATTCTGTCATCGTTTACTCACCCTCATGCTATTCCAAACCCATACCACTTTGACTATTCTTCAAGACACAAATTAAGATATTAAAGGTTTCTGTTCTCCATTGAAAGTCCAGGTAACCAAAACTTAGAAGATCCAAAAAGGTCATAAAGGCCTCAGAAAATAAATCCATAGGAATTTCATAGAAATTGTGAAAAGATGTGATCAGTTTATATTATAAACAGGTTTAATGTAGGCTTTACATACATTTACATATGTGACCCTGGACCACAAAACCAGTCGTACGGGTCAATTTTTTGAGCAAATAAGTTTTCCATTGATGTATGGTTTGTTAGGATAGGACAATATTTGTTCGAGATACAACTATTTGAAAATCTGGAATCTGAGGGTGCAAAACATGATCTTTACTTAATATCCTAATGATTTTAGGCCTAAAAGAAAAATCGATAATTTTGACCCATACAATGTATTGTTGGCTATTGCTACAAATATACATGTGTGACTTATGACTGGTTTTGTGATCCGGGGTCACATATTGTCATATAAACAGAGCACACAAGAAATTTTTGAATGTGACAGTATAGCACAAACTTCTGTGTCCACCATTAAATTAATTCTGTTTTTAAGATTAACCAAAATGTAATGAGTTTGGAACTACATAAGGGTGAGTAAATTACAGAATTTACATTTTTGGGTGAATTACACCTTTAACTCCTTGCACAAACCAGCCAAAGACAACAGGGAAGAGGAACAAGGAAGGGAGTGAAATTTAGCTAGATTCAATGTCACTTCACCCTCCACCACGCCACAAACCGGAGTACAAGCTCTACCCGCCAAGACTTGGACCACAGGTCATTTTCTGTCCGTGATGTTGAAAGGTTACTGTTCTAGTCCAGAAAGTAACATTGCTGCTGGTCTTCTTAAAATTCTCTTAGTCTATTTGTGATGACAGCATGGATCAGTGGATGCATCTTGTCCATAGAGATGGAAAATACAGGCTTCACCAAATCCCTGCAAAGATGTGAGAAAAAGCTGTCAAAAGTCCCTAGGACACAGAAATCCTGACATTCTTAGCACTCACTGATATGAGTGCACACATGTATGTCTTTGAACGCATGCATGCTCACACACCCTGCTGTATAATCAGAGTGCTCCCCATTGCTCATGCGGCTGTCATCTGCAGCGCGCCATCTCTGGTTCCCCTCAAAGTTGCGACATACACACTTCATGAAGCCCCTGTCCTCTGCATCAGGAGCGCCTGTGATGTGACATTTTATGCTTTTTACACATGCTGAGATGACTCCAGCAAGCCTGTCCTCTCACAACTGACAACACACTTTCTTCCGACTTCAGAAAAATTTAAGGTTGCACACTCTGCTCTGTTCCAAAACAGAGGGAGCTTCATCCATAGGCAGCTAAAAGTGTGATCACCCCTGTTTAAAATACAGCATATGCTGATTAGGCATGATTTAAAGCAAGGTAGTTGGTTTGAGCTATTTTAATCTGGTCCTTAGGTGGTCATGAGCTGGTTTAAGCTGGTCCAAAACAGCTACCGAAACATGCCTAACCAGCATATGCTTTTTTTTTTTTTCATTAGGAACATTAGCAAAATTTCACATTTGATTTGTTTTATTTTATTTTTACAGTTGAACAGTAAATACATTGACAATCAGAATCTACCCAAATTGAAAGAGCTCTAGCATTTAAAGATGCAGATTATAACTGCAGCATGTATTTATAAGAATTGTCTAGTGGTGGTGGTGTGTAAATTTATATATTTTTATATAGTTATATTAATTTATAGTTATTAATAGTTGTGTGAAAGGGTCTTAAGACCAAAAAAAAAAAAGGATAAAAAATACCTCTGATAATTTTTTGTCAACACTCTTAAGTTTTTAAATAAATGTTTATGTTTATTTATAATTTCTTTCACATCATCCACCTTAATGGATGGCACAAGGTGCACAAAGCATTGCACATCCTCCATGTAATGCATTACCAATATGGTGGATGACGTGAGAGAAATGAAAGTTACAAATGAATATTTCATTAAAAAAAAAATAATAATAATAAAAAAAGAGTGCCATAATGCATGTGCAATAATTTCATTCTTATTAGACTGTGCTTTTAGCTTAGCAACATGCCATCAAACATTACTGGAACCGAGCTCCGGAGATTTGTGAAGAAATACCTCACGTTCGTCTCATAAAAACTGAATTAAACAACTCTAAATCATGAAGTGCAAAAGCGTGTTGTGCAGGTAACTCAAGTCATAGATGTCAGATTTGGAAAAATTAGATCCGACCGGTACTTACAATGACGAAAAAAAGCAATAAGGTGCGTAACACACCAGCATTCACAATATGAGACAGTGGGAAAAGGTTTCACAGTGTCATCTGCGATTCAAGCCATGATATTACTGTCATTTTTTTCATAACCGTTGATACACACAAGAATACTCTTGTTTTCTAGGTAATGACAAATGGGTTGTGTGTATTCATGTGCATCAGAGTCTGGGTGAGTCTCAGGTAGTATTTCTATGAATAGCCGAGGTCGTTTTCTAAGATATGTGCTGGCAAGACAGAAATATTTAGGACCACTACCCCTTTTCCACCTCTCCGTTCTCAACCTGTGATGTATTATTTTCTTTGCTTTCCAATAGTCCATTAAGGCCTGGCGGTGGGCCATCTTGTCTCCCGCAGACATAGATAAAGATGTGGCGGAGGGGTGCAGCGACAAACAGAATGAGAATGAGCGGGACATCACTGGAGTTTACCTCGAAAAACAAACACACACACACACACACACACACACACACACACACACACACACACACACACACACACACACACACACACACACACACACACACACACACACACACACACACACACAACCTCGAGCTCAAGCTCTGCAAACACACAATCACTACAAAATGTATGCGGCTTCTGTCACCTAGATAATGCCACCCCATCCTTTTAATTCATTTACAATTCAATAATTGAACTTTGTCTCCTAAAATTCAAACCAAATAAAATGGCAGGTAAAGGGGCCATTCTCTTTCTCACATCTCTGCAGGAATACAGAAGTGAAATTTAATGATCCAATTTGGGTCATTTTGCTGGCAGACCTGAGGGTTGTTGAGCTGGAGATTAAATTCATCCTTTAAAGGCTGTTTGTCTTTTGCTTTTTCTCACACTGATGTTTCTCTCTGAAAATATATGCCCTCTGCATTAGTAATGTTCCCCTCATTTTTTCTCCCCATGTGGAAATGCTGTTGTGTGGGCTTCTAACCAGCTTTCTATTTCCCTAGTAATATAGCACATTTGTCATTAAGATTCACCGGAGTGACTCGTTAAGGGTCTGATTGAGAATTTTTATCTGCGTGAAGGAGAAACATCGCTCAGAGAAATGGCAATGTGAGCTCCAGAATTTACTTTTAAGTCAGTTGTTTCTACTTTGAAAAGGAAACTTCAGCCTTCGCAACAATTCAACCCTGTCATAATCCACCCCCCACCCCTCCCCTTTTTTTGGAGTGTCACACCAGGAATAAAAGAGCTCAGATGTAGCGCTGCCTTCCAAGTCCTCCTGGGAAGTTGCTACTTATGGGTTCGTAATTCTGATTTTGTGTGCATACAGGGGATTTTGGCTGTAATAATGTTGGGCAATGTCTCTCTCACTAGCTTTCTGACAGAAAGTAGCTTTAGTGCCAGTACAACATATTGAAGAGGAAAATATGCATAATGATCAAAGAATTATATCCTTCTTGTGTTCCCACAAAGAATGGTGGGAAATGTAAAGCATTACCTTCATTAATATTACAAATATAATAGCACAAATACTAATTACGATCAATATAAAATTAGTTTCAGTCTCAGATACTTTACTTTTCACGCCCCTGACTCTGTTGGTCAGGGCTCAAAAAAATCTTACTGCCACAGGCACCAATTCATTTCCAAGACTATTCTAGTTGTTCATGATTATTCCATTAATATTTTAAAATCAATTTACAGACACTGCCATTTGTATGTCAGACACAAATCTTTGGATTTTAGCAATTTAAACTATTACTGCACACTACAAGTCTCCAAAAAGATGGAAAAAAAAATCCTACATTTTGCAACACACTAAATGATCTTCATCAAAGAAATCTACATTAACTACATCAATTGCCCTGACTTTTAACATTTCAAAAAGCCTTGAAATCTGAAGGCTTATAGGCATAGGCGGAGGGTGAACCAACTCCAGGGTAAGGCTAAAAGCAGCCAAATGTATTAAACATCATAAACCCCTCTTTTTAGGCAAGAACCAGATGTGTGTCATGTAGGCTAAAAAAAAAAATGTTTAATGGGACTGAATTTGTATTTAAAGTGATTACAATATAATAAAAACGTTAGAAATTGATAATTATATAACGTTATATCACAAGTTTAAGGAGTCTCAAAAAAAAAAAAAAATCGTTATAATCACTGAAGCTGTATACACTGTGAAATGAATCTCTTACTTAACATTGTACATACCTCTGAGCTTTGTTGTTTATGATGAGAGAATTCACAAGAGTCCGGAATTCAGTCAGCAGACGCGCGCACACTCAACAAAACTGATGAGTTTCAACGATGACTAATCTGAACGCCTCTGATTGGCCATTGCATTCCTAAGCTCAACAGAATTGTGTGTGATTGGTTAAAATGTGCAACACTGTAAAAAATGAAATACGGTGCAACATGAGCAGATCTTAATTTAATGCTGCAGTTGATATTGTCTAATCATATTCACTTTTTTAGCAACAGATGTAATGGATTGAATTTGTTTGTGGAGGGACATTTTTGTCCAATTTAGTGGCATTTTTGCCCCAAGTCCCCGTGGCCAGGGGAAGTTAAGCCTTACACATGCTCTGCCTATGCTTATAGGCCTTGCACACATCTTTGAGACAGATAGATAGACATTTGTATTTAGTTAATATGTTTCATCATATTAACATAACTTTTGAAGACCAAGGTAAAAGAACTCTTAATTTCCCAGAATCAATTACCTGAGCTGAATTTCTTTGCATTGCAATTTCACTGAATTCCTGTGTTCGTGTGCACTTAGAAGGCATATACTGTACCTGACATGACTGTCATTCAATCTGCAGCATTCTGTCAGTGCCATATGGAACATGTAAGGACACGCCAAAGCTCAGAAAAAAGCTTTTGACTGCATGACATCAGCACTGCATACCCGTGAGGTTCCTCAGCAGAGTCTGTTTTGTTCTCACTAACAGCATTTAGCAAGTTTCCTTGCAGAACGACAGACGCACAGGGAGTGAAGAGAGACTGAAATATGACGTGAGGAGTAAAAAGTGTTTTGTAAAAGACCTTCTCCATGCAGACAGATGTCCTGCCAAGTGGATTCAACACTCTGAGCTTAGTTCCTTTCCCCATGTTGAGACAGATAATGGGGCCTAATTTCCTTTTAGATCAACCCTCCTCAATTTGCTCTTGTTTTAATTCGAGTTTCACACATCAAATTGCTGTATATGGATATGGGTGCACAGAGAAGTCATATACATATCAGACCCCTTAAATACAGCTTCACAATTAGCTCTTTTCTCCTTTTTTTTTTTTTTTTTTTTTTGCAATCCTCTTATCTTTTCTGAACACTTATCCTCTCTCTTTGGGTTCTTCTGTGTCTCTCCTCGGTCCGCCCCTTCTCTTGAAGCTATAACACCAGCTCATTCCATCAGATGCCTAGCAACAATGCTCCATTAAATCTATCAGGAGGAAGAAGATAAGTCTTGCCTAATTCCCGCTAAAGCAGGACTTTCATTCTCACCTTCCTCCTCCTCTATTTGTATCTTACCTGTGATGTCCAGTCTCAATTATCCTCCCTTCCACATTTCCTACACAGTCATCTCTCTCACTTTCTATTTTGGTGACCAAAGCTCTCTTTTTTTCTGCACTGTCTTTAGATTCCTCGCTCTCTATGTCTAAGTGTTGCAAGTGGAGAAGGGTTCAGAGAGTTGCTGTAGTATAAAAGGACTAATATAAAGAATATATACAATGTGCTTTATTACATCAAAGAAGAAAAGAAGAGTTTTTATGTAAAGCTATACTTGTCAGGGTCAGTAAAATGTCTTTCTTTCTTTAAACAAACTGCTACTTTTATACAGCAAGGACACATCAAATTGATCAAAAGTGAGAGTATCTTTACAATGTTACAAAAGATTTCTAAAAAATGCTGTCCATTTAAATGTCTTATTCATACTGGAAAAAAAGTTTTAATATTACATATAAAGTTTGCAAAAACAAAAAACAAAGATTTTGACATGGATAATAAGAACTATTTCTTGAGCAGCAAATTTAGCATATTAGAATGATTTCTGAAGGATTATGTGACAATGAAGTAGAGACCTGCACTCCCATGGGAGTACCGCGGGATTCGCGGGATGCAATGTAACAGTATGCGGCGAAGGGGCGACAATTGATGGGCGTGTGCGGGTGCGGGTGGGAAGAGACTCATGTGTGCGGAATGCGGGAGAATAAAATGATAGGCGGCACTCCTGCAAAATAGAAATTATCTAAAAAAAGTGTCTTAAACATATAAATTGTTATTTATCTGTTGCACAAAAGCAAAAAAAAAAAAAAAAAAAAGCAACTAATATTAACATTAAAATGATTGACATGCGCAAGCTAGGCACAGTTACTATTTATAACACCTGTTTAAAGGGTTGTGCAATGTAGCCAATCACAGACTCAGCTGTTGATTTCTGGAACGCAATGGCCAATCAGAGGTGATTCAGTTAGAATCTACTCACCGCAGTGGTGAAATTGCATGCTCACGAATCCTCTCAATTTAACACACAATGTGTAGATACTGTGAAAGTGTCATTGTGCATATATTTATTGTGTTATAACAGAGCTTTATGAGATCGCGATTAACTGAGATGTCAGCTTTTAGTGAGTGAGTGACGTGACATTCAGCCAAGTATGGTGACCCATACTCAGAATTCGTGCTCTGCATTTAACCCATCCGAAGTGCACACACACAGAGCAGTGAACACACACACACACTGTGAACACACACCCGGAGCAGTGGGCAGCCATTTTATGCTGCGGCGCCCGGGGAGCAGTTGGGGGTTCGATGCCTTGCTCAAGGGCACCTAAGTCATGGTATTGAAGGTGGAGAGAGAACTGTACATGCACTCCCCCCACCCACAATTCCTGCCGGCCCGAGACTCGAACTCACAACCCTTCGATTGGGAGTCCGACTCTCTAACCATTAGGCCACGACTTCCCACAATAGCGATAATAAAGCGATAGCGATAATAAAGGAAGTGCTGCTCGTATTCTTCCATGACAAACCATGCACGCAGCAGCCCATGCTAGTTTTTCAATAAAAATAACAATGGTTTGTGATTGTGAATGTTGATGCTCAGCCTAAATAACAAATATTTTATCGGGAGCGTTTATGCTGGGATGTTGTGGAGCTTAGGAGATGTTACAGAACCATTTCATGTAAATTTCTCAGATGTACTGAAAAGAATCTATATAGATTACTTTTATGCGGGCGGGAACAGGACAAAACATGAATGTTGCGGGCAGGAGCGGGTCCAGATAAGATATATTTCTGCGGGAGCGGGTGGGTGCGGGACAGAATCTTGCAGGAGAGGGACTGAAAAATATGTCCCGTGCAGGTCTCTACACTGAAGACTGTTGTAATGGCTGATGAAAATTCATTCACAACATTACTGTTTTACTGCAAGATATTTTGAAGAATGTTTGCAACCAAACAGTTGAATGACCCCATTGATTTTCACATTATTTTGTGTCCATATGGAAGTCAGTGGGGTCCATCAACTGTTTGGTTACACACATTCTTAAAAATATTTTTTTTTGTGTTCAACAGAAGAAAGAGACAGATTTGGAACAGCTTGATTTTAGCAATTATTATTTTAGAAATGAAAGTTGGAAAAAACTGTTTAAATTTTTTTTGTTAAGATCCAATTTAAATCAAATTTTAAACACATTTAGAGATCTGACACCAACCAACAGCACAGAGCTTTAGTGACCTTTTTACTCACTGTCGATTAATTTGCATCAATTTAATCACTGTCAGTTTGAAAGCCCATTTAACAAATAACCATTAAACATTCTCTTACTGCACAGTACTGTTTTGGATCTAAATTAGAGTTTAATGCAGTTAATAAAGCACTCTCAGTTTCTTATAAAAACGAGATTAACACAAACACATTCACACTGCCATTACCCAAAGGTCTAAATATCCGCAAATCAACAACAGCAATTTCTTGTGATAAGTGGTTAGCAGGTGCACATGATGAGCGGCATGACTCTAAACACAGTTCAACACAAACACAGCAGCTCTTTTTGATCTTCGTAGAAATTTCTCAAATGCGCAAAGCAGGTGTTAAAGAGTTTTAATCTTTCCCATAGAGCAGGCCTCCTCATGTGTTCACATTGCCTCAGCTGGTGATGACTCAAATCTCATCATTACGCTTTCTAAACCATCACGGTCCGACTTCCCACATGCACTGCACTGTTCTGTGCTGTTTGGTGTGACAAAACGCTAATGAGCAAGCTGAGAATGAAATGATAAATAAGTGTTTATGTAATGAGAGGAGAGTGGCTCTTTGTATAGCGTTTGTGTGAATCTGGGGAGGGAAGAACGAACAAAGGAAAGATTATTAGTTGCCCTCTATAATGAGAATTCATTTAAAAAAAAAAATCACCCAAATGTGAATACTTCGTCATCACTGTCTTACACGGATGTAGATTGCCAAAGTTCTCCCTCGACTGTTCAACAATATTATCGATGAGCGCGCCACTCTCTCTCATTCTGGGCTGCCAGCGTTACATCCTCGATCTGGAAAGGCAAAGGCAATGTCTGTGAATACAACACTTATAGCCCGATCCGCCTGCTCTGCCACGCCATGAAGATATTTGAGGGTGCAATTGATGCCAGTCTCTGGAAGATTGTCTCCATCAGTCCAAGTCAGTGTGGATTTAATGCATTTGATGCGATCCACACCATCAGTATGCTGCTGGAGATGCACCAGGAGAAGAACCAACTTGTACACATGGCCTTTCTTGATCTTGAGAAGGCATTCAATCGCTTGCCCCTGGACCTCATCTGGCATTCCCTTCACTATCACAGCAACCCCCAAACCAACTCCTCTACACCAACACCACCAGTGTTGTTGGACGCCCCACTGGCCTGTCCGAACGGTTCCAAATCATTGTTGGCGTACATCAGGGATCTGTCCCCTCCCCGCTCCTGTTTATCCTTTGCATGAACACGGCCGCGTTGGATATTCAGGCATCTCAACTCTGGGACCCTTCTATTCGCTGTTAATTGTGGGACCATTGTGGGCTTAAACGTCAAGTGAAAGACTGAAGCGAGTGGCTGGACATGCACGGATTGTGCCTCAACATCAAGGAGACTGAGAACATGGAGTGCGGGCCCCAGACCGATGGGATGATCAGAGTTAAGCCTGTGTTATACTTTCCGCTTGTGTGAGTCCGCTAGTGGCCACTATGGTATGCGTGACGTAAAAATCATCATCGGAGAGAGTGTGTGCGGAGGCTCTGTGTGGACATCTGCGTGCCTCCCATTTTTTGTGACTGTGCGTCAGTAGGGTTTATTTGAAATGTTTTTTTATGGGCAGGCTGTGTGAAGAAGCCCGTTGCTATTCGAACCTGTACAATCCGTCAATAAAGACAGCCAGATGTGCAATAATTCTGGGCCATTGTTTATTCACATGTTTGTTGTGGAGCGGACCATCAGCGTACACTTTTGGCATTATAAATACAAGTAGTCCGCGTCCACACTGTCCGTGTACGTGTCCAGGTTCCTCATTAGGAAAGTATAACACAGGCTTTAGAAGGCAGCCACTGAACAAGGCCACTCTTTAGGAGCGACAGCCTCTGTGATGCCTGTGCCAACACGGGGTGGCTCAAATGGCGACAAGTTATGGGTGTTCTTTGTGACCACAAAATGCCCATAGCACTCAAGGGCAAGATCTACAAAACCGTTGTATGCCCAATCGCACTGTAGGGTTCTTTGCACATGCAGACCCTCCACAGTATGGAGATGAAGATGCTTCACTGGTCCCTCGGGCCTCATGCAACTAGACCACGTTATGAACAAAGATGTCTGAAGGCACATGTGTGTGGCACCCATAGTCAACAAGATGCGGAAAGCCCAACTCTGTTGCCATCAGAAGTAGCGATGATACAGTGGTCAAAATGGCCTACCATCTACCGATGGCCGAAGAAGTGGTGGCTCGATCATCAAGTGGAGGACACTGTGCACAGTAAACATCGCCCTGACAATGCCCTGGAACGAGCCAAGTGGTGAAAGGTATGCAAATCAACGGATCCTGCACTAATGCGGGCCACATGCTAGGATGAAGACTGTTTTTACTGTATATTTAATAAAAGAAATCCAGCTTTGATAAACACTAGGTATCTAACAAAAACAATTTTACTGATGCGGAAAGCCCAACTCTGTTGCCATCAGAAGTAGCGATGATACAGTGGACAAAATGGCCTACCATCTACCGATGGCCGAAGAAGTGGTGGCTTGATCATCAAGTGGAGGACACTGTGCACAGTAAACATCGCCCTGACAATGCCCTGGAACGAGCCAAGTGGTGAAAGGTATGCAAATCAGCGGATCCTGCACTAATGCGGGACACATGCTAGGATGAAGACTGTTTTTACTGTATATTTAATCAAAGAAATGCAGCTTTGATAAACACTAGGTATCTAACAAAAACAAATTTACTGACCTTAAACATTTGATCAGTAGTTAATTGTAAGTCAGCAGAGAAGAGCAACAAGTAAGAGAAGGCATAAAGGTGAAGTGACGTGACATACAGCCAAGTATGGTGACCCATACTCAGAATTGGTGCTCTGCATTTAACCCATCCAAAGTGCACACACACAGCAGTGAACACTGTGAACACACACCCTGACCAGTGGGCAGCCATTTATGCTACAGCGCCCGGGGAGCAACTGGGGGTTCGGTGCCTTGCTCAAGGGCACCTCAGTCATGGTATTGCCGGCCCGAGACTCGAACCCACAACCTTAGGGTTAGGAGTTAAACTCTCTAACCACTAGGCCACGACTTCCCCAATTTTTTTAAAGGTTTAATGGTTAGAGAGTTGGACTTGTAACCCGAAGGTCGCAAGTTCGAGTCTCGGTGCCGGCAGGAGTTGTAGGTGGGAGGGAGTGAATGAACAGCGCTCTCTTCCACCCTCAACACCCATGGCTGAAGTGCCCTTGAGCAAGGCACTAAACCCCCAGTTGCTCCCCGGGCGCTGGATATATAGCTGCCCACTGCTCTGGGTGCGTGTTCACTTCTCACTGCTGTGTGTGTGTGCACTTAGATGGGTTAAATGCAGAGCACCAATTCTGAGTATGGGTCACCATACACGACTTTCACTTTTTAAAAAAAAATAATGACAGAACTTCGATTTTTTACATAATCAGTCTTTCTTTCATCTCCCTCTGTGCCTGAGTCGTCTTCACTCTCTCAGCTGCATCTTGCCCTCAGTTGCTTCTTCCTTTCTCTCTAGGGCGATGGACATGCTGGCCATATAAGCCTTGGATAATGAAGTCTGTGTATGGGGAAATATGATTGAAATCCTTTTAGTGCTGGCTTATATCGACTCTCTTGTATGCAGTCAAAGGCACCTCTCGCTCTCCTTCTCCACACCCCTCCCGCTCCCCTCTTTCCATCATGTTTTGATGTCTACTAATGGTCTATGTACAAAATTCTTCTCTGGTGGGTACTGAGCTAGACATCTCATGACCTGAAAAATGTCTTCCTAGGACGCAGACCTTCTCATGTCCTTCTGCGAGTTCTACAGTTTCCAGACAAAAGCATCCTTTATAATTCCACATTTGCTGGAGATGATTTACTTCCAGTCGTGGACTGGAAAACACAGACTGTTGTAATATGACTTTGCTTAAGATCAAATCATTCAAAGAAAAGGATGCAATATCATTGGAAAATATTCAGAAAGGTAATAGTACACTAAAAAAGGAAATTCTCTGGAAATTATCCAATACCGGACAAATTAAAACAATGTAAAAAGTTAATTTAATGTAATAACAGTATAATATGTCATAAAAGAAGTTTTTCTATCTCCCATCTCCCAAAGATTGATATTCTAAGTGTAGCCATTTATTTAAAATAGTTATTAAGGACATCAATTCAATTCAAAGAGGAAAAAAGCCATACTAACTGTTGCCTTCTTTTGTCAACTTCAGTTCTAGGGACACCTAATTTTTTACACTTTATAAGACCTATGAAAATTCATGAAACACATTCATCTTGAGTGAAAGTATTAATGTTTTGCAATGTGGGTGAAAATGTGCCATAAAAATAGAAATCTTGTATGCACCGCTCATGAATTATGAAAGCATCTTCCTTAGCAGTGAAATGAAATTCCCAGTCTGCTCCTATTATTGAAAAATGATACAAACAGGGCTCTCAGCATTAGCACATGACTACCTCAGAGAAGAGATAAATACAATTGAGAATAAACATCGTAAATATTTGCTGGGGAAATCAGAGCAGATGTTTGTCCAGTGTACCAGATACTCCTTTATTATGGATCTCACAAGCTGCGACAAGTCATGCTGTTACACAATGAATTATATGGCTGTTCTTTGATTCTTTAAAGGGATAGTTCACCCAAAAATGAAATGCATCATCATTTATCAACTGTCATGTTGTTCCAAAATAATTCACTTTTTTTTTTTACACCTGTAGAACAGTAGAACACTGTAAGTCTTATACACAGAAGAATGTCCAAGCTGCTCTTATCAATATAATGAAAGTGAATGATGAATGATTTTCAATCGATTTAAAATATATATATATATATATATATATATATATATATATATATATATATATATATATATATATATATATATATTGTTTTTTTTTTTTTTTTTTTTAAGCAATATTTTCAAGACATTACGTTTAGTTGACCAAAACAAAAAGATACTGTATGGTTTCAGAAGACTTCAAGTAAGTTATATGGGCTACTTTATGGTAATTTTTAAGCTTGACAGTACCTGTCCTCCATTCATTTTCACTGTATGCAATATAAAAGCTCAAACATTCTGCTAAATGTCTGTTGTTGTTCTATGGAAGAAATGGTGGCAGAACTTACTTTTTGGCTTAAAATTATAAGAAGGACATTTGCCTGTGCTTACAAAGAGTCTGCAAGGCTATTTATAAAATAAATGAGAAGAGAAAATGTCAGAGGCAGAAAGGCTTCTGTTTCTAAGAATCTGCCACTTTTCTCCACTTGTTATGTGTTGTGTATTCTTAAACTCTTTATTGTCGTAGAGTACATAATGTTAAATTATTTGCCAAAAGTCAGTTCGTGATCTTTCTGCATATAAAAAGTGTGCCAAAAAGTCAACATCGTCTCTGCTGGGAATAGAATTAATTTAAAGTCAATATCGCATTTAACAACACACATAATTGCACACATAACTGTTTCCCCTCTACAGAGTTATACACAATTTTAAATACTGTCGGAGGCTTAAAGATACAGTTCACCACAAAAAAAAAAATATCATGTACTGTACTTGCCCTCATGTCATTCTAAACCTGTATTACTGACGACAGAAGATATTTTAAAGAATGCTGGCAACCAAACCATATACAAAAGCATAAGCACGTCTTATAAAATCAGTTTAGGTGAAAGCATCAGTTAAATGGCTGAAATATAAATCAAGTCATGGTCATAAATACTGAGAGAAACTCCAGGAGTCAGTCACAAGGGGGCGCTCTGAAGCCTACTACATGCCACAGAGGAAGACAGGCAGGCGAGACAGAAGAGGCAAAGGAAGGAGAGGCTAAAGGAGGGTGACGCCTCTGGCAAGACAGAGGTGTCACCTTGTCATACAATATTTAACCGAACACCTGTGAGATGATATCACATTAACAAAACACTCTAGTCAGCCATTTACTCTTTAGTATTCTCACAAGATCTTAAGGCGGCGCAGACCCTTTGCCTTCATACTTCACTCGCCTACCAGCATTTTTAATTGCAGCGCTCAAGCTCGTTTAAAATTCCAAATGAAAACACACTTGGAAGAGAGGAATAAAAAATCGTGGGTTAACAAATAAGGCATTAACCCGCACCTAATTAGTATGGGAATTCGGTGGGGGAAATTTCAGAGTTAAATCACTCATAACTCAAGCACCATTAAGCCACATTAGCACATTTTTGCTTTGATATCACTATTCAGAGAACATTAGCGCTATCTTCACAAACCGTTGCTTAGTTAAGCACCGTAATTAGATAAATGGTGGCGGCAGCCACAGCGCCCAGAGCACCCTACCTTCCGGATGCCTTCTTTCGATTCCTCCACATTGTTTTCGGCTCCTCCTGTCCGGTTGATCATCCTCCACATCTGTGAGTACATTGGGTCCCTTTCGAAAGGGTTCATGCCTTTACTGCGGACCTGGTCGTAGACGGCCGAGTCCAGAACAGTGCCGTATGGCAAGTCTGTCTGCTTAGCCAAATCCTGCAGAGACCTGTAGGGGAACATTGAAACATATTACAATCTGAAATTTTGAGAAACAACATTACTGGATTGATGCCTGGGGGCGTAATAATTTAACGATTAAAACCTTATTTGCAAAATCTACAATGTGGATGCATGAATACCCACACGTTTCAGCTTAATTGCACCAGTGCAAGTGAGTATAAATCCATCCAGCAGCTTTGTTGCGCAGACGCTCACCCACTTATATTATGTCGAATACTGTTTATTCAGCAATTTGTGTTAATATCTTACATCTAATTAAAAGTTAGCCAACCAAGGGACAGTAATTCCCCGCAGTAATATTTATATTAAGCAAATAATTGGAAAACACAATAAAGATGGAGGCTTCTCTGTGTCCCCTCACGCCATGATCGAAATACTGCAGTTCATCAAAGCGTTTCATTAAGTCTCACTTCATTTTGAAAACTGATAATGATACAAATTAGTGCCTCTCGTAATGTGTTAATATTCAACATGATTAACTCTGTAGTACTATTTCTATACATTTGAGCATCAAGTCAATGACAGCAGAAAACGTGGGTTGGTATCACTGAGATTCCAGCAGATAGTTGGACTGACCTCTAATTTTTCAAATATTATTACATCAGACAGCTGTCATCTTCTTCTAGTACTTAACTCCACTAGCACCCTTTGAAGGTTTAATGAACTTGCCCACAAATGTTAATCTTTTATTGCTCCCAATTAATCTTGGCACTTAATCCCCGCCCCTCCCTAAGAATTGGGGTTATGTGTCGGGTGTCATTTGCATGGAGAATTGCCATAAAAATGACCCGTGAGAACCCTGCAGTACTATAAAACACCACTGAAGGACTACTGAAAAACGCTGGTCCGTTCAGTGAAATTTTGCTTTCAATGCTAATGTAAGTCCTTTGTCTTTGTGTTCTACTCTGTGGGTCACTGTGAACCTACTGTGTACCTAATATAGAAGCACTAAAAGCAATTTTCACTCCTGTGTTGACATATTTCTTATTAAAATTGAAAGTTTAACGTTTTTAAAGTAGCTTACAGGCTTTTGTTGTCACAATCATTAATGATGATTTGCTACTTGTTATAGTCAGCTTCCTCAAACTACACTTATCTTTTTAAACTTCTAAATTCTGTTAAGAATAACAAATCATAAGACAGATAATACAGTTTAGAGAATTACTAATTACTTATACTAATAATAATACATGTTTTTAATGCATAATAATAATAATAATAATAATAATAATAATAATAATAATAATAATAATAATAATAAATTTTAAAGTAGGGCTTATAGTATAATAGATTTGTAATATAATATATATCCTACAGTTTAAAAGTTTGGGGTCAGTAAGAATTTTTTTTTTTTAAAGAAATTAACTCTTTTATACAGCAAGGATGCATTCAACTGATCAAAAGTAACAGTAAAGACATTTACAATGTTACAAAAATTCTCTTTCAAATTAATGCTTATCTTTTATATTTTAGATTATTTTATATTCTTTTATACTTTGTTAATCAAAGAATTTTGACAAAAAACAAACAAACAAACAAACAAACAAACCAAACAAACAAACAAACAAACAAACAAACAAACAAACACACAAAAACATTGAAAATAATATTTTTTGTTTTTAAAGTAGGAAGTAATGTTTTACATTTTTTTTGAAGGATTATGTGATACTGAAGACTGGAGTGATGATGCTGAAAATTCAGCTTTGCCAACACAGCAATAAAAAAAAAAAAAAAAAAACTTTTACAGTTATTTTTTTTTTAACATTCTAGAGAAAATCTGGAGAAAATCTTTGTAGTGCAGGATGAGTCTTCAATATTTTACGTTTGTTTTCCTGAAAGAGAAAAATGCATATTTTAAAAGTGTCCATCTACGTTTATGAGTACACTAGGATATAGATGTCCTCACAGTTAAATACCATGCACTAAAAGCCAGAAAATGATGTCTCCAAACAGGGTCAGGGTTAAACAAGTAGACTGACTGTTGTAGATTTGCCCTAGATTGCAATATTTATAGATTCAGTTGACTGCAGTTAAATCCATCTCTGTAATTTTTAATACTAGTGGAACATTTGCAAAGCAGCAATGTGTTCTTGTTACTGCAAAATTCAGTTAGCCTCAAGAATAGCAATCTATCTGTGTATATGCTTTTTCACACCCTTTATAGGTGACCATCTGGCGGCATTCAAATGCTATGGCCGCTTAGCTGATCTCTTTGCTCTGTCATCTATGGCACAGAGTGACTGTGACTAGCCAGACCGCAGGCAAACTGGCATGGCTGGCAAACTGAGAGCGCACAAAAAAAAAAAAAATCTCAAGAAGCCTGTAGCCTGGCCCTCCTTCACCTTCACAGATGGATGCATCTCACAGTACGGAGCCGCATTGAACAATCTGTTTCTTAAACCATTTTTTATTTTTTACTTCTAAACCAAGTTCTTTGACAATATGCATGAATATTCAAACACACTTCCTCACAAGGGCACATTGTAATGCATATTTAAACATTAAGGCTGCAGTACAGTCTTTAATACTCTTCTCTGTTAAAAAGGCAAATTGGATGGCATTTTCATGCTGTTTTGGGATAAAAGTGAACATCAGTGACATGTTTCTTTTTTTTTATTTGCTAAGCTGTATTACATCCAGCAAATCAGTGGCACGGTCTTGCAAATCATTCAAAACAATGGCAATCAGCACAAACAACATCCATCTCAAGTGTTTTCCTCACTCACAAGATGATAAATCTTTTCTCTAAACGTCTACAGCTGAATCCAAACCATCACGGTTCCAGCATGTGCAAAAGTAAAACAAAACTAAAAAAAAAAAAAAAAAAAACTCAGTTTCCACAGTTGCGGGTATTGATTTGTGCTTTTGATACTTACCTCAGAATTCAGACGTGTTAAAAAAGTTTCACATAAATGCATTCGATATCAAATAAGTACAAAGCGTTCGTCTGAATTCCTCGAGGACCAGCCTGATGAATGAAACGAGTGAATGTATAGATTTTGTGCTTACTGGTTAAGAGCTATGTGGGGTAAGTGAGAGTTGTCGATAAGTTGATGTTGTCCTGATTTAATTAACACTGGGTTAGGATCAGTAAAGTCGCTAAAAAGAGACTGATGAACTAACGCTCCTCATTTTGGTCCCCTATCTTTCTGGCTTAAAATTCTCACAGCAACAAAATAATATGTTACTAAACAAACTGTAGCGACTTTACATCTATTAAGTACTGAATCTCCTCTCAAGACAAAATGTAATTGTGAACTCACCCCAACACCCAGTTTGTCTCATAAATCTTTCAGCTCATCCTGACTGAATTGTGTATTTTAAATACAACAGACCCATGGGTGCAGAGTTTAGGCTGTAATTATTTCTGTAATGACCCTGCCATCGTCTACACATTAAAAGATAATACATTTAAATTTATGGAAATCTTAATTAGGTGCATAGAGCTAGAATCAAGCGATCTGAGCACAAGCTCATTAATGATAATCTAATGCAAAGAAAAATAAACAAACTGAGATCTTGAAAAAAAAAAAATACTAAATACTCTAATTTTTCCTATTAACGCCCCCTCCCCAAATCGCCTACATGGTTATATGATGGAGACGAGGATCATTACAAGCACAATTAACTCTATCACTACTAGTCATCGCTGAATTTGATTAACCACATGTTAGACATTATAAATCACAGAGTACATGTTATTACAAAATATAGTTCACTCTGTGGCTGCTGGCCAATAGTGAGTCTAATTAGTCTAATTACTGCACTTGATTAGTGACATCTCATAGTAGGCTGAGTCAAGGCAGTGACTGGAGAGGATTATGATAGTTTATCTTTTATTTTTAATTTTTAAATAAAGCAAATGTAAGAATAACATTGTATATTGTTAGCAATGTTTAAAGCCAAACGCATTACTGGACTAAGTCAACTTAGGTTTGCTTGACTATCCATACATTACTTTTTTTTTTTTTAAATGTTAAAGGGTTACTCCACCCCAAAAAGAAAATTTTGTCATTAATCACTTACTCCCATGTCGTTCCAAACCCGTAAAAGCTTTGTTAGTCTTCGGAACACAATTTAAGATATATTGGATGAAAAATGGGAGGCTTGAGACTGTCCCATAGACTGCCAAGTAAAATACACCGTCAAGGGTCCAGGAAAGTATGAAAAGCATCGTCAGAATACTCCATATGATATTAGTGATTCTACATGTGATGTTATTGATTAATGAGTATTGTTTTTGTGCAATGAGAATACTTTTTGTACACAAAGAAAACAAAAATAACGACTTGATTCAACAATTCCTCTTCTGTGTCTCTCCAAATCCGCGTAGCGACAATTCTGAGCAGCACACAGATGGCGTACGCTTCTCTGTGTTGGCTGCGCTGCGCTGATGCACTGTTTGCTTTTAAACCAAAGCGTAAATATACGTAAAAAAACGTATCCCTGTGGCCGGGCTGACACAGAAGAGCGTAAGCCATTTACGTACTAGTCAGATTTGTAGGATTTGTCTAGTCAGACACATAGGAGAGGAATTGTTGAATAAAGTCGTTACTTTTGTTTTCTTTGTGTACAAAATGTATTCTCGTTGCTTCATAAAGCTACGGTTGAATCACTGATGGCAGATAGAATATTCTGACGATGCTTTTCATACTTTCCTGGACCTTGACACTGTTATTTATTTGGCAGTCTATGGGACAGTCTCAAGCCTCCCTGTTTTCGTCCAATATATCATAAATTGTGTTCCGAAGACAAACAAAGCTTTTACGGGTTTGGAACGACATGGGGGTAAGTGATTAATGACAATTTTTATTTTGGGGTGGAGTATCCCTTTAAAAAGTGAGTATGAAATATGATGTATTAGGGTTTTGAGGGATGTTTATTTGTACACCTCTCCATCATTGTATTTTATGTTTTGCCCTCACAACAAAAACTACAGAGATTTGATCATCAAACTAAGCATTTAAATAACATCTTAGACATTATTGCGTAAGAAGTTAATTGAAATTTTTGTCCATATAATGTTTTTTGACTATTGTAACATATGACAGGTTTTACAGGGTTAAAATTTAAACGAATTAACTGATTGATATAAGTAGTTTAAAAAAAAATATATATATAAAAACAATACTCAACACACTTAAACCACCACCACCTCAAACTAATAGGAAGTGACGTAATTTTTCAAATGTTCAAAAGGCATACTATCTTAACACATTCAGAATTTGTTGTTTTTTGATGCTTGACAACATTCGTCACCAATTATACATCTACCTGTCACATAAAAATATATGTTTTTTTACTAGTATTTATAGAAATTACATATTCCTGACTTCCCGAAAGCTAATAATAGAAGGCCATGATCTTCATAACAGGAAGAGCAGCAGCCGTTCTGGTTTAAAATGTACCACCTCATCACTAATTAAATTTATTTTTGAAATAAACTTCAAAAATCACCTTTTCAAAATGGAAAAAGCAGCATTTTCTGTCTGTCTCTAGGCGGTTAAATGAATCACTGGTGCAGAGACGTCTGACGTCATTCTCACTAGAATGATAGATCTAATTTGTGCCACAGGAAATTAAAACAGAGTTTGCATGCCCCCAGGAGATCTTCCACACACACACACACACACACACACACACACACACAAATACACACACAATGTCAGGTTTAACGCCTGTTTCACACATACTCCGTCTGCAGTGTGTATGCGTTGCATATTTTTTTACTCACCCATGTGAACGATTACAGCGTTCACACTGCACGCGGTTGCAGTCCATCAGTGCATTCCAGGAGTTAAAGTGACAGTGCATTGTTCGCAGTAAAAATTACTGACACGGAAATGCAGTAATGTCACAATAAATTGATGCAATTAAAGTCTACTGTGTTTCACAGTCAACACATGGCTTTTTGGCTAGGTTTAAAAATGACAAGATCACTCTTGGCCATGCACTTTTAGATAAACAAGGCAACATAATATATGCACTTTTATGGAGGTAGAAAAACAAAGTTCTTTAAGACCAGTGGGATTGCTTGTCATAAAGATTAAAATGCAAAAGGCACAAGAGTCAACTGTTTCTGTCAGTGGTGAGTTTTCATTTGAAATGTTTGTGATAGCCTAACAAGAAAAGTAGGCTTAATGTTGTGTTTAATTGTGTTGCTGCTTATGATACAAACCTAGAAGTCAAATGCATGAATAATACGCTGTTTATATTTATTGAGTTTAAACCAATGTCTAAGAAAGATTGTTACTGTGATAAAAGAGTGTCACAATGCTTTTTTTTTCTTTTTTTTTTTACATGATTTGAAATGAAAATAATGGACAAATGGTGTGTTTTTGGCCTAAACAGCCACGGATCAGTAGTGGAATGCAAACGCGTCCTGTGTGAGAGCATGAAATGTGAATAATGGATGGATGGTGTGTTTTTGGCATGAGTAGCTAACTTCTGGGTAGTACAAATTTGTCCCCAAAAATGATAAGGTAAGTACACAATATGAGATATAGAAGAGTGTGAGGAATGAATCACACACACACACACACACACACACACACACACACACACACACACACACACACACACACACACACACACACGCGCACACACACACACACACAATTTGACAACTGATTTGTGAAGCAGGAGCACCATGAAACCTGTACTGAGGTCTCGTGAGTATTTAACAACTGGACAGCCATTTTCACTGGAGGAATGCTGCTCAATTAATATCGTTCCTGTCCAAACACAACAAAAGCCAGAAAATCCTATCTTTGTTAGTGATGCTTAAACTACACAACAACATATTTATCTGAAATGAAGATTGAAAGCTAAAGAAAATTGTTTGTTGTTTTGTTATTGTACGGATGATTACAGTGTTTGATGCTAGCTGCAAGAGTGACACTTTGAATAAATGTGTGCACTCACTGAATGGAGTTCTCGATGCGGGAGATGGTGAGGAAAGCAGCCAGATTTGCCGTGTAGGAGGAGATGACTATTAGAGCAAAGAGCCACCAAACCCCCATCATCATCCTTGTAGCCAAAGTCGTGTAGGGCACCTCACCACCTGTAGAGAATCAGGAGAAAAGAGCAAACAAATAAGGCTGATGATTGTGCTATCTTTGAAATTACATGATCAGATGAGTGAGCATTCAAAATATCTCTTAAATAAAGACCAATCTGGCCATGCAAATCTAGTTTAGTTCATCATATATATTTATAATACATATTTAAAAATCTATATTTCATCAATATTAGTATTCTCTGTTGGTTGCTCTCACTGAAAACATATCAGAAATATAACAGAATAATATATTAGAAATATACATATAAACATAATATATCATGGATGTTTAGAATTATTTTTTTTAAATAAGATAAAAACACTGATTATTATTATTATTATTATTATTTTTTTGCATTGTAAACATTGTCAGCATCTCCTCAGTGAAATCATAATAAAAAATATGTAATGTTTGTCCCCGGCCATTTGTATTGTTAAATGCATCGTTATATTTCTGTATGTAGTTTGAATAAAAAGGGCTTCATCTTTAGTAGTGTAGTACTCTGACAGCCTGGAAACAAATGGAGGTATCCGAGTGTGCAAGATCTAAACAACTGAGACTTTAACGATGGAAAAAAACTCCATTTGAGTCAGACAAAAAAGGCCATCAATTGTAATGTCAAATCTACATTTCCCCAGTCACCACAGTCTGTTTATTCTGCATTTCAGATCCCTGCTAATTCACCAGCCAGAAAAGACAGCGGCTCCTCTAAAAGTACTGCACACCACAATTATGATGGATCTGCACATTTGAAGGCTCGCAGCAACACTGAAAATTGTTAAAAAATTTGTCCCATCTATCCTCGTGGCTTCCTGTATCATTCCAGCCTTGTGTGGTAAGTGCCAAGAATTTCAGCACTCAATAAGGTATCTGACAACTCTATTTCTGCAGGGGGTCCGCCGAGATGAGCTGTCTTATTCAAGAAAGTTTTTAGATGACTCACATACATACGTCCCGCAGGCTCTGCTCCACACAAACTTTTTGCAATTTTAATTTCAGCAAACAAGTCCACGAGAGCAAGTTGGCCCACTCATTTATTTTTTTTATTTATTTTTTTATAATCAACAATCTTGGGTTATCAGACTTTAAGGTTAGGGAGTGTCCTATTTAAAGGGCACTGCTTCCTTCATCTGCTATGTAAACCTCAGAGATTTTGGACTTCAATTTAAGTAAATGTCAGTGAATACTCAAGAAGCTTCTTTCAGCTGACTCTATACCAGTAATTCGCTAAGAATAAATCACTAAAGGAATCAAATCCATCCATCCATCCATCCATCCATCCATCCATCCATCCATCCATCCATCCATCCATCCATCCATCCATCCATCCATCCATCCATCCATCCATCCATCCATCCATCCAAGTTTTATGAAAACAATTCAACAAAGACATCAGTAAACTATTGTAGAAAGTTTATTAATACACATTCGAGTGATTCTGAGAATGTAAATTGTTGAACATAAAGTAAATCAATAAATATTATTGTATATTATTATATTTAACATTTTACAGTTTATAACCATTAAACACTGCCTGTAAGTGATTAGAAGCTTCTCTCACCTCTCTACTGCAATCGTGGCCAATTCCTCACTTTTAATGTTGTCACTATTTTCTTCAAATTCCACCAAATATTTTCAGTGAGATTTAAAGAGAAGGTTATATGAGTTTTCAAAAAATATCTCTTTTGCAGTTTGTAAAGTAGCTATCTTTCAATGTTAACAGTCTGCAAAGTTGTTAATCAAAAGAAAGAGTCGACTCAGAATCGCTTTAACAAGTCGTTATATTTTCGAATCTTCTGCCTGTTACCGGTATACGTCACTAGGAAACATATTAGCATAATCCCCGCCTGCCCATGAAATACGAACACTGTCTGTGTCGAAAAGATGCTGGAATACAATTCAAACCTTTTGTTGCACTCATCATTTTACAGATGTGTACATTTTGAATTGAGTGCTCAAAATATATAGTGTTTTTTTTGTTTTTGTTTTTTTTGCTAATAGGTGATGTACTGTATACCTAGTGCAGCTTTAGGTTTCAAGGTAAAGCACAATATTACTGTTACTATTTCCTAAGAACTTGTTGATTAAGGTAGACTGTCATTGTTCTAATTACTTTGTTTAATAATAAAGAATGTAGTGTAGCGCACAGTATTTAGAATCATTGTGAAAGTACTGTTTATGTAGTTATAGGGTTAATGCAGGGAGTAAAAGACCTGGTAGAGAGAGACGATTTAGTTAGGCTGGTGCGCATGTGATACAGCTGTTCTGTGTTAAAATTAAAGGTTAAGACACAGGGCGTCTTTTGTCTGTTGTTCTTCAGACATTACAGTAGACATATTTCAGTTTTCAAACTGTATTGTTTCATCAGTTAGTCTCGTTAGCACTCGGCTAACGTATCCACCATTATTGTTTTGTTAAGTGTTTACAGTTTAGCAGCTAAAATTTTGCTGTGGGCATGATATTATTGTTTTATGAGAAGCTGCATGCTAGGGTTACCAGGTTGTCACAACAAAACCCGCCATATTGCTACTCAAAACTAGCCCAATCGTGTTTCGAGGGTAGTCCCCCTTTAAAAATCGCCTTCTGGGGTGTAAAATACACACTTTCAGTAGGGGTTCCCCTGGTAAATTCGCATTCCAGTGCCTAAATATGACATTATTGGGGTCGCTACAACCCACGACATCAAAAACAACCGCGGACTTGGCAACACAGATGGTAGCGCTCGCTAACTTGCTCAGGCTGACCAATCAGAGGCGAGTAAGCTTATGGAATGGAGGGGTTTACAGACATTTCGCTCAGAACTGAATTGAACGAACCGTTTCAAAATCATGGATAAATGACTCTGTATAAATGTATAGTTCCAATTTGGTCACATCACTCTATAAAACATTCTTCCAGAACTCCACAGGTATAGCCAAATAAATTTTAACTTATTCAAGTTGGCCTCCTATGTTCTTCTTGATCAAGAGTGGCATTTGGCAAGATGTCCATTGTCCAAACTTACAAAATATGTTTTTTTTTAACCACTGTAAAAAAACAACGTAACCGTAAAAGAACAACAACAACAAAAGAAGGTTTGTTAACCAAAGAATGAATACCTATGAATCATTATCATAAAATATATATTTTATTTATCAGGTCTTTCAAGGAACTCAATGACCCTATAAAACAACATAAAAATAGATAGATAAACGCTTTTTGTGGTTTGGCAGATTGGTATCATACAGCTAAATGAGTTAAATGTCTATCAGATTTTAGTTTTTACATAAAAGTACATGCATCCCTCAAGCAGAATTTATTTTTTTGTTCTTTTTCTGAATAATGAAACTTTAGTTCCTAAATTAAATAAGGTTGAAATTTTGACTGATTATCTTCATAACCAAGCGCATCTGTGAAATGAAAAATAATCATACAAACAAAACCAACATCTGTAAGAGTTCTCGGTGAGAACATTTGTTCAAAATCGAGGCAATCGACTAAAAAACTCATTTCCATATTCAACAGCGCTTCAAAAAGAAGATAAAGGTAGAAACTGGATGGTAGTGCAATGAAATACCTACAGTACTTCTGATATCCTGAAGCAAATATGTTACAGGAGAAAGCATGATAAATGAAGGGGGAAAAAATCTCTAACTATAGTTTAGGAAAAAAGTTGAGTGCTCATACTGGTGCAGAAACTCTGGCCTGGAGCCTGCTAAAGCAAATGAATGTACAAAATAATGAGTCTGAGACTTTATAGAAATTAGACTTAACACAGCTACAGGAGGTTACCGCTTAGGGAAATATAACTGCAATGATATATAAAAAATAAGGATCTAATGTTATAAAGAGCCCAATCTCACACTTGTATGGATATGTGAGCAATGCTAAGCTGCATAAAAGGAAAAGCAAAAGTGTCAAAAATACTGTGCTGTTAAGGATTAATCAGAACATTTTATGCTAAAATAATTCTATGAGCTGAAGCCAGCTGGAAAAGTCAACTACAACCAACCCCCCGAAAGATTATGTGCTGCTGTGTAAAGATACAAACTGAAAAATGTGTTTCAAACAAAGAAAATGGCGTTTTTTTTTTTTTTTTGCCACATCCGAAACAAGTTAAAAACTCTGATCCTGAATTACTTTTGCCATTTTATGCAACTGCAAATCAAAACACTGCCTAAACAGTCAATTTCACACTGGCCCTCTTATTGAATAAATCATACACCAAAAGCAAGCAATGTGAATATGGCATTATCACTGACGCTGTAAATTCACACGGAGCAACTATTGAGCCCTGACTTCTGAACTCTCATTATAATCAACAAAGCTGGCCATGTTGCAGAATAAACCTCTATTTACACCATGTCAACATCTTGTTGATCATAGCATTCTCAATTTCTCAGGTAAGTCACTTGCAATGTTTACGGGGCGTTCCACCATCTACATAATAAGCATGCAGTATCATATTACAACTACAAAATAATTCCAAATTCTATTTCATTTGAATTGTAAAGCTTTTTTTTTATATATATATAATGTCAGGTGACATTCATTTTTGTGTGCCACTGCAAACAGAAGCTTAAAACATGAAATTTAAGTAATTTGTGAATCAGGTGCTGATTTGGACTAGTTGTAATCACTGATTATAATCTATAAATTATAAAATGTAATTAAATTAACAAATACATTAAATTATAACCTAAATTAAACAGCTCTGATTGGCCATTGCATTCATGTACACAATGCAGATGTGGGAAAAGCTGATCCAAATGAAGTCCAGTAGCCAGTGTTTTTATTTATTTATTTATTTTAATTGTATTTTTTTTTTTTTTTTTTTTTTTTTTTTTTTTTACAAATAGTTAATTTTGCCTTTGTGATAATTTTTTTATTTTATTAATCTGATTAATTTTGAAGCCCTTTTTTTATCTTTTAGTGTCAATTAAACGTATACAACTGACTTTTACAAATGACTTTTTAAATTATACCTCCATTAATGATGCTTGTACCAGAGTAAACTTTTTAGTAAATTTTGTATAAGTTTATATAATAATTGTATAATAGGTTTGTGAGGGAACAGCAAAGGGTTCTTAAGTTGATGATAAGCTTACTAATTAAATCATAAGGAGGATAAATAAATACATAAATGAAGATGAAATATTTTATTTGTCTGGCTGCATGTATTATGAACACTAATCTGCATTGGGACCGTGAACATTATTGAAATATTTACTTAAAACCTCAGGGGATATATTTTTAACTAAATATTTTAGGTCAAAGGGGTTCAGTTGACTAAAAAAAGTTTAGGAGTTTAGGAATGTTGATGAAAAATGTTTAGTCCTGCACATAGGAGGTAGGGCTGCTAGAGAACAGGCTACCGTTATCAGATATGATTGGCAATGAGTATAGAATCGTGTCTGTGCTTTAGCGCAGGCTGATTGCACGCCATTCTCTGTGGCTGCAGGATGTTGATCTTTAGAAAATGAGCAGGATGGTAATGTAGCTTTTATCTGCACACCCAGCAACTGGGGTTCAAAGCCGCCCTGCCACGCACATCAAATCAGCAAGCCCCATTTCCAGCAGGTTTCTCACTGCTTGCTTTTGATTCAGCAGCAGGCCAGGGGCTACATACTCCTCTCAACCCCTCATTGTGAGCTAGCACCTACTGAGAGAAAGAAACAGAGACAATGCATGGATGACGGAGACAAAAAGCTAGTACAGTAGGAATGTATCTCTTGGAAGATTCTGAGATGTTTGTGCATGAAAGAAAAAAAAAACTATTATTGTTTTATATTTAAGTAATAACTACATATAATTTGATATTCAACTGAAATTGCATGCAAATGTCATATGTTCGAGGTATTGTAGATGTTTAAAGTGACAAATAACTTTGGTGTGTGCTTGGACTCTGATTCCCAGTGGCAGGACCTGAGCAGCCAGGACACTCCGAATTAAGTGGATTCCCAAGTGGCACAAGTTGCCATGAAACAGTCAAGATCCCTTCAGGGCTGTTAGAAGCCTTGTAAATATAGCTGAGGATGAGTGCATACACATCTTGTCAACACACTCTACTAGAGAGGTTGAAGAAGGCCATGAATGTCACAGGGTTTCTTTCCAAACATCTTGACTGATGGGATACAAAGCACTTGCCTGCTGCATTTTACTTCTTAACACTGAACAAATACTAGTATTAAGACGTTATTATCACAATAAGAATACGGACATTAATCATTGGATGAATTAATATTAGGGTGGCAATATGTGCTGTTCATACGGTACACGTCCTGGCCATGATTTTAATATTGCCTAAAACATCCAAAGCAGTTTGACCAATAACATGCAGGTATTGTACATAATCGACCAATCGTGGGGCTGCGAGTGAGAAGGTGAGATCTACAGGGAAAGATCAAAGCGATGCAAATATGCGCACGTGTTTGTTTGTTCGTTTGACTTGAAGCGTCGCTGCACACCAATCAAAAAAGACACCAAAGACACCAACTGTTCTGCTCTGCTCTGCTCTATAGCTCTCGTGAATGTTACACAACGATCGTCCTACACATTGCAAACAGCCAAAACCTGGATATTTTTGGCAATATTAAAATCCTGGCCAGAAAACTGCTTTTAGTAATTGAAAGTAAACTGAAATATAGTATAACTATTAAATGAAAAAAAGTTTAAATAAAAATTTTAAATTTTGCCTTGGAAAGTAGAAGAGAGCATGAGAGAGAGAGAGAGAGAGAGAGAGAGAGAGAAAGAGAGAGAGAGAGAGAGTGTGGGGGGAGAGAGAGAGAGAGAGAGAGAGAGAGACATTTTACCAAATTAGCAGATTTGAGGAAAAACTTCAAACAGCTCTAGATTTATGTTGTTGTTGTTGATAAGATGTAAATCTCTGTAGTCTTTCCATGGTTTATACACAACAAAAAAGTTCAAAAGACAAAAAAGTCTTTGGTATGAAATGTTCTTGAAAAAAAGGGTGAAATAAGGTTGTTAAAAATTCTTGTTTTTTTTTTTTGTTTATTTTTTTCCTGTTTTGAAAACTCTGGCTTCTTCAGAGCCACCTGAAAATTTACCTCTCCCTTTCGTCGTTTCTCAGCAGTTAAAGCAACTTCAAATAAGCCCTTTGAAACTACTGGTGCTGAACATTCAAAGGTTTATACATTGCTACCTTGTAAAGCCTTAAATCTCTGCAGCACCTTGAGAGCTGGAGATTGTAGCTTCTGATGAGTGCTGTTAGTTTTATTTATTTATTTTCTTTCTTTCCAAAAGCACTCTGGCGATAAATAACTTAAGGAAAAAACATGTAACTCGTTTCGCTGGAGCGCGCCTCCTTGCAGCATGTCACCTTTATTTCCCTTTCACCACACCAGACCTGCCAGGTTTGGGTGTGTGTATATATATATATATATATATGTGTGTGTGTACAGTATATGACTGCTATTTATTTAAGCCATCAACTATCCCATTATGAGGCTCACTGGCAAATATTGCCATCAATTTGCATACAGTTTAACGCTCTGAAGTGCGACCCTGAGTGCCGAGCCGCTATCGCAGCATGCAGCCACTCTGGAACTTTCAACGCTGTAAATCATCAAAATAAAAGTAAATAAACCACGAGGTGCACCTCCAAACACATCTCTTTAGTAACAGCTTACGAGATAGCAAAGCTAGCATGCTGGGTTCAGACATATGGTGCGAGAAACATATACACATAGGTGTAGAAGATAAAGGGGCAAAGAGGGACAGCTTAGGCGGACAGCCCAATGAAACAATATTTTCAGAGAACTTGCCAACATGTACTATCTCAACGCCATCTTGCCTACAGCGGTACTTGCTAGTCAAACATGATTTCATTATTTTTTTTTTATTGTTTCCAGCAAGATTTACTTATTTATTTTTACCCACTGACTTTTTTTTACTACAAAAAAAAAGAAGTAAAAACAAATCATGATGAAATAATGTTTTTTAAACTTAAAATTAAAATAAAGTAAAAAGCAATTTGAGAAGTAATTTATTTTAAATATATAAATTATATTTTAATATTTGTTAAAAATGAGAAGAATTTAAATACAAATACAAAGACTTCTATTAATATACAGTGCCTTGCGAAAGTATTCAAACCCCTTATTTTTTTTTTCACGTTTGTTTTTATGTTGCAGCTTTTTTTTTATGTTGCAGCCTTATATAAAACTGCTTGAATTAATCTACACTCCATACACCATAATGACAAAATAAACAACAGGTTTGTAACATCTTTGCAAATTTATAAAAGATAAATAACTTAAATGATTCCACTGCATAAGTAGTCATACCCTTACCTGGGACAGTTTAAATTTAGTTTAATTTAGTTCACTTTGAGTGAAGCTAACCTGTGGCAATTTCAATTGAACGGGTATGATTTGGAAAGGAACACATGTCTTAATAAAAGGTCTGACAGCTGAATATGCATATTAGAGCAAAGACCAAGCCTTGAGAACAAAATAAATAAATGAATAAATAAATAAATAAATAAATAAATAAATAAATAAATAAATAAATAAATAAATAAACCTGAGCTCAGAGACACCATTGCAGCAAAACACACATCTGGGGAAAAGTTCAGAAAAAACTTCTGCTGCATTGAAGGTTCACAGAAGAATGTAGCCTCCATTGTCCATAATGGAAAACGTTTGGAACAATCAGGACTGTTCCTAGAGCTGGCCTTCTGGACAAGCTGAGCAATTGATGGGGAAGAGCTTTGGTAAGAGTGGTGACCAAGAAGCTGATGGTCACTCTAGTTGAGCTCCATGATCATATGTGGAGATAGAAGAAACATTGCTGCAACACTCCACCAATCTGTGCTTTATGCCGGTGTGACCAGACTCAACCCTCTCCTCAGTGAAGACAAATGAAAACACACTTGGAAAAAAGCACCTAAAGGACCCTCAGACTGTGAGAAACAAGATTCTCTGGTCTGATGAACCGCAGTTCCAAGCATCATGTTTATCCTTGAGTGGCCCAGCCAGAGCCAGGGCTTGAACCCAATCAAATATTTCTGGAGAAACCTGAAATGTGTATCTGTCCCCATTCAACCTGACAGAGCTTAAGAGGTGAACAAGTGAGGTGAAGAATGGCAGATAATTGCCAAATGCTGATGTGCAAAGCTTGTCGCATCATACCCTAAAATATTTGAGGCTGTAAATGTGCTTCAACTAAGTATTGTGTCAAGGGTTTGAATACTTATGCAATGTACTTATTTCAATGTAATTTTTTTTTTTTTTTATAGAAAGTTGTGACATTTTCTGTTTTTGCTTTGCCATTAAAAAGTAATTTAAAGTAATTTAAAGCAGTTTAATTTAAAGCAGCAATGCTGCAACATATCAAAACGTGATAAACATGAAGGGGTCTGAATACTTATCACAAGGCATTGTATTATATATATATATATATATATGGGGTCTAGTAGAATATGGGTATACTATATCATATATATATGGTCATATAAATAGATAGTAGCCATGTAGAAAATGGCTCAACTGGTAGGTCATAAAGTGGATAGAACATGGTTAGCAACAATACACCACCACCACCAGCCTGAAGGTGGGCTGTGGATACATTTCAAACTTTATGCTCAATTGGTACTGAAGGCAGCCCAAAGTATGACCAGGAAATTTTTTACTTCCACATGGACCTTCTATAGCCTGTGCAAATTGTAGCCTCTGTTTCCTGTTCTTAGCCGACAGGAGCGGCACCCAGTGTGGTCTTCTGCTGCTGTAGCCCATCTGCTTCAGGGTTCGGCGTGTTGTGCGTTCAGCGATGGTATTCTGCATACTTTGGTTGTAACGAGTTGAGTTAATGTTGCCTTTCTATCATCTCTAACCAGTCTGCCCATTCTCCTCTGACCTCTGACATCAACAAGGCATTTTCGTCCATACAACTGCCCCTCACTGGATTTTTTCTCTTTTTTGGACCATTCTCTGTAAACCCTAGAGATGGTTGTGTGTGAAAATCCCAGTAGATCAGCGGTTTTTGAAACACTCAGACCAGCACGTCTAGCACCCACAACCATTCCATGTTCAAAGTCACTTAAATCCCCTTTCTTCCCCATTCTGATGCTCAGTTTGAACTTCAGCAAGTCGTCTTCACCACATCTAGATGCCTAAATGCGTTGAGTTTCTGCCATGTGATTGGCTGATTAGCAATTTTTGTTACCAAGCAATTGAATAGGTGTACCTAATAAAGTGGCTGGTGAGTGTATATAATATTTTAAGAAATGTTTTAACTGAAACACTAGTCACATAGACTGGTTAAGAAAGGACTAAGGCCCGTTCACACCAAGAAAGATAACTATAAAGATTATAAATTATAAAGATAATTATAAAGATTACTATATTAGCATCCACACCAGCGGACGATATTGTCTGTTTATTCTCAACGCATACATGTCTACCTCTTTAAATTCTTGAACTTGTGACAGCAGGATTGATTCTGATTGGCTGTCAATATTTTTATCATTCATCAACTGGGGAAAAAATCGCTCTGAAAGTGATTCCAATGATATCGTTTCTCTGTGTCTTTATGGTTATAGTTGTGGTGTGGACTTTGCTATTCTTTAATATTGAGAATGATTTTTACAACTATATGTTTATCGTTATCTTCATAGTTATAGTTCTTGGTGTGAACGGGCCTTTACTCCATAGCATTTCCATATGAATACAAACAGAGTTGAAACATGAATGCAAAAATGTTTTCCCAATCAAAATACATGTGTATTACTACAGCTCACTGTTTTAAATGCTTTGTCTAATGCTTCAAATTTCATTTTGATATAAATAAATGGCTTTGTGTCAAGTGAAGCGTGGAGAACCCTGAATAGACAGAGGAACTCACGATGCATGTCAGAATGAGAGAAAGTGCTTTAGAAATGCTGTTGTCTGATAAATGTGTCAGAAGAGCCAAAATGCTACACACAAACTGCTTTCCATGTTCCCTTATCCACCCAAACGTTCTCTAAAAGTGGCCACATTTTTTTTCATCTTGTCATATCTGGCTGTCAATTTTTTTTACACTACACTGGTGTGAGGACACATTGTCATGACTTTCTGTATGACTCCTTTTGGGGCTAAAAAAAAACTCAACTTTGGGCTCAAAACAAAAAACTAAACCAAACCAAAACTTTTTTAAATGTCATATCTACTTCAGAAATTGGATACAGAGGTCTTTACTACGGCATGAAAAATTTTGGCTTGCTTTCGAAAGACTACAACCTTCCACTTTTCTTTAAGTTAAATGCGGACCTAAGATCATATATACAGTACATGCACACAGATGTACACACACATGTAATCATGAAATATGTATGGACACCCACAAGCCCAGTAAATCCGCATGATTTGCTAGGAGGCATTGTAATTATGATGGTACTGTGTGGAATGCAAAACACAGCATGTGTGATGAGTTTTGTGCAAACTGTGCACATTAGCTTTGTCTTCTCAGAGCTAAAACATTGTTTCACCAGCCGAGCATGATGAAAACTAGTTGAATATTATGTTAGAGCGCATTAAGTTTACATTTATACTCCCCAATAACTTATGTTTTATCCAGGATATTACAAGATACTCTCTCTCTCTTTCTCTCTCTCTCTCTCTCTCTCTCTCTCTCTCTCACACACACACACACACACACACACACAAAATAATAGAATCACCTCCCTTTCTTCTAAAGATATGTAGTAAAATGGAAAATGAAGCTTTAAAACGAAGAATCTCCAGTGAGACACCACCTCAGCCTGGAACTATGCTTATGAAACGTCCCACAGAGATGCCTGTCTATAAATTGAAGGCTAGAATCCACTGCACATTTTCCTGAGTAATCCATATGTAATCCCACATGAGTGCTCATAATGTGATTTAATTCTATTAGATATTGTAGGAGTGTACCATGAAGTACTTCACACAGTAGAGGGCAACTTGTGGGTTGTTTGCCTTCTGTTGCCCCTTTGATAGATAAAATGCAAAGCAAGTGTCCAAACATACTCTTTATACGTGGTTTGGCTATTTGAAAGTGTTTGCATAATTACTGAGTCATCAGTGTGTGGTTATACGTGCCGTTACAGACTTTGTAATGAGCTTAGACTATAATTAAATATGTTCAAGGCTGTATTTTAATATGATGAGATGACAAGTCTGAATCTGCCCTTATTCAAGTAAGAATCCCTTCATGGTTAGTTTACAGCATTCACATCTAGACATGGCTATTTACTAAACACATGGCTGACCTGCTAACCCACGCAAGCTGTCTGGAGTGATATAGTCATCCAGCTCAGTTACAACACCAGACTAGCACCTCAAAGGACATGAATTTCATATTTAAGCATGTTAAACAGCAGTTTCTAATTCTGTAGCAAAGACATTTATGTCAAGGAACATCTTCATTACTATTAATGTGCCTCAGAATATGTAGAACATGCCCATTCTTTTCAGTCACTAGTGTAGTTAGGAAAGGTGTTTTTTTCTTATGCAAACTAACAAAGAAACAAATAAATACATGTAAAATTAAAAAATATAAATTGTGATGTAACCCCTACAGATATGATTTGAGTAGCGCTTTAAAGGGATAGATGACCAGTGTTATTTTTTGGTAATTGAAATGAAACTAAAATAAAATAAAATATAAATGTTAGATGAAAAGCTTAAACTTAGACTTGTCCAGGCAATTTTTTTTTAAATATAAAACATTAATTAATTAATTAATTAAATAAATACATAAAAGGTATACAGAAATAAAAATGGCAAAAGCACATATCAGAATTACTAATACATTACAAGAATACAAGTAATGCAGAATTACTAACACTTAATTTAATTTAAAAAAACGTAATTTTAAAATTTAAATAAAAACAAAATATAAAAATAATAGCTAATTGAAAAAAATATTATATAAATATAAATAGCATCGATGACAAAATGTACATTTTTAAAGACTTTTAAATAGAAAAATAGGCCTAAAAATATTTTTTTGAATAATTTTTATTATATAAATATTTAATATCTATGTATATATATATATAATATATATATATATATATATGTATATATATATATATATATATATATATATATATATAATGATATATATAAGATGTTTGAGATGTTTGCATTCCATTTAAAGGCATAAAGGCACTTAGAGAAGTAGATATTGAAATGCATGGAAAAACAACTGAGCTTTCACAGAAAGAGGACTCTTTCAATGCATGTAGTGGGTACTCAGGAAAGAGATGCAATACATTATGCATGCCTACAACACAGCAGATAATCTAGCGTGATACAATGCACATCTCTGACGTGTGAATATTATGAGGTGTGTTATGTGGATTTTTGTTTTAGAAGAGCAGTTTTGAGAGTTTTGTGTGTGTTTTATTACGTTACGGAATGTGTTATACAGAGAAAATCTTTTTTTTTTTATAAAGTGTTATAAGTTCTCTAAAAAAGACGTAGAGGACTTCAGTTTACTCGGAAGCTGCATACAAATATCTGAAATTTGGAGAAAACCCCACTAATTCACTTTCACTTTTTGATGACTTCAGCGAAAAAAAAAAAAAAAAAAAAAAAAAAAAAAAAAGACAGAATGACTGATTCAGCAGATACTCTACTTCCACTGGTTTGTTTCTCATTTTCAGAATCAATAAACGTGATATAATTTGAGAGTCCGTACCGACAAGAAAAAATTACTTAATTTTCCCACTTGAGGAGAAACACTGGTTATTGTGCCTAATACAGATGGGAAAGGTGTTAATGTATGCTGAAAAGGCCACAAATCCCATCAGCCAAGCTGTGTGTTTATTTTCTTTATCATTTTTGTTTTTTAGGGGCATTTTCTCTATACTAGTCAACAGGGACCAATATAAAAGCCCAGCATTAATTCTCCTCTATCTTGTGATTTATATACACTCTAAATAAGCACAGAGACGGCCTGGATTTTAAGCATGCCAGTGGCTCCTCTCACCATCCTTTGCTGTCATTGCACAATTCTATGCTTGAGTGTACCTTTGGTAAATGATGCGGTACTTTTCACCAGCTCAAAATGGCATAAAAAACGACCACCTGTCAATGTCACATAAAAAAAAAAAAAAAAAAAAAAAAAAAAAAAAAAAAAAAAAAACCTTAATGCAAAAGTAGGACATAAATATAAACTAGGAAAAACTCTGCAAAGTTCCTTTAGAACTGCTGCTTTATTTTTCGATGTTAAAATACTTCCTATCAGAGTCTAATGTGCAGAGACATTAAGTAAGTCATTAGTAGGCTGATTTTCCTGAAAAGTGTAAACACTGTGGCTCTGTGGTGCTTTCAACATTGCTCAGTTTCCAAGAGCATTACAGTCAGCTCTGGCAGAGACATGTGACTGGGAAAACAAGCAGTCCACTAGAAAAATCACATGCCAATAAAAGCTGATAGCTTCATGCACTGCTGTAAAGTTGAATCTCACAGTTCCTCAGGCACCATGAAAGATCTTTTGCATATATAACAAGCTGACCAACACATCTTTAAAGTTTCAGTGTGATAAATATTTTCTCTAGAATCTTTACTCCTGTTCTAGTTTAATGTGCAGAGCTAAGGTTTGACTAAACGTCCAAGTAAACGTCCAAGTAAAAAGGGATCTGTATTTTTTTTAAATATAATATAAAAAAAAAAAATAAAAAAAATATAATATATATATATTATATATATATATATATATATATATATATATATATTTGGGCTGCCCCCTAAAACATCTTATTTAGTTCTGTCCTGAGTATGATATTTTATATAAAAGATGTTTACATATAGACCACAAGACAAAAAAAAAGAACACTTGTTTCTTAATACTGTGTGTGGTTACCTGGATCTCTTCCCTAGATGTTAATAGTAAACGTGTGAGAGCGTGTTATAGGCTATATCACATGTTATAGGCAGATATGAGAGCGCTATGTAACAAGCATTGCCATGGACGAGTAACTGAGTATCTCTTCAGCAAGCCGGTGTGCAAACTGCTGCAAATAAAACTAAAAAGTAAGTCGCAGACGCTCAACACAAAATCATTTATTAAATGTAGTAAGGCTAATTTATGTTCCTAGTGCGGATGCTGCTCTCTCTCCTGTTGCGGTCTTTGATCTTGAAATGAGCTCAGGATCAAATAAAATTCAGCACATATCTGTTGCTTTTGTTGACGTGAACTCCGTTTAATCTGTACTGTAAATTGCACGATAATTGTTGATAGGACTCATATCCGTTTTACAGAGGCACATTTATGTGGCCAAGTGTAAATGGAACCGATCGATAACTATCCGATCAGAGAAAATGCATGAAGTGACCAAAAAAAAATAAAAAATACAGATTCCTTTTTACTTGGACGTCAAATTCTATTCAACACCGTTTCTGCTTGTTAGGCGTTGGTAAGGCACATCCAGTTCATTTCACAAGTGCCTGTAATTTAGTTTAGTGTAATTTATGTTATTTATATATAAATATATATATATATATTCTTGTTTTTATCTAACATGTATAAAAAATAGCTTAAAGAGCATTGAACACCACTGACTTTCAATGTATGAAAAAAAAAATCACTTTTCAAAACACCACAGATTTAAGTCAGTCATGTAAGTTTGAAATGGGTGAACTACCACTTAAGGCATTAAAAAGGTAGATAAAACACTGCCATAACAACCTCCAATGTTATCTTGCACTGACTGACCCCATAAAAGATAAAAGATCTGTACTGTATGCATTGTAGGCAATTATTTAAGACCTTAAAGTATCTGTTGAAGAGAATGGTGAAAGTTGTCGTATCAAAAGATTCCAGCAACATTCTCATTTGGGCTTTCCTCTAAGGCAGTGCAAATCAGCGTCCTTAAGTTCAAGGCGTCTGTGCTGTCAGTCGGTGTGCGGTTAATATTTAATCCCCTCGTTGTCACTGTCAATTTTTCTCATTTTATTTAATCAGAAACTGGAGGGCAGGGGATGCAGGGCCTCATGAATTAATTTCAAATGGGTTTTCATTTAGAGTGTCTGATTATTTCATCATGATGAGTCATTTGTGTCATTCATGTTCTAGCTGGGCAGAATGAATTATGAACTCAAAGGGCCAAGGTTACAGCAAACACGCCCAGCTCTTCATGCAAGCGCCAAGCCTGGGAAAAGCTGTGTGAAGTGAAGCGTGAATGAAACAAAGGCTCCTGTCCTCCTTCGGTGGAGGTGGGCTTACGATCCATTCAGAATGAGCCGCAGAGTTCGTCTGACTCTACACTCCCACATTTGAGTGAATGCTAGTATAATTGCAGAGATGATTGACAGATAAATTATCTATCTAGAAAGGCCAGCTGTCACTGACCATTTTCAATCTTCCTGGATGGTGTTTGGATCTAATTCACTTAGTCACACAGTGCTGATGTGACAGAATTCATCAAGAGCCAGTTTTGCCAATGGCGTACACTTTCAACTCAAATAAAATACAGTGAATAATTCATGGTTTGTGACAGTAACACTTACACATAGTACACTTACACATCTGAGGTCTGACTCTGAACTTTAAAAGGGTCAGGCAGATTAAACATTTGGTATATGTATCAAGACTCTGAACAGATGACCAGTTGAACTCTTTGGGGAATTGGTCATTTTTAAAACAAAATGATACTTTTATCAAGAGTGTCAAGAGTGGCAGTAAGGACATTCAAAATGTTACCAAAAAATAAAAAATAATAATAAATGATTAAATAAATGCTGATCATTTGAACTTTCTATTTACCAAAAAAATCCTGAAAATTGTATCAAAGTTTCTACAAAAATATGAAGCAGCACAACTGTTTTCAACATTGATAATAATAAGCAATATTCCTTGAGCAGCAAATCAGCATATTAGAATGATTTCTGAAGGATCATGTGACACTGAAGACTGGAGTAATGATGCTGAAAATTCAGCTTTGCCATCACAGGAATAAATTATATTTTAAAATATATTCAAATGTATTATATTTAAATAATAATAATATTTTACAACATCAGTCTCAGCCTTGGTGAGTATAATATTCTTCTTAAAAAACAAAAAATAAAAGAATCGCACCATCCCCAAACTTAAATGGTAGTACTGTATGTGTAATTTAACAGCATACATTTTTTTTTTAAATATTCTATATACAATTTTTAATAGCTTTTTTTTTAAAGTAAATTCAAAAATGTAAAAGTTTGTGCCCAAGCTTTTGATTGGTACTGTACATGAAAGATGTAAATACATAATTTACACACTTTGAAGATACTCAGAGTCAGAAAGCTGAGCACCTGTGTGCATCAGTGAAAAATCTTTCTTCTCTTCTTTATCTGAAGATGAAGAGCTGTATGCCGCTGAGTATTCTCTCATGCATGTATCTTGATCACGCAGATCATGACTCATTTAGACAACATATAACCTCAAAAGTACTTTGCTAATATAAGCATATATTGTATGTACATTATAATATACAGTGAATCTTAACTATATCATTGTTGCTTATCTATGTGGCTTTCTATGTAGCATGGCGTGTTACTAAAGGCAAGAGTAAAGAGCATACATGGCACAAGTGTAATGGATATTTGCAGTAAAAATAAATCCATGTTACACAGCAATAAGCAGATCTCAGCATAATTTAAGAAAAATCAATTATATTAAAAATACAGGTTACCCTAAAGAGAGCCTGAGTTTCAAATATTACATTAAGGAGAACTGCATAATTGTACATAGAGTATGGCAAATTAAATTAAGATTTTGTAGGCCTCTTAGTATTCATGTTAAGAGCTTGGAGGCAGGCTGGATAAAATGCAGAACACATGAAAAGGCTGGTTTTACAATGAGACATCGTTTTTAAAAACGTTATTTAAAAAAACTTACTATATTAAGGGACTTCAGGAGAATGTTAGGGGAATGTTCTTCAAACCTAAATGGAACCAAACCTAAATTGTGTTTACTTGGCTAATATTTTTAAATCATTATTTGCTAATTGTGTACTCTTTGTGGAAAATATTCTTAAAACCTAAAGGAACCGTTTCTGGCTGACCAACAGAGAACATTTGGATGGAACCATTTTAGGAATATCTTAGAACATTTTCAGAATGTTCTGGGAACCAAAAATAGTTACACTAAAAAAAAAAAAGGTAGCGTACAGTAGGATTCACTTTGAAAAAAAAATTTCACTCAGAAACTGCTAGTAAATTTCACAAAGAATAACAAAGAAACAGCACTGAAATAGCACTCTCTAGTAAAACATACTCCAATAATGTTTATTTACAACTTTTTTTTAATCAGCAGAGAATGCTAGGATGTCTATTCTGGGAACATTCCTGGAACATTCTGTGAAATAAAACTTGTGAAGTAAAGTAAATAGGCTTTTTATGCAAGAAAACAAGAAAACAACAAGTTTTGAATTTCTTTTCCGTTCCTTTCCATTCCTGTCAGGACTGTCAGGACTTCTATTCTGGTAACTTTTTAAGAATGAAACACTAACATTCTAAAAGCTGTTGCGTAGGCTTTTAAAGCCAGAAAACAACAAAACAATGAATTCTGAACTTAAAACACTAATGAATAAGAAGTGTCCCTTCTACCTGACAACAGTCTCTTTTATCAGGAGGGAAGGCAAAATAACTAATTATGCCCCCTTGCTTCCTGTGTGCCACCTTTTGTGAAGTGCCATCCACAGTCTGATTAGGTGAAACAAATAAGATGTCAGTGCTGAGATGGGTTTACGGTCATACAGTGTGTCCCCACCACACTCCTCTGGATGAGGTCAGCGGGGAGGCGGGGCAGGCTGAGCGTGTCAGTAATAATTACGACTCCACGCAGCCGAGGGCCCGGCACGTCTTGGGCTGTCTAAACGGGCCAGACTAATGAAAGGAGAAAAGTGAGGTGAGGCTGGAAATGAGTAATCTTTCGCATGGGCTGCGTGGGGCTCCCTGTGAGAGCAGAGAATGAGTGAGGACGAGTCTCGCCTCCCTCGAACAGCTTCAGTCAACTGCTCTCCACTTTTCATCTTTGTTCTCACCACTGTATTCTCTCATAGCTCTGTAACAGTATCCACTTGAAATAGATCTGCCACAATTATACAAGAAACAGCCCTGACAAGAGACTCTACTGGGAGTTAAGAGAACCACGGGTTTGCGTGTGTGCTGTTACTGTATATGCAACGATTTTGTGTCCTAACCACTGCTGAGTAGAAACAAACAAAAAGTAGTGACGCTTACCTTAATTTTTTAGTAGACTGAAAGCAATACAGATGTTTTTTTAAGTAATTTTCAGTATTGCTTGTTACTAAAAAAAAGTGCAAATAGCCCACATTGTTGGCAGAGTATATTTACACTAACTCCACCTACCAACATGTGATTGGGTTAGTCTACAAAGATGGCTTTCAAACATCAGCACAAGTTGTGTAGATGGTAAAGTGCATGCCGCAGTCTTTTTGATGTGTTCAACCTAGGTATGAACCCATCTGTTGCCGAACTTTTTTGCCCTCATTTTAAAATCTCATATCACATCGGAAAGGCATTTATTTTCAATAAAAATGAATGACATAATCAAAAAGTTGGAAATAAAGTATCGGATAGGGTTAGGGTAGGTGTAGGGAGGACTTTATTGTCCCAGCGAGGTGGCACCAGTATAATAATTTGAATTAAAATGATAATTTACACTCAATACGTTATTGCATACTGTTTTAGAATGTACTAGAATACTGATGTGCAGATAATTCCCACTATTTGAGTTGAGTAGTAAAATAGCAGAAAATCCTGCTATTTTAACTGTAAATACTAGAATCTATAGCTATTTGCACTTAGTATAAATAGCATATCGCTAAAATTACTGCTACTGAATTTTCACTTAGTGTAAATAGAATCCATTCCTATTTGCTCAATGTAAATAGCATTCATCGCTATTTGCAATTAGTGTAAACAGAGACGGGAAGTAACGAAGTACAAATAACATTCAATAACAAATCTCTAATAAATCATGAATCGGTTAGTCTTTACTGGCAACGCGATTTGGCTCGCACGCACTCCTCGTCTCCGCCAAAAGGTTTCTATTTATGGGGGAGTCGTGGCCTAATGGTTAGAGAGTCGGACTCCCAATCGAAGGGTTGTGAGTTCGAGTCTCGGGCCGGCAGGGAATTGTGGGTGGGGGGGAGTGCATGTACAGTTCTCTCTCCACCTTCAATACCACGACTTAGGTGCCCTTGAGCAAGGCATCGAACCCCCAACTGCTCCCCGGGCGCCGCAGCATAAAATGGCTGCCCACTGCTCCGGGGTGTGTGTTCACAGTGTGTGTGTGTGTTCACTGCTCTGTGTGTGTGCACTTCGGATGGGTTAAATGCAGAGCACTAATTCTGAGTATGGGTCACCATACTTGGCTGAATGTCACGTCACTTTCACTATCAGAGTTATCAATGCATGTGACTCGAGAATGGAGTGAAAGCGCCGGGTGGATCAGAGAGGCAGGCCTTCAAGTGCAGGTCAGTTTCATCTGTGAATAGGCTACTGTAGTTTTGTCTTTGTTCACTGCTAGCATAACTTAGCATTAGCATCCAGAGGATTAATAATAGTGTAAACTAAACTAAATTACCATCATCACTCAAAATACTGTATACTAAAGGACATCATTATCTACTGTAAAGTTACAGCAGTAATTTAGCAAACAAATGTTATAAAACATTGTTTTATTTTATACGTTTAGATTGAGCTAGAGCAGATAACAACACAACCCTTATGAAAATTAAAACCCAAAAACCATGGTTACTATAGTTAAACCATGGTAACCAGAAATTAACCATGGTTTTGCTACTCTTACCATAGTCTAACCATGAAATTTGTAGTAAAACTATGGTGGTAAATTGAAAAAGTTTGTAATCAATTAAAAAATATGGTTACTCTACTTTTTCTGTAATAAACCATTTTGATAAGAGAAATATATGACTCATGATAATGCAATAACATGTTCAGTAAAACACTGTCATGGTGTAAATATTGTGCAAATTTTGACATAATATAGTTTATTTGTTGTGGGTGTATGGGATGGCCTGGATGAGTGTGAGATTTCCCAGCCTGCAATTTTGTACCAGTCCTACCCTGTTCTACATGGTGGTTGTTCAGCCTTGATACATTCATTAGCTAACAGAATTTTAAAAATAAGTTATTTTGTATTACTGTGTCAATATGTCGTGAGGTCCAGTTACCAGCGTGACACTAAAACAGGTAGCAGTAATGGGTACTTTTCACTTACTGTAAATAGCATCTAATTGCTAATTGCTAAATAGGACCTAATTGCTGCTATTTACTGTAAATAGCATTTATTGCTATTTGCACTTAGCTGCCAAAAAAAAAAAAAAAAAAAAAAAAAAACAACCAAACAAACAAACAAACAAAAAAAAACCTTGATTACTGTAAGATTACTGAAAAAAAAAAAAAAAAAAAAAAAGGTGGGAAGTCACACATATCATGTAAAGCAGCTTTTAGTTTGTGTCTCATGAGTGTTCTATATCAGACAGTGTGTGTGTGCGCATCTGTTTGTGTGGAAGAATATTTATGCTTATAGCGTGTGGAGCTGTGTACTGTGGAAGCACTGCTGAGCGGTAGCTTACATCTCGGATCCCAGTGGCAATTCGCAGCAAGGTTTGAAATTATACACTAATCTCTCTTACACATTCACGATGAATCATATAGTGCTGAGTTATGCTCCAATATTGCATGCATTACATCTCCTCTATATGCACAGTAGGGTTGGAGGATGATGAAATCAGTTCCATGTGCAGGAAAGAGGAAGGTCAGTGGAGGCGATGTGTTGCTCAATCTCCAGCAGTGGGTCTGCAGTGGTGCGCTAGGAGGTCCGTCAATTATTGTTTGATCTGAAACTTATTTTTGACTAATAAATGAAAATATGCTTTTACTAAAAAGTTTAAGAAAGCTAAATTTGAACACTTTATGACACTTAAAAAACAAAAACAAACAAAAAAAAAACCTATATTAGTTAAGATGAACGTGCAATGAAAAATAATTCTAAAGCATTTATTTATCTTAGTTAAATGTTAATTTCAACATTAGCTAATAAAATTAAAAGTTGCATCTGTTTAATATCACTTAATGGACTAACATGAACAGTTGATCTTTTTTATTAACTAATATTAACAGATTAATTAATACAAATGTATTGCTCAGATTTAGTTATTGTTAGTTATGCATTTATGTTAACAAATAGCACCTTTTTGTAAAATGTTACTTGATTCATTGTCCCTCCCACATTAGTAATCAATTCACATTAGTTAATGCATTAAGTATCATGATCTAACAAAGAAAAATACTGACTTCATTAAAGTTAGATAATGTTAATTTCTATATTTTCTAATATATTTCACATTCCAAGTTGGATAAAATATTTTGAATGTATTGTGAATCAACACAAATTGACAAAGAACTATGGCATATTTAAATTAACATGAACATAGTTTAATAAATGTAAAAATGTTAATTTTTAGTTCATAATACTTAATGTCAATTAAGTAATTCTGTTTAATTTAAACTTACCACAATGTGTGCCAGTGTATAGATTAAAAATACATTTGTTAAAAAATATAATAAATATTTTAAAATGCATTAAACGTATATGACTGTGAATTTTAAATTATTATTTCAATGGATTTGGAATGCAAAATTCATAAAAAATGTATGGAAATACATTAATATGGTGCTAAATGCACGTTATTAGGCCAGGGTTAAAACGCAACTACCACTTTTAAGTATTACCCAGCAGGGGGTCCTTGGCCTGAAAAAAGATTCTGAAACATTTCAAAGCTTGCAGACCCTCTAGGGTGATATTTGCGACAGGATTTCATGCACTTCCTGCAATGTATGTCTTCTCAGTTTGTCTAATTTTTGACTGAAGGGTCATCTGGGGTTTGACTTTTCCTGTCCACATCTGTGAGCACCCGTCTGTAAGCTCAAATGCTGGAATGACGAAGACCCGCAAGCCATTGAGGGTGTTTGTGTGCTGGTTTGCCCATGGTTGTACAGATTAAAGCTAACGGTAGTCAGAGCAAATCCTGCACCGTGCTGAGTAACCCAGCACTGGGTCTCTGTGTGTCAGTGATAAGGCAAAGGACATGTTGTATGGGAAAAAAGAGACGAAAAAGAAAAAAATAGCTTGTTCTGTTCTCTTCTCTAAGTGGCAGACAAAAACAGGGTTCTTCAAAGCCATTATAATGTCTCTCTCCAGACTGACGTATGACGCGGCTGAGAAAGAGAGTGAAATCTACAATGTTGGAGTATGCGCTTTTCATATTTCAAACTTGATGGTGGAACGAGGGGGAGCTCAGTCAGAACGAAGATGAAAGGAATAAGAGAGAAGAACAGAGATGAAAGCACTGATAGAGGCCTGTGGCCCTCATATTCATTGTGACGCTACACTTTTTAGTATGTATATGCATGTTAGGGTTGGTTTGAGGAGTGAGGGTCGAGTTAAACAGATGTGTGAACACAAATTGGGGGAAATGGAGAAAAAAAACGAATGTTTATGTGTGTGTGTGTTTGTTTCTGAGAACATATCGAACTGTGTTTAGCATCGGTGTGCCACAGAAACTCATCTAATTGCAAGCCACTTGAAAGGTAGGATAATTGAACCTGTCACCTATCCCTCTTTCTATTTTTTCCACCTCCTTGTAGTCTGTTTCACTTCTTTCTCTTCTGATGCCATAGCACTTCGAATTAACCCATCTCTGTGTCGACTTGTGAACCGCAAGAGAAAACGCCCTTGAGATCTACTATCAAACACATCCATGACTTTCCTGTTTCAGTGGATAAACTTTATTTGGAAGAATACTAGATTTTTATATTTTCCAAAGAAAAGTATATGCCTTAGAAACCACTTCTAATTAGTTGCACAAAACCTAACCAACCTAAGGGGCGCTCAAGGGTCAGAGGATATTTGGAACTTAGCCCAGATGTCTTTGGATGCTTATTGGATTATTCTTTGATGAAATACTGAAATATGGTATATTTTACTAGTAAATGTTAACAGTGTTACACCTAGTCAGAGCTGACAGCCTTGTGGACAGCACTCGGACTCACAATGTGGATGTGCTTTAGTGTTGTTGTTTTAGTCAACCTGAAATTAAATACATGTAAAATATTTTTCTTCTTAAAAAACTAAAAATTAGAAAAAGTTGCCTTGCCTAGATATGTTATATGAATAAAGTTAAAAAAAAAAAAAAAAAAAAAAAAAATATATATATATATGTAACCTTTTGTTTAAGGATTTATTTTAGTTAAGTATATTTTAATATATATATATATATATATATATATATATATATATATATATATATATATATATATATATATATATATATAAATAAAATAAATCCTTAAACAAAAGGTTACACCTGCTTTTAATATTATTATCTAATATTATAAACGTTTATAGTCTGAGCTGTATATACAGAATAACAATGGTATATGTAAATTGGATGCTCGAGACATAAATAAAGATCAGATTTTCTAAAAATTTGCAGGCTTTGCCATAACGTCTCGGTTACGTATGGTAACCCTCGTTCCCTGAAGGGGAATCTGAATCTACTTCGAGTGTAAACTAAATGAGCCAATGCACACTGGCATGCAAGTATTGCATCCAGCTGCCGCTGATCACAGCATGAGTATAATAAGGCAGAAGGTGCAATGCATACCAGGTTTTCACTGAGGAGCTGAGCCGGTGACTTGGAAGGTCAGCCCGCAGCTCTACAAATATCTGTCAGCAAGGCACCATGAGCCAGCGCCCAGGAGGATGCAACACTTCTAGTTGAGTGAGCTCGCAACCTGAACGGGCAGGGCACACCCTGTGCCTGATAAGCCAGGTTTATGGCATCCACAATCCAGTGGGCCATCCTGTGATTAGAGACGGCATTCCCCTTCTGCCGGCCTCCGTATAAGACAAAGAGCTGGTCTAAGGTCCTGAAGCTTTGTGTCCGGTCTACGTAGCATCTCAATGCTCGGATGGGACATAGCAAAGCCAGGGCTGGGTCTGCCTCCTCCTCCAGGGGCAGCGCTTGCAGGTTCACCACTTGGCCTTTGAAGGGTCTAGTGGGAACCTTGGGCACATAGCCGGTCCGGGGCCTCAGGATTACCTGGGAGTCAGCCAGCCCAAACTCTAGGCACGAATCGTCGACTGAAAATGCATGCAGGTCCTCTACCCTCTTGATGGAGGCCAGTGCAAGCAGGAGCAGAGTTTTCAATGAAAGAAACTTTAGCTCAACTGAATGCAAAGGCTCGAATGGGCCCAGCTGTAGTGATTTTAGCACTAGAGTCAGGTCCCAAGAGGGTATAGAGGGGGGCCGGGAAGGATTTAACCTCCTGGCCCCTCTAAGGAACCTGATGACGAGGTCATGCTTACCTAAAGACTTCCCATTCACGGGGTCATGGCACGCTGCAACAGCGGGAACCTGGACTTTGAGGGTGGAGGGAGACAGCCTTCGCTCCAGCCCTTGCTGCAGAAAGGAAAGCATGACCGCAATCAGGCATCTTCGGGGGTGAGATTTGCTCCTCATCTTCCCGGACTTTGCACAGTGTCTGTGCGAGAAGGCTCACTGGGGGAAATGCATATTTGCATAGGCCCCGTGGCCAGCTGTGTGCCAGTGTGTCCGTGCCGAGTGTTCCCTCGGTCAGGGAGAACAACTGGCAGTGAGAGGTCTCTGGAGAAGCAAACAGGTCTACCTGAGCGGCTCCGAACCATCTCCAAATCAGCTGGACAGTCAGGGGATGGAGTCGCCATTCTCCCGGGAGCATTGCTCAAGACAGATCATCGGCTGCACGGTTGAGCAGGCCCGGAATGTGAACAGCATGAAGTGACCTCAGAACCTTCCGACTCCAAAGGTGGCTGGCGAGTTGTGACATGCGACAGGAGCGCAGACCACCTTGTCGCTTGATGTACGCAATGGTCGCTGTGTTGTCTGTTCGAACCAGCACGTGCTTTCGTCGTAAGCGTCCTTTGAGGCAGATCAAGGCAAGATGCACTGCTAACAACTCTAGGCAATTGATGTGCCAATGCAGCTGCAGGCCCATCCAATCCCCTGAGACTGCATGCCCATTGTACGTGGCCCCCCAGCCGGTGTTGGAGGCATCCGTGTGAACCACAGCATGCCTAGAGATCTGCTCTAGGAGCACCCCTGCTCGGAGGAACGCAAGATCTGTCTACGGGGTGAGGGTTTGGCGACAGGCCAGTGTAACTTGGACCCAGTGAGTGTTGCGCTTCCACGCCCACCTCGGGACTCGGCCATAAAGCCAGTGCTGGAGCAGTCTCATATGGAACAGGCTGAGCGGTGTAAGTGCCGCTGCAGCCGCCATATGCCCCAGAAGCCTCTGAAAAAGTTTCAGTGGGACCGCTGTCCTGCCCTTGAACATATTCAAGCAGGATAGCACTGATCGCGCATGCCCCTCTGTGAGGCGCGCCGTCTGTTAGACCGAATCCAATTCCATACCAAGAATAGAGATCCTCTGCTGCAGTTAGAGTTTGCTCTTTTCCCTGTTGACCCGAAGGCCCAACAGGCTGAGGTGCCGGAGCACCAGGTTCCTGTGCTCGCACAACTGATCCCGAGACCGTGCTAGTATAAGCCAACCCTCTAGATAGTTGAGTATGCAAACACCCTGCTCTCTGAGGGGAGCAGGAGCCGCCTTTCGTGAAGATACGGGGAGACAGGGGTTGAGTATGACAGGGAAAGTATGCTTGTCCTGATAGGTCGATCGCTGCAAACCAATCTCAAACACACCCGCGAAGATGCTTTTCTGTGTCAACATCTTGAATGGAAGCCAATGAAGGGCTCCATTCAAAACTCGCAGATCCAAGATTGGCCGCGAGGTGGAACACAGGGACCCAACTCGGAGCGCAAGGTCAGTGGCGGTTCGGAGTTCTTTCAGAACTTCTGGATCGTGACCACCCTCATGCAGGTCCTTCAGTGCCTTGGCCTGGTGCACCTGCAGTAACGCCATAGCGTGTAAGGTGGAAGCAGCTTCCCCGCAAGCCATATAGGCACTGCTGGTTAGACCAGACGAATGCCTACAGGCCTGGGAAGGAAGCACCGGGTCTCCCCACCAGCAGGAGGCAGACTTAGGACACAATTGCGTCGCTGCCGCCCACTCCACTGGGGGAATCACCGAATACCCCTTCGCTGCACTGCCGTCGAGGGTGGTGAAGGAGGAGGAGCCCACCGGCCAGTTTCTGTCAGTAAAAGGTGCCATCCACGACCAGGTGAGCTCATCATGCACTTCTGGGAAGAAAGGCAACGGGGCGGGGCACTGAGAACCAGTGTTAGCCAACCCCAAGAAAAGAATCATCCCGCCACTAGGGCTCGGGACGTGGTGGAGATTTCCACTCGACCCCTACCCTCTCGGCGGCCCGGAAAAGCATAGCTGTCATCTCTGGATCCGATTCAGGCTTTGCCACCCTCCCGGAGCGTGGCTGAATCTTCATCGGACAGCTCTCTCTCTGATGCTAAGATCGACATCTGGTTGGGGGGAGGCCCACTGGATACCACTGGTACGCTCTTTGAAGAGGGCCCAGCGCGTTCCGTGGGTTGCTCCACTGGATCGAAGGTACCAGAGGGTTGGTTCCCTGCGGGGTTTGCCACCACTGTAATCTTCAAACCACCCGCGCTACAGCTGGAAGTGGTTCTCGTCTGTCGGCCTCCAGAACGAGTCCCAGATTGTGGCAGCGGCAATGGGACTCTGCACCCCTGAAGGTAGCGGAGCCTGGTTCACAGCTCCGAGATGGTCATCTTCCCGCAGTGAGAACATGACTCATCCACGAAGGCTACCTCAGCATGCTTGATGCCCACACACGTGAGGCAGCGATCGTGACCATCAACCGTTGCCAGGTAACGACTGCACCAAGAAACGTAGTTCACAGCAGACACAGTTGAACAGAACGATACTAACGCTCGGCTCCAAAGCGAAAAGCTGGTATGCATTGCACATGCTGCCTTATTATACTCACACTATGATCAGCGGCAGCTGGAAGCAATAATTGCGTGCCAATGTGCATTGGCTCATTTAGTTTACACTCAAAGTACATTGGTCAATCAAAGCGATATCCCAATTTGTCGGTCACCGACGTGACGTTGAGAGTGACCGAATGAAAGGGAACTGCAAATTTCTTTGGGGATGTTGACATACCAGAAGGCTTCAGCAGTAATTTAAATGAGCTTTCTTTTTTCTGCAGAATAAACTACAATTACAAATACATCTGATTTCCAGAACAGATTGCAGCTTTGAATGATTTTATATGTGACAGGGCTTGAAAACTTTGCGGGAAACATAAGGCAATAAAAAAACAAAAAAACAAAACAAAACCAAAACACATTCGGGGCTTTACTAAAAACATTTGGGGCTTAAGCCTCGGAAGCCCTCCTGTAGTTCCCCATGCCAATTCTTTATACGAATTTAATAAAGAAAAATAAGATGCTAAAATAAAACATACTGATGCAATGCTGAATTTTTTGAAACTGCTTATTTTTTAATTTGAACATCTCTTATGTATTGCAGTATCTATAGTGATACAGTACAGTAAAAAGTGCTTATAAAGACTGCAGTGCATTATAGAGGGAAAATTTGAATTACAGTTCATTACAAAGCTACAGTACACGCAAGAAAGTTTGCGGAGTAATCAGTGGTCGGCTTCAAAGATCTTATAGCACAAATGCTTTTTCTCAGTTAATTAACGTGGTTCCTTTAGTAAGCTTAAGACATCAGGGAGCTTGGCATTAATTACAAAACCACACATTTTACTTACAAACGCACACAGATAAAGAAAGATTTATGGAAGATCTTCTGGGATTTAAAAGATGTTAAAAAAAGTAAATTTAATTCAAAACCATTCAAAACCAACTGAGGGTTTAGTTTACTCAGCATGTGTTAATTAACAGGCTCTACAATTCTTTGCAACGGTTACAGACCAGATAATAAAAAAAAAAAAAAAAAAAAAAAAAATATATATATATATATCTATATATATATATATAATTAAAAAATTAATGCAATGGTTCTTAGTTGGTTTTGTTTCAGGTTCTTTTGAATTAAAAAAAAGTAAAAAAAGAAAAAAAAAAGGCATCAGGATCAATACAGATGATTCTTTATAAACAAAAATATGGTGTGGTGAAACATTTACAATGGAAAGTGAATGGGGCCAATTTTGGGGCATTTAAAAACAGAAAAGTTATATAAAACTGATTTTAAAAAATATCACTGAAAAAGTAATTATAACAATAACAACAACTTTTCTTATTATTGTGTATCATTTAAAAAATAATTATAAAATTTGATTAAATATAAAATGATTATAATTAATTAAAACTTTTGATCTGTGAAGGTCTCATCAATTTCACTGTGATTTTAGGTTTTACATTTCTACATTGTCATGGCAACAAAAAAGTAGATTTGCGAAAACTGACTATTTTACCACTAAACAGTACAAATTTTGTAGTAGTCTACATTAAGCCACAAGTGCAGTCAACTTACTTTGAACTGAGAATACTATGAACTGGAAAGGTCCAACAACATGAAATAGCTCACATGTAATTAATTCTCTCTGTATAAGATATACAGAAAGAAGCAGCATAGAAATTAATATGAAAATGAAATTTATTTAAGGGGGATATATAAAACAAAAAGTCAAGAAGCATCAGAGGAGAGAGGCAGAGGTCTTTGTGAGGCAGATGAAAGTGACTCATCAAAGAGAGCGACACCAGCTATGCCATTCCAGCTACATCCCTTCTCTCCCCGTTCCCTTCTCTCTTGTTTTAGAGATTGGGTGTATTTGTACAACCAGCTCTCTGCAAAACATCAAACAGGGCTGCAAGACAAAGGATGATAGTGATGTTTTAAGTGGTTGGAGGAATGCATGTGAGCACACAGCGCAATTGTTCATATACAATTGCGTCTTTATTTGATTCTGGTGACATAGCCTATTCAACAGCATGTAATCAGCTCCATTTAAACAATTTCATACTAAAAAGATACCAAACTCGGTTCAGTGGTCTAATGAAAGCGCATTAATAAACTGATTTCTCACCATAATGAGCATGTTTCAAAAAGAAGCAGAGATTGCAATTATAACAGAAATGGACCCAGATACAAGGGAGCAATTAGGCTGTCTTATTATAATCATTATCATTATAACCAGCTCATGTAAATTTACTGATATTTGGTTAAGTACAATTCCATGCAAATGTCAACCTTTCCATTGGATAATGAAGTGTTTACCCAAAGAACGTAACATCGCTTAGGTCTCAGTTTTACTGTATTAATGCTTTCTAATGGAATTATTAAAGGAAATGTTATTGTTTACCCCCAATACAACTATTGCAACCACAATAAAACAAGCTATGTTTGATGGTTTCAAAAATAGGGATTTTTACTTTATCTTCTCAATAAGTGTCTCACATGGCCATGTTTACACATCATCTACATGAAAATTTTCAAAGGACACATCCTTGTGTTTAAAAATATCAATCGAAAATTAAATGAAACTGAACCAAAGGCACATGTATAGGCAAATTTTCTCCTATACACCACTTGTATTTTTTTTTTTCTTTTACTGTTACATCTAAAGCAAACACTAGACATTGTACATTTGCCTTTTTTTTTTTTTAATGGTTAAAAATATAAATTCGGCCAACATACACTGAACAATAAAAGATCACACACTAGACTTTCAATTCATTCAGAACACAGCAAATTTATACAGAAACATGAGCCTTATTGCTAGGAGATGCATGCCAAATGAAAACACCTCAAAATATCAAACATGTTCATTATACTTAAGAGTTGTGTAGTGTATAGATGTCAAAGACATACGTCTGGCACATTTGAATTCTTCAATAAAAGCACATATTGAGAACACTTCATGAGTGAAGAGACCATTAGAGGCTTTTATAACTAATAATGTCCATATTTCCTTAAAAAGACAATAATCATCAGAAACTTTCATTCTGTAGTTGTTGTTGTTATTGGATTCTGGAAGTCACAGAGTACATACAAGCAATAAATGTTCATTTTTTGTCCATACCCCAAGTTAATCTCTCTAAAATGAGAAAAAAATCTACAGCGAGATCTGCAGGGGTTTAGAAAAATGCATACAAATGATGTGCTATAGTTAGTACTTTCTCTCAGAAACACACGCGCGACATAAGAATTGGCCTTAGCGTTTTCACAAACCATCTGCAGCAAAACATGCCAAAATATTGCTGGTAATTAATAACATCAATTGATGTTCACTCAAAATGTTGAGGATTCAAAACCCTGACAGCCACTGAAGCAGTTTCCCCAAATCTTTCTTTCTTTCTTTCTTTCTTTCTTTCTTTCTTTTCTCTTATTTCCCATTTCTATAGACTACCCCTCCCCTTTCCCTACTCCCACTCTTTGATTTGTCCAAAAAACAGCTTTTGACCCTTTAAGAATTTGAAAGAAAACCAGAAAGTGCAGATATGATTTGCGTATAATTTCAAGATTCCCTTGACTCCTTCTATCGCTGTATTTTCCTCCTTTTGTAATATATAATCTTTGGTGCACAAAACACTCACACACATCTACCATTACACACAGACACACTTTAAACAGAAAGTGAGCACTTAAAATTATCTCTCTGCCCTGCTGTTCTCTGTATCTCTACTTTTTTCTCTTCAACACAAAGCATATCATACGGTCATGCACAAACTCACCCTGTTGAACGAAGGAGCCGTAGACAAACCACATGGAGTTGTAGAGGGTCGTGGAGGAGACCGAACCCATCGGCAGTCTGGGAGGGTTCAACCAGTTGAGGAGATACACCAGAGTGCCCACCAGCAGCACTGTGCCGGCTATACAAGCCCACAGAGACAGGTCGAAAGGGGCCAGGCATGCAAACATATCCACCGTCCTCTCCGCCTTCCTCAGCAACACACCGACGGAGTAGTCCATGTAGCGAGTGGTGAAGTCTACCACGCTCTCCCGCTCAGGAGTGATGGTCAGGGCTGACAGACCTACATCTGCTCTCTGTCCAACAAAAAGACACAGAGAACCGACATTTAAAACCAGATCACACAAAGAACAGATTTATATGTGCATCACACTTACAGCATAAAACAAGAATAATATTGGGCCAATCCAAACACTAAAAAAGTGCAAAATGAGAGCAGAATTTCACAGAAAACACACATTAACAATCACATTAAATTCTAAAAATATAAAATTATTGACATATATTTTTTAAAATATTCACATTTTAAAATATTTATAAAAGAATTTGGTAAAAATGGATTCCAGTTTCCAGTGAACACTTAACAAAAAAGCTGAAACAGAAAAACAGGGTGTTTTTTCCTACTGTGCCTTTACAGACTTGTGTAAATGCACTCTTTAAGCGCATTTGAAATTACCTTTTTTATGAAAGATGTTTTTGCAAGTTAGTGTCAATTAATCTCTCTATGAAGAATGTTTTGAGATCCCTAAGTTATGTACATAATAAAACACTTCTCACATAATAAAGAAAAAATTAGATTCCTTATGATATAAGCATTTTAACATTGTCTCAGATTTAAATTTCAGTAGCAAAAATAGTGATTCATTCGATTCATTAAATCAGTTAAAACTGGCTATATCACTGAAACATGACTGTGATGTGCTTGCAACAGGGACTGAAAAATGCATACCTTGAACCAATCCAGGTTATTTTGGATTAAAAAGTGATTTAAAATATCATTAGTCATTGTGTATGGAGGATATGAAGAAACTCAGTTTAAAAAACATCCATCTTCAAGACTTGGATAAAAACATACTGAAATGTAAAAATCTATTTCCATTTGCTATCTCATCTTCAAAAAGAGATCAGCTTAATGATAAATGCTAATTTCCATTATGTTCAATCAGTAAGCGTAAAAATTCACAGCACTCCTCAATGTCCCCAATCGCAATATAAATAAATAAAAATATCCACATCTTCCTCCAATGAATACTGAGGCAACACCGTCTGCTGCCAAAACTAATATTGTTTTTATGGCCTTTAAATGCTAAACAACATCTAATATGTTTTCTTTCCTTTTTGGCAGTTCTGGAAATTATTGTGACTAGGTGCGCACTGCAGCAGTGAGATTAGATGAGACCTCTGCAGCCTGAGAGAGTTCCTGTCAAGAGACATTACCATCGGCAGAACAAAGGCACGTCATTATCATAGGGTGAGAGCCAGTGTCACCTGTCTGACTCCCATTAACCTGCCTGGCCACCTTCAGAGATCGGGGACCCCCACAGGACCTCTGTGTTTGAGTAGGGTTAGAGAAGCATCCGGCGCCCGGATCACTTCTCAAATGTTAATCCACACAACGAGTGCCTTTCTGATTGTCTCGACCCTGAAACTTGGTAGTACCAGACTACTGCTTTATAACAAGGGCCTGACAAACTACACTTTCAGAATAATGAGAATAATGAGGACTGGATAGACTGACTTTATGTAATTGGTACACCAATACAAATCTACTGAACTAACTACTGAATTATTACTTAAATTTAAGGGGTCATATGAGAAGAATCAAATTTTCTGTGATATTTTAAGATAAATTGTTTGATAGTATTCATCTGACACTAATACATCTCAAAACTCTTGTTCAAAAAGTGCACTTCATGATATAGGCTGCAAATTGTTTTAGTTTGATTTAGTTGTTTTTCTTTCAGTTGAGTAATAGTAGTTCTGTAGTTAATTCAACAGCAAACAATACAAAATACATGCTTCAAACTGTCCCTTAGAGGTGCGGAATTTTTATTTTATTTTATTTTTTACTGTTTTGTAATGCAGAGCTATCAATTGAGGAACAAACAGACATCCTAAATCCATAATACCTGTGATATTTATTTACTACATTAACTACATCATGAGTACGATTAAATGAAATGACAGCTGTGTATTGACGAAACACTTAGTTTTTGTGATACTTGCCGATTTTGTCTAATATACCAAGTCAATTGCAAATATGCTGTAATATTTTATAAAAAAAAAAAAAAAAAAAACCTTTTGATGAGTTGTTAGGAGAGTACTAAGAGCTTTGAAAAATTCACCACTTACTGATGAAATTGGTATAAAAAATACTAGAATAAAAAAGGCAATTATATTTATTTATTACACCTTAAAATTATTTTTTTTTTATTTTAATACATTATAAAATATAATTTATTCCTTTGATGACAAAGCTGGATTTTCAGCAGCCATTAACTCACATCACATGATCCTTCAAAAACTGTAACATTTATTTATTTATTTATTTTTTCCCCGGGATTTTAATAAAATTCAAAAGAACAGCATTTTATTTATTTTTTAAAGATTTTTTTGTTTGTTTGTTTGTAACGATGTAAGCCTGCACTGTCACTTCAGTCATCCATTTTTAATGCACACTTGCTGACAATCAATCAATCAATCAATCAATCAATCAATCAATCAATCAATCAATCAATCAATCAATCAATTAATCAATCAATCAATCACTCAATCGTATTGACCACAAACATTTGTAAAGAAAATTTTTCCCCTTTGTAATGCCCTGGCCTGTTGTATCATGTCATAAAAGCCTTTTAAAATTTGTTTTTATAAGATTAGAACACAAAAAGCAAGTGAAAAATCAAAACCTTTTTTTGCTGATGCTGAAATACCGAAATGCAATAAAACATCAAAGGTCTTGTGTATCATGAAAGCACACAGATGTGAAGTTGCTGGAAAACAATGTGTCAACAGAGACTGTAACAGTGGGATTAGTGCTCCTTAATATTTTCCTTGCATTTTGGTCTATCTCTCTGGAAATGAAGATAAGCAGCAGTACACTGTGGGTCATATTTCTGTTCCTCTGACCGAACAGTGGTGAGGAATATTCTCAGCGCAGGAAACAGTAGGGATGGAGGTGTGTCGCAGAACTGAAAAGGCTAGGGAATGGAAAACAGTGCGAGTTTTGGAGTAATGGCCCTGGAAATGTGTATCTGACCTCTCACTGCTGTGAGATTTGCCTTTTGTTTATCTACCAGCGGACAACATTTCAGTTTGAGGTTTTCCCTCATTCACATGTAAGAAATCTGCACTCTTCTTTATCAAAGCAGTGCAGACTGTTTGGGAATACTAGGGAAATTGAAAAGCCCAAGATAGCCAATGCAAAGCACACAAGTCTGCAGCATTCAGCCAGACTGTATTATGGTGGGCAAATCAAAGGCAGTGCTGACTGTGCTAAAATAATTCTGCATCATTAAAATAGTTTGAAATGGTACTTTCAGCTTTAAATAAGCATTAACACTTAAAGGGTTAGTTCACCCAAAGATGAAAAATCTGTCATCAATTACTCAGCAACTACTTCTGTGTCAGTCTTCAATGCGTGTTCACAAGAGTACCACAACGCAAAAATTAAATGACATGACAGGTTTGGAATGACATGAGGGTGAGTAATTGATGACAGAATTTTCATTTTGGGTGAACTAACCCTTTAAAAAAATTGTCTAAAATAGCCATCTCATTATAATAAGGGGTGTTCACATAAGCCCCTTTCACACTGCATGTTGGACCCGGAATATTGCCGGAACACTGCCGGGTCACCTTCTGTGTGAACGCAGGATTAATCCCGGGATTGATTCCGGGATTAATCCTGGGTTGGGGACCTAGTAACATTGCCGGGTTCAGTCTTGGAACGAGCGCTGTGTGAACAAAAGCCAGAACTAATGCCGTAAAGGGTGTGTCGTAGTGATGACGCACATTATCACGTGACTCTTTTAGCGGGTGTTTTTCAAGGCAGATCAACGTTCGCGACGAAACAAATATTTGCAAACTGTAACGAAGCAGAGATCAGTTAGTTCGCCAGCTTAAGTGAAAGTTAACGTGCCTAGCGTTTTCGACTCGTACATTACACGCCACACCCTGACCTTTACGGGTTGTGTGTGAACGCACGCACATATTCCGGGTAATCACTGGCAGTGTGAAAGGGGCAAAATCTAGCAACCCGGGAACAATTGCCGGGACACATTACTCATGTATTTTCCGGAATCGCAGTGTGAAAGGGGCTATATAGTAGTTTTGACCATGTAGTGTATATATACATAAATGAGCAGAGTTTTTCCGCATTTAAAACTGAATTTTAAACATGTTAGTTATACAAGGGTGAAGTTTGAAGTCAGACAGATAGATAGACACACAGACAGATTGGACGATTGATTGATTTTGAGGACTTTTGAGGACTAGGGTGGAAATACCATCTTTCCCAGAATGCAACAAATACATTTTTCTTCTGTCATTCCAATCCAACTTCCTGAGGGTGTAGCTAAATTCAATTTAAATTCATGCTCCCCAATTCAAGTTTTGCACATCCCAGATAGATATTGTGTCTTACCTTAAAAACCAGTTCTCCTATAAGACCATTCCAGGTTCCATCAGCCTGCTGGCTGCCATATTTGTGATCAGGGGCCACGTAGATCTCATATTTGAAGCCAAGGTAGTTGGCCAGAGCGTCCAGTACATCGATTGAGAAACCCTGGTACTTCTTAGGTTTGCCAAGCACATTTTCTGAGACCATCACAAATGGCTCTTCCTGGAAAGAGCAATAGAAGAGAAATCATTATATCAGCTTATAAAGGGACTAAATCATTGAGCTAAAAGCAACAAAAACAGTCATAGAGTATTAAGAGACACATACAAAAACAGTCCAACGGTAATGCCTATGGACATTGTAAGTGAGGGAACCGGTTTTAGTGTCAGCAGGGTATCATAAATAGTCTACTGAGAGCACAGCTTGACGTTCATGATTCTGAGGGTGGCAGATCTGTTCCTGGAGCTGACACAAGTGTTTACCTGAAGCAAACGCATAAGCTCCTACAGCAGCTTAGCTAATGCTCATAATTTGATTTGATTTTCAGCAGGAGGCAATGCTGCTGTATATGGGCTAAAGCTTAATGTCACTTGGCTTTAACCTCCTCTTATGAGCTGTGGAAAAATTCTGAGAAAAAAGTCAGAGGGGAATTAGTGCCACGTCATATCCAATCAAGAGTAATGCGAGGAAAGTAAATATGTAAAGCTTTGTTTTAATGTAGTTGAGTGAATTTTACATAGAATACAAGAGGATCTGGGCTGATCTCACAAAGACTATGGGTTTGAACTCCAGCCAGAGAGTAACTAAAGGAACCCTGGCAAAGGATATACAGTATACGACACAGCAGGCCTTTAGAATAAATAAATAAATAAAAATCACTAATAATCTTTATGATACTATTAACTTATCAAGACTGTAACAGAAAATAAGCTAAAAAATAAAAATAAAATAAATAAATAAATAAATACCAATACACAGTACATAGTAGTTGTTTTTATTTATATATAAAAAGCTTAATTTTATAAATGTTTTCATAAATATAAGATGACTGTTCTTATGACAAACAGAAGGGCAATGAATAGAAAAGTGTAGATGTATATTTTTAAAATTAACATTATGTCAAAACTGCATAAATTATTCTTTAAAATATGCAGAATTATTTTTCTTTCTTTTTTTCCTGTTTTGATATACGTTTATATTTAATACGTAAAATCTATAAATTATTTATATGATAATGCTACAATAATGATAATGTCAATTTTGATCAAATAAATAGGAAACAAATCAAATTAAATGGGAAATTTGGGTAAAGATCATCTAGTCACGATTCTCTGATTCATTTCAAAGAGGAAACTGTCTCTCTGTCACACCAGGGCAGATCGGCCTTAACAGCACTTCCTCAGTGACATGCTAAATTATTAGCGTTCCAACATTATCATACTAAAAGTAGTGAAAGTGGAGTTTCTCCAGACATTTACATGGTTCACTTCAAACAGTTTAGTTAATAATTTCCTGGAATGAAAATTAAGGCATGAATACTCTGAAATAATAACAAAAACGTCAAGTTCAGTAAGAAATGGGTCAGAACAAACCATTCTCTCTCAATTCTATAAAAAGATTAACATTTATCAAAACATTACTTAACTTGTGCTTGTCAGTCATACATTATTCATAGTGGGTTCTGACTGACTCATAAGATCCCTAATGCTCAATTAGGGATTTAAGGTTTTACTGTGCTCACATCAAAGAAATTAAGTCTTACGAAAAGGATTTTAAAGGAAAAATATATACCCAGATTCAAGCTCATCATACAAGCATTAGCTCTGCCTATGGCTGAAGAAACCGTTCTTCTGAAGCAGCGAGACAGGCCGCCATTTCAATTGATTAGTCGTTCTCCACTGATAAAGACGAGCGGAGTCTCCTTGGATCTCCAAAACCAGTTTGGTAGACTATTGTGGAGGTGGATACGATACAATTTGGATTTAGTCTGAGCCTTGGGCCTAATGGTGTTTCATAAAAGGTCTACACACATTGTCATACACTGCCAAACTGGCTCTGGAGAGTTTCTGAAGGTCACGCAGAGAAAATGCTTATTTTTATAAGGAGGAAGTTTAGCGAGGACTCTGTGTGAACAGTGGAAACATCCTCAGTAATGCTGAAAAGAAAAGACTCAAGGACAAGCAAGTTCCCAAAACTATGGAAGTATGAGAGAGATATATGTACATCTGCACTATTCTCTCACAACCCTATCAGTTGAACTTCTTGGAGGGTAGAATGAAAAATATTAAGGGGGTTTCTGAAAACCATGAGTCTTCTAAAAGAAGGACTGTTCAAGACTAACTTGAAGGCCACAACACTATGTTCTGAAGACTAATAAAAGAAACTGAAAACTCGAAATTACAAAGGAAAGAAGTCTTCAAAACCAGATTAAAGTATCACAGTGGGCACATATAGCCATCTTGATCAAAACCAAAAAGACCAAAGGTAGCCCCACTTCTTATTTTTCTTAACACACACTCTCAAAATACAGTAAACCTCTCAAAAGCCATATTCATTCAACATATCACAACCATTTATTCACATTTTTTTCAGAATCAAGACTTTCAAGCTCTTCACATCTTAAAAGCTACAAAGAATCAATGTATTCTGGGTGCTACATTCCAAACAGAACCAAAAGAAAAGCACTGTCAAATTTAACAGAGACATTTACTCTCTCATTTCAAACTTGTTAACATTTCTATGGGACACAAAAGGAGATTTTTTTTACAGAAATTAAATGTTCTTTTTTTTTATGTTGTTTTTTTGTTTATGTCAACTTTGAAAACTCCAAAATTTTAACACTGAACCACATGATGTTTCTTTCCTTTCCCTTTAACATCATTAGGTTTTGAATCTAGTTAACTTCCTACTTTACTGAACATCACAAACTAGAACTTTTTGTTGGAGTCCATTAGAAATCACTCTAACATAACATCCAATCGCTTGACAACACCATGAATTACATAACCTTGTTTATCTGCACAAAAAAATTGCTGTACTCTGAATGGCTGTATTCAACACACAGCTGCTAGCTAAAGGCCAATGACCAACCATCATCTGACCAGCAAACATCTCCTTCCAGAGTCTCCAACAGCTCTGCACACGTACCATCGCAAACCAATACCACGCTAGCGTAGCGCCAGCGGCCCAGTGAAAATAATAGCCCACTGTTTATTTTTCATATTCTCTTAAACAAATCCTTATTGATGTCTGAAGTGTTTCTGGTAATATGTCAGGCAGATTTATCATGGAAGGAGCTGTCTTTATTGACTGCATGCAGCCTGCACATTAAGCCAGCGCTTTCTAATCCTCACAAGACCCCCCTCGCTCAATAAGCTATTAGAGGAAGTGAGGATATGCATGCCAACTCGCACTATAGCCAAGAGGTGCCATCTATCAGACTTCCCTCTGAGGGGCCTGTGCGAGACCTCTGCCGGATTCTCCTGGCCCAGTTGACCATCAGCATGATCTGAAGAATATCTGTAGCACTTAGACCAGGGGCAAAAGCACAGCGACAATGACCCTTTTAACAGGATTCCTCCAGTGTCGTTTTTTTTTTAATCTGTATTGAGATGTAGCCTTGCTCTCATTGAGCCGGTCCAGAAGGGGTACGGCTCCCCACACCCATGTTCAACCCATGTTGCATCGATTCCCTCTCTCATTATATGGCCATCCCTTCCACATGACTACATGTGCAGTGATTCAAATTCCCACGGATCTTGTGGACCATCTCTGCCGCTACTATGGAAATCAATAGCAGGCATGGATCAACACAGGCTAAGGTGATGCATGTTGCTAACATAAACATCATTCTGTATGCACTGTTGCTGCATGTATGCATGGTTGATGTTGTGACACTATTTGTTAAAGGAATTGCTCATATAGAAGTGAAAATTTGCTGACAAATTCCTCACCTTCGGGCTATTTAAGAGAGATGAGTTTGTTTCTTCAATGGAACAGATTTGGAGCAATCTTGCATTACATCACTTGGTCACCAATGGTCCTCTGCAGTGAATGGGTGCCGTCAGAATGAGAGTACATACAGCTGATAAAAGCATCACAGTAATTCAGAAGTAATCCACATCCAGTCCAGTAATTAACGTTTTGTGAATCAAAATGCTGTGTTTGCAATAAATGCATTCACCATTAGGATGTGGACTACATAATTAAAAGGGGAAGGACTTTTTCACTACAGAAAGCATTATTTTGGATTATGGATTTCAGAAGAGAAGAGATACGAGATTAAAGAGAAGAGATTAAAACGCCTTAATTATGGATTTGTTTCTTACACAGTCAAAGTTTTTTACTTCACAAGACATTAATTGATGGACTGGAGTCATGTGGGTTATTGTGATGTGTTTTTTTTAATCAACTGTTTGGACTCTCATTCTGACGGCACACAATCACTACGGAGGATCCATTGATGTGCAAGTGATATGATACATTTCTCCAAATCAGAGTCATCTACATCTAGTATATAGTATATCAAATATAGTTAAAATTATGATATACTTAAAAAAAAAAAAAAAAAATCTAAGAAAAACTTATATCTGAAAAAAAACTTTAGTCTGCCAAATCAAATCATACAGTGCAGGAACACAGAACAGGAAATGATATCATAGAAAGGATCCCCGCAGGCTCCTGTCAAGATCAATAAGTCTCTTTAAACATCATTTCAAATCTAAAAAAAGATTATTTAAAGATTTTTTGACAAGGCTAGTTTAAGTATTAAAATCTCATGTGATAATACCAAACAATTCAATGAAGATTAAGAATGAATTAAAACAATATTTAGTATTTTTTGTCTATATGTGTGTTCTTTAATAATTCTTATTAATTCATATAACTTCATCATTAATTCATACGAATATACTATACTACTTCAGTCTTCCATCTTCTACAGATTCTCTCATGCATGAAGCTACAGTATGATAGACTGGTGAGTGAATCAAACATGTGTCATGGTGCATTGAGACTGCAAGCTTTCACAGCAGATGTGTGTGTGTGTGTTCTCAGTCAGTTTTAGTGTTTGGAACAGCACCAGCATTTCTCAGACTGGTGAAGAGCTGTCAGAGCTGGCACGTCACGTATCCTGAAAGGCCTGCCACTGGGGCAGCTGGGAGCAGAGGGGAGTTTAAGTTGCAAGGATCCGGCGGGCTGCTACCAACTAGCTGTAAGACCAAAGGGAGCGCTCCATCAGCCACCAGCAGGGAGCATGTGCCTTCCCCATCCACCTCAAGGTTTACTTTACAAACGACAACATATCCCATGGTTCCAAGCCCCCCGCCTCCCTAACCATATGTTTCACCACAAGGCTTTATGGTACTGCACTGGCACTCTATCTTTCTTCATTTTTTCTTTAATTTTTGAGGAACGATTCATGCTGATTTTAATACAATGTTTGAACTAGAAATTACAAGTTTGCACTCTCGGACCTCACAGCTTCAATTAGTCTCTATGGAAAGAGTGTAAATTGATGCCTGGCTGGAAAACCTGTGAACTGCAAATAAAAGTCGTCATCTTATTATCCCGGGGTCTTTGAGTAGAACATTCAGTTCCAGTGGTACAGATAAGGCAAACTCGGTTTTATTCATTATAGATACATAATATTGACACGATAGCACTACAAAATAATAAGATTAATTGATAATGCTATGTTCAGACTCCAGGCAAAAGTGGCCCTAATCTGTTTGTTTTTTTTCTGCTCATGTGACTTAGATCTGTTTTCTTCATAACAGTGTGAACAGCACAAACCAAATGGAATCTGATTTAAAAGTGTTGGAATCTGATTTTGAATGTGATATGTTTTTGAATTTGAATAGTTTTTACATTGTTGTGTTAAGCACTGATTTCAGTGTCCTTCATGTTTAAGGCCCTATGTCAGTTAGGGGCCATGAACAGTTTATACTCAAGTCTGATACCACAAAAAGTATCCACAAAAAAGGCCAAAATAAATAAATAAATAAATAAATAAATAAAAATAAGATTTGAGCACTAAGGCTTGCAGGAAATAATATAAGAGATTCCCCATGAGATCAATAAGTCTCTTCAAATATTTAAAAGACAAACAAGACCTTTTTATAAAAAGGCAAGGTCATTGAATTTAATTATATTTACTAATTCATGATATTTGTTAAAAATACTTTTTACTCTGAAAAAAAGAAAAAAAGAAAAAAATCCTTTTTTTTTAATTAAACATTTTTGACTATATTACTTCCATCTTCAATACATTTAAAAATGTATTACTGAATTAAAAAAACAAAACAAACAAACAAAAAAAACATTTTAGTTAATAATAATAATGTGCAACATGACAAAAAAAAAAGTATGGTTACATTTTATTTTGATAGTCCACTTTAGACATTCTACTAACTGTACGTAACTCTGTAACTACATGTCAACTACATGTTACTAATTCTCATTAATTTGCAACTACATGTCTACTATCTCTCAGAGTAGACTGTTAGGGTAGGTTTAAGGTTAGTGTTAGGGGCAGATTTAGGGTTAGTATAAGTTGACAATAAGTTGACAAAGAGAGTGTTAGAAGACATTAAGCAGACAGTCAACTAATACTCTACTAACTGCTAGTTGACATGTAGTTGCAAAGTTACTTACTGTTAGTAGAATGTCTAAAGTGGACTATCGAAATAAAGTGTTACCAAAAGTACTGTAACAACAAACTCTAGACATCAATCATAAGGCAATTATTGTAACTTAGTTTGAGTTCAATTGCTTCACTCTCTGCAAATTTTACAGGAGCTAAGAAACTTATTTAGACTTCATAAAATATTTTATACATACCACAGATCCAGTAAGTGCTAGTGTGTCTGTTTGTTTGTTTTTTACATATTTGATCTACTGTAATGTGATTATGCAGTCAGTGACCAGTAAGACGATACACAATTTACCATATTTACAGAAGTCTCCAGATACTGTCTGGGCCACACAATGATTCAATCCTCAGTTTAAACTGTGAAACACTCTTACTGTTCTCCAGTATCTAAAGTTTGCCAACATGTGCATGCATGCATTCAGTTCTATACCCCCCCCCAACACACACACACACACACCCTCATCCGCCACTAGGGAAGTGCATTAACGCGACAGCCTCCACCAATTGCTCATTGTTAGCGATTGTGGGTGCAAGTTATTCACAGAGCATTCTGTCAAGGCGAGAAATCACAGAATAAAGGAAAAAAAGAGGAGTAAAGGAGAGTGAGAGGAAAGACGAAGAGAAGCAGCATCACCGCTTTCTTCTCCGACCGACTTCAAAGCAGGGATATGAAGAATTTAAACCTCTGAATCTTTAAAGAACTCCGGGGACTCACTCAAATCAGCGCTGGAGGGTAGATAGCAAAACTCAAATCTCAATATAGCCCAGCTCCCCTGGTCAACGTTCATCGCACCCCAAAATTCACTCTTAATGAACTTAGAGACGGGTGACTTGATGTGAACAGATCTCTGGAGCTCACGGAAATGAATATGGATTACTCTGGGGTTACTTCAACCTTATGAGGTCCAGTCAAACAGAGGAACTCCGAGACATGGGAAATCCTAATTAAGTCAGTTTGATGTCATTTGTATTAGAGAGGTAAAGGGAAAGACATCTCTGAGCAACGGTGAATAATAGAGCACTGACATCTTGTAAAACTTTGTAGTTATGAGGACTATTGTAGCTGCAAGATGACATGTAAAGCCCTTGACTTGACATTACTAGTTGTAACGGTACGTACCAGTACAGTGACTACCCGTAGGACCACCCCGCGCATGTTGTTCTCCAGCTTTCGATCTGTCAGTGTCCCGTTCAGTCCGTGGATGGGGTCCCAAGTGGCGAGCTGAAGAAATGCAGAAAGGTCAGAGTAAGTTCATGACGTGCACATGAAGAACTATTGATTACACTAACAGCCTATAGATTTTTACACATAAATGAGTTTATTTAAAAAAATAAGCACAGGGAGTTTCTTTCAAATGTCTTTTTCTTTTTTCACTCCCATCTACTGAAAAGAAAGAAAAATCATAAATGTGAACTGTTAATATCAGTTTCCCGTATATTTCAATAATAATAAAAGGTGATTAAATGGACATTGCTTGGACTTGGATCTCATAATTGGACTGATTTCTTTCTTTTTATTTATTTTATTTTTTTTTTTTTTTTATCAAATAAATGCTGCCTTGGTTATCATAAGATTTTTTTTTTTCCAAAAATATATAAAAACAAAATCTTACCAACCTTACCACTTTTCTTTTATGCCCAATTATTCAGATGAGTTTACAGAGCAACTTCTGAGCATTCAAATATTCCTCTGGGAATTACTGAATTAATCTTTGTTGTCTCTGTAAAAACTAGTTATTTGATTTGAACAGACGCAACATATTCATGTTATTCCTTTCATGAGACAGAGATCTCTGATGTGTTTGGTTGGTGCCGTTTGATAGTTAGTTAAATTCGCGACCCATACGCTGTCCTCTTAGAACTCAATCCTCTCCGGATTCAATGCAAAGATGCAACCATTTTCTCATCCAGTTGCATCTGAATTTAATGAGACCAGCTGCCCGATTGGAATACAGTCAGTGAGCTGATAGATTTATCTATTGGCCTTTCCATGTGGTGTTATTGTTAATGTTTATTCTGAAAAGCCATGACACATTTTAGTCTAACAATGCTTGGCTTTGTGCAGCACAGCTCATATTGTCAGACACACACACACAAACTGGTGGTTCTGGCTATTTTAATCCACAGCACGTTGCAATCAGAATATTAAACACCAAATTTGCTGTATACCTCATATTTTTAAACATCAGTTAGACCTGCTAAAAAAACAATGTGAAAATCAATTACTAATACAATGCAACAGGAACACACACACACACACACACACACACACATACACACACACACACACACACACACACACACACACGCACAAACAAGCAACAGAAATCAAGTTTTTACATAGAAACACAACAAGGAGCAAACAATCATGATTTAGACGAATAATTTAGGGGTATGCTTTAATACCCAAACACTAATCTCTAATTACACTTAGCTAACGTGTGCCGCATAAACAAAAATTTGTTTCCCTACTGTGCTCATTTTTTCTCTCGAGTCGGATAACAACAGAAAACAACTATTGATTAATTTTGCCCAATAAAACAACAGCGTTGAGAGAAAAAGCAATACTTCCTGAAGTGCGTCAAGCTCACTATGAGAAAAAAATAATAATAAATAAATAAAAAAAACCTTCTCCAAAGAGATCAAAATTTCCTGGTCCCCTGTAAGAGAGTGTTGGAAAATGATTTTCCTGCTCAATCAAAACATGATATGAAGGGGGATTGGAGGGCGGGAATGTAAAACACTTTGATGCTTTTGATGTTTCCCATGAAAGTACTCTTATGACAGAATACAAACTGCAACAAAAATATATGTGGAATAATACACACTTGCATGGCCAGCTTTGTACCAATACAAATGTCACACTTTCTCTGTGCAATACAAATGTCACGCTTTATGCATTCATAAATATGGCACCAACACAACCTTCAAAAAAAAAAAAAAAAAAAAAATTCCGCTCTTTGGATCTTGGAGGAAATGAAGCTCACCTTCACAGACAAGAGAGGTCTGAAACACGTCAACTCAACATATCACTGAACACTATGAGTTGTATTATCGTGGGCTCCAGCTAGTCATTAGCATAATATTTAGACTGGGATTAGACAGGGTACATGCCATCCCATGGAGGCTGGGATGACAGAGCCTTTACATAACTATCCACTTCAGAGGCGCTGTGTGTTTTTTTTTTTTTTTTTACCCAAGGCAACCATTTTAAGTTCATTCTTATCAAATCTGTCTGAAGTACCAGTCTACTATGATTATGTAATCAAATCATCTAAAATATTAATGGGCTGAAAGGGGTACTTGTGTGTGAATGTGTGTGGATTTTCTTTGACGTGACTCGAGAGTCAATATTGTTTAATATCAAGCTGCATCAAAGAGCCAAAAGTTGTGTGTAGAAAACAGTTTGTATGCTAACCTTTGAGACTGTTTATTCAATCTTATCGTAGGTATTCTGCCCATAGTGGTTTATCATCAATTCAGCCAGGTAGTCATGTCAGTTCAGAATATAAATACACAAATTCAGTGCACCTAGAGCCAAAAGCGCAGTTTCAAGACCTAGTGAGCAGTCTTGCTCCCTACATTCTAAGGAAGTACCCTAACTGAAATAAAACCTTATAAGTGACCGATTTGGAACATCTTACATACACGGACAAGTCAACAATTGATATATCATATACTGTATATAGTATTTTGATTATTTCTAAGTAAGTATGATATAATAAACTGTCAAAAACATGTACAAAATAATAATAATGTTCTAATGATCTAGTTAATAATAATCTACCAAAACTAAAATATAAAATAGAGTTGTAAAATTATGTACCTCGCCTAAAATATGTTTTTGTTTTAGCCCAATTCTTAAACATTATTGAGCTTTTTGCAATGCATTTTGGGATTGGGAAGGATATATAGGAAAGATCTGTAATATATAATAGGGATTAATGATAAATGATATATAATAGATGAAGGACTACATATAATAGATTAATATATAATAGATGAAGGAACATAACCTTCAACTCAACCTTGCCAAGACAGAACTGCTTGTGGTTCCATCAAACGCATCGTTTCATCACAATTTCACCATCCAGTTAGGCACATCAACCATAACTCCTTCAAAAACAGACAGAAACCTTGGAGTTATGATTGATGATTGACTTTCTCAGACCACATTGCTAAAACTGCCCGGTCCTGCACATTTGCTTTATTCAACATCAAGAAGATCAGGCCCTTTCTTTCGAAACATACTTCACAACTCCTTGTTCAAGCTCTTGTTCTGTCCAGACTGGACTATTGCAATGCTTTCTTGGCAGGTCTTCCAGCCAGTTCTATCAAACCTTTACAAATAATCCAGAACGCAGCAGCAAGATTAATTTTTTCAGTGTTGGGAAGGTTACTTGTGAAATGTATTAGGTTACAGATTACAAGTTACCCAATTTAAATTTTAAAATAAGTAGTGCAACTATTTCAATTACTTTATTAAAGTAATGTGACTGATTACATTTGATTACTTTTTATTTTATTTTTTTTCTAAATTTCTAGCAAATGTTTTCAAATGTTAATCACTGTGAAACATTTAAAGCAGGCAGGGTTAACCTTAACAGTAGTACCCTACTCAATGCTGATTACTGTCAGACTTTAAAAATCCTTTTTCACTTGAATTAAAGATTATAGTAATTTAGTTTTAAAGTACAGCCACCACACCATCAGACTTTAGCACTTCTTTTTACTTTGAGATCATTCTGAGGTTAAATACAGATTTAAAATCATAAGATATAGTTTAATAGTTATGATAATGTTTCTGAAATCAAATATTTGCATAGGAAACAGTAAACACTGGCATCTAACAATGCTTTGAAAAAAAAAAAAAGTAATCTTAAAAAAATAAAGCATTCACACAAACCCAAATAGGAAATAAAATGGTTATCAAATAAGCATGTGTCCTATTCTGTGTCCTAAACTGAAACATTGCTGTCTCATATGTTCAAAGCAGTCAATGCAATTTGGGTGTCTCTCCTTATCACCATATGCTGTGTATGCACTTCTGTATCATCCACACCACAAGGATGCGCTGTTTTCTTTCAAATCAAAGCTAAATACACATAGAAACCATGCATCCTTGTGGTGGGATGATACAGAAGAGCATATGCAGCATACAGTGATATGGAGAGACACAGAGGAGACTGTTAACAAAGGAATTGTTGAATAAAGTCATTATTTTTGTTTTCTTCACTGACAAAAAGTGTTCCCATGCCTCCTGGTTTTCATCCAAAATATCTTAAATTTTGTTCCGAAGACGAACAAACCTTTTACAGGTTTGGAACGACATGGGGGTAAGTGATTGATGACAAAATTTTCATTTTGGGGTGGGGTATCTCTTTAAACATTTTACTGTAATTTAATTACACATATATATTTTTTTTTAATCTCAGTTACTATAACAGGTTATTTTCAAGACTTTTTCAAGCTATAACATTTATTTTGTAATTAAATTATGTGTTACTCCCCACTACTGGCTATGGTGTGTTGTGATGTTTTATTAGGTTTACTGGTGAGGGTTTTCAGGGTTTGCTAGAGTTCTTTTTTTTTCTTTTTAGTCTGGCTGACAATTCGGTTTCTTCGGTTTCAAAGGGTTGATGTGAACTTTCTGTCTACACAATTCAAACAGATCTGTGCACATAACTAAAGGTGGGGAAGGACGAGTCTGACTCATTATCATAAGTTCAAGCTGAAGCCATACATAAATTGATTCACTTGAACTGCATGTCTATATCTAAAACATGACACTCTATGTCTGGTCTTGATCTTCCAGAATGGCTGTTCCATATAGATCGGCATCTGGTGCAAATAAAGAGAAAGAGAAAGAATGCTGTTTCTGTCTCTTTTCATCAGGTGTATTTGTAAAATGGCATTTAATAGACAATCAGCCTTCACTTTCACCCATTAAACATTTATTATCAATCCATTTCCTATCCTGCGGGAGCAGGTGGAATGTTTTTATGATGTATGATTGATTGATTCGCAAAGTTCCATTAATTAAAACGAACCTTTTTGTAGTTAAGGACACTGCTATGCTTTTAAGTGTCTCTGTATTGATCTCGAGGAACAGGTTGGGTTTGAAGAGTGGCTCTCAAAAGCAGATTCAAAGCAAATGTGAGTCTGAAAATCGGTAATTATGTTTTGATTGCGAAACAATGTAATATAGAACCCCGGCACTGTCCATGGAGGCCAAATCGGCAATATCCGATAAAGGTCTTCTTGAGCACATCTTGTAAACTCATAACAGCTATATTTACAGCAAGCGAGGCATGCTAAATGTCTGTGAGAAATTTCAAGCCTTTTCTAATCGATAAAATATTATCCACCATGGGAAAACATGCAGGCGAATTGCTGAATCGCTGCCGCTAACTGCGTCAGCATGAATCGACACATCCATCGACCTCTGGACTCGTCGCTCATCGTGTTGACTTCTGGGAACGGTGAGAAACACACATGGCCAACTTGGTAACGTTCAAAGCAGAGCATTCTAGGTGGTTCACAATCACTCAAGCACAAATGTCATTCTTTGGTTGTTAAGCGTGTAGTTTCAAGAACTTCAGCAGGGGTATTTCTGAGGCCATGGCGTGACAGGAAGTGCTTCTGTCATATAAAATTTGTTTTGCATGCTGAATCTCAAACCAGCAGTGGAATGTTTGTCATCCTCTAACAGTTGGGGTGAGCTGCGTCTTCTTGAGAGACAGTACTGTAAATTTCAAGTCTGAAAAAAATGAAGGAGAAAGGGGAGAGACAGAGAGAGAGAGAGAGACAGAGAGAGAGAGAGACAGAGAGAGGTCTGCCTCTTATCTTCAGAGGGACAGATAAGAGCTCATTTCCCACTGTGGAATAGAAACAAGCAGGCCTCTCCGGGCTCTCTGGCAAGAGAATGACACCATTAGCAGCCCATAATGCCTCGCTCTATTCTGCACATTCCCATTTTGTGTGCGGGTGTATCACCGACTGCTCTCGCCATTTCTGCACTTCATGCATGGATCTGTTCACCTTGATCAGATGCGATTGCCGCCACTCTGCCGCAGAGCTGGAGTTAGCAGATAGCTTCAAAGGTGATGCGTGGATATGAGTAACATCGCAGCTGGTAATGCCAGGGTTTCGATAACCTCTCGGGATGATGATGGGACACTTTGTGGTAATGCAAGGCAGAGGAAAGTCAAAGCCAAGACCACCACCAGAAAGCTTGCCGAACTCCTATTGCTCCTACTTTTTACGACCTGCATATGTGACTAGTGACACTATTTTTAAGCTCTTAAAGGGATAGTTGAGGAAAGTCAAAGCCAAGACCACCACTTTACACCCCCTTATGTCATTCAAAATGTTCTTGCTTTCAGTGAATACAAAAGAAGGTATATAAAAATATAAAAAAAATCAGCATAGTAAAATTATTTCAGGAGGAATTTTCAAATGAAATATGAAAATAGAATTTGTTCGATTCGAACGTAAGTGCCCTGCTGTGGACATCACAGGATATTCCGTCACAATTCCGGTTCAAAGCGAATGTATATGTTCCATTCAAAGTGCATTGAAGTGTGCAAGACGTGAATTTAAATTGTATTTATTTACAGAGGTATATGATGTCACACTTGTCCATGTGTGAAGACATTGCGCAGAAAAATCTGTGAATGAATGTTCCAGTGAGGTAAACTTCAACATTTCCCCTCTCAGGGAGCAGTGAACACTGTGTAGGACCATGTCAATGGGAAAACACAGTTCATGCACAGAGCTCACTTCTAACGAGCTGATTATCTGAATCAGGTGTGTTAACAAAGAGAGACGTGCAAAATATACAGAGCTGATGCATCCAGTGGGGACATAATTACAGATTATAATGACTTATGCTGCATTTTTACGCATTGCATTGCGCCGCGTAAACATAAAATCATGTCTGCATTTGTGATCGGAGAAATGACAAACAACAAGCACTACTCTCTATACTGCTCGAAATTCGCGTTTGAATCATCAGTGGCAAATCCTTAAAATTTGAAAATGTACTTTCAGTCTGTGAGTCAGAACAGCCGGCATTGTAGTCTACTCTCCCAGGATCAGGAAACAGTCCACCATAAAATGCACTGCACACATCTGAATATTTGGATTAAACTGTTCTGGAACAGTGTTGTAAATACAACTTAACCACTCATATCCACTGATTTCTAGTTGTGTCCTCTTTTGGAAGGCCAAACAAAGTAGTTTCACTTTCACAAAGAAACACACTGCCTCTTCACAACATGGGTTAGGTGTTGTTTGTTTACTTGAACATTTAGGCGGCATTATGCAAATCTTCCCACATCGTGATGTAGACATGTTGGGGCCTGTTTAAACAAGCCATTTTAGGAGGGTGTGGACCAGTCTTAACTTTCATAAAGAATATCTCTTTGGATTTGAGACTTTAGTCTTTGTAACTTTAGGGATTTTATCTATTCACGAACAGCTTGTAACACCAAAGATAAAGGAAAACTTGTAATCGCCTCATATGACCCCATTAAGTGTGACTAATGTGAATTTGAATATCATATTGTGTAGCATTTATAGCCATACTGAAAGCAACAACAGATAGTTTACCTCTGATCTTATAAAATATATAAAAGCAAAGATGTCCCTTAAAACTGTGAACTCACTGCGAACCAACGAGCATATTCCATAACAAAGATGGTACTGTAATGTTAAAATTAGAATATAAACTTATCCATTTTGTTGTGAGTGCAGGGTCTATCAAGAGAGAGCCTGCCCACGCATGCTTCTGATTGGCTGTGATATTTGATTGATTTTGTCACATCACGGTGTTGCATCGCATCTAGTGTGTGGACACCCAAATTGCTTGTCGCTGGAATCTTGTCACATCACATGCCGTCAGGACACGGTGTTACAGACCCCAAAGTTTAAAGTGGTACTGCATGTAAATTAGTTGTAACTTTTTTTTATAAACAAAATTGTGGAAACAAATTACTAAAATTACATGCATACATTTAGGAGAGATGCCAATAAATTATTATCAGTGCAAATCTAAACAAGAACAACTGGTCCTACAGGGCCAGCAGGGGGAAAAAAATCCCACTTTTGAGGCCTGTTTTCTCTGTTTTCAATTAAATCACACCATCCAAGCAATTAACATACTGCCTATACTGACCTACACTTCTGTTGAGTTCTCCACCACACTGCATCCATGTTCATAGGATTAGCAACTGTGTCTAGCAATTAATTTTAGGAGCTTTGCCCTCCCACGCCAGGACGCTCCACTGGGACCTTATGGGACGTATCGCGCAATGCTAACATATTACAGGCAGGGTTGTATCAATAGAGCCCTGCCTCAGGCAATTTGTAAACAGTACCTCACAAGTAGTTTGCAGATCAATCGACAGAAACAAAATGCTGACGATGCAAAGCAGCACCTGCCATGCAGATGGCCAAAACATGACTGTCCACACAAGCTTTCAGTATTTAAGCATCATCACGACAGTCGTCTTAAATCAAAGTCATCCCGAACATCTCAGCATGCATATTTCAAAAACATCTCAATAAGCTGGCTGACGTGTGGTTTTGCCATCAAATATAGATGAGCAGGCTTTCATTTTGCAGCAAACTTACAATTATGCCCAAAGTCCTTCAAGAGTCAAATGAGGTTACATTTTAGTAAATGGTTATATGACATGCCATCATTTTCTACAAACACTTATATATAAATTTACCATCAGAAGCTTACCAAAGATTATATACATTAGGATTCGTTGTAGTTTTGAATATCATCCATAGTTGTGAAAACAACAAATTAGCCACCATTTATTCATTCATTATACATAATATATATCTTGTTTATGATAACTGGAAAAACAATTAGAAGTATGTGTATGTATGTGTGTGTGTATATATATATATATATATATATATATATATATATATATATATATATATATATACATACACATGATGAAAATATTTGGGAAAAGCTTTTTTTTTTGGTTTAAATAAAAAAACAAAATCCAACTCTGAAATACATGTAATTAATATAATTGCTTTTTTTTTTTTTTGGTTTAATAAAAAATATTATTTATATTTAAATTATATAATTATTTTTACTGTTACCATTACCAAATGATTATAAAATACAGAAATATAAAAAATAAACAAAAGAGTTTGTTATAATTTCTTAAATTGTATAATACTATTCTGAATATATTTAAATATTATAATATAAATGGAATATTTTATATGACAGAAGAACTGACTCTCCGAGTAGTAGTTGAATCCATTAATAGGCTGAACGTAGCAGATGCCTCCACTCTACCTCTGACACAGCTGACATCTGAACTACTAGGTGGTCTGTTGGTTCCTATCAATGGTATGAATTGATTTTACCCGCAAACACAAATCAATGTCTGATAATGAGGTTGTCTAATGAGAGAAAAAGATTCAGCTAAGGCAAAGTCCCTTAAGGGTTTCCTGTCTATTCTGTTTTGTTCAAGAGAAACCACACTGACCACAACCGCCCCCATGAAAATAAAGTACAAGACAAGTACAATTGTTCAATAAAGTAACATTTTCTCTCTGTGTGTGCTAAACTAAAGCAGAATTAAGGGTTGGGAGACTGCAGGGTTGTGACACAGCACGCTAGGGACTGCTGAAAGGAGTGAGGAGCTCCGGGCTGTACATCAGATTTCAGTCTGTGCTCTTTTAGCTGGACAGATCCTGTGTGAATGGAATAAAATCACACACAAATGGACTGAAACTATTGAGCTCCGTCCCTCTGTACAACCGACCTAATGACACCTTGCACAAAAGGCTTTTTCTTAATGAGTATTTTTCTTGTTGTCCAGTAAAAATATTAAAACCTTGTTCAAATAAGATGCTTGAGAAGCATAATTGTGTAAGACAATATGTTTTTACATAATACTTAGTTGCATATTACTGCATATTACAAGGTCACCAAACAGTTGCAAAAATAACCGGCAACTTTAGACCTCTAAAATTCTCATTATTAAGCTTATTGGCATGCATAGTACTATCATAATGGCTGTTTTTTAGTATTTACAAAGCACATATTAAATGTATTTTTCTGACTTTTTCAAGCTAGAAATGTACTCTTTATATTCAAGTTCATTTCATATGGTTTTGAAAACTTTTATTTTGTTAAAAATAGCTTCAGTTTACTCTAAATGTCATGAGGTATAGACTAACTATCAAGTAAAAGTTCATAACATTTAAATCTTGACAGGATACAAATCTTAATTATTTTAAAAAAAAGTATTGATTTTTTAAATATATTACTTACATAATGGCTGTTTTAGCATTTATAAAGCACATATTGTTTTTGTCTGCACTGCATATTTGAGATCCTTTAATCCAAGCCCATATCTAAAAATAACAACTACTTTACTAACTATTAATAAGCAGCAAATTAGGTGTTTATTGAGGCAGAAGTCAAGTAATAGTTGGTTAATAGTGAGAACTGGTTGTTTTTTTTAATGTTTAGTGTTGGTACATATGGTATATATTGATGTTTGTGTAGTTGTTTTGCTATAATTTGGGTAAGATTACAAACTGCTGTTTTTTTATCTGACTGTAGCTGTTTTCCTACAGACAAACAGACTTTCTTTTGTTAATTGAATTAGGATACGGTTATGTCAGATGTTACTCTGCTTTACCTGAGATAAACTATAATTAAACTATGAAGAGTAAAAGTGCTTCCGATTGACAATTATGGATGCTTGCAAAAACATTCGTTAAATAATTACAAAGTGAAAAAAAAAATAAAAAAATAAAAAAATAAATGAAAGTATGTTTCCGATTAAAAGAGTTTTGTAAACACAATTATCAGTTCAAATGAAATATTCATTTGAACCAGTGATTGGATAAACAATAATGGATTTGACTGTAATGCTGGACTAAAGCCAATCTATTTAATATTTAATCTTCAGACACAGCACAGGGCTTCAGAGAGGTGAACGTGTGAACCATTTTAATAAAGCTTTGTGAACAAAGTCATTTAGTTCATACAAAAGATTAAAAACAATTCTAAATTGAGATTGAAAAATTGTTTTTCAGTATAAATTCACTAAAGTCAAAGATTCATCACCTGAAGTATTCACTAATTAGTTTTTGAATTTCCCAGAAAGGCCATGTTTGAGTTTACTGCAAGTATTATTAATAATTATTTCTTAGAAATTTCATTATCAGAGAAAAAAAAATGTTTGTAATAAAATAAAAACCAACCTGTATTCACTGTCTAGGCCAAAACACTGTCTGTTTGTAATAGGCCAGATCTAAATTATGCTGTATATTGTTTCTGAGACAACATTCTGCAAACTTTTATTAAATGCACACAAACAGATGTACAGCATATGCCAAATATTGTGGTAATCAATACTATTATAATCCATACTTCTTCAAAGTTTATATAGCATTATGAGTTATATTGAATGTTTTATTTCAAATATTTATATTTAAAGTTAAGCTCATTTATAATACTTTTTTAATATTGTTTTATGTTTTATTTGAATTTTTTTGCCCAAAGCAATTAATGAATGCCAATATTTGATGCAGAAAAATAAAGATATCTACAAAAAAAATTGAATAATTTAGAAAAAAACTTATTCAAAACAGAATCAGTGAATTATGATTGCAACGTTCATAAAGAGAATGAACAAAGCAAAATGAAAAATAAATATGCTGTGTTGAAATTTTGATATTATCTTCATCTAATTCTGCCTGCACATTACATTTGCATATGTACAGAAAAAAAAAAAAAAAAAAAACCTTCCTTGCATCCATATGATGTTTAAATCAATACAGATCTGATATAACTTTGCTCTTGACAAAAGCAAGGACTCTTAACAGAGTGTATTTCCTTCTTTACCGCCACCTTAAAAATTAGAGCTGGGTGCAGACTATCATGCCCTTCAGCAATATCTAGGGCAACTGTGAAATACTTCCTCCTCATCCTATTAAGACATTGACAGAGTGTGGACTGACTCAACCTTCTCCAACAACATGCCTCCCAGGGAAAGCATTGGAGCGAGCCAGAGACAGACAAACAGAAGGAAGACAGGAATGACTCTGAATGCTACTTTCTCCTTCATATTTAAAGCAGTTTTAAAGTTTATGCTGCCCTTAAGTCCTGCCCCAAAACAGCATTATGAGGCAGCTGAACGGGAAAGTCCAAAAGACTTGCGGGATCCTGACCCCAGATCCCTGCATCCTCTCTTTATCCGCTGCTCAAGGCCTGAGGCGCTGGGCTTCGGGGGCACACTAATTCAGTCATGAGGAAACGTTCTGTATATGGGATTAGCCCACATCATAAAGCCTGTATGATGTAGCCTCACATCCTGCCAGCAGATAATGATGTGGCCCTGTTGAATATTTCAGGCTGTAGATTGTTGAGTGCTTTTTCACAGGGGAATGCTGTTGTGTGCTTTTGCTGTCTAAAGGTGATCTTTAATTAGACTTAATACAGGGATGGACAGGGGATGTTTTCTCTTTTTACTCCTCTTCTTTACACTCATGAATAAAATTGCAAGCATGAGGAGTATTAGGGAAGTAATGATTAAATGTGAATAAAATTGCAAGCATGAGGATAGCCACAAACGAAAACCAAAATTGCAAGCATGAGGAGTATTAGGGAAGTAATGATTAAACATATGACTTATTGACAGGGCCAGTTTTCATTGACTTTCATTATATGGGGGAAAAAAAGCAGCTGGGATATTCTTCAGAAATTCAGCAGAAGAAAAAAAGTCATATGGATTTGGAAAAACATGTGAATGAAATGGAAAATCTTTAAAAATATACTTTAAAACAATGTGGTAAGCTAGAAATGTAATCTTAATATTCAAATTCATTTCATATTCTTTTTTAAAAACTATATATATACATAAATCTGTATATATTAACTATATATATTAAAATCAATTATTAATTAATTATGAATATCATTACATTTTTGGTGAGTTGCACACAATTTATCTTGCCTTGTCATTTAATTTATCTTGCCTTGTCATAAAACTGTCAAATTATGCTATCATTACTATGATATTTTCAAAAATCCAGCAGAAATTTCAGAAATTTAACAGAATAAAGTAAGTCATATGGATTTGGAAAAAACATGTCCAAAGTACAATATATGGGCATTCATGAAAAATAAATAAAATATCTTTTAAAATCTAGTTAGTGGAAATTATTATTTTTATTATTATTATTATGGCTTGGTCCCCTCTATGACATAATTTCCTCCTTTTCTGCATGTTGGACACTGCATGTTTTATCCACAATACATGAATTTGAATTGGCAGACAAAATCTTTCTAAAAATAATAAGAGTTTGTTAAAATATTATTTAAAACTGTGTCCCAAAAATATCAAAATGAATTTTAAATATATATATATATATATATATATATATATATATATATATATATATATATATATATATATATATATATATGTGATATATATATGTATACAGTACTGTGGTATATATATATATATATATATATATATTTCTTTTTTTTTTAATTGAGAGCTGGAAGGACACATACTTTTTTTTCCAGCACAGACAATAGCCTTGGGCATAACGTTGAAGAATGGGGAAGCGAACAACCATGTTTCTTTTATGAATCATTCTGAGATACAAAACTTTTCATGTCTGAGTTTCAGAGTTGTTATTGAATCAAACGTACTCTTTGCTTCTGTGATAAAATCACTTGGTGCTTTCACACCTTTGCTTGACCTTTGGTAAAGTAGACACAGCACCTGTGGCACACAAAAGGTTTTTTTTTTTTTTTTTTTTTTTTTTTTTTTTTTTTCTGGTGGCTTCATCAGCACTTGGTTATTAACAGCAGGCAGAAGAGGAGCCTGTGGTGATCAAAGACGGGAAAAAAATCTATCTATCTGTCTGTCTGTCTGTCTGTCTGCCTATCTATCACCACACTGTAAAGAATGTTGTTTAACCCAAAGTTCTTGGTGCAACAGCATGATAAATACATAACAATCATAGGGTACTTTGTTCTGTACCCTGTAATTCCTCCTCTATATAAAATGGATGTTTTGCTCACTACAAGTCTTAAGATGTTTCCCAGTGCCAAAACAGATATTTGTTCCAGTGAAGTCGAGGCGTTGACAGGCACCTCTTCTTTGAGGACTATGCTTCTCTATACTGAGGGATATTCATCATGTGGGAGAGCAAGAGATGTTTATCTCTACAACTATTCACAGCGTGCAGCCACAATACAAACACTAAATACACAGCCATAAATAAATAATGAACAAATATGGAAGATTTCAGATTTCTGAAACATTGCAGAAGAATATGCGAAGAGCATGAGACCACATTACAGAAAAATGTGTTACGTAGACGACAGCACGATCATAGTCTGGAAAAAAATTGCTTGTTTGGACTTCCATGTAAACATCTAAGTTACATTTTGTACATTTGTTAAAAAAAGATAAAAAAACAACAACAATGATACACCTCATATTGTTTTGCAGGTATTCACAAAATAAACCACCAAGCCGAAAAGAGCCACCAAGTCACCAACCCCTATTTACATGTCTATATGGTGTATTTGATATGCTTAATAACAAATCTTGTGCAAATTCATCAACAACATTGTTAAGCATTTTCTCCTTAAAACTGCAGTGTACAAAAGGCCTGTTTTCCACGATCACAAATATTTAACCAATCATTAATAAAGCATTTCTATTTAAGGATAATGATTTTTTTCAAAAGGTAGCTATCTGAGATCTATCTAAAATTATGTGTCCAATGATGTAGAGAGCGATACATAAAACGCATTACCATTCTGAGACTTCGACTTGCAGATGGCCCTGTATAACTTGCTTTTCCTTTTCTTCTGATTTCTTCAGAATCAGTTTCTGGTTCAAACATACATGATGATATTAATCCAATATTGACACTTGCCATAGTGTAGTGTTCAGTACTTCAGTTAACCAAGTGGAGCAGGTGTGAGTTGCTCTGACTGAGTGGAGGCAGGGGCTAATTAATTTTTGGTCCACATATACTAAATGAGGTAAGGGTGTGGGGTTATATTCATGCAATTTTAAGGCAAGATAGGAAAAAATAAAAAAATGTTTACGTATATTATTTTGATTATCAAAGATAAATCTAATAGGGATAAAATTAGTGACTGCAGCGGTACTTTGGGCGCACTCAAAAGTCCATCTATTGTTAAAAGTGTAGCAATGTGTAGAGTACATCTCACACAGAAGTCTTGGTAAAACCTAAGTTGGTAAATCCACATGGCCAACCAGAACCCGCAGTGAAATTTGTGTAGGGAAATCTTTCGGGTTTCGCATTTTTGTATTTTACACTTTCAGAAAAAAAGTTAAAAAAGTTGTCACTGGGGCAGTATCCTTATGAGTTTCTAACATGTACAGTTTAGGTACTAATAAATACCTTTACGATATCTACAGTATGTGCACCCTTAGAGGTAAGGTGCTTACCTTTTCAAAAGGTACAGCCCCATTAACAGCTTTTGTAATTTTTTTCCGAGAGTGTAAGTAAAGTGACCAAAAAATTATTATACTGGCAGATAAAGTAAAAGTGTTTTTTTTAACCTCAAAAGAGGTTTAACCTGATTTTCACATCATAACCTAAATTCAGTAATACAACCCAGATTGTGATCTGAAATTTCTATAATATTATATTTAAGAGATGGTCTTAAAGAAAACTCTCCTAGCCAAATTCTATACCCGAACAAGAGGGATTTTAGCTCAATAGAATAAATACATATTCGCCTTCAGGAAAAAAAAATAAATAAATAAAAAATTGTAATAGATCTCTGTATAAGTCCACAAAGTGGAAGTGAGGAGTGGTGTGGAACAAAGAAGTAAATATGGGACAGCAGCGAACAAAAGCGGAGCTATGCCCAGCTCTTCTTCCATATCTATTCAATAACTTCCCCGTTTAACAAAATGATAATACAATTCTTGTCACACATGCGGAGGAAGATATCTATTCTACTCTTGGAAAATTGAAGAGAGACTGCTGTTGAAAAGAGAAACGCCTGCACATTGGCAATCTACAGGGAGATGTCTAGACAAAATGTGCCAAAAAAAGTGTGCAGCTCTAAAGCAGCACAAATCAATGATAGCCTTGCTCGTCCGCTCTCTCTCTCTCTCTCCACCTTCAATCCTACAGGCCGAGACAGCTCCTCTCAAAGAACATCTGAATCTACCTAATGGAATGGAAAATTGGGGGAAATGGGGAGTCAGACCCGAGAAGATATCTTTCCCCACTGTACATTTTTCACATATTTAACACAGGTGCTTCTACAACCTTGCCTTGCGCGTCGGCAAACACATTAATGCACATCACCCTGTCGTAAAGGTGCCGGGGCCATTTAAGAATATTAATATAACACATTCAAAGTCATGCTGTATATTCTGGCCATACCCTGAAGGCTGCCTTTACCAAGTCACAAAACAGAGCTTGTTTCAGGTCTTAAATGCTATGTAGCTCACTGTTCAGAATGATCTAAGTGCGAGTTTTGTGATGCTGAAATGTGTCAAACCACAATCTGCTGCAAGCATAAGCTGTTTTCTGAGGTCAGTTTCCTCGTTCAGGTCAACTACTGTCATGAAGAAAGATAATCTTGTTAAATCCGTTAGCTAAAGCTGGCGTGGATTAATTAGCCAGCAAAACAACATCTGAACTGATGGCACACACATTTGACGGTAAGCTTAAACCATCCGATTCATCTGCGCAAAAGAAAGATTTTCCATCGCAAGTAAATTCAACCACAGATGGCGATAGAGAGCCCAGAATTGCTACTAGTCAGATTCTTTTTTTATGAAATTAATATTTTCATTAAGCAAGGATGTATTAAAGTGGTCAAAAGTGACAGTAAAGATATTATAATTTAACTTTCTAATTTCTATTCGCTTTGTAATTCTTAACTTTTTAGCAAAGAATCCTGAAAACAATGCATCACCGTTTGCACAAAAACAGCACAGCTGATTCAATATTAACAATAAATCTTTCTTAAGCACTAATTTGGCATATTAGAATGATTTCTGAAGGATCATGTGACACTGAAGGCTGCTAAAATTTCAGCTTTGTATCACAGCAACAGTTATGTAATAATATTTCACAATATTACTGTTTTTACTGTATTTTAGATCAAGTAAATACAGCTTTGGTGAGCATAAGAGACTTATTTCAAATAACAAAAATCTTACCAACCCCAAACTTTTCATCTGTAATATATGTTTCAAAGTTAATGATGTAGCAGATGTTAGAAACTCTATATGTAAGTTTAAACTACCTTGGTGTTTGCTGATGGTCATGCATAATTAATGAGTGGCTGATGCTGAAGGGACGTTAAGCTGGCTAGTAATAGACTTCCCTACCTCTCTATTCCCAGTGACGTCTACCTAGCCTCTTCTTTTTCTCTGCACATATTCCCACCTCTTTCGGCTCAGTGGACTTTCACATTAGCGCAAACTCCATCACATTTTCCCCACTGATTGCTTGACCTGTGCTCTAATACATTTTCAATGAAGGCAAACACAAAAGAATATTTTGTATCCCAGCAGGGATGATTAGCCAAAATGGCTAATCGAGCAATTACGCCACAGTAAAGCTTTTAGATGTTTTGATATATAGAGGTGAGCCGAATGTAGCCAGTGGATTTAATGATGTGGAAACTAATTCTTGCATGGTGGTAAAACTAATTATGACAGATTGCTTTGAACCATTATAATGGAAATATGGACAAAGTACATATCTACATATCTCCGTAGTGGTGTATACATAGGGGGGCCCAAAAAAGTGATTCAAAATCTAAATTACAGCTGGAAATAAAATTTTAGGATTTTATGGAATGCAAAACAAAGATTTTAAAACCTTACAGGATTTTTTTTTTTTTTCGCTCAAATTGCATTTGTACATAATATCATTTTTATCAAATCAAAACTACCAGCCACCATTTAAATCTCTGAACTGGAGACGGTGGTCAGTGGAAGGGTGTAAAACAGGATGCTGAAATATGGCCATCACTCATTAACCTGGAATCACCTTCACACCAATTACCCCACCAGCAAGTCTATGTTAGTAACAAAAGCCATTAAAAAGCCTGTTCAGAAGGGGCTGATAATGTTCTGGACAATTGACCATATAAAAAGAGACAAAGGGTTTGTGCAATCTCTTGTGACACTGTTAAAATGTGGAGTGAAAAACTATATAAGACTCTCAACAGTGTTTTTCAGCAGGCAGGAAAAACATCCCCCTCACAGGAGGAAGCTGAGATAACTACCGCTAATGTGTTAGCAGGGGGTCACATTAAACAGGTTTTGTTTTCTGGTCAATGTCAACAAGTGTGGAAACATATTGTGTATGTCTGGAAACAGCAGTTAATTGGAGAGATGTTTAAAACACAAGTGGCTTCAACATATGCACAGCACTTGTGGAAAAACTGCCATTCTGATTATCTATACTATATGTTTGCAAATTATCAAGTCAGTGTAAATATAGATTGTTCACTGCGAAAGAAACAAATGGCACAAATCAGTTCTTAATTAGTACATGAAATATTTAAACTTCATTAAAACAAAATAAATTGAGTGGCCAAGTTTCTTGTTTAATCTAATCTAAACTTCATTATGTTTCATTTGATTCATAGTTAAAAAATATAACAGGGTAAGAAAAAAATAACCTTAATTTAAGATACATTTTATATATTAAAAAAATAGCCTTTTAATGCAATTTTGCTTTAAGGAAACCTCAAGGGCTGTCTTAAAGGGATAGTTTAGCCTAAAATGAAAATTTTGTCAATATTTACTCACTCTCATGTCGTTCCAAACCTGTAAGACCTTAGTTCATCTTCTGAACACAAATTTGCATTGCTGTCTATGCAGGGTCAGAAAACTCTCAGATTTCATCAAAAATATCAAAACATATTAAATTGTGTTCCAAAGTTGAACGAAGGTCTTATGGGTTTGAAAGTCTTTATCCAAAATATTTAAATTAACAACTGCCATTTAATATATACTGTATATGTATGGCTTAAAATGGCTTAATGATTCAAGTTTCAAGCTCAATATAATCATTAATAAAATCAAAAAAAAGGGTAAGGGACTGTACTGGACACAGGTGGCCTCTTTACTGCAATCTCAAACTTTCCCAACAGTAGTGAGCAGAAGCCAGTATAACAAGCCATCCTTCTGAAGCAATTATCCACTCTGATTAAAGAAACTTGCTTAATGTAATTACTTTGTACTTAAAAGATTCATTTCATCTTTTGGAAGTGCAGCACAGATCTTGTTTGTGTCAGAGACCATTATCTTTAATGAAATCTGACAATTTAATTTGTGCATGATGGCAGTGAGGTTGCAGTGAGTTCCAGTGGATGAGAGGAAGTGGCGTTATAAAAGGACTCTAGCCTGTTGTCTGATGGTTGTCTGTGGACTTTGGCAGACCGGAGTCCTCAAGGACAATCACTGGCCATCTGATTAACATCTCATATCAGATCACATCTCTTACACTGGTCAGATCTTTAAAAAAAATAGTTTACCCAAAAATGAACATTTACTGAAACTTTTACCCTCAGACCATCCAAGATGTAGGTGGGTTTGTTTCTTTCATCTGAACAAATTTGGAGAAATCTAGAATTACATAACTTGCTCACCAGTGTATCCTCTGCAGTGAATGGGTGCCATCAATGAGAGTTTACACAGCTGTTCTTATTTTTGGGTGAACTATGCCTTTAAAAAAGAATAAATAAAAATGTTGCAGTTCATGAAGTGACTGATTAGCATGCAAATAACAATTATATTTACTCACCAAAGCCATTTTGTGATTGTTAAATTCGGACCCTGTTAGCACCAACTCCACTAGCTATTGTAGGTTCATTTGGTTTCTGCTCTGATAAACTGTGCTGTAAAACTAGTGTACCAGAAAGTGGCTTTCAATTTAATTTGTGTTTTTAACTACTACATAATAAATAACCTTTTCAATGATTGTTTCAAAATTGTAGAAATCTAAGTGAAATCTCAGATGTTTGCAGCCTAAATGCTAAAAAGTGTGACAGAGTGCTTTTGTGTAACCACAAGTAACGAATAAATGATCAGCAACTGACACAAATCAGTTATTTAATTTATTCTAGTTAAATAAACAAGTCTAACTTATTTCTCCAGACAGGTCGAGATTGGGGCATCCCCATCAGAGAGTGTAGCCTGATGCGCACATTATTCAGCTCCAAAGCTGCCGTTCTGTCATGAGCAATTGATCCACATTCCGTGGGGAAGACAGAGACAGATTAGGACCAATATTTGAATGAGCAAATACACATAAATATGACTAAAGTAATTAACGACAAACGAATGGAAAGAACAGATTAATTATCTTGTGGATCGCTGGGGGACGAGTCTTATGTTACTGCTGCTGAACTACCGCCTCACTCCACCAAAGCTGAGACGAACAGACGAGCAAACAACAGAAAAACTGATAAACAATGCCTGCTGATGCACTGCGCTCTCTGAGGGAGGCTGATGGAATTCATTAGGCTTCTGTGATTATCAATTAAAATCCAAAAGCTCTTTGAATTAAGATAACTGTGTTTTTGGAAGCGTCAAAATTGATATTGTGGGTTTGAGTGGGATGTTTCTTACCCGGCTGACTCCACGGCCGCGGTCCTCTCCGTAGTTGGTGCCCAGGATCTCAAAGTAGATGTTGGGGTTAATGCCGTTATCATTAAACTCCAGCAAGCTGGTCAGACCACTTACACCTCCCTGCACAAAAAAACAAAAACAAAAAACAAAGTGATGTATAAATCAAAGTTTAAGTTACATGTGTTTGTCATGGTAGCCATCTAATGAAAACCATGTGGATAAAAATTTCTCATTAACCACTTACACATTATATATGTGTGTAATTATCACTCCACTAGTGGTACCAGAGAATTGCAAATTAGGGCTTTAACACACTCCTGTCATCAGCTAGAAAGTCCTGCCCCTAAGCCACACCATTGGTTGAGTCAATGTTGTTGTGTCAACCCAGTCAGACCAGTCAAACAACATGGACATAATGGTGCCACCAGGGAGGTCTTTTAATGTCTTAATATGAAAGCATTTATGCTTTGTGTGCTGTTCTTTAAGTATCCAATAATAATAATAATAATAATTAGTTATGTGTAATGATAACATGGTTAATCACATATTTACATAATATATGTATACAGGGTATAAAATATAAGAATATAAAAATACACACACATAAATTTATATATTTAGAAAATATTAACATGTATATACATTTATATATTATATTCTTATAAATATATTTAGAATATAAATATATAACTATATTCTTTTATGTGTGTGTGGTGTGGTATATTTATATATACATAATAAATATACCCAGTACACATACATATATTATGTAAACAAAACTTTTATTTGGATTGATTAATCGTGATTAATTCTTGATTTATAATAATAATGTCACTATCATTATAGTATAGGGTCAGGTAAGTTTATATATAATATATTTTATATAGAAAGGATATGAGAATTATAATATATCATATTAATATGTATATATATATATATATATATATATATATATATATATTATATATATATATATAGTATACACACACACACACACACACACACACACACACTATACACATATGTGGGTGTATATTATATATATATATATGTAAGCAGCATAACTGTTTTCATCATTAATAATAATAAGAAATGTTTTTGAGATTAAATCAGCATATAAGCAAAATAGAATGATTTCTGAGGGCTAAAAATTCACCTTTGCCATTAGAAATATTTTACATTACAGAATTTAAATAAATAAATAAATAAATAAATAAATAGTTTATATTTAATAACCTTGACCCCTTGGGGTGCAGATTTTATGTCATAAAGGGGAAATAAAATCTCTTTAATGCCTTTAATCAGAGCATGGCACAGTGGTTTGTGCACATGTTCCAACATATTACAGTATAGAGCTCATGTAGCAGATGAGTGTTTGAGTCCTTGTGAAATTTGCTGATTATGCCCCTCTTGTCCCTACCATTTTTTCATCTTTTTCCTCTTCTCTCTACTGTCTCTATGAGGAAAAAGGCCTCATTCTGGTCCTCCCATTTTTTTTTGTCAGCACCCTTAATTTGAACTCCAAAATAACTCCACAGCATCATTCCAACCTACAAAAATCCCCAGTCCTAAACCGCATCCAAAACATGTCCTGCCCAGCAACAACCCACATGAACAGACAGATAATTGTTGTAAATTCACTCTACCAATACCAGTGCTGACAGAACAAATTAGACAGCCAATTATAAAAGCTGATGAACGCTTTCCAAATGAGTTCACCAACTGCTGCTTTGTAAAGCCGATACACACAAACTTCCCTTAATTAAGCTGTAAAGCAATGTTCCAGTCCAAACAGTCCTGTGGGAATTGAATACAAGGCCATTATGCAGCTGATGTACAGTAAAATAAGTATGTAACACTCTGTGCTATTTCAATATATTTATATATTGCATGCCTGCGCTCCTAGACATCCCTCGAAAAGAAGTTGTTAAAATCTAGGATTTTAAGATTCCAAGGTGGTACGAGCCAGTATGTTATTGTGGTCACCCAGTGTCTGAATAAATCACCCTATCTGCTTTAATACCACTGTCACATAGGCAGTGGTGTGGAGGTGAGAGCCAGCCGAGAGGTGATATCTCTACTGTGGGATGGCAGGGAGGATCAGATACACGTAGATACAGGAGGAACAGTACATCCCTTAGGGGGTAAAGCCGTTCCCCACCAAGCACGGTGTTAAACTAGCACTCAGTCACTAGCCCTGTAACATCGACTGTCATCTCACCCCAGGCAGTGAGCCATTTCTGTGGCCCTGCTGTACACCAGACAGACAGAAGGGAGGAGAGTTTCACTGTACCACAACATTCCCCCTCTCCCCAACCGGCACCCAGATAGAGATTCATTACGGTCCTCAAAAACAAACATTTATTCGGTTTCCAATGCAAATGCATGCAAGGTCAAACTCCCACTCAAACACATCTCTTTAATCAGCAGGGCTCAGAGTTAGGACCTTTTTTGGTTGGCCTGGTCACGTTTTGCTTCATACTGCCAACATTTTCACAGGCCTTCATAGTTTTAACAATGTATTTACATGCCTGAATGCTATGCCATTAAATGGTATGGATAGTTCACCCAAAAATGAAAATTAATTATTCACATCATTCCAAACCTGTATTACTCTCTTTCTTCTAAGGTACTTTTAACATATAGTGAAAGTGATTGAGACTGGTGCTCTAAAGCTATAAAAATGGTGGGAAAAAACTGTATTAAAGTAGTACATGACTTGTGCACTAGGCTATTCCAAGTCTTCTCAAGCCAAAATGATAATCAATTGTGATAAACAGACCAAAATTTAAGTTTTTATTCACAAAAAATCATGTGCTCTAGATCTGGCTGCAAGTAATGACGTCTGATTCATCAAAATAATTCACTGATCTAGTTCACCAAACCAGCTGTTTTCCACTTGGATGGTGACAGATTTTTACATTTTAATCCTTTAAGGAAATGTTTTCTTTAAAAATAAAAAATTTAATTAAATTAAAAAATACAGTTTTAAATTATAATACTTCAAAAATAATGCAATAAATAAATTAATTCATAAATAACCATTTTATTATTAGTCTGGGCTACTGTACGTTTTTTTTTTTTTTTTTTTTATGACTGCCGTATTCACAAGTATTTTCCAAGCAAATTAAGTGCACGTTTTTATGCCGGATAAAAGCAGGTTCCTCTTCAGGAACTCGAGCTGCGTCGGAAACGCTATGGGGAACGCACCTAGCGTGAGCGACTCTGAATATCGTGTGTAATCTGTCCAGTGGAAGAATTTGACGTCACGGGCGGGGTGACGTAAGTCACCAGGAAGCTATAAAAGCACGTGCCGCGGCTGGCGTCAGCTTCGTGTCTTTCAGCAAGCGCTCTGTGTGTGAATGTCCTCAGTTTGTCTTCTGAGTCTTATTTATTGTTGTCTGTCCCATAGTCAGAAACATGTCAAAGAGCAAGGCAAAAACTAAAAACCAAAAAGGCGAATCCGGATCACGTTTCAGGCTGTGTGTTCCTCCCTGCCTGCGATATATAACGAGTGGGGATACACACAGTCTGTGCGTGGTCTGCCTGGGGTCAAAGCATGCTGAGTCGGCTCTCGAGGGGGCCGACTGTCCGAGAGTCCCAGCGCTCTCGGTCGGGGACTTCTAGGCCTAAACAAGATCTTAGGGCAGTGATCGAAGCCAAGAAGTCCTCGGCCAAGAGGTCCTGACGCCAGGAGTTCAGGACTTCAGAGGGCAGCCCCTGCTGGGGTAGAGCGGGGTACACCACATTACACGGTACCTGTCTCGCCTCGTTGCCCTTGGGAAGTCAGTCTGCCAGAGAGCGCCGCTCTCAGTATTTTCTGTCCGCGTGCGTAGAGAAGTTGAGAGGCTCGCCACCCCTTAGGGGGTCTCAGGAAAAGCCAGGTCAAAGAAACCCTGATCTGGCTGCCTCAGTAACACCAGAGGTCAGTCTCGAGAGATTGATTCCCTTAGTAGATTATTTGGCAGCGTGGAAACTACTGCCAAATGTATCTCAATGGGTCCTGCGCACAGTAGAGAAAGGCAACCGTATTCAGTTCGGCTCTCCACCGCCGAGATTCAACGTGGTTACCCCGACGCTAGTCGGCCCCGAGCAGGCTCTGGTTATGGAACAAGAAGTGAATACCCTATTAACCCTCTGGAGTCGATTAACGCATATACGCGTTATGAGGCATTTTGTCCTGATAACCCCAAAAAGAACTTAAATTACACTTTTAATTTTGATCGTACAGATAAGAGCAATCAATCAATTGAATCTGTAAAGGGTCTACTTTTTTTGTATACAGACATAATAACAACAAAACTTTGTGCATTTATAAAATAAAGATAACAAACAAGGTGTGCTGTCTCTGCAGCCTTTGTCTGCGGTGATCTTCATTTGCAACGCGTCATTAAAATGAACTGTAACTCAGTGAATACTCAACAAAGAGACATGAGTAATCATATATGAAAATAGTCCGTCTTTCAAAAGCTTGACATACTAAACAAACATTTTTAAACTAAACAAATTGCTGTGGCTAAACAATAACTTCTAAACAAACAAGAAAGTACTTCTGTGATAAGGTAATCAATTGACGATATCCGTCTTTCACGTCTCCCTTCATTATCTTCTAATGTGACCACGCCCAGGCGCTGAGCCACGAATCAATGTTTGAGATGATAAAAAAGAAAGCAGGCGGCTTGAATACGCCCACACAACAGAAGACAACGCAGCGTCACTGTTCAAGTTTTTTTATTTTACTGTTTGCTTCTCGATGAGAGGAATAAGACATAATTCACCCCAAAAAGATGTGATGTGGATTACCTCAGGATTTGAGATTTGGATTTCCTCAGAAAAAAAGAATGAAGTGCTTTATTCAGCAGAGATCATAAACATGAGTAAGTTTCTTTTTATTTATTTATATACTTGTATTAGGTTTCACATAATGTGTAAACATTTTACTAGTTAGACTTTTTTCCAAACTATAATTCCTGACTAAATGTATAATCAAGTGAAACATTATGAAGTTTCAATAACAATATACACTACTATACAATTCAAAAGCTTGATGTAAATAATATAAATGTAACAAATAAATGTAAATGTAACAGATGTAACAAACAATGCTGTTCTTTCAATTTATCCCCCCTAAAAAACCTGAAAAAATATTCTCAGCTCTTTTCAACATTAATAATAATAATAATGATTTCAACAATATATATATATATAATAATATATATAAGATATATATATATATTTATATATTATATATATATAGATATAGTTTTTTTTTTTTTTTTTTTTTTTTTTTTTTGTAGAAAATCAGATTGTTAAAAGGATTTCTGAAGGATTGCGTGACTGGAGTAATGATGCTAAAAATTCAGCTTTGAAAGTCAGCTTTGATTGTTCCTAATAAACTGTTTATCTGCACTCGCAAGTGAATATTAAATTATGTTGTGGGATAATTAAATATATTCTAAATAAACTACAAGCATAAAATTATATACATTTATTTTGTACTCACATTTTTTCTTGTAACATCCCTCTCAGTGACACAGCTGACTGAATGGCTCATTATGCAGCTCATTATGCAGGCCTTTGTCTTCTCAGGTGTGAATCACAATGATATTCATGATAGTTGACGCCTACTCGCATATGACTTTTACCAACAAAAAGTGTCTTAGAAAATTTAAATCAACACATTGGTTTTCTGTAAGTGAGTAAACAAGATGATTTTCACATCATTTAGAAAAAAAAAAAAAAAAAAATTTCTAGCCTACAAGCTCCAGTTCTCAAAAGTCCCGGGAACCAATGTTCTGTATGTGTTTTTATTGCCTTATTCAAGTGATTTAACATTTTTAGTTTTTTCACTAACCACGCATAACTTTTTTTTTTCTCAAAATCACAATCATGTACATACATGCTGCTTACATATTATTATAGCCCAGTTTGTGCTGATTACAGTGAGATTAGACTTTAGCCATTAGATGTTTATAAGAAACTGAAAAAAGCACAAATGTCAGGGCATGATAAAACTTTTCCAGGCCCCAAAAATACCCTTAGACTCCAGAGGATTAAGGAAGGAGGCCTTCGAGGTGGTCCCTCCTCAAGACAGGGAATCCGGGTTTTACAGCCGGTATTTCGTAGTTCCGAAGAAGGATGGGGGGTTGCGTCCGATCATAGAACTACGTTTACTAAATCGATCAGTTATGACACTGAAGTTCAAAATGCTCACAATCATGCAGGTTGTAGCTCAAATCAGATCCGAGGACTGGTTTGTCACCATAGATCTCAAAGACGCATACTTCCACATCTCCATCCTTCCCTATCACAGGAAGTTTCTGAGGTTCGCTTTCGGGGGCGAAGCCTACCAATATCGAGTACTTCCCTTTGGCCTTGCGCTCTCACCCCGCACGTTCACAAAATGTGTCGATGCGGCTCTGGTTCCTCTGCGTATGCAGGGCATCCGCATTCTCAATTATATCGATGATTGGTTGATTTTAGCTCAATCAGAGCAGATGGCGGTTCGACATCGAGATGTCGTTCTTGCCCACATGGGGGAGCTGGGTTTGAGACTGAACGCCAAGAAGAGTGTACTTTCTCCAGTTCAGAGAACCACCTATCTAGGCGTAGTGTGTGATTCGACCACGATGCAGACACGTCTGTCTCCTGCTCGTATCGAGTCGATCCTCACGACTCAAGAGAGTCAAAGAAGGCCAGTCACTCACTGTCAAACAGTTTCAGAGACTGTTAGGGCTCATGGCAGCTGTGTCCAACGTGATACCTTTTGGCCTGCTGTACATGAGACCCCTACAGTGGTGGCTCAAGACCAAGGGATTTTCCCTGAGGGGGAATGCACTTCAAACTATCAAGGTCACGTGGCGATGCCTCCGTGCCTTAGACATGTGGAAGAAACCTTGGTTCTTGAATCAGGGCCTGGTGTTGGGAGCTCCTTGTCGCCTTATAACGCTAGCGATGGACGCATCCCTCACCGACTGGGGTGCGGTCATGAGTGGCCACCCTGCCCGCAGTCTGTGGAGCGGTCGCCATCTGACATGGCATATCAATTGTCTAGAGATGCTAGCCGTCTATTGGGCACTAAAATACTTCCTCCCAGACCTGAGAGGTTACCATGTGTTGGTACGCACCGACAACACATCGGTGGTCTCTTACATCAACCACCAACCAGCCCCTTGTACAAGCTGGTGCACCAGATCCTTGTGTGGTCCCAGGACAAACTCCTCTCACTCAGAGCAGTGTATATTCCTGGGAAATTGAATGTGGGAGCAGACATACTGTCGAGGCAGGGGCTGAGGCCCGGGGAATGGAATCAGATATGGAGAATCTTTGGCAAAGCTCAAGAGGACCTCTTTGCGACTCGAGAGACATCGCAATGTCCCCTTTGGTTCTCTCTACGCCAGGATGGGGTCCGTCTGCTGTTAGTAGCCCTGTTCTGGCTGGGCCGAGTATGGTTCTCAGATCTGGTCTCACTCCTCGACGGCTCTCCATGGGAGATACCGATCAGGACAGATCTACTCTCACAGGCGCAGGGCACGATAATTCACCCTTGCCCGGAGTTGTGGAAACTGTGGGTGTGGCCCCTGAGGGGGCACAGCTCATAGCATCCGGTCTCTCAACCGAGGTTGTTGAGACCATCCTCCAATCCAGAGCTCCCTCAACGAGGAAACTGTATGCCCTGAGGTGGAAACTCTTCACCTCATGGTGCAGAGACCGTCAGCTTGACCCAGCTAACTGCCCAGTTGGTACAGTTCTGGAGTTTCTACAAGCCAGGTTCTCTGCAGGGTTGACCCACTCCACCTTAAATGTTTACGTGGCGGCCATTGCGGCCTACCGTGTCCCTCTTGGTGGTCAGTCTTTGGGACACCCCCTAGTTACACATTTCCTCCACGGTGAGCTGAGGCTGAGGCCTCCAGTACGGTCCCGTTATTCCCCCCTGGGACTTGGTTGTGGTCTTAGCGGAACTTTTTAGAGCTCCATTCGAGCCAATACAAGATATATCAGACAGACATCTGACCCTTAAAACTGCCTTCCTGTTGGCTATTACCTCTCTGAGGAGAGTTGGAGATCTTCAGGCCCTCTCAGTGGCCCCTACTTATCTCGACTTTGCGCCCGGCATGGCCAAAGTGTTCATATACCCTCGAGCGGGTTATGTTCCAAAAGTTCCCTCTGTCACGCCACAACCTATAGTGCTGCAGGCCTTCTGCCCTCCTCCCTTTCGGGTGCCTGACCAAGAGAAGCAAAATTGTATGTGTCCAGTTCAAGCACTGGACACATACGTCCACAGAGCTGCCCTGTGGAGAAAATCGGACCAATTTCTAGTATGCTATGGTCCCCCCAGAAGGGGCTTTCCTGCATCTAAGCAGACCATTAGTCGTTGGATAGTCGAGGCTATCAACGTCACCTATGAGTCCTCTGGTCTTCCCCCACTGTTGGGAGCCAAGGCTCACTTTGGATAGTCTCCAAGGCCTTCTTAGCAGGTGTGTATCCATGCTGGACATCTGCAACGCTGCGGGGTGGTCCACGCCCTCTACATTTGCAAGATTTTATGGCTTAGACATGCCAGTTTCTCCAGGCGCTTCCGTTCTCTCGTCCTAAGCTATGCTCTTCAGATACACACTAGGCAGGGATTTGGTAGTCTGGCAGTGTGGGCACCTCGTTCCCCATAGCGTTTCCGACGCAGCTCGAATTCCTGAACAGGAACGTCTCAAGGTTACGCATGTAACCATGGTTCCTCGAGGGAACGAGATGCTGCGTCTCGATGCCATACCCCCGGCACCCCTGCCGGTGCTTGCTGGTACTCGAAGCTGATGCCAGCTGCGTGGCACATGCTTTTATAGCTTTCTGGTCGCTTACGTCACCCCGCCCGTGACGTCACGCTTTTCCCTTGGACAGATTACACAAGATATTCAGAGTTGCTCACGCTAGGAGCGTTCCCCATAGCGTTTCCGACGCAGAATAACATGCGTAACCTTGAGACGTTTTTTTTTTTTTACACCAACAATATACTATAGGCGTACTAACAGAACTCCAGTGATTTTTCAAACTTGATGTGCTGTTGTGGTAGGCTGTTTCAAATCGCATATTTGGCACGGTGCCTTTGTCTTATCCTTACTCTATTTAAAGTGTTGCCACACAGCTGAGGCATTTCGGCATTTTTGTCTTCTTTTCCAGATGAACTGGATCATGACGTTCACTCATGGGTGATTCATATTCAAGGGTGAATGAGAACTGTTTCCCGGGGGATGCCAGGTGTTTGAAAAAGAATAAAACAAATTAAAAAAGAATATTCAAATCACAAAATTAAAAATCGAATGCCAACCCACCGACCGAATATTTGAATAATGGAATATTCTCATCCAGCCCTAATGGTTACAGTTAGCGTTACTGCTTCTGGTTTTCTATGTCAGCGCCATCTGATCAGTTTGTTTTATATGTTTGTGTGATGTGTTTAGTTTATTACAGAGATTTCTGTGCAGAATTTAAATGCATATCACTACAAAATTCAAACGCTTCTCACTGGATCTCGCACCACTGTGCTATAACAGTGTCACAAAATCAACTTTGGTTCCCGAATAAAGCTGTTTTGAGCTCGGACAAGTTTGTTTGCGTCATCGCTGGATCTGGCAGCACTGTGCTCTTGCTTTGTACAGGTATAATGTTTTTTACGCTTTTGTTTCGCAGTTAAACAATGCGGTGGTTGTGCCAGTGCGACATCTTACAAAATTTACTCGCATCAGCAGAAAAAGTCATTGCAAAATGCAACCATTTGGTCGCAGTCTGGAGCCCCGAAATAAAATATATATAATTGTTTTTGTTACTTATACAATAATACTGTTAATAAAAGTAAATGAAAATAATAAATATAAAATACTAATAAAAAGAAATGTTACCTATGACGCTATAAATTCATAAATTATTAAAAAATCCAGTAACACTTAAAGCCTTTATGTGTGATGTATTATAAAAGTAGTTTTTAATGCATTAATTATGCCTTGTTATACAATGTACTTGTTATGTACATTCTCATGAGCCATTGTAACCATTTCTTATCAATTTATTGCAACACTATGCATTTTAAATTCAGTTAAAATTATTTACAACAAATAATGTATTACAATGCACATTGTGAATAATTACAATGCATTATACTCTTTAATAACCCTTTACACATAAAGGCTTCAAGTAAGTGTTACCAAAAATGCTTTCAAGACTGACTACTCAATTTCACAATCTATGTCTGAATAACTCTACCCTGGTAATAAGTTTAAATCAGTAGATTTTACAACATCAATATTCAATACTTCACAGAAAACCAAAAGTTTAGGTTGCAAGGCACATTTCTGACAAGTAACATGATACTGGCCAGCAGGTCATGTTTATTGTAAAGCCCTGTACAGTACTGTACCTTCTTCACGGTATCCAGCATAGACTTGCCACCCTGCCAGGGTTTGGAGCCCTTGCGGATGCACGAAAGACTCGCCATGCTGTGCCATTTCCTGTCCTCTAGCTTCCTGTGGAAAGTGTTGGCCAGCAGCAGCACCGTGTCGTAGATGTAGCGGTTGGTGATCTGACAAGATGTCAAAAAGCAGCAGGGAAACAAAGACACAAAAAGAAAAGGAACAGACAACGTGAGCACAGAGAGCCAGAGACACCAGATTAATATTCTCTTACAAGAAAAAGATTTATGTCTAAGTGTGTACAGCTGGGATGAAAGGTCTCTACAGTGGAAATGACAACAGGCTGCAAACACTGAATGAGCCCTGGAAGACAATGGAGTTTAATAAGCAACACACACACACACACACACACACACACACACACACACACACACACACACACACACACACACACACACACACACACACACACACACACACACACACACTTAATACCTGTCATTTCATGCATGATACGCATGTCTTTAGTGTTCTTGTCTGACTTGGGACATCAATTGTTTTTTATTAGGTCATCTTGGCATGGTTTTAATGTAAACAGAAAATTTTGTCTCAAGTAAATGTAAACAGGCGGGGCCAAAAATGGCTTTGTGCCAAGATATCAATATATGGAGTCATAAATGTATAAATGCATACTGCATAAATGCATACTGCTCTGTTCCTATTCTGGGAAAATATGACACAGTAAATATAGGATACTCTTAATCTTCATCTGAAATTTAAGTAAAACATGCATGACAACTGACATTTTAAACAAAATGTACGTACTGTACACTGTTCAAAAGTATGAGGTCAGTTTTATTTTTTATTAATATTCAATACTGTAATATTTAATAATTTTATTCAGCAAGGACACAATACATTGATCAAACCCTGAAAGTAAAGACATTTTGGGCCAGATATACTAACAGATATACTAACAGCAAACCGTCTTTTGGCGTTAAAATAGTACTGTCAGGATTTACTAAAGATGCACAGTGTTTCTTTTCATCAGCGTGAAAAGGCATGGACGCAGTTTTTTTTTTTTTTTTGCGCCTGACCTTACTGAATATGCATTTGTAAGAGTTTCCTTTTCAGACGCAAAATTTATGGAAGGAGAGTATTAAAATGAGTCACGCAGCATGGTATATTCAAATTACTGGTATTTGTGCAAATGTTTTACATCTAAAAAAGCATGTCTTAAAGCAGGCAGTAATTTGCGCTGCTCTTGGTAGCTTGTGCTGGTTATTATGGAAATGATATGGCTGCATCTGTGTACTTTAATGTGCGCATTGTTACTAAATCACCTGCAGAATTTTCCCCTCCCATCGACGCTTTTATGGAATTGCGCTTTAACTTTAAAGATGCTGTATGTAAGATTTTGACTCTACTAAAGCATAAAAATACCATAATATGTTTGCAGATATTTAAGAAACATACTAAGTTAACATCTGAAAAACAATGCTAAAGTCAGTTATTCTCCTTTGAAAATGTGCGTCCAGGGCCGGAATGTCTGTCTTTGTTTTGGTTTGTGAAGCACGCACACTGTGAGTTTTTACAATTTTGTTTTTGGGCACGGGTTGTTGGTTGTTGGAGGAAAAAGCATATTTTTTTTTTTCGTTCATTGTCAAGTGCGCTTGTTCCTGTTTGTGTCGTCAATCTGGCAACCTAAGTATGCTTCAAGTCTGAGGAGGAGGGGCCAGGTAAAAAAGTAGCACACAACACTGCTACCTTGCATACGGTTCCGCATTATACAGGACAATTGGCAGCTTCACTCATATACAAGCTCTAACACTTCATGTGATGTCGGCATAAAGGAGAAAGTTAATTCCACTCTGATCGATTGCACGGCTCTGATCTAACCTGAGTGTTGTCTCCATTTTAATGAGATGGTAATAAATAGAGTGAAGCGGTCATTAGGTTTCCAGCGTTGTTTATTAACCCGCGGTGCTCCCGCAGTCTTGACACTGTATCGAGTGTCTGAGTAATCCCAACCATGTTGACAAATAGCTGAGAAAAACCTCTTGCTATCAACTTTGGTTTGCCATAATTGTCAAGAACGCAATCTGTTCAGGTAATCTATTTCACACATGGCCATAGCCTTGACAAAAATCTTCACCAGTAAACAGAGAAGCACAAAGGAAAGGCTATTCTAATTATGTTAGGAGTCACACTCGGCTGGCTCCATCAACAGGCATTTGCAGGTAAGAGGCTGTAATGGCTTTGAGAGCCGACAAACTAACTGCCAATTACGCAGTATATATGTACATCGACTTCGAAGCAGACTGTAGAATAAGATGATGGAGTCGACAGGATTGACGCTCTCATCTTGTGTTTCTCGAGTTTTATCCTCCAGTTTTCAAGGGGATGGGTTTTGCCATCCCAACACAGAGCAGAAACACCGGTGCTGCTTGTGTTTACTCTACCTGACTCCAATAAAACAACTCTTCGTATACCGAGAGAATGGGCGTACAAAAAGACCCAAAGAAGCAGACGTGACAGGGATCCACAAGACTACCAAGCAACAGCATCGAGCTGCGTGGCTTTTCCCCATTAACTGTATTTTTCATCATCAAGAGCAAAAAAATAAAGGGCTTACTTATTGATTTATGCTTCATCTCTTGGACACAGTGCATTTTTTGGGTGGGCTGTTTTTTGGGAAGGCTATTTCATGATATAGCACTGACAGGAGGAGTCGAGACCACCGAAGCAACAAAGCTGCAACTGCCAAGGGGGTAAACAGATAAAAACAGGGTTAAATTCAGGGGGAGAAGATCGGCTGACCAGGGAAATCCATTAAGTCTGTTTGAATTGCAGTTAGTGGGTCTCTCCAGTGAAGATGAGTGATCTGTGGTCTAAAGGGAACAGGAGGTGTAAAGGAGTATTCCAAAGGGCGGGTGGGATATATGTCGAGAAAGAGGGATGCAATATGCTTCAGTGCAGGGTAAAATAAGGTTGGACTCCTGAATACTGAGCAAAACTGAATCCTTAATGTCAAACATGAGCTGCTTATACAGTATGCATTCAACATTACATGGAGAAGAGCACCTGTCCCCTCATATTTCACATATAGTGGCCCCAAAAATGTATGTGGATACAAACAAACAAAGTTCAAAATAACAACAATTATTCACTTACAAGTGAATTTAGAGATCTAGCCTCATTTGTTTGCACATGCCATGTGGATTAATATTCTAAGAAATATCAATATTTATATGTTTTTCTATAAACATTTTAAACACAATTTCAACCAAACAGCCATTGTACTGTAGCAAAGTATAAATATTGTAAAAAAAAAAAATCTTCAAGGCATGTTTTTACTAAATATGTGTTATTCATGAAAGTGTTTTTAGTACACATTTTACATATTTATTTACATACTACATAGAGTACTCTATGTTTTTTTTATTAAAACCATGCAGAGACCTCTGTAAATTGATAAAGCAAACTTTTCAACTTTAGTGCCATTTCTGCTACTGAATTTTAAATCATAAAGATTACTAAAATATCTCTGTGGAACACATTTTCAAAAGACAAGAAGGAATAGTGAAACTAACGTAATGACACTTTATTTTGGTAACTTATAATAAAGGTATTAAAATCATCGTCCTGTTTTGTGAATATCAAAAATATTTCCTGGCCCTGCTGAAAATATATATCTGCCTTACTGATACCAACATTCTCCCACGCAACTCTGAATTAATATAGAGTAGGGCTTTTGACAAAATGTGTATTGACATATCTTGCAGTGTTTACCAGTAATGAATGCGGCACATTTGTTAATTTCTGTTGTCATTTGTGTAAATTTTCATGTGGGAAAATACATTTAGTTGGATAAATAGCAGAAAACAGGAATGGCACCCACATGCACAGTGAGGGAACTGAAAACCCAGCAAAACAAGACTGCTAATTTTCACATTGACATTTTCTAGTTTTCCAAGGAAGTTAGCTCAAAGGCTAATGATGACAGTTAATGGACACAATCAAAAAAGGAAATGAAGGCAAATGATTTTTGAATAACTTGAATGCATGAGTTATGAGTATGGGGGAATGAATCGCACCTCTAACATCTGTGCCTTTGGGTCTTTGGGGTCGCAGAGGGATGTGTTGATGCGGTGGTTGCTCCGGACGCAGCGCTGGCTGGAGTTCTGTGGGAGAGGGAAGGTCTGTCTCACCAGGGTCAGGCGACCTATAGACTTCATCACCAGCTCCTGCACATCCATGTCTGAAATCTCCTGCAGCACATGAGAGGAAAAACACAGAGAAAGAGAGAATAATGTCAGAAGAAAAGGGATTTTCCATGTGCAGTGATAAAAGAAAAAGCATCTTGCTGAGAAGAGCTTTTTTTCCACACTTGACTGGAAAAGAAAGAGCAGAAGTAGGTCCAGGAAAAAATAACACAATCATGATTTTCAATTTAGCAAATAACCAACTATAACTCCGTCTCAAATATCCGATCGAGAGATAGAAAAAAGGGGTCGAGATTAAATAAAAAAGAAAATGTCATCTTTTTAGGTTTCATTACTTAAGTGTTTTATAATCTTCAAAATATGTCTACATGAATCATGTAGCAACAGAAACATTACTACCAGTTCTATAAGCCTCTCTTTTCTTCTGATTTACTGTACAGATAACTGTAACAAATATCATATCATTGTAGACATTAAGATTCTATACTGGGAGAATTTTAACTGCAAAATATTTATTTAGCATGGACGATACAACAAAAGATGAAAGGTTAGCCAACAAGAGAAAAACTTAATTACATTAACAATTAATGATATGTTTAATAAGAAAATACAGTAATTGATTAAGTTTCTTAAATATTATCTCTCCCTCTCCCTCTCCCTCTCCCTCTCTCTCTCTCTCTCTCTCTCTACATATAAAAGAATAGTACTGACAAGGGTCATGGAATAACACAGGGCAAAAATGCCACCAAATGTATGAAAAAATGCCTTAGATATTAAAAACATGAATGTAATGAAGCAATCATTTTTTTTGATTGTATGATAGTATTGATTAGGTTTTTGAAACATGAATGTAATGAAGCAATCATTTTTTTTGAAATTGATTGAAATGAAGTGATTTTAGAACAGTGTTTGTTCAAATTAAAAATTAATTTTAATAAAATGATTGAAATGAAGTGAAATGGACAATGTTTTTAATCGGGTTTAAAAAATATGGCTCACCAAGCCGCTGTTTAGTGGCACATGTTTGTATATCTGATGTTTGTTGGGAAATGTTTGTATATTGTTAAAAGAAAGAAAGAAAGAAAGAAAGAAAAGAAGAAAGAAAGAAAAGAAGAAAGGGCTGAAAATTAGTTCCAGTTAAACACATACTACTCTTTCATTATAAACATTGAGTCCTGACACCAGTGCTGACACACAAACTAAACAATCTTCACACATGGTTAAGTTTTCCTTTTTCATCAAGTCAAGGTCAAATTCTCCACTCTTCAGTTAGCTAAAATGGGCCCAATTTAAATACAAGAAACATAACTACATAAAAATCATCATTAGTATTAGAATTATTCTCATGAATGGGTATTCAGAGCGCTGCCAAGAGGCAGATAGACATGACCGCATGCGCTCGCGTGTCCTTGCGCAGCCTTCGGAGGAATGATTGCTAATTTTAGCCCAAAGCCATCTTTTCCACAGACAGGCAGAATGAAGTGAGTGAGCTGGGAATGATGTGATGAGAATGGACAGGGAACGTCCCCCAGTGAAGGTAGACTTCAGACCGGCCAAGCTGTTCCCTCTGACAGCCTTCACTTTTGAGTTTCATTCTCACCTGCAAAGCTGGGATTGCTGGTGACTGGCTCTCATGAAGTACGTCATTAAATCTGGACTTGTGGCACGCCAACGAGGAGCTTACTTAGAATGTCGAAGCTGTTCAGCCTTCAATAAGATTCAAATTAAAGTTGTCTACATTGCAACCTGCTCTCTGAAAGGTAATTTTAAGGTTTCTGGTTGGACAAATCAAAATCTTGCCTGACGCACAGTTGAACACTGTCAAACGATGTTTGTGCCTCCGTTAATTAACATGGTGAGCATGACGGAGGATAATTTAGGCGACATCACAAGAGGGCATGTGAGGCCTTTATAGTGTGCTACACAACTTTCAAGAGCAGAGAGGACATCACGCTTTTACAGACCTGAAAATATCAACACCGAGTGGCTTATTCTACCCCCGGATAACAAACGCAAAGGCCCTTGATGCTTAATTAGGAGCGCTAAATTAGAATGACACAAATATGAGCCTACAGGGTTATGGCCCAATTTTAGGGTTCAGGTTTTGGCAGCTGTTTGTTTTGTCCCCTATGAGTGCTGTCAAGTAAGGCCAACCATGAGCAATGCGTGTCCATACAGAGACATGTCAAGGTAATGTCATGTACCTTTGTGTTTAATATATACGAGGACATAAAACTTTCCTCAGATGCATTAAATTCTCCACCTGCCTAAACTGGTGTATTCTAGAAAGCTGACATCATTAAAAGATTATCTCAAAAAATGTATGCGATCAGATAATGTGAGTCACACATTTTTACTTTTTTTTTTTTTTTTTTTTGGTTATTTGAATGATCTTTTATAAATCAGAGGTTTTAATTATTTATTTTTTTATTTTATTTTTTTGCCACAGTCCACAGTACATTGTGCCAGAAATGGTCATAATTAAATTTTTCATAACTATCTCTATGACCCTTTGAATTATTTATTTATTTTGCTGTTATGCCTTTAAATAGCAGCTGTCAATGCCCTGTTGCATGTGAAATGAGATACAGCCTCTGCTGAGTGGGCTGTTGCCAGTGCTCCATTCTTCAATGAAAGCTTCTTAGTATTGAGGAAATTATAATAAAATTTTAATTATTAAAACTTTTAAAATAAAATGAAAATAAATGAATTAGTAAGGATTATTTTGGTAGTCGAGTGATCCGTCGATTATTCTGGCGATTAATCGAGTTATAATAATGTTTTTAGTAATAAAAATAGACCTTACCAAACAACAGCCTTTAAAATTACTTATAATACATATATAATAGCAATAATAATTAGTTTAAAAATAAATCATATGGTTTTATTGAACAAAACTTTTAAAATACATAGTGTATTTTAAACAAGCTAATATATTATAATATTGTATTATAACAAATGTCTGCAGAGGGCGCCAACGGCCTGATGATTGTTTTACACTTTACTGCGCAATCTATACTTATTTAATATTGACTAAATGACATTTAATTCAAATTCCCACTTAATCTTAAATATTTGGCCATTTCTTAAAGGCAGAAATGCTACAGCCACTATAATTTCTTGAATATGTGGATATCAAAACGTGTAAACTGGAGATGGTCCCCACTGCAGAACACAAGATCCAGAGGGCGTGGTTGAATCCAGATCCAACACCTCCCACCTTACATATACCTAAACCTATCCATCTCCACCCCCAATCCCTAAACCCACCCATCTCCACCTCTAAACCTACCCATCTCCACCCCTTAAATTACCAATCTCCACCCCCTAGATGTGGATCCAACCACACCCCCTGGATCTTGTGTTTTGCAGTGAGGGGCTACAGGTAAACTCAGAGCGAGGGTTTAAACTTTTATTTTGAAATTGCGATGAACAGTTAGCATATTGAGAAAGATATTGATGTATTCTCCTGTGTTTGCATAGTTTTATAAATGATTTACTTTACAAATCTGATGAAAAAGTGAATGTTATGTTCCCAGATGAACCTTATAATAAACTCAAACTCACAACAATATGCAGAGATGGAGTTTGAGATGCTCCACACATGTAAATGATTGTTTGTGTGGAGCAGCATTTATTTACTGCACATAGCCTACATGCAAGTAAAAATTAAAGCGCATATATTAAACCTGCATTGCATATATTCAGTACTGCCGCTCCCTATACGCAGAGTACCCAGTTTGCGTAAGGCACCAAGTCACTGTCATTATAATAAAAAAACTTTTGTTCTATATTAATATTAACATTAACATATACATGAACATAAATAAAAATCTAGTCATTAACATGCCCGTGCCCGTGCCCGCTCTCACCTCATGTTTGTGGCTGAACACAAATGATCAACATAATTAATGGACAACTAGGCAATATTTAAGGGAAAAGACATTAGCGCAGTCCGGCGCAGAGAAAAGAAAAATAAAAAAGCCCAAGATGAAGCCCGTGCATCACTTTTAGGTAGCTACATTCAGAATTCTGTGAAACTTGTTTGACTGCTGACGTTAATAACGTGTTTTAATTTCACCATCAACTACCAACCACACTTAATTTTTGGCTTTTTTTTTATTAAAGTTCTAATTTGACCCCTTATAGTAGGCTAGGTGCTACTATACTATACTACTATACTATTATGCTTAGGGCACCCATTTGGCCAGCAGCGGCCCTGCATATATTTATTTAACTGAATCGTAGCATTTGTAAATTCACAGTAGCATTATTATTTATTATGTTTTTTAAATGTGTCTAATATATCATGGTGTCTTGGAAAACGGTTAAATTGTGCGTTTCATGTATTCTCATCTGTGGAAAGCGCCACTTACGGTATTTTGGTGGTTACTCGGCATGTCCAAAATCCAATCAAAGATTTTTTTTTTTTATATTTAATCGAGTACTCAAATTGAATCGTGACTATACTTTTTCCTAACTTTGTAAATATGTGCAGAGCAGCTGGTGTCACACACAGACAGGAACAGCGAATGTTTGATGGACTTTCCCAAATTTTACACCAAGTCAGCTCTTCTAGCCATAGAAATAACAGAATCTATAAAAATTCCTAAACATGACTGGGTAAACCTAGCTTCTGAATATCGAATCTAGCCAATATCAAAATGTTGCGAAGTTTTTGCACTGAATTTCAATACATTGTGGTTTTGGACTGGGGAGTAAATTTGTCACAGTACAATTTCATAGTGCACTGAACTCTATTATTCAAAAAGACCAAACTGATTAATATGACCATTTTAAATAAAACCAGAGAGATTAATAGAGGTTACCATAGAGAGTGACTTTAAGTTATTGAAATGGCTATAATTCAGGCAGATGGGCTCAAGGTCTATATCTTCATCGTCTTCTCCTTGTCGCAGGATCATTTCGGAAAAATGCTTTATTCGTTAAGGAAAGCGCTGAATTATTTTAGAGCGCTACTCCCGTGCTTGCCAAATCTAATTTAAATCATTGAGCTATAATTTGTCCTTATCTGGCCACCTTCATCAGGCTCCAAATGAGCCCTTGTCCGCCTCTCACTTAGACAATAAAGTTATAAAGATGCAAATATATTCAAATGTGCTTACTGAAAGAATAAACTAGATTTCTCACAATATAGCTAAAGAACCCACCTCATTTATGATGATCCAGTGACAGTCAAAAGCCACAAGATTTGTTTCCACCACCTAGAGAGAAAGAGAGAGAGAAAGAAAGAAAGATTTAGCCAATTAGAAACTGAATAGTTTGAAAGGGAGTAAGTTGAACTGTCCCTTAAAATCATGCCATTCTTTCATTATAAAAAGCAATGACAGCTGCAGGGTTTCTGCTCATCAAAGGTTTAATAATGGACAAGTCACAGGTTTATGAAATTTGTCATCCGTAACAGAGGCATTTAAATATCCAAACAGCCTGTAAATATATGCTGTAAACTCTATCTGTCTCCATATGTATCTTAAATTACACACTCTTCCTCCCATTGTCTCCCATTTTTGGTTCTCTCTCTCCACACCAACACAACACAAAAACATAGTACCCTTCACCAAAATATTTTTCCTGCCCACTGTACCAGCACTGCATTTCATTAACCATAATTGTGTAGGTGACTAAATGTGGGTGTCATAAAACATTTTGGTCATAAACAAAAGGAACAGCTGGAGAATCTGACGGCTGAAGCAGCGCTAATAGTGTTTTAATCTTCCACAAACACCTAATAAAACTTTATAATTACAAAAGAGACAAGAGACATAAAATTTTCCATCAACTGGTACAAGATGGCAGTACTTGACAAACAGAACTCAGCGGGCTTTATGCCCGGGGTCTTCATCTCTTATTGTTAAATAGGAGAGACTGGGGAGTGTTGTAACAGTTTACCTTTTTGTTGTTATTATTATTTTTAATTTAAAATTACCATATTTATCTGCAACAAATAAATTAAGGATATATTAATTAGTGTGAAGTGCAAGCGTGGGTGGTAACCCAAAATAATTATAAAAGAAGAAGAAAAAAAAAAAAACTAAGCCATTCTTAATCACCACCACTGATTCCATTTAATTTCATTAATATTTAATTCAAAGTGATACACTCTATAACATTTTTAATCAAAACAGACAAATGTATTAGTGTTAAATTTTTTATAAGACAGACAGTTAGAGAAATGACAGACAGAGAGACAGATTAGATAGATAGATAGATAGATAGATAGATAGATAGATAGATAGATAGATAGATAGATAGATAGATAGATAGATAGATAGATAGATAGATAGATAGATAGATAGATAGATAGATAGATAGATAGATACTTGATATGTTAGCAAGACCGAGAAAAAAAGTACATCACAACCTCTTGACACCGAAAAAGGAGTAGACATAAAGTGGCCACTG